>NC_073237.2:23640000-24840000 GCF_029281585.2 Gorilla gorilla gorilla
AGGCATGAGCCACCGTGCCCGGCCCCAAGTCAAGTCTTTTTCACAGCCTTGGTTCACCATAACACTAAGGTGGACAATTGTCATGGACAGAATTGTGTTGCCTCAAATTTATGTTGAAGTCCTCACCTCTAGTACCTCAGAATGGGGCTGTATTTGGAAAAAGGACCTATAAAGAGGTAATTGAGGTAAAATTAGGTTGTATGGGTGGGCCCTAATCAGTAAGACTGATTTCCTTGTAAGACAAGGAGATGTGGACAGAGACCACACACAGACCATGGGACAATCATGTGAGGACACAGTAAGAAGGTGGCCATTGGCAAGGGAAGGAGAGAGGCCTCAGAAGAGACCAAATGTGCTGATTCCTTGATCTTGGACTTCCAGCCTCCAAAACTGTGAGAAAATAAATTTTTTATGGCTGCATAGTATTCCATGGTGTACATGTGCCACATTTTCTTAAAAATGATGAGTTCATGTCCTTTGTAGGGACATGGATGAAATTGGAAATCATCATTCTCAGTAAACTACCACAACAACAAAAAACCAAACACCGCATATTCTCACTCATAGGTGGGAATTGAACAATGAGAACACATGGACACAGGAAGGGGAACATCACACTCTGGGGACTGTTGTGGGGTGGGGGGAGGGGGGAGGGATAGCACTGGGAGATATACCTAATGCTAGATGACGAGTTAGTGGGTGCAGCGCACCAGCATGGCACAGGTATACATATGTAACTAACCTGCACATTGTGCACATGTACCCTAAAACTTAAAGTATAATAATAATAAAGAAAGAAAGAAAGATAAAAAGAAATTTATGTTACTTAAGCCACTCAGTCTGTGGTATTTTGTTATGGCAGCCCTAGTAAACTAATACAAATATTTTTAGGGACAACAAACCATGGACTTTGTTATTCTAGTAAGATGACTTTAGCACTATTACCTACTTCTACCTTGAAGTGGTAAAAAAAAGGCAGTGAGAAGCATTTCCATGGAGTGTATAAGTTGTGTCCCGTGAAACAGAATTAGCTAATAAGGTTAACACCTGTCAGCTGTATATGATGCTGCATCTCCAATCTCCATCCGGACAGCAAAGGGGAAGGCATGGACAGGAGACCTGCCTTCAGAAGAGCAGCTGACGAAGGGGCCCACAGCCTGGGGACGGTGACGGTAGTAGCCCCCCGAGGTCTGGGATCCCACAGCACAATTGTGAAGGGAAAGTCTTACTTGCTGGGCCCAGATGTGTAATTTTCTCCCACCACTGTTTTTTTGTGAAAAATTCTTCTGAATACGTAATTTTGCCCCTAAATAAACATGGTGTTGGACATTTTTCTGACTAGGAAGTTAGGATATTTGCTTTTCTAGCATCTTTATTAGATGACTTTTTATGTTTGCAAAGTCACTCAGAAAAAACTTCATCCTCCCAACACCTCCCTGGACCACAGTCCCCACAAATGACATTGAACTCACAACATAAAGGAACTCACCACTAGGTAAATAGGTGCTTGACTGTGATTTAACACCTGAATTACTAAAATTGATTGCAATAATTATCCAAAGAAAAACAGCCAAGTGCAGCTGTAACGACAGCCTCTGAACTCTCTCCACATCTTCTTGTGGACAGCCTTTGAGCTCTCTCCATGTCTTCTCTGGGACAGCCTCTGAACTCTCTGCACGTCTTCTTGCAGACAGCCTCTGAGCTGTTTCCATGTCTTCTCCGGGACAGTCTCTGAGCTCTTTCCACGTCTTCTCAGGGACAGCCTCTGAACTCTCTCCACATCTTCTCTGGGACAGCTTCTGAGCTCTCTCTTGTTTGGGACATCCTCTGAGCTCTCCACGTCTTCTCTGGGACAGCCTCTGAGCTCTTTCCACGTCTTCTCCAGGACAGCCTCTGAGCTCTCTCCATGTCTCCTCCAGGACAGCCTCTGAGCTCCCTCCACATCTTCTCTGGGTCTCCCGTGGAGTCTGATAACCTTTCAGTTAAGGCATCTCCTGTGAGCAGCCCAGTTGGCTACTCTGAGTTCTGGGGGTAGCTGTCCTTGGTTTCTCTGAAGTGCCCAGAAACCAACCTTTCTGTTGCCCATTGTAGTGCCTACGTGGCTTAGCTGGAGCCCTACCCTGCTTTTGTTGCCCAACCAATGCCTATGTGACAGAGCTAAATTCCCATTCAGCTTTAACTGCTTAGTTTTAGAAAACAGGATGTCTGGGGTCAGAAGTTCCTTCTTAGGACTAAACTGGCTGAAGCTGGCAAAATCCGCAATGGCAGCTTGACCTCTGAAAAACCTCTAGCTTCATTATGATCCAATTTCCATGCTAAACGACACTCCCACTGGCACCTTGACAGTTGACAATCACCATGACAATGTCCAGAAGAGAGCAAAAACAGGCAGAAAAGAGGTGGCTCTTTGATTCCAAAAAAACCTACCTCCCTTCCCAAGAAAAGCTATGAATATTTCTCCCTTTCGTCTGTATACCCAGCCCCTTCATTAAGAATCCTTAGTTCTCAGGCTCTGAGAAGTTGATTTGCAGGCTATGCTCCCACTTCTGCAATTCCATGGCCATTGAAAGAAGCCCACACTGTTTGATACTCACTCTCGGTTTCGTGTATTGGCTTCACACCAAACAAGAAAGAGCCCCTTTTGGGGTAGTCAGGACCCTGATTATATTCCCACATAGAAACTGTTCCCACTCACTACTGGCACAGCAGAACACATAAACTGTCAGATGGCTCCATTTCAATGATTTGACTTGTAATTCTCAATTTTTTCTGTTCCTGAGATTTTAGGACTTTCTATTAACTCATAAAAAAAATCTTTAAAAAGGTAAGGCAACCTTCAAATCTAAGATGCTCAGCTTTAAACTAGTAAGTTCTTAAGGATGTTTTTTTTTCCTCCAAGGAAACAATTCTCCTCTTTGCTGAGCAATAATACAGGTTTTAATAGTAAATAAGTACACAAAGTAAAAGAAGCAGACAAAAATGTCTTCATAGCAAGGCTGTTAACAGATTTCTTTCTTTCTTTTTTTTTTTATTTTTGAGATGGGGTCTCACTCTGTTGCCCAGGCAGGAGTGCAGTGGCACAATCTCAGCTCACTGCAACCTCTGCCTCCTCAGTTCAGGTGATTCTCCTGCCTCAGCCTCCCAAGTTGCTGGGATCACAGGTGCCTGCCATCACGCCCGGCTAATTTTTTTGTATTTTTAGTAGAGACGGGGTTTTGCCATGTTGGCCAGGCTGGTCTCAAACTGCTGACCTCAGGTGATCCGCCCACCTTGGCCTCCCGAAGTGCTGGGATTACAGGCATGAGCCACCGTGCCTGGCCAGATTTCTAATATACGTAAAGAAAAAAGAAAAATTTTCAAATACTTGTTTAGATAAGTACTGATATTTAAAAAAAAACCAAGCCTAAATCCCTGGATTTACATTTTTAAAAAATAAGAAAAGCAATGTAATTCATAGAATAAAATCCTTTGGAGTAAAGTAATATAACTCTAACAAATTGGTAAATCTAGGCAAGAAATGACTTGCCTAAGTAACAGACCTAGTAGGTGGAGAGTTCATCTGACTCCAGAAACCACACTCTACAAAATAAACTTATTGACATGAAGTATGTATACAATCTGTAACTGGTGTGAAACTGTGGCAGAAATACAAAGAGCCGTGGTCTTGCTCATGATGTTCAAAGGCAATATTTGAACTGAGGGATGGCTGTGTGAATTGAAGTGGTCACTGGAGAAACATGGTTGAGATTGTGAACCATGGGGAACACGGGGTGGTAATTCTGGATTTTCGGCATAGAGGAGAAAGAAAGAACTGCAAACATCATTACAGTGAAGGAGGGTGAGGCCCTCCGAAAACTGATTGCGTTTCACCAGAAACACTGATCCAGTGGGGGCAGCTGAAGCACAAAAATGATTAGAACCGGAGTGATGTCACCCACGTTTCTTTCTTTCTTTTCTTTTTCTTCTTTTTTTTTGAGACAGAGTCTCGCAGTCTCGCTCTGTCTCCTAGGCTGGAGTGCAGTGGCACCATCTCGGCTCACTGCAAGTTCCGCCTCCTGGGGTCACGTCATTCTCCTGCCTCAGGCTCCCGAGTAGCTGGGACCACAGGCGCCCCCACCATGTCCGGCTAATTTTTTTGTATTTTTAGTAGAGAGGGGGTTTCACCATGTTAGCCAGGATGGTCTCGATCTCCTGATCTCGTGATCTGCCCGCCTCGACCTCCCAAGGTGCTGAGATTACAGGTGTGAGCCACCGTGCCTGGCCGATGTCACCCACGTTTCTTAGGAAAGATGTTAGCATCCTCTAAATCCTCACCGACTGTGCCTGGCGCAGCATTATTTTGCAGTTTTGTGGGATTTACAGTTGGCATCATTTGCACAGTGGCAGCGTGACGTGGCTGTGGAGAGCACGGAAGCTCTGTCCCCAGGGAAGTGGGCTCTTCTGGTTGCAACATGGTGGAGGCCAGCCCGGCCGCAGGTGAGGGAAGATGCCACAGCAAACCTCTGAGCAACCAAGATGACAAGCACCTGCTTGGAAAAGGTGACAAGCCGCAAGGCCATAGGCCCAGTTATAAGGATGAACTGTGTTACACGAATGGTTATAAACCTGACCGACCTCAGAAGGTATATGGAGGAGGCAATTATCAAGCACCTTGATGGTCTGTGGCTGGATGCACCATACTTTGCCAACGGTGTGAGCATGGCAGAGAATGTAGGTGTGTATATAGGGAAAAACCTCCAGAAAGTTTTTTCTGTGGGAGTTCTTTGTAAAATAATAACAATGCAACTGGAATTATATTGCAGTCTATAAAGGGAAATCACTCTTAGGGATCAACATTGTAGAAAGACAACTTGTTTTTTGCTTCTTTGCTCAGTGTTAAGAAGTCATCACATCATTGTCACCCTCCCCACATTCTGTTCTGTAGTGCCCGATTTGTTGAAAGCAGTATGAGGACTGTTTTAAACATAAATCTATTCTAAATCTAAATTTGTAATACATTCTGAATGTCATTTAGACAGTCTTTTGCCTGGAGATTAAAAATTGCTTTATTTCTAGCAAAATGCTCTGATGTAAAATATTTTAACAACAAAGAAGATCTGTGTTTGTTGTTTTCTCCATTATCTAATTATTGATATCCATTTCATCTGGGCACATATAAATGGTAAAAATATTTACAAGCTTTGAATTAGGTGAATCTAATTAAAACTAAAATATAGAAGTTAATAGAGCCTGGAAATATTGTCAATATCTTTTTAATAGGTTGAGCCCCGTTGATTATTTCTTCTGGGGTAAAGGTTCAAATTTATTCTGTGAAATTAGACACACAAATCATCTGAGGCAATATATGGCAGATGAATATACACTGATTGATGGAAATGTTGCTTTAATGCACATTGTTCATTGCAATTTTGCGTAGATTACTGAACTATGAATTACTATTGAGGAACAGCACATTCAACGTGTCATAGCAATCAACTATTTAGTATGGACATTTTCTATGTTTAGACTTTCTGGCCACTCTGAGCAAATTTAAATCAAATGACTGAAGTATAATCACTTATTTTAACTCTGTTAAAACAGTCAACTTGAAAAGTATATTTTTCTGTATGAATTTTTTTTCTAATTGACTCTATTTTGTTCTGATAACTAAACTTACTTAAGTTGCGCTGTTGAAAAAAACTATAGGCCAAGCACGGTGGCCCATGCCTGTAATCCCAGCACTTTGGGAGGCCGAGGAGGGTGGATCACATGGTCAAGAGATCCAGACCATCCGGGCTAACATAGTGAAACCCTCTCTCTACTAAAAAAAAAAATACAAAAAAATTAGCCAGTCATGGTTGCTGGCACCTGTAGTCCCAGCTATTCAGGAGGCTGAGGCAGGAGAATGGAGAACAGTGTGAACCCAGGAGGCTGAGCTTGCAGTGAGCCAAGATCATGCCACTGCACTCCAGCCTGGGTGACAGAGCAAGACTCTGTCTCAAAAAAAAAAAAGAAAAAACAAAAACAAAACTATATATATATGTATATGTATAATCTGAAGATCCATGTCGATTCCATTATTTTACGATGCAGTGACATTATAAGGAAGTGGAAAAATTAACTTAAAATTTTTTAGTTATGATGAATATAGAAAGGGGATTTCTTGTTGAAACAAATAGGCTAAAAGAGCCTTGATGTCAGCTATGCCTCTCTTAGTGAAAAGACTGTGACCCTGTCATCCCGTTGGATAATCTAGTGATATGCTTTAACAGCTATTGTTAAAATAGATTTTACCAAGGCAAGGACAACAGTTTGCTTATGAGCCATGAGAAGTAGTAAGTAGTCTTACCAGAGTGCACCCTTTGGAAAGTGCTGCGTATATAATTAGTGAGGCCATTCATAATTCATTTTTATTATACAAATGCTGATTAAATGTATACCTTCTTCCACTCAAATGTTAATGTGTCCCTTCCTCAATATATTTTATTAGGCTATGTATATGTCTCAAGCATAGATTAATTTGTTTTGTAAGATTTCAAAACATTCCTTTTTTAGCCCTGTAATGAATATAAAATGGATCCCTACTGCCCATCTTAGAGAATGAGTGTTTCATAGAACTGTTTAAAAAATAAATCCTTTTAAATTGCCCATCTGCTTAAGCTATGTTTGTGGAACATTAGGACTAAGTCATGTCTGACAAACATGTGTCATACTACTATTTGAGGGCATTACTGCATTTTAAGGAATAAAATAATATTATTAAGAAGTATAATTTTTCCAAGTGATACAATAAGAATATTGCTAGAGATTTGACCTATTTGTGAAAAATCTTTGCATGATTATTAGCTTGCTAAAAATAAAATGAACTCTGCAAACGTGATCCAAGCTGTTCTGTATGAAATTATGTGCTAGTTGCACAGTCCCCTGGGAGACCAGTGTGAGTCCAGATGCCTCTTTGCTGGTTTGTTTCATTTCTGGGGTTCATTTTCTAGAGGTTTTTATCATATTTTCAAAGTACAGAAGTCAGGCATCTCAAATTCAAGTCTTCTCTCCCCCAAACTTTAAAAAATATATGACATTGATATAATTTGGCTGGATAACAACAAACCGAACAAATAAGATATTTTCTTTCATTGAAGGTTGGTAACATTTTCCTCACTTAAAAATTTTTGGTTAGGCACAGTGGCTCATGCCTATAATCTCAGCACTTTGGGAGGCCGAGGCGGGTGGATCACCTGAGGTCAGGAGTTCGAGTCCAGCTGGCCAACATGGTGAAACCCTGTCTGTACTAAAAATACAAAAATTAGCCGGGCATGGTAGTGCACACCTATAATCCCAGCTACTCAGGAGACTGAAGAAGGAGAATCTCTTGAACTCCGGAGGCGGAGGTTGCAGTGAGCCAAGATTATCCCACTGGACTCCAGCCTGGGCGACAGAGCAAGACTCCATCTCAAAAAATAATTTAAAAAAATGAATTTTCTAAATTGTGGGTCAGAATTCAAGCTAATGGAAACCTGTGGAAGAAAGAATTTTGCAGGTCTGCCTGTGGAATCCATAATTCTTTTCAGAGGCAGCGATACTACAAAAAAAAAAAAAAAAAGTGTGAGGATGTCCCCAAGCAGAAAACCGCCTTCACTGCAATGCTGACAGTATCTGGGTGTCCCAGGGTTCCTGGGGAGTGCAACTGATATCCCGGCTGTGCTGCTACCGTGCTGAGTGGTTTTATATCCACTGAGAAGGACGTGTCAACAGGTGGCTGCTCAGGCCCCTAAAGAATGGATGGATGTGAGGTCTCTGTGAAGCCTCTGGGCCAGATCTCTGAGGAGTATCTGTGAGGGGCATGTCACCTATGGCGAGGACGCTGTGTGGGCGCTGCATGGGAGGCCTCGGTGCCAGGCTCCTGGTGAGAACTCTGAGTGAGGTCTCTGTGGAGCCTCAGTGTGAGGTTTCTGCGTGAGTTCTGTGTGGAAAGTCTCTAAGAAATCCGAGTCAGTTTCTGTACGAGGCCTGTGAGGCCACACGAGGTCTCTGTGGGAGGACTCCATGGGGCAGCGAGAGGGCTCTATTGCCTCTTGTGAGGCCTTTGCAGAAGGTCTGTGTGGGAGGTATCTTCCAGAGGTCTCTGTGGGGTCTCTGTGGGAAGTCCCTGTGTGAAATCTCCGTGCTAGGTCTCTGTGTGAGGGACCATGGGACTATATGAAGTCCCCGTGTGAGGACCCTGTGAAAGCCCTACAGAATCTCTGTGTGGAATGTTTGAGGGAATTCTATGTGAGAGGTTTCCGGGCAATGAGTGTGGAGCGACCTGAGGCCTGTGTGAGGAATCTATACAAGGTCTCTGTGGAGAGTGGGAGGTCTCCAGGCAAGGTCTCTGTGTGAGGAGGACTCTGAGAGAGGTCTCCGTGAGGCAGTGGGGGGTGCCGCGTGCCATTTCTGGGGCTGGAGGCCGGAGGTTGCAGTGAGCTGCATGAGTCTCTGCACGAGGTCCCTGTTTTATGACTCTGTGTGAAGCCTCTGAGGTCTTTGTGGGGTCTCTGTGTGAGATCTCTCTGTGAGAACCATGGAAGGTCTCTGACTTTGCGGGAGGTCTCTGTGGGACTGAGTGAAGTCTCTCAGCGTGGCCTCTGTGGGGTTCTCTGTGTGAGGACTCTGGGAATCTCTGTGCTAGGTCTCTGTGGGGCACCATGAGGACTCTGAGAGCTCCGTGGGGTCTCTGTGGAGGCTGCAGTGTGTCTCTCTCTGTGGCAGTGAGAGGTCCCAGTGTGCTCACTCTGTACGAGATGTCTCTGTGAGGTTCCTGTGGGAGGTCTCCGTGGGTCTCTCCATTGCTGGCCTCGCTGCATGTCATGGGAGACTGAGCTGCAGAAGGGCTAAGGGGTTGTTGCTTCCTGTGTTCTTGCTGGTCTCTCAGCGTTGCCTGTGGCGCTTCTCCTGGCCTGAGCCATGGGCTCCACGTCCAGCTCCTCCACATCCCAGAACTCGCCTCTTGGTTTCCTGAGGGAACCCAGCAGCAGCCAGGCATGGCCCATCCTCAGTGGTCAGGGTCCCAGCTCTGTGCCACACTCTCCTGAGCTCCCGGAGGACCGGGGCTGCTCTCTGTTCCAGGTCCCAGCTCCTCCTGCTGATCCTGGCTCCGCTGTCACCGCTGGGCCCACCTTGGAGGCTGCTTCAGTTATCCGGGCCCCAGACAGGACCTGGCCCCAGGAGAAGCCACAGGCTGGGGACTGTGCCCACTGCCCCCTGCACCCCGGTGCCAGCCAGTCCCACATGTTGGGGGCAGGGCCATTTCCATTGTCATCTAGATCAGTGGCACTGCCTGGCACTGGCCTCTCCACCATTGAAATGAGGCCCCTGGAACTGGGCCTCCTGCACGCCTGTATGTGGCACAAAGCAGAGAAAACTCCCTCTAGAGACCTGGCTCCCCCTGTCCCTGATTTGTGGAGACCTCCTGCTTTCCCATATGGACAGGGCCCAGAGAGGAGGAAAGCTGTGCTGAAAGCAGAGGGAGACAGCAGGGACGGCTCCTGCCCTGCCCATACCCTGCCCATTCTGGATAGGTCACTTCCAGCTCCGTTGTATGTTCAAATCCTGCCTGCCTGCATCTTCCCTTGCTGGTCTCTGGGACAAGCAAGGATGTCAGGAGCCAGGGGAGATTTGCTGTGTGACCCCAGCTCAGCTGCTGGGCCCTTGTAAGTCACCACCTTTCCCCAGGGAGCAGTCCTGGGACTACGTGTATATTAAAGGTCACCAGACTCTGACTCATGCCTGGGGTTCTCTAGTCCTTGCTTTTCCACCTATTGTCAACACATCCTTTAAAAAAATTCAATAGGTAGGCCAGGTGCCAAGGCTCATGCCTGTAATCCTAGCTCTTTGGGAGGCTGAGGCCGGTAGATCACCTGAGGCGAGGAGTTCGAGAGCAGCCTGGCCAACATAGCAAAACCCCGTCTCTACTAAAAATATAAAAATTAGTTGGGCCTGGTGGTGGGTGCCTATCATCTCAGCCACTTGGGAGGCTGAAGCAGAAGAATTGCTTGAACCCGGGGGCCGGTGTTTGCAGTGAGCCAAGATTGCACTACTTCTCTCCAGCCTGGGCAAAACAGTGAAACTCTGTCTCAAAAAAAAAAAAAAAGTTCAGTAGATTATTACGTGCAAGCTTATCGAAGATGTTAAGAAATTCATCTTCCTTATTCACTTTGCCTTCTCACTAATATGGCCCTCTGTGTTGGGGGTAAATGTGGTTTTTCTAGGGGTCTGTGATCTGGGAGCTGGAGCAGAGACAGACCCTGGGGTGTGGCCAGGATGAGACACTAGGCCCCGCTAGGCCTGTCTAAGGGGTTGGAATGTCAGAGTCTCCTGGCTCACGGCACCACTGATGGCTCCCTCACAGACACCACTTTGCCTCCTTTTCAATTCTCTGTCTGCATCCCCTGTAGCTCTACAGAGTCCCACCATCAGAAGCCTCTGCACACACAGGCATACCCTACTCCATTCACCCAGAACTACTTCGCTGAAGCTGAGAGACATATAGGTGAGATAGACAAAGGCCGGTGACCCAGGAGCAGGGTCATTCACTCATCTGGGGCAGGGGAGTTCACGGCCCTCAGCAGCCTCCATGAAGGCTGCCCCCCGACCCCCCAGCCCCCACCTACACATGCACAGAGCTGGAAGGTCTGTCCCCACCGCCACTCCAGAGTGCGAGAAAGGGAGAGGCAGCGGGATGGGGACTCTCTGCTTTGCATGTTGGCTGAGCTAAGAGGGCCCATCTCCATCCCAGCCTTTGTCAGGGAGAGAAGGGGCTTCCCAGGGGCAGACATTATCTATTCTCCACCAGGATACCCAGGGTCAAGACTTCTCCCACTTCTGAACTCAGGGCCCAGCACTCTCCCACCCAAACTTCCACTATTTTGTGACACATGAAGGTACTCGGCTGTGGCACTTCCTGGAGCCTGCATGGAGGTGTTCAGTCCCGTGACATCTCTGCAAAGCTTCTCCCTACAGCTGCATGAAGTTTGAGGTAGAGTAAGTAGTGGAAAGATGGGTTGAACCTTATTTCAGAGTGGGACCTTCATAGGTTTTTCTCATCTTGTTTTTAGAATTTTTTGTTGTTTGTGTAAAGACGGTATTACAGAAACATAAGGTTCAGTGAAGGAACTCAGGATGAAGGTGGGCTTACAGCACCACTGTCAACATCCCTCCATGTCCTGTCGCTTCTGGAAACCAAGCCCACACCAAGCATGGCACAAATAAAAGCCATTGCCCTCTTATGAATAAAAAACCATATATATTGTGGAATATTAAATGTTCTGCATGTACTAACACGAGAGAAAATATTTTTTCTCTACACAGAGTGAATTTTTTCTTGGGGACTTGTTTTTCTCCAGGGAAGGCTAAAAAAGAATTTGTGACTGACCAAATCAGATAACTTCCCAAAGAAGACAGTGACTTGGACAGTGGTGATGGTGCCTAGAGGCACCGGATGTCTTCGGCCAGTGCTGAGGGGGACAGACTGGGGATACAGCTTTCTTGGGGTGCAAGATTTGGGGATGTTGCAGGCCCCATTGCTCATTGTTGCACCACACACTTTTCAAGGGCTGTTGATTTCTGATTTGCCTGTCTCTTTTGGGACAACCCTGGCTCTTGAGAGTGGCTTGTTGACTGCTGGCTGCATAGCTCAGTATTCTGCCATGTTTTGAGTAGAAGAGGTGCCTGTGGTTGCAGTGAAACCCACAGACTGGGGCTTGAAACTCCTGTTTGTGCTGATTTACCTTCAAGGCATGGCGCGCATGGCTAAGTGACATTTTCTCCTCCAGCATTTGTCCAACTGCCGTCATGAGACCCTGAGCTTCAGCACTGCTGCTGTACACACATGATCTGTTTTTTACTGTTTTTTGGCTCTCAGCAGTGACTGGTGCTGGCTTGCTTTTTTTCTTTAAAGAAATCCACTGAAAAAATTGCTTGACGTTTTCTCCAAAGTGGCTTATTGAAGGAGGCTGTTTCTTTGATGGCAGTAGCTTGACGCCTTCATCCCGATGGGTGTCTTCTGTTTTCCTGACTGGGGTAAGTTGAGGAGTCCTCAATCCTTTAAGCCTTTCTTCATGTTTTTCTAAGTTGGGCTTCCTAGAGTTCTCACTCTTGTGACTAGGGGGAAACATTGGTCTTTGGCTCTTGCATGAGCCTTGACAGTTTGGGTTTCTGGGCTCCTCGTGCACCAGGTTGCTCCTTCTGGCTGCCATGAGGTCACGTAGCTCCTGGGAAGCCCGCATGTTCCCAGTAGGCATGCTCTGGAGATGGCCCTGGGGCACTTGAGAAGCCAAATTCTCTGAAGCGTGGGGCACAACAGATGCTTGCCCATCTGGAAGGAGCACAACAGCGGCACATACTTGAGGCTGGGTCTCTGACTTTGTGGCCATTCCAGGCTCAAATTCAGTAACAACCTCCTCCATAAGACACAGCTTCCTTGGATCTTGGGAGACAGACACTCTAGGGTGTAGAGAGCTTTTGCTGGTCCCTGAAGCCTCGAAACCATGCACATCCTCACTTGTGGCTTGGAGGTTTGCCAGCATACAGGTTTCCAAGGGGACTCTGCATTGTGGCACTGCCTCCCTTGTCTCTCCAGCCTTTGAAGATTGGGCTCCTAAGCTCCTGCTCTGCTGGGTGCTGCCTGTGAGGCTGTACGTGAGGGGTTTAGATGGCCACCTGCCCTCCTGTCCAGCTGGAGGAGACTTCAAGGGCCCATGATCATTCCAAGATGGGATTCCTCGCAGTGCCCTCTGGAACTGCTTACATGCAGGTGAGGAGGCCAGAAGACTCTCTGGCATGTGAACAGATGCTTTGGTCAGCACCTGCTTTCTCAGACTTGCCATTGGTGGCTTTCTAAGGGACGTGGCCACCTCAACTTCTGAGCCAGCCCCAGATTCACAGGTGGCCGAGGAGGGACCCACAAGCTGTGTAAGGGACAAGGATGAAACCTTTTCCAGTTTAAAGCACTGAATGGGCTTGAGGACCCTGAGGGGTAGACCCCACCTGTGTTTGGCCCAAAACTTCACAATATGGGCTCCCAACACCTGCTGAGTACACGGCTCGAGGAAGGAAAGCACCTGGGCTGTGTTCACACAGGCTTTCCCACTTTTCGGGGCTGCTAGATTGCTGGTTTTCACGTGGGTGTTGGACACGGGAAGAGCCTGGTTGATAGCAAGCCAGGATTGACGCACACGCACGGGGATCAAGCCCTCATTGGTCTGGCCCAAGTTCCTGCCCATGTGGGCTTTCAGGATGTTTTCTATATGAGTCCTCTCTGTGCATCTTAATAAATCACTTCCCGAGTCACTCCTCAAGGGCTTCCTCATGTTCCTTTCCGACTCCTCAGAAGTCACCCCCAGAACCTTCCGTGGGAAGCTTTTCATGTCCCTGGATAGATTTTGTGGGGTCTCACCCAGAATTTGCCCCAGATGTGGGCATGGGTCCTTCTCTAGCTGGAACTTCACCTTCTGTGCCTCCTTGCTGCTTTCACCTGTGGACATGGAGGACTGCCAGGGCCTGGGTTTGCCCTTGGCCTGACTTGTCCCTGGTGATTCATCCTGAAGCTGCATCAGATCCAGAGACTCTTGGATCCTTCCCAGGTTGCCCCAGTGTTGGATGATCCACTTTTTTATGTGCTGCTCCAGTTGTCTCCAGAGTTCAGGACTGACTGGAAAGTTCTCAGGCAGAATGGATGTCAAACTTTCCTGGGGAAGGTTAGGAGTGGAGACACTAAAGACGTCCTGAGATTTTTGGACCCTAGAGGGTAAAGCCAACCTATCTTCTAGTTGTTTCCTCAACAAAGGCCATTCAGGGTGCTGAGTTTCAGGTAGGGAGAGAGCTTGCACTTTATTCTGCGATGCAGGGCAAGCTACTCCAGTGTTCTTAATCAGGGATGGAAAAGCAGGAGATAGGACTGGGAAAGAGGATTGAAGATGGGCCTGAGCCTCGGCCTGAGCCACAGGTGTGGGCCAGAATTGGGGTGTGGATGAAATAAAGGGTTGGCACTCAGGCCCCAGATGGGACAGGGGCTGGGCCTGGAAAAGCAGTGGGGACATTGTAGTCTCCCTTTGAATTGGGCAGACATTGGACATTTCATTGAAGAAGAAAGGAGGAGACTGTAAAGTATAAGACCTGTCAGTTACCCAGGCATTAGCCACCAGGGACTCGCTGTGCAGAGAGGGGAGGCCCCAGAAAAGCTGGCTATAATTCTTCCAAAAACTTTCCTGCAAGAGCCTAGGATCTGAGAGCTTCTGAGGTCCGGGCAGCTGTTTTGAGTTCTCTCCCACGTTCCAGAAGGGTTTTGGGGTTGTGGTGTCCTGCTCAGCATCCAGTGATTTAACCAAATTCCCCAAAGAATTTAAGTGCTTTTCTGGGGTCATTTGATTTGTAAATGATCCAACATTTTCTTTTTCTTCCCAAAGGTTGACCTTGGCTGTTTCTGTGATTTGTATCCCTATGATATTCTGGCCATCAGAGCTGAGCAAAAACGGGCTACCAGCTTCCATCTGACAGGTCTCTGGTGGGTGGCGGGAAAGATGATCTCGCCGGACTGATGAGTTGAAGGCGCAGCAGGTTCTGTTAGTCTCCAGCCACCAGGAGGAGGCAGAAACATGACTGTTTGAGCCACCAAGGCCTGAGATGGCTGGGACAGAAGCCACCAAATCCTCATGTGGAGACAAGCTTTGAGGGACGGTGTCCAGTGGAAGTGCCACTGAGTCACAGTGAGATGGAGTTATCAGTGTGGAGTCCCGTAGGGGAGGAGCAGTGAAGCCTTTTGGAGGAGGTGGAGAGCAGGCCAGAGGATCAGGGGTGTGTGGTGGGTGAGGGAAAAGTGCAGGTGGCTCGGGTGAGGGGTGTTCTAGGGGAAGGGAAGGTTCTGGTGGCTGGGAGGCACTTAGGGAGGAGACTGAGGTGGTCACTGGGCCTGGTGATGGGGTGGAGGCCAGATCCTGAGGATGCTTGGCTTGAGGATCCGGGGAAGCTAACGGGGAGAGAATGGGAGCAGCATCTTCCATAGGCTCATGAGAGGACCGGGAGGCTTCATCAGGTGCTCTTTCACCCACCTCACCTGGGGGGTCTGGACCGGAGAGCTGACCAAAGTCACCTTTGTCAAGGTGTGGCCCCGGGAGGCTGCAGGAGACAGGAGGCACGAGCTGCAGCCAGGAGCCGGTGGGGCTGGAGGGCAGAGTGGGTGCTCGGGCCACAGCCCCTCCACCACCCCACACCCTGACTGCCCAATTCTCCTGCTACTCCTCACCCCAGGGTTTTATTCCCATCCTCTGTCCCCCTGGTCTCCCCATCCCAGGTCAGCTCCAGGCTGCCTGTGGCCCTGGGGTCACGTCCCAGCCCTGGTAGGAAGGATGCAGGGAAGGGGAAGTGCCTCACCTCCGCAGTTGTGAAAGCAGGCCCCAAATCTCCTCCAGGCCTCTCGGGCACTCTCTACCAGCTGGAAATCAGGAGACTGGGTTAGGGCAGTGAGGGAGGGGCCTGGGATCTCACAGGAGGCTGAGTGGCTGTTTCTTTAGGGAGGACCATGGGGAATTAGACCCTGGAACCCACCCATCTGTGTCCAAAGCCACATGACCCCGACGGTAATAGCAAGGCATGGAGGACAAGGCTTTTTCATTCACAAAGGGCTTCCACACATGGACCCCCCACCCCCACAGTCCTCACAACTGCCCTGTGGGGAGAAAGGACTGGGGTGGTCTCAAAGAGGAATCAGCCTTAGCAGAGTTGAACAGCTGTTCCCAGGGAGCGGGAGGCCCCCTCACCCCCCTCTGCATCCAGGCAGGCATTGGTCTCCCCAGGACACACACACTGCCCCCTGCTGGGTAACGCCCAGTCCCTGGCCCACCATGGCTTCATTCCGGCATGGAATCTGAGAAGGACCCGGGGTTCTGATTTCCTTCCTAGGAGCCCCCACCTCAGGCTTCTTCAACTGACTTCTTCAGAGTCAGTTCCCTCCAGGACAGATGAGATCAAATTAACTCTAGTGTGCTCTGGCAGAGCCTTACCTCTCAGACTGTGGTTTTTCATCCTGCCTCTGGGCCTTCCCCTCCACCCTACTGGACACTGGGAGACACGATGATGTAGGGAGACAAGATGACGCAGAGAGACAAGATGACAATGGGAGACAAGAAAGGGCGAGAAGCTAGGACCGGCTCTCCCTCTCTGCCCCAGCCCAGCTGCAGCACGCTGCACTCAGGAACCGCATGGCTCTCTCTGTCTTCCTCAGGGAGCTCTGTGTTCTTCCTCCCACTCATGCTTAAATGGATGATAAACTGCTTTTCTTCTTAGAAAAACAGCAAGAGGGGGCCGGGCGCGGTGGCTCACGCCTATAATCCAAGCACTTTTGGAGGCCAAGGTGGGTTGATCACCTGAGGTCAGGAGTTTGAGACCAGCCTGGCCATGGTGAAACCCCGTCTCTACTAAAAATACAAAAATTAGGCAGGCATGGTGGTGGGTGCCTGTAATCCCCAGCTATTCAGGATGCTAAGACAGGAGAATCGCTTGAACTCGGGAAGCAGAGGTTGCAGTGAGCCGATATCACTCCATTTCACTGCAACCTGCGCCACAGAGCGAGACTCCATCTCAAAAAATAAAATAAAATAAAATAAAATAAAATAAAATAAAAATAACACACACACACACACACACACACACAGAGGGATTTTCAATATGAGGTCCACCACGGATGCCTTCAGTCCCTGTTCCTCTGCTCCAGGAACACCCAAGTTCAGGCCAGCAGGCACTGCTGAGCTGTCAGGTAGGATTCTGCTTCTCAGGAGACCAGAGGAGACACCAGGCACTGGTGGGAGGCCCTCGGGGGCCCAGCACAGGCCCCAGATCACCCCACACAGGGGAGGCTGGGCCCTGAGCCACCTGCCCCAGAAAGGGTCTGATGAGCCAGGGCTCAGGGCCTGGTCTCGGACAGAGACCTCCCCAGTCTCATGACTGGTACTGGTGCTGAGTCCACTGGTTTGATTTTGCCTTGATGCCTCCTGTGCTCCCCCACAGATGGACTGAGAGCTTGGGATGGAAATCCCAGTACACTATCTATCCCTACCAACCCCTGGCTGCCCTGCCTCTCCCTGGAAGGATGATGTTCTGGTCTCTTCTGAGACTTCCCATCATAGAAGGCTCTCCACTGGATTTGGAAAAGTGGAACTAATAATAAAAAGAAAGGAGAGAATCAAGCTCTGTGGGTCGAGACTGAGGGTTCCTTACCTTTCTCTTCCCAGGCGATGGTGATGGTCGGTCACCACAACGGAGGTAAGATAAGCAGGGGAGTAATAGGAAGAAGAACCCCAGGGCAAACACCAAGGTAAGGAAGATATCCAACACCCATGGTGTGGAGCTGGGGGCGTTTAGCGATGAGGCACTAAGTAATTTTAAAGGAAAGGGAAGATTCTCCATGTGAATAGGCACGTTGCTTTCAAGCAACTGAGCTCTGGGCAGCCCCGTGGAGACTAGGGACTGGGGCCCAGGCCTGCGTCACAGAGGTGGGGCCTTGATGTCACAAAGGGCTCCTTTGTTGGGGAGGGACAGTGGGAGGGGGAGGGAGAGGGGCAGGGGAGGGGGAGACTGAAGCACAGCCCGTCCCCACCTCCCAAGCTGGGGATCCCTCCACCATCCCACCTTCTAGATCCCTCCTTCCCACTAAGTTTTGTCAGTGATAGCCAATTTTCTATTCTTTCTCCCTGGAATATAGATATTACCTGGTTCCTTTTATCTGTTGGAGACGGTGACTTGAGGTTACCTATTTTATAGCCCTTGAAAATCTGAAGTTCTGAAATTTTGGTTATGTACCAGGGATTTTCATTCTCAGAATCTCGTTCATCCTCAACTCCAGCTTTCCCACACTATGTTTTCGTCTTGTATCAATCCAGGGACAAAATGTAAATTTCTTTTACTCTTATTTAGTTTTGCAAATTTTGAATAGTAAGTTTTCAAAAATTATTTCTATCTCACTTTCAATCAAAGGGAACTACCCACATACAATTAAGATTTTTTTGTCTTTTAAAATTTTATTTATGTACTTATGTATTTATTTTAACTTTCGGGATACATGTGCAGGACATGCAGTTTTCTTACATAGGCAAATATGTACCATGGTGATTTGCTGCACCTATCCACCCATCACTTAGGTATTAAACCCAGCACGCATTAGCTATTTTTCCTGATGCTCTCCCTACCACTGGCCCTCCCTCGACAGGTGCCAGGGTGTGTTGTTCCCCTCCCAGTGTCCATATGTTCTCATTGTTCGGCTCCCACTTGTAAGCGAGAACATGTGGTATTTGGTTTTCTGTTCCCATGTTAGTTTGCTGAGGATAATGGCTTCCAGCTTCATCCATGTCCCTGCAAAGGACTTGATCTCATTCCTTTTTATGGCTGCATAGTATTCCATGGTGTATATGTACCACATTTTATTTATCCAGTCTATCATTGGTGGGCATTGGGTTGATTCCATGTCTTTGCTATTGGGAACAATGCTGCAATAAACATACACATGCATGTATCTTTGTAATAGAATGATTTATATTCCTTTGGATATACAATAATGGTATATCTGCCACAGCCTCTGTGCTGCACTGTGGGGAATTCTGCCCAGCACAAACCACCCAGTCTCCCTAGCACTGGCGGGGGAAAACCACCGGCTAGACCCGCAGTAATGGCGGTCACCCTTCCCCCCAGGAACTTGGTCTTCTTAGGCAGACTCCAGGTGCTGTGCTGGCCAGTGGGGATTCCATGCCAGTGGGTCTTAGCTTGTGGGGTTCTGTGGGAGTGGGTCTGCTTGGCTCCCTGGCTTCAGCCCCTATCTCATGGGAGTTGATGAATCTCCTGCTTCACTGGATTTCTGTGAGCCACCAGAGTATGCAGAAACTCCTACAGCTCAGTACCTGCCCAAGTGGCTGCCAGCTGGAGCCCCTGCTATGGGTCTGCACAACTTTGTGCTTGGGACCCAAGGCCCTGGTGGTGTGGACTCACAAAGGGATTACCTGTTCTGGGGTTTGCAAAAATCTGTGGGTAAAGCACAGTTCCCTGGGCGGGTAGCACAATCCCTCACTGCCTCCCTTGGCTGGAGGAGGGAGGTTCCTTTGCCCTGTGCAGTTCTTGGGTGAACTGTCGCCCAACTCTGCTTTTCCTTGCTCTCCATGGGTCACACCAACTGCCTAGTGAGTCCCAATGAGGGAATCTGGATACCTCAGTTAGAAATGCAGAATTCACTCGCTGTTTATGTTTGTCTCGGTGGGGGCTGCGGAGTAGAGCTGTTTCTACTCAACCATCTTGGCCCCTCCCCCCAATTAAAATAATTAATATTCAAAATTTGTAATTCTAATTATGAAACAATTATAAGTAGTTAAACCTTCAAGTGGTATTTCTGTAAATGTATAGCATTTACAGTTCTGGACTTGGTAATGCTTAAAGTGCACGATAACTTATGGGACTGCTACATAGGCATACCTCAGAGATACTGTGGGTTTGGTTTCAGGCCACTGTGGAGATGCGCTCTTTAGGGCAGTGCCCAATGGAAGTGCCATTGAGTCACGTTAAGACGGAGTCAGAATGCAGTCCAGCAGTCGGGGAGCAATGAAGGCTTTTGGAGGAGGTGGAGGGCAGGCCAGATAATGGAGGTGGGTATGATGGGTGAGGGGAAAAGGCAGGTGGCTTGGGTGAAGGGCGTTCTAGGGGAAGGGAAGATTCTGGTGGCCAGTTCTGCAATAAAACAAATATGGCAATGAGGCAAATCACACAGAATTTTTGGTTTCTCATTGCATATAAAAGTTAGGTCTATGCTATACTGTAGTCTATTAAGTGGGCAATACCATTATGTCTAAAAAAGTCAATGTACATACCTTAGTCAAAAATTATTTTACTGTTTAAAAATGCTATTGATCTCCTGAGCCTTCAACATCATGATCTTTTTGCTGGTCAGTGGCCTTGCCTCAGTGTTGTGGCTGCTGACTCATCATGGTGGAAGCTGCTGGAGGTGAGGTGGCTGTGACAATTTCTTAAAATAAGACAACAATGAAGTTTGCTACATCAATTGACTATTTCTTTCAAGATTCCTCTGTAGCATGCAATGCTGTTTGATAGCATTTTACCCACAGTAGAGCTTCCTTCAAATCGGAGACAATCCTCTCAAACCCTGCCACTGCTTTATCCACTAAGTTTATGCAATTTTCTAAATACTCTGTTGTCTTTTCAACAAGGTTCACAGCATCTACACCTGGAGTAGTTTCCATCTCAAGAAACCACTTTATTTGCTCATCCAAGTTCTCATTTGTTAAAATTTTCTCATGAGATTTCAGCAATTCAGCCACATCTTAAGTTCTCTTCACGTCGTTTAATCTTAGTTCTCTTGCTATTTCCACCACATCTGCAGTTACTTCTTGCACGGAAGTCTTGAACCCTCAAAGTCATCCATGAGGATTGGAATCAACTTCTTCCAAATTTCTTTTAATGTTAATATTTTGACCTCCTCCCATGAATCACAAATGTTCTTAATTTTAACCTCCTCCCATGAATTGCAAATGCTTCTAGAATGGTGAAACCTTTCTAGAAGGTTTTCAACTTACTTTGCCCAGATCTATCGAAGGAACTACTATACATGGTGGCTACAGCCTTATGAAATGTATTTCTCAGATAATCAGCCTTGAAAGTCTAAATTACTCATGGATCCATGGGCTGCAGAATGGGTGTTGTATTAGCAGGCATGCAAACAGCTTTAATTTTCTTGTAGTTCTCCATCAGAGCTCTTGGGTGACCAGGTAAATTGTCAATGAACAATAATATTTTGAAAGAGATCTTTTTTTAAAGCAGTAGTTCTCAGGTGTGAGCTTAAAATATTCATGTCGTAAACAGATGTGATGTCATTCAGGCTTTGTCCCATTTATAGAGCACAGGCAGAGTAGATGTAGCATAGTTCTTAAGGGCCCTAGAATTTTCAGAATGGTAGATGAGCTCTGGCTTCAGCTTAAGCCCCTAACAAAAGAGTCATCCTGTTCTTTGAAGCATTGAAGTCAGGCATTTATTTTGCTACCTGGCTGTGAAAGTCCTGGATGACATCCTCTTCCAATATAAGGCTGTTTTATCTGCAGTAAAAACCTTTGTTTAGTGTAGCCTCCTTTGTTGCTTCTCTAAGCTGATCTTATGGATGACTTGCTGCAGCTTCTACATCAGCACTTGCTGCTTTTCCTTGCACTTTTATCTTATGGAGAAGACTTCTTTCCTTAAACCTCATGAACCAATCTCTGCTAGCTTCAAACTTTTTTTCTGTGGCTTCCCAATCTCTCTCAGCCTTCAGAGAATTAAGAAGAATTAGGTCCTTGCTCTCGATTAGGGTTTGGCTTAAGGAAATGTTGTGGTTGGTTTGATCTTCTATCCAAACCACTCAAACCTTCTCTATATCAGCGATAAGTCTCTTTCACTTTCATACCACTCATGTGTTCATTGGAGTAATACTTTTAATTTCCTTCAAGAACTTTTTCTTTTCATGCACAGTTTGGCTAACTGTTAGGTGCAGGAAGCCTAGTTTTTGGCCTGTCTCAGCTTTTAACATGCCTTCCTCACTCACCTTAATCATTTCTCACTTTTGATTTAAAATAAGAGATGTGTGACTCTTACTTTCACTTGAACACATAGAGGCCTTTGTAGAGTTATTGTTTGGCCTAATTTCAATATTACTGTGTCTCAGAAAACAGGGAGACCTGAGGAGTTGGGGAGATGGAAGAAGGGCAGATCGATGGAACCATTCGAACACATATATGTATCAATTAGGCTCATTGTCTTTTGGAGCATGGTTTGTGATGCCCCAAAACAATGACAATAGTAATATCAATGATCACTGATCACAGATTACCGTAACAGATATAATGATAACAAAACATTTGAAATATTGCAAGAATTACAAAAATGTAACACAGAGATACAAAATAAGCACATGCTACCAGAAAAGTGGCACTGGTAGACTTGCTTGATGCAGGGTTGCCATAAACCTTCAACCTGTAAAAAATGCAATATCCGAGAAGCATAATAAAGTGAAGTGCAATAAAACAAGGTAAGCTTGTATATGTATGCATGCACACACCAGTACACATCCACCTATCCACACACAAATCTTTGTACAAACAAATCCTGTATTTTCAGTTCCAACAATACATCATTTGTACCTGAAAAATCTCTGTCATCCTTGTAGTATCCTTTTCTGTCTTTGTTATCAGGGTAATGCTGGCCTCATAAAAATGTTTGTGTTCCCTCCTCTTCAACTTTGGGAAGAGTTTGTGAAGAAATGGTATTAATTCTTCTTTAAACATTTGCTAGACTTCTCCACTAAGCTATCTGGTCTTGGATTTTCCTTTTTCAGGAGCTTTTTGACCACTGACTCAATATTTTTACTCATTATTTGTGTTGATTTTCTATTTCTTCATGTTTCAATCTTAATGGATGTATGTTTCTAGAAATTTCTCTATTTCTTCTAAGTTAAACAATTTGTTGACACATAGTTGTTTAGACTATTATTATCCTTTGTATTTCTATGGTATCAATTTTAATATCTGTTTTTTGTTCTAATTTTATTTATTTGAGGCTTCTCTCTTTTTTCTCAGCCTAGTGAAAGGTTGGTCAATTTTTATTATTTTTATTTTATTTTATTTTATTTTTTTGAGACTCAGTCTTGCTCTGTCTCCCAGGCTGGAGTGCAGTGGCGCAATCTCCGCTCACTGCAAGCTCTGCCTCCTGGGTTCATGCCATTCCCCTGCCTCAGCCTCCCAAGTAGCTGGGACTACAGGCGCACGCCGCCCCGCTCTGCTAATTTTTTGTATATTTAGTAGAGGTGGGGGTTTCACCATGTTAGCCAGGATGGTCTTGATCTCTGACCTCGTGATCTGCCCGCTCCCAAAGTGCTGGGATTACAGGCATGAGCCCCCGCGCCCAGCCATTATGTTTTCAAAAAATCAGCTTTTCGTTTCATTGATCTTTTCTATTGTTTTTCTAGTGTATTTCATTTATTTCTGCTATCATCTTTGTTATTTCCTTCCTTCTTCTAATTTTGGGCTTCATTTTTTTCTTTTCTACTTCTTTGAGGTTTATTTTTTATTTGAGATCTTTTTTCTTCATTTAGCACTTAACCTGTATAAACTTCCCTGTTAGAATTGCTTTTGCTTCATCTCATAAGTTTTAGTATGTTGTGCTTTCATTTTAGTTTGTCTCAAGATATTTTATTTCTTTTTTGATGTTTTCTTTGATCTATTCGTTGTTCAGGAGTGTGTTGGCAGATTTCCACATATTTGTCACTTTTCTAAGTTTTCTCCTGTTTTTAATTTTCAGTTTCATGCCACTGTGGTCGAAAAGAATACTTGATAAGATTTCAATCTTCTTAAATTTGCTAAGACTTGTTTTCTGGCCCAATATATGACCTGTGTAGGAGAATGTACTGTGTATGCTCGAGAAGAATGTGTATTTTGCTGTTTTGGAAAGTAATGTCCTGTATATGTCTGGTCCATTTGATCTATAGTGTAGTTCAAGTCATCTGTTTCCTTATTGATTATCTGTCTGAGTGATCAATCCATTGTTGAAAGTGGGATATGGAAGTCCCCTACTGTTATTGTATTATTGTTGTCACTTCTCTCTTCAGATTTGTTAATATTTGCTTTATATAATTAGGTGCTCCAATGTTGGGAGAATATATATTTGTAGTAATTATATCCTCTTGATGAATTGACCTTTGTATCATTCTATAATGACTTTCTTTCCCTCTTGTTACAGTTTTTGACTTAAAGTCTATTTTGTTTGTTGTAAGAATAGCTACTCTTTCTTTTTTTTTGTTCCCTGTCTTTCCTTTCAGTCTATGTGTGTCTCTAAAGGTGAAGTGAATCTCTTATAGGTGGCATATATTTGGTTATTGTTTTACTGTCCATTCAGCCACTTGTGTCTTTTCTAATTTGGTCCACTGATATTTAAAGTAACTATTGATAGGCATTTTGCAGTTTCTTTTTTCTTATATTTCTCTCTTGCTGTGCATGATTTGATTATTTTGATTATTTTCTGTAGTGGTATACTTTGATTCTTTTCTGTGTCTTTGTATTAATTCTTTTTTAAACATGTGGTAAAATTCTCATTTGTGTAAGTATTACATGTTTTGTCTTTGTGATTATCCTGAGGCTTACATAAAACATCGTATGCTCTCATGTGCCACATAAGGATGTTTTGGTCAATGATGGGCCACATATACAACGGTGGCCCCGTAAGGTTATAACATTTTTATTGTATCTTTTATATGTTTAGATACATTTGGATACACAAATGCTTATCATTGTATTACAGTTGCCTATAGCATTCAGTATAGTACAATGCTGTACAGATTTGTAGCCTGGAAGCAATAGGTTATACCATATAGCCTGGGTGTGTAGTAGGTGGTATTATCTAATTTTGTGTAAGTATACTCTATGATATTCACACCATGACAAAATTGCATAATGAGGCATTATTCAGAACATATCCACATTAAGAAATGTATGATTATAGTTATAATGGTCTATTTTAAGTTGATAACAACTTAACTTCAAGCATAAACAAAACCCTACACTTTACTCCCCTCCACTTTTTATGTTTTTTTTGATGTCAGCGTTTATTTCTTTGTTTACTTTGTAGTTATATTTATTTGTAATATTTTTTGTCTTTTAACCTTTTAAAAGTTAAAGTGATTATACTCCACCATTGCAGTATTAGGAATATTTTGAATTTGACTGTATAGTTACTTTTACTGGTGACTTTTTATAACTACATATGTTTTCATGATGCTAATTAGTCTTACTGCATTTCAGTTTGAAGAACTCCCTTTAGGATTTCTTATAAAGCAGATCTAGTGACAATGGACTCCCTTAGATTATTTTGGGGGGTTTCTGAAAAAGTCTGTAAGTCCTAGCCAGAGCAATTAGGTAAGAAAAAGAAATAAAAGGCACCCAAATTGGAAAAGAAGTGAAAGTGTCTCTATTTGAAGATGATATGATCTCATATAGAGAAAATTCTAAAGGCTCCAATTAAAAACTTAAAATTAAGAAACAAGCAAATTTGCAGAACACATAATTAACATTAAAAAAAACCTGTTATGTTTTTATATACTAACAGTTGAGTATCCCAGAAAGAAATTAACAAAACAATCTCGTGCCGGGCACAGTGGCTCATGCCTGTAATCCCAGCACTTTGGGAGTCTGAGGTGGGCAGATCACAAGGTCAAGAGATCGAGACCATCTTGGCTAACACGGAGAAACCCTGTCTCTACTAAAAATACAAAAAATTAGCCGGGCGTGGTGGCGGGCACGTGTACTTGGGAGGCTGAGGCAGGAGATTGGCGTGAACCCGGGAGGCAGAGCTTGCAGTGAGCCAAGATCACACCACTGCACTCCAGCCTGGGCGACAGAGTGAGAGTCCGTCTGAAAGAACACAATCTCATTTACAATAGCATCAAAAAATTAACTACTTAGGAAGAAATTTAAATAAGACAGTAAAATTTATATATACCAAAAACTATAAAACACTGATGAAAGAATTTGAAGAAGATACATACCCTTATTACTCAGCGTGATCTATAGATATAATGCAACCCCATCAAAATTTCAATGGCATTTTTCAAAGAAATGGAAAAAAGCAGTTCTAAAATTTGTATGCAACCACAAAAGACCCCAAAGAGTCAAAACATCCTTCAGCAGAAAAAACAAAAGTGGAAGCATCACATTACCTTATTCCAAACTAAATTATAAAGCTATAGTAATCAAAATAGTATGCTACTGGCATAAAAACAGACATGTAGGCCAAGGGAACAGAATAGAGAGCACAGAAAGAAATAAATCCATGACTTTACAATCAATTGATCTCTAGCATTGGTGCCAAGACTACACAATGATAAAAGTTTAGTCTCTTTATTAAATGGTGTTGGGAAAACTGGATATGCACATGCAGAAGAATGAAACTGAACCCTTATCTCACCCTGCGTACAAAAATTGTCTCAAAATGGATGAAAGACCTCAACATAGGACCAATATTGTAAGACTCTTAGACATAAATATCAGAGAAAAGCTCCTTGATACTGGTATTGGTAATAAATTTTCAGATTTGATACCAAAAGTATAGACAACAAAAGCAAAAATAGACAAATGGGAGTAAATCAAACTAAAAGCTTCAGCACAGCAAAGGAGACAACCAATACAATGAAGAGATAACCTAAAGAATGGGAGAAAATATTTACACACTATACATCTGATAAGGAGTTAATATCCAAATAAATTAGGAACTCAGACAATTCCAAAGGATCTTGTATTAGTCTGTTTTCATGATGCTGATAAAGACATACCTGAGACTGGGTAATTTATAAAGAAAAAGGTTTGGCCAGACACGGTGGCTCATGCCTGTAATCCCAGCACTTTGGGAGGCCGAGGCAGGCGGATCATGAGGTCAGGAGATTGAGATCATCCTGGCTAACATGGTGAAATCCTGTCTCTATTGAAAATACAAAAAATTAGCCAGGTGTGGTGGTGGGTGCCTGTATTCCCAGCTACTCGGGAAACTGAGGCAGGAGAATGGCATGAACCTTGGAGGTGGAGCTTGCAGTGAGCCTAGATTGTGCCACTGCACTCCAGCCTGGGTGACAGAGCCAGACTCCATCTCCAAAAAAAAGAGGTTTAATGGATTCACAGTTCCACGTAGCTGGAGAGGCCTCACAATCACAGTGGAAGGTGAAAGGCATGTCTTACATGACAGCCAGCAAGACAGGATGAAAGCCAAGCAAAAGGGGAAACCCCTTATAAAGCAATCAGATCTCATGAGACTTATTTACTACCACGAGAACAGTATGGGAGAAACTGCCCCCATGATTTAATTGTCTTCCACCAGGTCCCTCCCACAACATGTGGGAATTATGGGAACTACAATTCAAGAGGAGATTTGGGTAGGGACACAGCCGAATCATATCATTCTGCTCCAGATCCTCCCAAATTTCATGTCTTCACATTTGAAAACAAATTATGCCTTCCCAACAGTCCCTCAACATCTTAACTCATTTCAGTATTAACTCAAAAGTCCACAGTCCAAAGTCTTGTCTGAGACAAGGCAAGTCCCTTCCAGCTATGAACTCATAAAGTTAAAAGCAAGTTAGTTACTTTCCAGATACAATGGAGATACAGGGAGCAAGTAAATATACCTGTTCCAAATGGGTGAATTTGGCCAAAACAAAGGGGCTACAGGCCCCAAGTCCAAAATCCAGCAGGCCTGTCAAATCTTAAAGCTCCAAAATGAACTCCTTTGACTCCATGTCTCACATCCAGGTCACACTTACGCAAGAGGTGGGCTCCCATGGCCTTGGGCAGCTCCACTCCTGTGGCTTTGCAGGACATAGCCCCCCCTCTTGGTTGCTTTCATGGACTGGCATTGTCTGTAGCCTTCCTGTGTGCATGATCAAGCTTTTGGTGGCTGTACCATTCTGGGGTCCGGAGGACAGTGGTCTTCTTCTCACAGCACCATTGGCAGTACCCCAGTGGGGACTCTGTGTGGGGGCTTCAACCCCATATTTCCCTTCTGCACTGTCCTAGCAGAGGTTTTCCATTAGGGAACCACCCCTGCAGCAAAATTCTGCCTGGACATCTAGGTGTTTCCATACATCCTCTGAAATCTAGGCAGAGGTTCCCAAACCTCAATTCTTGACTTCTGTGCACCCACAGGCTCAACACCATGTGAAACTGCCAAGGTTTGGGGCTTGCACCCCCTGAATCCACAGTCCAAGCTGTACCTTGGACCCTTTTAGCCATGGCTAGAGTAGCTGGGATGCAGGGCATGAAGTCACTAGGTGGCAAACAGCAGGGGACCCCTGAATCCAGCCCAGGAAACCATTTTTTTCCTTTTAGGCCTCTTGGCCTGTAATGGGAGGGACTGCTGCAAAGGTCTCTGACATGTCCTGGAGATATTTTCCCCATTGTCTTGGGGATGAACATTTGGCTCCTTGTTGCTTATGCAAATTTCTGCAGCTGGCTTGAATTTCTCCTCAGAAAATTGGTTTTTCTTTTCTATCACATCGTTTGGCTGCAAATTTTCCAAAGTTTTATGCTGTTTCCTTTTAAAGCTGAATGCTTTTAACAGCACCCAAGTCACCTCTTGAGTGCTTTGCTGCTTAGAAATTTATTCTGCCAGGTACCCTAAATCATGTCCCTCAAGTTCAAAGTTCCACAAATCTCTAGGGCAGGGGCAAAATGCCGCCAGTCTCTTTGCTAAAACATAGCAAGATTTTCCTTGACTCCAGTTCCCAACAAGTTCCTCATCTCCATCTGAGACAACCTCAGCCTGAATTGCATTGTCCATATCATTATTAGCATTTTGGTCAAAGCTAGTCAACAAATCTCTAGGGAGTTCCAAACTTTTTCACATTTTTCTGTCTTTTTCTGAGCCCTCCAAACTCTTCCAACCTCTGTCTGTTACCCAGTTCCAAAGTTGGTTGCACATTTTTGGATATCTTTATAACGGCACCGCACTCTACCAGTACCAATTACTGTATTCATCTGTTTGCATGCTGCTGATAAAGGCATAGCAAAGACTGTGTGATTAATAAAGAAAAAGAGGTTTAATGGACTCACAGTTCCATGAGGCTGGGGAGGCCTTACTTATGGTGGGAGGCTAAAGGCACATATTACACAGCAGCAGGCAAGACAGAATGAAAGCCAAGTGAAAAAGGAAATCCCTTATAAAACAATCAGATCTTGTGAGGCTTATTTACTACCACAAAAACAGTATGGGGAAACTGCTTCCATGATTCAACTATCTCCTACTGGGTCCCTCCCATAACACGTGGGAGTTATGGGAGCTACAATTCAAGATGAGATTTGGGTGGAGACACAGCCAAAGCGTATCAGACCTGAAGAGATACATTTCTAAAAGACATACGATTGACAATAGGTATATACTAAGAAAAAGATGTTTGCTATCACTAATCATCAGGAAAATGCACAATGAGATATCACTTCACATCTATTAGGATGGCTATTGTAACAGTAAAAAGGTAACAAATGTTGCTGAGGATATTGAGAAAAAGAAACCCTTGTGCTTAGTTGATAGTTGATGGGAATGTAAATTGGTACAGCCATTAGAGACAACAGTATGGAGTTTCCTCAAAATATTAAAAATGGAACTCCCATATAATACAGCAATCCCCATCTAGGTATATATCCAAAGTAAAGAAAATCATTATCTCAAAGAGATATGTATACTTACATGTTCATTGCAGTGTTATGTACACAGCCAAGATATGGAAACTACCTGTGTCCATTGACAGATGAATTGATGTTTTAAATGTATTACACACACACACACACACACACACACGTAATGGAATATCATTTAGCCTTTAAAAATGAGGAAATACTGCCATTTGTAACAAGATGGATAAATCTGGAGTTTATTATGGTAAGTAAAATAAGCCAGGAACAGATGCAAAAAAATCCTGCATGATTTCACTTATATGCCTACTAAGAAAATGTCAAACTCATGGTAACAGAGTAAAATAGTGCTTACTAGGGCCTGGGAGTTGGGGGAAAAGAAAAAATGTTTGTCAGAAGGTACAAACTTTCAGTTATAAGATGAATAAGTTCTGGAGATCTAATGTACAGCATAGTGACTAAAGTCAATAATAATGTATACTTGAAATTTGCTGAAAGAGAAGATCTCAAGTGTTCTCCACCACACAAACACAAAGGTAACCAGGTGAGGTGATGAATATGTTAGCTTGATTGTGGTAATCATCACTTCACAATGTATATGTATATCAAAATATCACACTGCATACCTTAACTATATACAATTTTTCTATGTTAATCAATAAAACTGGCAAAAATATCTTTTACATGTTGCCGAAGGAAATAAAATAATAAAGATCAGAGCAAAAATAAGTGAAATGAAAACTAGAAAATGACACAAAAGATGAACAAAACTAAGTTTCTTAAAAATATAAAACCAATAATCTTTTAGCTAGACTAAGAAAAAAGGAGAGAAGACTCAAATAAATAAAATTAGAAATGAAAAAGGAGACATTATAACTGATACCACAAAAATACAAAGGATCATAAGAGACTGTTACAATTACATGCCTTTACAAAAATCATTTTTTCATTGGCAACAACATTGGAAAATGTTATGCTAAAAGAAATAAGCGAAGCCAAAAAAGACAAAAACTGCATGCTCTCACTTATATGTGGAATCTAAAACAATCAAACTGAAAGAAGCAGAGAGTAGAATGGTCATTAGCAGAGGCTGGAGGTGTGGGGTAGAACGGATAGATATTGGTCAAAAGGTACAAAGCCTCATTTATACAAAAGGAATAATGTTTTTTTTTCTTTGAGATATATTGCAAAACTTGGTGAAAATAGTACATAGTAAAGAATTCTACATTTTAAAAATCACTAAGAGAGTAAATTTCAAATGCATTCCCCATTAAAAATGACAAGTATTTGAGGTGGTGGATGTTAATTAGCTTGATATAATTATTCCAAATTGTATTCATAAATTATATCATCATTTTGTACTCCATAAATATACACAACTATGATCTGTCAATTTACAATTTAAAAATAAAAATTAAAGCACAAACAAAACAAGAAAACACAATACATGTGTGTGTACCTATGCATGTGTGCGTCCATACAAGTGCACACACACACCCCCTTCACCTCCATTACTTTCCAAAGTGGACAAATGTGTAATTATTTTGACTTAGGCTCTAAATATCTAATCTAATTCTAATATTTCCTTGCAGAATTATCAGTGGCGACTTGAGAAAGGAAGAGCTAGCTGGCAGACTACATCAGCTCAGGATTTTTTAAAAATGACTTTTTAATTTGTGTGTGTGTGTTTTTGTTGTTGTTAATGAGAGCTGGAGGTAATGTTCATCAGCCATGGAAATGAACTCTGGCGGTCAACGCTTCCACATTGTCTAAAACCTGCAGCTGAAAATAATGGGCGTTATTCAACTGTAAACTACGTTTATATTGTTTTTACATCCATAATTCTCTATATCTTGTGCTGTCTGATATAAGAGAATTCAGAAGAAATTCTCATAAAGCAAGTTGCCTCTTTAAGAGTTATCAGTCATGTTTCACTAGAAAAGTATAAAACACAAAGTTACAATAAAATGACATTATGGAGAAATAAATTCAATAGATAGAGCTGATATATATGAGGTTGTAAACAAAAGGAAAGACAGGGTTTTAGCATGAATTTGTTCTGTTAGTGTAAAGAAAGAAAGAAAGAAAAAAGTAAATCAAATTCTACTTTGTTGTTTATTTGGAAAGGATTTATCTTATCTTAAAAGGTACTACAGTGGGAATTTTGGTGACTTCTAGGCTCATTACTTTCTGAAGAGCTCATGATAGTTCTTATTCATTTAGTGTATTCAAATACAACACTTTATCTCACAATTGTTGAGGGGGTACAAATGTAAGTCTTCAAAGAATGATATAATCATTAGAAATACATCAAGGAACAAGTACAATAAGGCAAGTAAATTTACTGATATCCCATCAGAGATAAGTGGGACATTGCAAATTAACAACAATGGAGGAACAAACCACAGTTTATTTTCTTACTTTATGAGACATCCTTTTTGAATTTTTAAAAATTATAGAGAAGTATCTTTAATTTGGTGTAGATGCTTAGTTATTCAAAAGGGAACTTAGAAAAATTAGAAGCAGACCACTTCATTATTTTTCACCATAATAACCAATATGAAACTTTTCCTGGAAGACTAAAATCTTACCACAAAGAAATTAAGCAAAAACATTGGGCACTTCTTATATAAATACAGCCTATTTTGAAATGGCATGTTTTTTAATTTTTACAAACATTTTCACTTGCAGATAATTTCGCATGTGCATAAAAGTTGAAAAAATACACAAAGAACTCCCATATACCTACCCTTTACCCAGGTTTATCAATTGTTAACATTTCATCACACTTGTTTATTCTAGATAGGTATTGATATAGATATACACGCACATTTTTCTGAATTATCTAAGAGCAAGATGCAGACAGTATGCCCCTTTATTTCTATACACTAGTGTAGATTTCCTAGGAACAAAGCCATTCCTTAAAGGAGGAAATTCAGTGAGGTTTTCTGCAGTAAATGACATTCTGAGCCAGCTGATTTGGCCTTGTGACCAATATGAGGGACTATTTAACTTTGTATTTTTTTATCTCCTTCTTTCTTTGCACCCAGTTATATTGTTTTCCATTTCGTTTACTCGCATAAATGTCAGATTTGTCCATGTGATTTATCAAGTTTATCAGAATATCAACTTGAATCTTTTCTTTTCTCTAACATTTATCTAAATATCTCAGGAGACTCTCATCCTTCCTTCTCTCCTTTATTCCATTTGCAAAGTTAAAAAAAAAGCCTCAATTATGGCATTTCAGTATTCATAGTAGTACAGATAATACATTTATATCAAGGAAAAGAAACGCATTTTAGGCCAGGCGCAGTGGCTCACGCCTTTAATCCCAGCACTTTGGGAGGCCAAGGCGAGCGGATCAAGAGGTCAGGAGATGGAGACCATCCTGGCCAACATGATGAAACCCCGTCTCTACTAAAAATACAAAAATTAACTGGATGTGGTGGCGCGTTCCAGTAGTCCCAGCTACTCCGGAGGCTGAGGCAGGAGAATTGCTTGAACCCGGGAGGCGGAAGTTGCCGTGAGCCGAGATCGTGCCACCGCACTCCAGCCTGGCGACAGAGCGAGATTGTGTCTCAAAAAAAAAAAAAAATGCATTTTAAAGGTAAGGAGACATAATATAGAATTTGTACACCAGATTCTAAACTTATGACTATTTTTAAAGGATAATTTGAAAGTTATACCAGAATATGCTGCTTCTTGATTTGGTCTTATTTTGCTCTTTTTATTTCTTGTTTTTGTTTGTTGTTTGAGGTAGGAATTTAGTTGGTTGAGGACTTTATCACTTCTAATATAAACATTTAGTAATAAAAATTTTCCTCTCACCTCTGCTTCAGCTGCATCTTACATATTTTCATATACCTTATTTTTATTTTAAATCAGTTGTATGCACTTTAGTATATTGTCAACAAGATAATATTTCTAAGATAAAAACCAAGACATCAAGGGTTTACTTTCTGAACATTTCTTAACATGAAATCAGCACAGCACCTTCCCAGACCTTTTCGTTTTTGGATGGCTCCGTACTTTATTCCCTACCCACTTCCTCTTTCCTTTAAAGAATGATTAACAGATTCCATAGACAATATCAAATAAAACCCGAAATATAACCAAAGTAATTGGAAGTAAAAGAGAAGGAAGGGTAAGATAGTTAACATAAACATGAACCAGTTTATACACTTTTTAATAATGTTTTTCTTTTACTTAAAAAATAAGTAGAGTGTAAAGGTAGTCCTTCGTTTAATCACTGAATCTCAAACTGTTTACTATAGAATAAAACAAGTAAAATAATCGTCATCCATTATAAGCTTAATCAAGATGAGCACTGCTTAATCCTGATTAATTTATAACTAATTTTCTGCTGCTGGTACACTTTTTAAAAACAGCTTTGTTTAGCCATAATTTAAATTTTGTGTAATTTACTCACTTAAAATGTTTCATACATATTAATATATTCATTCAGTTGTTCAATCATCACGAAAGTTTAATTTTATAACATTTTTGGTACCCTCAGAGAGTCCCAGTACCCATTAGCAGTCACTTCCCATTCCTCCTCCACCTTACATCATTAGGCAACCACTGTCTAAACTTGCCTGTTTGGGAGATTTTATATAAACGGAATAATACAAAATGCACTCTTTGGTTCTGGTTTCTTTTACACAGCATGATATTTACAAGAATATAATATTTTCACCCAGGTTGCAGCATGTGTCAGTACTTCATTCCTTTTGTTGGTCAATAACATGATATCATATATATGATATATGATACACCATATTGTATTTATCCATTCATCAGTTAATTAACATTGGGATTGTTTTTACTTTTTGGCTATTATAAGTAATACTGTAATAAATATTAAAATTTTTTTAAGAGCTTGTGAAGAATGGCACTAATTCTTCTTTAAATGATTGGTAGATATTATTTATTCTAGAAATGATATCATTTTGTCAACATTATCTAATTTGTTGACATTCTTTTTTTCATAGTACCTTTTATAGTTCTTTTTATTTCTATAAGGTCAATAGTAATGTCCCTCTTTCATTCTTAATTTTAGTAAGTTGAATCTTTCTTTCTCCCTGTAAGTGTAGCTAAAGTTTGTTAATTTTGTTAATCTTTTTAAAGACCCAACTCTTGGTTTTGTTGATTTGCTCTACCATTTTTTCTATTTCTTTAATTTCTATTTCAATTTTTATTATATCCTTTCTTCTGCTTATTTTTTATCATGATCTCATCTCTGACTCATTGGTTATTTAGAAGTATGTAGCTAATTTTTATAAGTTCTGCTTTTCCCAAAGTTCTTTCTGTTTTTAATTTCTAATTTAATTCCATTTTGATCAAAGAACAATCATTTTCTACTTTTTGAGATTTGGTTATTGGCCTAGCATGTGATCTGTTTTAGGAACTGTTCCATGTGCACTTGAGAGTAACGTTCTGCTTTTGGGTGTACTGCACTGTCAGTTCTGTTACATCTAGCTAGTTTATACTGTTACTCAAATTCTCCATATTCTTGCTAGCATCTATTTAGCTTTTCTGATTATCGAAAGTGAGATACTGATGTCTGCTACGATTACCATCTCCAACTATTATTGTTGAATTCCACCTTTAATTCACCTTTAATTCTACCTTTAATTTTTGCTTTGTAGATTTTGGAAAAATTTCGTTCAGTGCACATAGGTTTATAATTTTTATACCTTCTTGATATATTGTCTCTTTAACATTACAGCATGTCCTTCTTTATCTCTGATGTATCAGTCTGTTCTCACAGTGCTAATAAAGACATACTTGCGACTGGCTAATTTATAAACGAAAGAGGTTTGACCTGGCTAGGGAGGCCTCACAATCACGGTGTAAGGCAAGGAGGAGCAAAGTCACATCTTACAATCATGGTGGCACGCAAGAAAGCATGCTTTATAAAAGCATCACATAACTGGTATGAGATAGTATCTCATTGTGGTTTTGATTTGCCTTTCTCTAATGACCAGCGATGATGAGCTTTTCTTCATATGTTTGTTGGCTGCATAAATGTCCTCTTTTGAGAAGTGTCTGTTCATATCCTTTGCCCACAATTTGATGGGGTTGTTTGTCTCTTGTAAATTTGTTTAAGTTCTTTGTAGATTCTAGATATTCGCCTTTTGTCAGATGGATAGATTGTAAAAATTTTCTCCCATTCCGTAGGTTGCCTGTTCACTCTGATAGTTTCTTTAGCTGTGCAGAAGCTCTTTAGTTTAACCAGATCCCATTCGTCTATTTTGGCTTTTGTTGCCATTGCTTTTGGTGTTTTAGTCATAAAGTCCTTGCCCATGCCTATGTCCTGGATGGTATTGCCTAGATTTTCTTCTAGGGTTTTTATGGTTTTAGGCCTTATGTTTAAGTCTTTAATCCATCTTGAGTTAAATTTTGTATAAGGTGTAAGGAAGGGGTCCAGTTTCAGTTTTCTGCGTATGGCCAGCCAGTTATCCCAATACCATTTATTAAATAGGCAATTCTTTCCTCATTGCTTGTTTTTGTCAAGTTTCTCAAAGATCAGATGGTTGTAAATGTGTGGTGTTATTTCTGAGGCCTCTGTTCTGTTCCATTGGTCTATAACTCTGTTTTGGTACCAGTACCATGCTGTTTTGGTTACTGTAGCCTTATAGTATACTTTGAAGTCAGGTAGCATGATGTCTCCAGCTTTGTTCTTTTTACTTTTGCATCTTTTAAAGAAGCTGAGGAAGAAAGGAGGGCAAGTATACATTTGTAAAGTTTGTGATATTAATCTTCTTATCTGCCATTTCTGGTTCTCTTTATTTTTGTACACCTGAAAAACCATCTGGTGTCAACCTCTTGGTTGGTCCAATATAGATTTGCTTCTGCTCATATCCTTTGTGCCATTATTGTCAAATTTATTACATTTCCATAGGTTATGAATCCAACAATCTGTGTATATACATATCATTTTATGCAATTGCATTTTAAATCATTTAAGGAAAGAAGACAAAATATCCAATTATACTCTCTTTAACAATTATCTACATAATTCAATTTACCAGCCTCTTTGTTTTCTCATATGGGGTTGAACACGTATCAGGAATCAGCTTGGAAATCTTTTGTTAGTGTTAATAAATATCAAGATAAATCTTCCAGCAACACATTTTCTCAATTTTTGTTTGTATGAAAATGTCTATTTTTTTTTTTTTTTCCCGAGACAGAGACTTGCTCTGTTGCCCAGGCTGGAGTGCAGTGGTGCGATCTTGGCTCACTTCAAGCTCTGTCCCCCAGGTTCACACCATTCTCCTGCCTCAGCCTCCTGAGTAGCTGGGACTACAGGTGCCCACCACCACGCCTGGCTAATTTTTTCTATTTTTAGTAGAGACGGGGTTTCACCATGTTAGCTAGGATGGTCTTGATCTCCTGACCTTGTGATCCACCTGCCTCTGCCTCCCAAAGTGCTGGGATTACAGGAGTGAGCCACCACGCCCAGTCAGAAAATGTCTATTTAATCTTTAGTCTTAGCATATAGTTTTGCTAGATATAAGATTCTTGGTCTCTTATTTTCTTTAATCACTTTTAATATGTCATTCCACTTTCTTCTGCCTTCTATTACTTATGATGAGCAATTAGTTTTTAATCTTATTGGAGTTTCCTTTATGTGATAAATCTATATATGAATATCAATTGGATCCTGTTGGTGAACTGTGTAGTTCATATTTTTCTATATCTATGCTAATTTTCTGACTAGTAATTCTGTCAGCTAGTGAGAAGGTTGGAATCCCCAACTATAATTGTAGATTTGTCTATTTCTTCTTTCAGTATTCTCTGCTTTTGCTCCATGTATTTTAAAATTCTGTTGGTTTATATACATTTAGAATCATTGTGTCTTCATAGTAGCTTGGCTTTTAAAAATATGTAATATCTTTCTCTGTCTTTAGTAATTTTCCTTACTCTGAAGTCTCTCCATCAGATATTAATATAGCCATTCCTGCATTATTTTGTTAATATTTGCATATTATGTCTTTTTCATGCATTTAATTTCAATTTACCTATGTTATTAAATGTAAAGTAGGTTTCTTATAAACAGCTTATGATTAGGATATTTTAAAGTCTACTTTGCTAATCTCTCACTTTTTATTAATGTATTTAGATAATTTTAAAAAATAAGATGCTTCATTTTTTACTAAGTTTTAGGTTTACAGAAAAAAAGATGAAAGAAAAAAACAGTTCCTGTATACCTCCCTGCAGTTTCTCCTATTTTTAGCATCTTACATGAGTGTGGCACATTTGTTAGAATCCACGACCCAGTATTGATACACCATTAGTTACTAAAGCCCATAGTTTATATTAGGCTTCACTCTTTGTGTTTGACGTTCCATGGGTTTGGACAAATATATAATGGCATGTATCTAAAATTACTGTGTCATACATAACAGTGTTACTATTCTGAAAATCTCTTGTGTTCCATTTACCCCTAGTCCGCTTTCCCTCAAACTCCTGGCAATCACTGAGCTATTTACGGTGTCTGTAATTTTTCATTTTCCAGAATGTCATGTAGTTGGAATCATACAGATATTAGTTTGTTAGACCTCGAACTTCGTTCTTCTCCTTCAATATTATGTTGGCTGTTCTGGATCTTTTGTCGTTTCATATAAACGTTTGAACCAGTTTGTGGATATCCACTTAATAATTTGCTGGAATTTTGATTGGGGTTCCATTAAATCTACAGATCAAATTTTGAAGAAATGACATTATGACGGCCGGGCGCGGTGGCTCACGCCTGTAATCCCAGCACTTTGGGAGGCCGAGGCGGGTGGATCACGAGGTCAGGAGATCAAGACCATCCTGGCTAACACGGTGAAACCCCGTCTCTACTAAAAACACAAAAAATTAGCTGGGCGTGGTGGCAGGCGCCTGTAATCCCAGCTACTTGGAGGCTGAGGCAGGAGAATGGCGTGAACCCAGGAGGCGGAGCTTGCAGTGAGCCGAGATCGCGCCACTGCACTCCAGCCTGGGCGACAGAGCGAGACTCCGTCTCAAAAAAAAAAAAAAAAAAAAAAAGAAATGACATTATGACAATATTGAGTCTTCTTATCCATGTACATAGAATCTCTCTCCATTTATTTAGATCTTCTTTGATTTCTTTCATCAGTTTGTAGTTTTTTCTCATATAAACTTTGTACATATTTTATTCTATTTATACTCCATTTATTTAGATCTTTGATTTCTTTCACCAGAGTTTGTAGTTTTCTCATATAAACCTGGTACATATTTTATTCAATTTATGCCTAAACATTTCTCTTTTCAATGCTAAAGTAAATGGTATTATGCTTTTAATTTCAAATTCCAATTGCCCATTGCTGGTATATCAGAAATCAATTGACTTTTGTACGTTAACATTATATTCTACAACCTTACTATAACCACATGTTAGTTGCACAAATGTTTTGGTTGATTTTGGGGGGAATTTTACATAAACAGTCATGCCATCTGTGAGCAGAGTCTTATTTCTTTCTTCCAAATCTGTTTAATTTTATGTGTGTTTCATGTTTTATTGCATTAGCTAGGACCCTCAGTATGATGTTGAGTAAGAGAGGTGAGAGCAGGCATTCTTGCCTTGATTTTCGTCTTACCAGGAAAGCATCTAACTTCTTACCAGGGAATATGATGTTAGCTGTAGGTTTCCTATAGACATTGTCACTTTGAGGAAGTTTCCCTCTATTCCTAATTTGCTGAGAGTTATCATTAATGGATGTTGGATTTTGTCAAATGTTTTTCTGCATCTGGTGATGTGATCTTGTTTTTTTTCTTTTTCTTGCTAATGTGATGAAATATATCAGTTTATTTTCAATTGTTGAACTAGCCTTTCATAATTAGGATAAGGTCCTCTTCATCATCATTTTACACATTATTGGATCCAATTTGCTAATACTTTGTTCAGGATTTTTGCTTAATGAAGGATAGTGCTCTTTGTTTTTTCTTTCTTGTAATGTCTTTGGTTTTGGTGTATGGTAATAATGACCTCATAGAATAACTAGGGAAGCATTCTGTATGCTTCTATTTTTTGGAAAAGATTCTGGAGAATTGTTATAATTTTTCTTTTAAGTGTTAGAATTTACCAGAGAACTCTCTGGGGCTTGGTACTTTCTATTTTATCAGCTTATTAATTATTGATTCAGTTCCTTTGATAGATATAGGACAACTCAGATTGTCTTTTTCTCCTTGTGTGGATTTTAGTAGACTGTATATTTCAAAGAAGTGTTGCATTTTATGTTGGTTATCAAACTTATGAAGTTGTTAATAATATTTCTTTATTTTTTTAAATGTTTTAATGTCCATAGTATCTATAGAGGTGGTTCTTCTTTAAATGTTGATATTAATAATTTGTATTCTTTTTCTCTCTTACTCTGGATAGAGATTTACCAATTTTATTTATCTTTTCAAAGAATCAGATTTTTATTTTGTTGATTTTTTTCTATCGATTTTTCTGTCTTCAATTTTATTGATTTTTATATTTTTCTTCTCCTTATTTTGAATCTAATTTGTTCTTCCTTTACTAGCTTCCTAAGGTGAAAAGTTAGATTATTAATTTTAGACCCTCCTTGGGATGCAACATGTACATTCAATGCTATAATTTTGGTCTAAGCATTGTTTTACTGCATTTCACACACTTCCGTGAGATGTAAGCGAAAATGAAAAGCTATGACCACCCTCTATAACTTACCGCGGTAGCTTTTCCATCCCCTTAATTTTTATCTCTATGGGTCTTCAAATTTAAAGTTGTATTTTCATTTTCATTTAGTTCAAAATATTTTACAATTCCTCTTGAGACTTCCTTGATCCATTTTTTATTTAGAAGTGTGATGTTACGCCTTCATGTATTTTAATGTTTTCCAGTCATTTTTCTGAAGTTGATTTCTAGCTTAATTTCACTGTAGTCATAGAGCATAATTTACATGACTTACATGCTTTTAAATAAGTTGCTTTTTAATGGCCTAGATAGTGATGTGTCTTTGTGAACATTCCATGGGAGCTTCAGAAGCATGTGTATTCTGCTGTTGGGTGAATTATTCTACACATGTCAATCGGATGCAGTTGATTAATGTCACTGCTGACTTGAATTATAATATGTCTTCCCTAATTTTTTGCCTGCTTAATCTGCTAATTACTAGTAGAGAGATGTTAAAGTCTCAAAGTACAGTAGTAAATTCATCTATTTTTCCTTGAAGTTATATTAGTTTTTGCCTAACATATAGTGATGCTCTGTTTTTAGGTGTGTAAACACTAAGGATTGTTATGTCTTCTTGGAGAACTGACCGCATTTTTATTATGTAATTAGTGTCTTTATTTCTGATAATTCTTCTTGTTCTGAAGTGGGATGTGTCATTAATAGAGCTACTCCTGCTTTCTTTGGATTACTGTTAACATGCTATTGTTGCCAGTGGGCTGTTTCAGGTTCTTGACTTTGCTGCACAAAAGAATTTGAGAACGAGTCCAAAGTAACAGTAAGCAAAAGAGTTTATTGCAAAGCAAAAGTACACTCTGACAGCTGATCAGAGCAGGCTGCTCAAAGATGAGACAACCCTGTCTGATGCAGGGGGATCGCCCTTTATGGGAGATTTACATGATTATTCATGGAGGGGTGGGAAGGGGTGTTCTGATGAGTATGTTATGGGTAGTCCCCTGGCTGCATAGGTGCTGTGGTTGTACATGCTAGGACTTACATTGCATGTATCATTAGCATCTTAAATCTCCACCCAGGGGTGTTTTTCTTTTACTATTATAGTGAATATAGGTCAGTCCAAGGACACTAATCATGGGTTTCTGTGCTTGTGTGAATTTGGGAATTCTCCCTTCTATTTTTCTACCTCCTTGCTGCAGGATGTTCTAACGCTGAGCCCATGATGTGGTTTGTGCACTGTCGGGTAGTTTATTCTCTCCATCTATTTAGCAAGTTTGTTCTCCTTTAAGGGAGGCTATGACCACCCTTTATAATTTACCTCAGTATCTTTTCCATCCCCTTAATTTTTATCTCTACGAGTCTTCAAATTTAAAATGAGCTTCTTGTAGACAGCTGGGTCTTGTTTTTTGATTTACTATGACAGTCTCTGTATTTTAATTGGTGGGTTTTAGACCATTGACAGTTAAGATGATTATTGATATAGCAATTAATGTGTACCATCTTTGTTAATGATTTTTCTTTGCCATCCTTGCTCTTAGTTCTTATTTTTGTAGCGCATAGTTTTCTACTTTTTGTGTTTTAATTGAGCACTTTATATAATTTCATTTTCTCTCCTTCCTTAGCATATCAATTATACTTTTTTAAAGTTTTAAAACATTAGTCCTAGAGTTCGCAATATATTTTTACAACTAATCCAAGTACACTTTCAAATGACACTATACCACTTCACAGGTAGAAGATATATTAATAACACAATATTCCTAATTCTTCCTTCCTTTCCCTTTTATCATTGCTATCACTCACTTCATGTATACAAAAGTATACAAAAGCATATATATATATGCATACATAACCATATATTGTTGCTATTATTATTTAGAACAAACTATTATGTCTTTGATCAATTAACAACAAAAAAGAATGTTTTACTTTACTTTTACTTATTAATTCATTGACTCTCTTCTTTTATTTATGTAGATTGGAGTGTCTGACCTACATCATTTTCTTTCTGAACTTCTGTTAACATTTCTTGCAAGGTAGGTCTACCAGTAACAATGCCTTCAGGTTTTGTTTGTCTGAGAAGAACTTTAGTTCTTATTACTTTTGAAGGATAATTTTACAGGGTGCAGAAATCTAGGCTGGTGGTTTTTATCTCAACCTCACTCTTCTTGCTTGCATGGTTTCTAAGAAAATTTAAGAAGTAATTCTTATTTTTGCTCCTTTATATGTAAGGTATTTTTCCTCTCTGGTTTCTTTCAAGACTTTTTTTCTTATTTTTGATTTTCTGAAGTTGAATATGAAATGCCTAGGTGTAATTTTTCTTTTCATGTATCCTGTTTGGTGTACTCTGAACTTTCTTGATCTTTGGTTTGGTGTCTGACACTAGTTTTGAAGAAATTTTGAGTCATTATTGCTTCAAATATTGCTTCCATTTTTTTCTCTCTTTCCTGTCCTTTTAAAATTCCCAATATATATATTAACTCCTTTTTGTAGTTTTGTTACAGTTCTTTGATATACTATTCTGTTTTTACTGAGTATTTTTTTCCTTGCTCTTTAGTTTTGGAAATTTCTATTGTCATATCATCAAACTCAAAGATTCTTTTTTGGCTATGTCCAGTCTATTAATGAGCCCATCAAAGCCCTTCTTTATGTCTATTACAATGTCTTTGATCTCTAGCACTTCTTTTTTGATTTTTTTCTTTGTATCCCCACCTGTCTGTTTACGTAATTCATCTGTTCTTGCATGTTGTCTATTTACTAGAGTCCTTAGCACATTAATCACAATTATTTAAAATATCTGCTTTGATAATTCCAACATTCCTGCCATACTTGACTCTGCTTATGATGCTTGTTCATACTTTTCAAACTGTTTTTTTTTTTTTTTTTGCATTTCAGTCTATCTTGGAATTTTTTTTGTTGAAAAGTGAACACAATGTACTAAGTAAAAGCAGCTATAGTAAATAGGCATTTAGTGATGTAGTGATAGAGTGTAAGGGGAAGGGGAGCATTCTATAGTCCTATGATTAGGGCTCAGTCTTTTGGTGAGACTGTGCCCCTTGACTGTGAACTTCATCAGTGCTTCTCAGTTCCTCCCCGACTTTAGATGAGACATAATGGCTGAAGGGAGGATGAAGTTGTATGTTTCCCTTTTTCCATGTGGAAATCTAAAAGGGATTGTAGTTGAGTGTTTCTCTTTCCCCACATGAAAGGCCAGAAGGAGATGGAGTTATTTATTCCCTTTTGTGCATGTGGAAGGCTACAGCCAGTTGAGTATTTTCCTTCTGTCACATATAGTAGGCTCTGATAAAACCCCAGCAGATTAGGCTCTAGTAAAATAGTTTCTCCTGGTGCAGGTCTTGTGAAAAATAACTGAATACTCCAGCATGTTTCCAAATGGTTCCTTTCCCCTTCCTCCTGCCAGAAGCATGAGGACATTTTTTCCAACATTCACTGAGAACCTAGTAGAGTTTCTGGAGGCATAATTCACAAAAGTATGGAGACCTTCAATGAGTGTACCCACTTGAAGTTTTTAACTTTTAGAGTTGTTCACATTGAGCTCCAGCAATTTGTTAATTACAGTTTCAGGTTTTTCTACTTCAGCACTGGTGATTTTTTGTTTTTGTTTTTTTGTTTTTTGTTTTTTCTTTGGTGGAGTTTTGCTCTGTTGCACAAGCTGGAGTACAATGACATGATCTTGCCTCACTGCAATCTCCACCTCCCGGCTTTAAGCAATTCTCCTGCCTCAGCCTCTTGAATAGCTGGGATTACAGGTTCCCGCCAACATGCCCAGCTAATTTTGGTATTTTTAGTAGTAATGGGGTTTCACCGTGTTGGCCAGGCTGGTCTTGAACTCCTGACCTCAGGTGATCTGCCCACCTTGGCCTTCCAAAGTGCTGGGATTACAGGCGTGAGCCACTATGCCCAACCCAGCATTGGGTCTTATGGAGATTTCTGCTCATCATTTCTGCATGCATTAAGTTTTGCTTCTATGTATCTGCCTGTCTGTCTCTCCAATTTGGGGGGCCTTGGTTTGCTCTCTGACCTCATTTCCATGACAGATCTGAGAAGAGGTGTTGAGTTTTTTGTATGTTCAACTTTTTACTAGTTGTTAGGATAAAGTATGACTATCAAGCTCCTTACATACTGGTTTAGAACCAGAAGGTTTTCCTTTCATGTTTGAAGGACAGTTTTGCTAATTATAAAATTTTCAGTTGACAATTTTGTTCCTCTGCCTACACTCCTTTTGTTTTATCATACTTGGAGTTCATTGAGATTCTTGGATTTGCATATACATGTCTTAAAAATTTGGGAAATTTTTGATCCTTATTTTACCAGAAAGGAGTCCTGATACAGACCCCAAGAGAGGGTTCTTAGAGCTTACACAATAAAGAATTCAGGGCGAGTCCACAGTGCAAACTAAAAGCAAGTGGTGAAAGAACAGCTACTCCATAGACAGAGTAGGACTTTCCTGAAAGTGAGAGGAAGAACACATCCATCTTAGGTACAATGGTTGTATATATGTGGAGATGTGCTCTCCTACAAGAGTTTTTGATAAAGGATTAATTTTCTTAATTACCATATTTTGCAAGAATCAATATTATTATCTTTAATGCAAAATTAGGAATGCCCTTATTCTCCAGATATTGAGATATCTGGACACTCCCAAGTCTGGGTCTGTTTTAGTAAGCATCATTAATTTGTTCACTGACTCATAAACATCTAGAAGCTAGGAAAATGCCTAATTTTCTGAGAATGCAGTCCAGCAAGTCTCTGCCTCATTTTCCTAGCCCTCACTCAAAATGGAGTCGCTCTGGTTTGAACGCCTCTGACACTTATGTTGTCATATAAATCACTGCCGCCTTCTTTCTCTCTTCTGTTTCTGGAACTTCTGTAATGAATAATTGGTCTACTCAATGGTGACTCTTAAATACCTTAGACTCTATTCACTTCTTTTTTTTTTTTTTTTTCCTTTTTGGTCCTTAGACTCACTACTTTTAAATAATCTTTCTTTTTGTTTGCTGCTTCTTTCCACTGCCTGCTAAAGTCTTCTGTTAAAGCTGTCTCAAAAATTTTTCAATTCACTTACCGTATTTTTCATCTCCAGAATTTCTTGTTGGTTCTTTTAAAATAATTTCTCTTTGTTGATATTCTCCTTTTGTTCATATATTATTTTCTTCACTTTTTAGTTATTTGTCTATGTTTTTCTTTAGCTCCTTGAGCATAAGATAGTTGTTTAAAAGTCTTTGTCTAGTATTTCAAATGTCAATGTTTCTTCAGGGACAGTTTCTGCAGCTGTATTTTCTTCTTTGGGCCATGGCTTTCTTGTCTCTTTGAACACCTTGTAATTTGTTATTGTTATTGTTATTGTGGAAAATGGGGCATTTAGAAAACAAGGCATTTCCTCTCCCAATGTTTGCAGACTGAGTCTGTGTAGGAAAAGCTCTTCAATAATTAGAAGAGCATGTTCTTTGACTTGAGATCAGCCTGGTCTGAAGGCTTTCATCTTCTGTGGTCTTTTATCAGACTTCATTTTCTCTGGGCCTGTGTGTGCTTTTATTTATTTTTTCCTTGTGTATACAGCCGTTTAGAAAATGTCTTAATTTTCCTAGGGGTCATAGCCCTGCTTCTTCTCAGAGTCAAGAATATTCTATTTTATTCCTCTATCTGTAATCTCGTGCTCCAGGCATTTGCAGGTCTATCATGCATCTCACAGCAACATTCACGAGCTATGTCTGTTGTCTCTCATTGGTTTTCATAGCCTGAGATCTGAGCTGTTCTGATCTTTGCTGTCTGAGATATGAGTTAGAAACAACAGAGACTAATCCAACATGGAGCCCCCAGACAGGTTAGAATATTTCAAATAAAGTCTGGTTTACCCTTCCAGTTCCAGGGAAGGAATTGGAAGCTCAGCCATCACTTTCCTAAGACCATTCTGTGCAATTCCAGGGATGGGATGTGGCAAAGCCAAGTAAAAATGCCACACAATTTTCTACTGCTTTGGATGTGGCTCCGTTTTGTTTGGATGTTCATGTGTTTTCTGTAAACCTTGAGCTGTTTTCCTTAGTTCCTAAATGTCAGTTTAACCAATTTGTAGTTTTTTCTTTAATGTCTCCGTGGGGGACAAAGTTCTAAAGTTTTCTAGTCTGCCATTTTTCTGACATCACTGAGATTAATTTTATGCCCCAGCATATGTTTTTTTCTAGGTAAATATTCTGTGTACATTTAAAAAAAAAATGTGTATCTGACAGTTGGTATTTGAAATTTTCTATACATGTCAATTAAGTCAAGTGGTAATGTTGGTCAAATCTTTTACACTCTTACTGAATTTTTGTCTTCTTGCTGTATCAGTTTTTGATATAGGGGTATAAAAATATCTGACTAGGCCAGGCATGGTGGCTCACGCCTGTAATCCCAGCACTTTGGGTGGCTGAGGTAGGTGGATCACCTGAGGTTGGGAGTTCAAGATCAGCCCGGCCAACATAGTGAAACCCCATCTCTACCAAAAATACAAAAAATTAGCTGTGCGTGGTGGTGGGTGCCTGTAATCTCAGCTACTCAGGAGGCTGAGGCAAGAGAATCTCTTGAACCTGGCAGGCGGAGGTTGCAGTGAGCCAAGATCACACCATTGCACTCCAGCCTGGGGAACAAGAGTGAAACTCGGTCTCAAAACAAACAAAAAAAAATCTAACTGTAATTGTGGAAAGAAAAATGTTTATTTTTCTTATAATCTTTATATTTTGCTTCATGTATATTGAATGTACATGATTTGTTATATAAACATTTAGGTTTTTTATTTCTCTTGACAAACTGACCCTTTCGTTATTTTGAAATGACTTTATCTCTAGTAATACCCATTCAACTGAAATTTACTTTGCGTGATACTACTATAGTCACTCCAGATTTCTTTGAGGTAGTGTTTATTATATATTTTTTCGTCTTTTTACTTGTGTTTTTGCATTTAAAGTATGTTTTTTTGGAGGCAGAATACTGTTAGCTTTTGCTTTCTTTGAATCTAATCTGTCAATATTAGAGTTTTTGGGCAATTGATACTAACGTGATTATTGATATGGTTAGATTTAAGTTTATTTTCTTAAAATGGTTTTTCATTTGTTCCCTCTGTGCTTTGTTACTTATTCTCTTTTTTAGCCCTTTTTAAAGGATAATTGAGAATTTCTTTAAGAATTTCATCTTATCTCTTTGATTGGCTTATCAGCCTTTACTCTTTGTTGGCATATTTTAGTGGTTGGTTTAGGGTATGTAGCATATATTTTTAACTTTTCACAGTGTATATTCAAGTTATATTATATTACTTCACATATAAAATTTTTCAAAAGCATACTTCCATTTTTCTCCTCATAGGCATTGTGCCATCACTGCCATAAATTTGACTTCTACATGTGTTATAAACCTCATGCTATATTGTTATTACTGTTACTTAAACAGTTATATTTTAAAAATACTTAAATAATAAGAAAAACCTTCCAGAATTTTATTCATGTAGTTACCATGTCCAGTGTTCCACAGTCCTTTGTATGCATTTATATTTCCATCTAGTATCAGTTTTTCAATTTTCTTCTGCCTAAAAACTTTAACATTTATTGTAAAATGGCTATGTTGGAGATGAATTATTTCAGGTTTTCTAAGTCTGAAAAATGTCTTTATTTTCATTTTTAATGTTATTTTCACTGCATCTAGAATTTTAAGTAGAAATATTCTTACTTTAAGTACTTAAATAAAATTTCTAGTTATACAATGATTAGATTTTTTTAAAGTATTTCTTCACATGTACTTTGAAGTTTTTAATTTCTGTTCATACAATGCTGCCATTATAATGGCACTTAAATATCACTACAACCCAAGCATTTTTCTGAGTGTCCAGTACGTATCCATTCACTTAATGTTCACAGGAAGATTTGGAGGCATGCCCTGTTATTATCCCCACTTAAGAGGCCAAGAGAGTACTTGCCCAGAGTTGCTCAGTTAGTAAACCATGTTCCATAGGTGAATAAAACTTTGCCTTTGCAAACTTTAAACGTTGAAAGATAGGTTTAAAGGGTGATTATTGTTATTATTTTTTAACTTTTATTTTAGGTTCAGGGGTACATGTGCTGATTTGTTAGGTAAATTACACATCATGGGGGTTTGGTGTACACATTATTTTGCCACCCAGGTAATAAGCACAGCACTAGATAGGTAGTTTCTCAGTTGTCACCGTCTTCCCTCCCTTTACCCTCAAGTAGGCCCCAGTGCCTGTTGTTCCCTTCTTTGTGTCCATATGTACTCAGTGTTTTGCTCCCACTCATAAGTGAGAACATGCGGCATTTGGTTTCCTGTTCCTGTGTTTGTTTGCTTCGTATAATGGCCTCCAGCTCCATCCATGTTGCTGCAAAGGACATGATCCCGTTCTTTTTTATGGTTGTGTAGTATATTCTGTGGTGTATATGCACCACATTTTCTTTCTTTCTTTCTTTTTTTCGAGCGGGAGTCTTGCTCTGTCACCTGGGCTGGAGTGCAGTGGTGCGATCTTGGCTAACTGCAAACTCCGCCTCTGGGGTTCACGCCCTTCTCCTGCCTCAGCCTTCCGAGTAGCTGGGACTACAGGCGCCCACCACCACGCCCAGCTAATTTTTTGTATTTTAAATTGCGACGGGGTTTCACCGTGTTAGCCATGATGGTCCCCATCTCCTGACCTCGTGATCCACCGGCCTCCACCTCCCAGAGTGCTGGGATTACAGGCGTGAGCCACCGCGCCAGGCCTATGCACCACATTTTCTTTATTCGGTCTACCACTGATGGGCATTTAGGTTGATCCCATGTCTTTGCTATTGTGAATAGTGCTGCAATGAACATACACATGCCTAGGTCTACCATTCTCATTACTGGGTAGAATAGTAATTCTGTTTTGAGTTCTTTGAGAAATCACCAAACTGCTTTTGACACTGGCTGAACTAATTTACATGTCCACCAGTAGCGTCTAAGCATTCAAAATGGTGACTTTTTGTTTGTTTGTTTTTGAGAAAGTCTCACTCTGCTGCCCAGGCTGGAGTGCAGTGGTGCGATCTCGGCTCACTGCAACCCCTGCTTCCTGGGTTCAAGTGATTCTCATGCCCTAGCCTCCCAAGGAGCTGGGATTACAGGCATGCACCACCACCCCTGGCTAATTTTTGTATTTTTTGTGGAGAAGGGGTTTCACCATGTTGGCCAGTCTGGTCTCGAACTCCTAACCTCAAGTGATCCGCCCGCCTTGGCTTCCCAAAATGCCAGCATTACAGGCATGAGCCACCGCATGCAGCCTCAAAAGTGTGATTTTTTAAAGAGCAAATAAAATACATCAAAATTAACTTATATCTGAAAAAAAGAAACTTAATAGACCGGTACTTTGATATGTGATTCAACTAGAGCTTTCATAAAAAAACTTTAGGCTCCCTAAAATGGCTCCTTATTGGATTAATACAATTGGCTGAATTTTTGTTTAAGGGTAAAATTTGCCCAAGAATGTAGGGCTTTAAAATTTATTTGCCGGCGGGGTGTGGAGGCTCACGCCTATAATCCCAACACTTTGGGAGGCCGAAGTGGGCGGATCACGAGGTCAGGAGATCGAGAGCATCCTGGCTACGGTGAAACCCCGTCTCTACTAAAAATACAAAAAATTGGCCGGGCGTGGTGGTGGGCGCCTGTAGTCCCAGCTACTCCGGACGCTGAGGCAGGAGAATGGCGTGAACCCGGGAGGCGGAGCTTGCAGTGAGCTGAGATCGCACCACTGCACTCCAGCCTGGGCGACAGAGCGAGACTCCGTCTCAAAAAAAAAAAAATACACACACACAGACACACACACACACACACACACACACACACACAGCCGGGCGTGGTGGCGGGCGCCTGTAGTCCCAGCTAGGCTCGGTCTCAAAAAAAAAAAAAATACACACACACACACACACACACACACCACACACACACACACACACACACACACTCTCTCTCTCTTAGCCGGGCGTGGTGGCGGGCGCCTGTAGTCCCAGCTACTTGGCAGGCTGAGGCAGGAGAATGGCCTGAACCCGGGAGGCGGAGCTTGCAATGAGCCCAGATGGCGCCACTGCACTCCAGCCTGGGCAACAAAGCAAGCCTCCTTCTCAAAAAAAAAAAAAAAAAAAAAAAAGAACAATCATATGAAACAAAAAAATAGCAGTTCTAACATGAATGTGAATCTGTATTTAATGGCAACTACACTTAGGTGTTTATGAGAGAATATTAAAATTTCGTAAATTTACATTGAACGCTTAAGAAAAGAAACATATTGGCACAAAACTCTTTGAACCATGAAGAGTCCACTTTATTCAATATTTATGTGGAAATTTTTCTGGCATAACTTCATTCTACACTGCTACAACAGGAAACTATAGGAACATAAGGACAAAATGCCAACATTTAACTGCAGCCTTTCCTGGGAAACATAATATGTTTAAATAGCCTTTAGAGACAAAGAAGAGTCTATTTAATTTATGGAATGAAAAGAAATGTGACAACAAAGCATTTTGTAGTCATGGTTATCAGTCTTTGAAAAAGTTCTTAATAGGATTTGGGTTTATTTTAATTAACGAAAATAAAATATGAATAATTTATTGAACTCAGTATATTATAGCAGTGGGAACTTCTCATAAATTATTCTCAAATAATTTTCACAAGCTAATCAAAAAAGACATAATTCTGTTTATTATGAAAAGTGGGATCCAAGGTTTCGAGAGAACTTTCGTGTCTTGCTATTGTTTCTAAAGTCTCCCTCCAGACCATCTCATTTCTGAGTCACAGACTTGCCTAAATAACAAGTGCAGCCAAATATGTTATCACTTCAGGGTCATTTTTGTTTGTTTGTTTTCTCCCTTTCTCTCTCTCTTTTTTTGTATCCTTATACTCGGCAGCAGTTTCTTTGAAAATTTGGACCAGAAGATGCATAACAAGTTGTTCTGCAAAAGTTCTTATCTGATATTCTTAGGGAGCTATCCTGCATGTAATCTTCATTTTTTTTTCTCTACCATCATGTAGGCATACTCAGTGTAGACTACCACAATCCTGGATACCTCTCTGCTTAGATTTACAATCTCTGCTTAGATTTGCCACTGCAGAAAGTGTAGTAGTTTCACTACATATGTAAAAAAAAGACTGCCTTCTAACTGCGTACTTATTTCTAGCTTCTAGATTGCACATTTACAGTGTTTGCAAAAGCAATAACTATTCTTACCAGTAGGAGATGAATTACACACTCCTTCTTCTTCTATAATAAGAGTTATCTACCTTCTGGTCAAAGTGCTTCCTTAAGGCACTTTGAAGCTCATCTGCTGGCAGGCATGAAGCATGCTGTTCCCCTGAGCCTTCACGAACTGGATCTACTCAAGACAAAACAGTCTCTGCTTCATTATATTCAGAAATTCAGGCTTGCCATGAGGCTGTTTAGTGTTCTGAAACACAAATGCTGGCAAATCTAAAAATTCTCCCAAACACGTAGCTACCAATTTTTGCTCCTTAAATAGGAACAGTATTTTCTCATATCCTTAGATTAGCTGAGTTAAAAAGATGCCCCAAACATTGAGTCCCATTATTTTAAGCTTGAAGTTTTATAATTATAGCTTTATCCTTGCCCCATGAGAGACGCATTCTCTATCAAGCCGTTCAAGCAAGGATCAGTTTTCAGTTTAGATAAAACTACCAAATGAATAAATTCACTTCTGACATTTAATTAATGCCTTTCTTTACTCTCTCCTACCCCTACACTCCACCCCTTATAGTACTTGCCTCCTCTCATTCTCCCCATCTCCAGCCCAAATCCAGATGACTTCTGCTATATTAAAGTTTGCTTTCAGGAAAAGATCTGAAATCCGTAAGCGGTTTCATACTAAATATTAGCACACTTCAATGGTAGAACATTGATTTGCTGAAGTCTGGGGTTGATTTCCTAGCCCCTAAAATCACATTCTAACTGTGACTACCTGTTCTTTCTATAAGTTTAACATAGATTTAGGGTGAGACTTATCTTTTTATATAAACAAAAATATTTGGGAGAATGCTTTCTTTGTTTTTTTGTTTTTTTTTTTTTTTGAGACAGAGTCTTGCTCTTTCACCCAGGCTGGAGTGCAGTGTTAGCTGCTGCTGGACTGAGCTCCTCATCCTACACTTGCAGGGGTTGCTCTTTTGGACAGAAAGCTGGAATAAAATGTAAATTTTAGACTTCCACCAAGGCCAGGACTAGGGTGAAGGGACTAACGCACTAGTCTCAGGAGCAACTGTTAAGTAACGCTAATCCTGAATGAATGAAATAGTTTTAAAATTGAATGTAATCGCAAAGAAAAAAAAACCCATGATACACAAAATATTAAAACTTTAAATAAAGGCTTGCACTCGCACAACCCAGGCTCACCGGCCTCTCCCTGCTCCTGGCCCGGTTTCCCAGCTTGGTTCTCTACAAGTCAGAATTCCTAGCAAAATCAAAGTGTGCGCGCGTCTGCCCGAGTACACGCCGCAGAGTTATTTCTGCCCCATCTTCCCTATTTGAACTCAAACAGGACAGGATTTTCCTGGGTGCAGCCCCTGCGTTGGGTGAACAGCGGAGTGATAAAGCCTGGCGTTCTCCACCTGCAGGCGGAGGCTGACGGCGCGGTCTTTGGCGCGAGTCAGTGCACCGCGGCCGCCCCGCCCCGGTGGGAGGGAGGGACGGAGGAAGCTGCCGGTATAACGGGAGGAGAGCGCCAGGCAGAGCTGGGGCGTCCCTCCCGCTCGCTTCTTGACTCGCGTTGCTGCCAGACGCCTCCCGCGCCTAGTGTCCTGGACGCGCCTGAACCTGCCGCCTCTGTGCCTGGGGCGGCGCCGCGCGGCCCCCAGCGCTCCAGAAAGCTGCGGCGCGAGTCCGCGGGGCCGACCTCGGAGACGCAGCTGGGGCCGGGCGCGGCTTGGCGGGAGGGTCTGCAGCGCCGAGGGAGGCTGCCAGTGCGTGAGGAAGAGAGCGAGAGACTGGACAGGGGAGACAGAGCAGCGTCGGAGCCGCGCAGGGGACGGGAGTGAGAGCAGGAGCGACGCAGAGCGGCCGTCGCCGTGCCCGGGTCTCAGGGCGCCTGGCTGAAGTGAGCATGGCTTCAGTGGCCTGGGCCGTCCTCAAGGTGCTGCTGCTTCTCCCCACTCAGACTTGGAGCCCCGTAGGAGCAGGAAATCCACGTAAGTACAGCAAATGGTTTAAAACTTGCGCTAGGCTGTCTGGAAAACTTTGTATTTTTTTTATTATCAGTAATATTTGGAAGTGGAATTGCAGAACATGCTCCTGAACATGAAGAACCTTAAAAAAACATTTGGAATTGCAATCCGAAAAAGACGATTTTGTTTACAATAGACTTTCCTCTTGTGGGGGAGTCTAAGATATACCATGCATGTTTTGACTTTTTAATCGATGTACTCGAATATTCGTTGAGAAAGTGGACGTTTCTGTAAAACCTGAAAAGAGCATCTTAATAAGAGATTAGCCTGCAAATGCTGTCATTTATTCCTTTTTAGGATTGTAATATTTTGTAGGAATTAAGTCTAACAGGGAAAAAACTGGCAGACATTACATCATACTGCATCAACTTAGATGTTAGCAGCTTACAGTTTTGCCGACCTTGGCAGCTTCAGAGTTAAAATGCTAATTAACTTCCATGCAGTATAGGGACAGAGCGCCTGTAGGCGAAACTAAATTAATAACCTGCCCTAACTACTAAGGGAATAACACTTGAACACCCCTGTCAGGGGCTTCGTTTCTCATAGTAGAAAGTTCTTGCTTAAAGACAAAACTCAGCCAGTCATTTAGGTGATCTTGAAAATGATTCCTCTCTGGATGCTAATATTTTACATTATTTAATTTGCCATCGGGTTCCCTGTTTTTTATTTTTCTTAATTTGGTAAACACCTAGGAAGCCTTTATTTCTAGAATGGGCTATGATTCTAATATAATGATGATATTCCAGACAGATGAGCAAAACATAATGTACCCATATTTTATCACACATAAAAATGTTTACACAACATTGCACATTTTTTTTTCGGCTTGGAGTAAGTCTCTATCAGAGAGTTGTCTTTTCTTTCTTGATTAATCAAACCATGAGATTAGAATTTTTAAAATGTCTTCCTCCTCCTTCTCAAATCACTTTTATTTTTCTTTCAGTGGCATCTCCCCGCTGTCAGCCTCAGCCCTCTCCTACCAAAATCTCTTTCGAAATAAGTTCCAATAAATGCTAGTGGCCATGTTTGGAAATTTAGATTATTGCAGGATAACCAAGGATAGCTTTCAGCAGTCCTCCTAAGGTGTCATGAAAAGTTTGCCATAGCTCAGTGCTGTTCTGCCCGCGGGCTCAAGGGTGGGTTGGTTCTTCACACACAGGGCACGCACATGGGTTCATGCACTCACTGTGCATCATGATTCAGTTGCGCCTCAGTTAATCCTACACTTGGTGTGCCCTTCCAAAAAACAAGCCCCGGATTCCTTTGGTCAGATGCTGTACCGTGTTTCAGATTCAACTTTAATCTGCTTTTGTGAGAGGGCTTTGTGAATAAAACGTTGTTACTTAAATCAAAATCCTTGGGTGTTGTAATGGAAACTGCCGTTTGGCTTAAATAAACACATAAATGAGTTACTTATAGAAAGGCATGCTAGAGTAATTGACCAATCAACTGGCAAAATACAACAACAAAATAAGTCACTAGAGGTCACTCTTACTATTGAATAAACAGGGCTTCAAAAAGACCTTCCTGGAGAAAAGCAAAGCAATGAAATCTGAGACCCTGCCACCACCTTTCCTGTTTTTGTTGCGTAGTTGTGATTACTTTTTATTCTCAGGATTAGTTGTATTGATAGTTATTTTGCTTGGAATCCAGTGGAAGGATTACAAAGCCCATAGAAATTAAGCTCTTCTCGTTTATAGTGAACATTCTTTTTGGAGGAGGGGAGGGCAGGGACAGATATTCCAAATGGACTCAGCACCAGACGGGACTCTCGCGAGTTGCTGAGTGACACGTAAAATTTCAATACTACTACTGTGGGTGTTTTCAGTCTTCTTTCATTGATGAAACTTAGTATCCTCATATCTAATAAATTTTACTAATTTTAAATTACCTTTTAGATCAAGTAATTCTTCCAGATAAAACTATGTAACTGTAATAATTATACCACCTTCAATACCAAGAAGAAAGTCAATAAGGACATCTAAAAGTTTCCTTCTCATGTAGACACCATGAGTTGCTCACGTTATTCACAGCTGGTTTTCCAGAAGCACATTGGCCACCCACGAAGGCAGCCTGTTGATGATGGCATGAAATGGCTCTTCATGGGAAGAGCTCTATAGGCCGGGCACAGTGGCTCGCGTCTGTAATCCCAGCACTTTAGGAGGCCGAGGTGGGTGGATCACCTGAGGTCAGGAGTTCGAGACCAGCTTGGCCACCATGGTGAAACCCTGTCACTACTAAAAATACAAAAATTAGCCGGGCGTGGTGGCAGACATCTGTAATCCCAGCTGCTCGGGAGGCTGAGGCAGGAGAATCGCTTGAACCTGGGAGATGGAGGTTGCAATGAGCCGAGATCCCACCATAGCACTCCAGCCTGGGCAACAAGAGCAAAACGCAAAACTCCGTCTCAAAAAAAAAAAAAGCTCTCTAAACATTTGGCATTTTGGGGATTATGTGTAGTTTATCTGAATGTTATTTGACCCGACAAATACATGGGAAAGCTTTGTTAGGAAGATTCTGCATGAAGGGAAATATTTTCCTAACTTCAGTGCCCATAGACTGGCAGTGAGTGAAAGGTCACTTACTTGCTCTCATTGAGTCTCTGAAAACAGCAGGAAGCATCAAGAGAAAGATTGAACTCTGGGCACTGATCCCAGGGATACACAAACAAATGGCTGGGCAGATTTTGCAGAAATTCCTGTAATTGGTAAAATGCTGAGTAATAGCCTTTGATGTAACTTTTCAGTGGGTTAATTTATTCATTACTTAGCCTAAAACACTTTTAATTTTAATTGCCTCAATTTTTTCCCCTAAATGGTTATGTTTTGCATGTTCGCCAGCCAGCCTGGGGAAAGAAGGGTAATTTAGGAAACTCACTTAGATGTGAAATGTGTCAGGAAAGAGATCTCACAAGAGTGTAGGAATAATTATTTTTACAGATGTTTCATTTTGGACCTTTTAGTAATACCATTTAAAGAGAGTTTCTGCAGATGAGTAACAGACTCTTAATTTTAGTGTCAAATGGTACTCTATAAAAAATGGAGTTCAGGCCGGGCGCGGTGGCTCACACCTGTAATCCCAGCACTTTGGGAGGGTGAGGTGGGTGGATCACTTGAGGTCGGGAGTTCGAAACCAGCCTGGACAACACGGTGAAACCCCGTCTCTACTAAAAATATGAAAAAATTTCAGGGCATGGTGGCAGGTGCCTGTGAGGAGGCAGTGAGCTGAGATCGTGCCACTGCACTCCAGCCTGGGTGACAGAGTGAGACTCTGTCTCAAAAAAAAAAAAACAAAAAAAAAACACCCAAAAAATGTAGTTCAGTTGCCTTTATTCATTTTCACCAAACTCTATACAAACAGTACGGAGCATAAGTAGCCCATGGAAATAATAATCAATTCCAAGACATTGGTTTGATCATGAAAAAAGAAAAATCAAATTACTTGGCATTCTTCTTCCTCTTCCTCTCCCCTTCTCTTTTTGAACAATTCAGTCCAAGGTCATTCAGTTCAGCTTAGGCATCCATGCTGGGTAGTGGGGAGGCCCAGGACCATGGCAGAGCATTCAGAAACCAGCAGGGTAAGGAAAGCATCCACAGTGTAGCAAGGGTGGGGACCTGGAGAGACAGGTGGTGACCTATAGCACTGGTGGTGACCTATAGCAAGTTGTCAGAGGTTGAGTGGAGTGAGGAAGGAGGCATTCCAGATTGGCAGAGGCTAAGAAAACAAGGCAACTAAATACTATTCTGCATTAAATGCTTATGTTATGAAGGACATGATTGGGAATTGGTGAAACTTGAACAAGATTGGGGATTAAATATTGGAACTTTATCCATGATGACTGTGATGATCATATTATGGTTATATAGGAGAACATCTTTGTTGTAGGAAATGTATATTGAAGTATTCAGGGGTGATATATTAGCATAGTTCTTCCATGTTTTCTGTAAATTTGTTTCAAAATCAAATGGTTACTTTAAAAAACTCAAAATTGTGTTTAAAGGAAACATGGGCCAATAGAAAAACTCAGAATAAGTAAATGTAGTTAAATTGATGCATTTTACCTAAGAGATGTAGATTAAAAATAAAGAAGCTGAAAAAAAACAATTATGAGAAATAACAGTTCATTTATGTATGTCTCTAAATCCAATTAGCCTGGATTTCTGAATGACAAAGATGTAATTGTCACTGGGATTGTTCACCATTCTTTTTGGGAAGTTTATTGCCTAGGACATCTGTATCAGTCTTCGAAGTACTTTTTAAAGCTTGAATATCTGAATGAACCCGTCAGACTGACTGTTATCTGGTCTTCTGTAATGGGCTTCCGCACCTTTGACGAGACTCTTAGCTGAAAGGTTGCTTGTCCCTAGGCCCGATTGCTCCACGTTGTAAGAGCATTTGCAAACGCTTGGTTGTACATGATTGTGCACATGTCAAGTCTGCTCTGTCACTGTAGAAAAAATATTCCTTTTCCACTTGACATATAAAGCATGGAATTGTTTGTTTTAAATGTCTTTTGTCAAGGATTTCGTGTATCTGCTTGATGTGTTGTGGTACTGTATAAAAGACAAGTGTGAAATTCATTACTTACTATGATAGCCTTAACAGGACTACAGTAAATCTAGTTTTCTAGAAAACGGAGTATATGCTTAGCTTGGTTAAAATTTTATAATGAAATGACTACTCTGGTAATAAAAATTAAAAAATACCATAAAGTGGGGGCTAAAAAATGATACTGCATGTGTTCCAGTTAATGAACATTTTTGTTATAATAATACAAAGAGTGATTGAAATCTAAAAACATTTGAGATTTTAAAATAGTTTTAACCTTATAACTACAGGATTGTAATTTAAGTAGCATACCTACTTAATAAGGCAGCAATTAAAATTATTGCTAAGAATTAAATTACCAAGAAGACATGGTCTAATATGTATTGCCTGGGCTGTGGTTTGAATTACTTTTGATTAAGCATAATCACATTTTTTGAGAGTATAAAAACAGAGGATATTACTTGCTTCTGATTCACGATGTGTTTATGAACCATTGGCAATTAAAGCATTTGCAGTTGAGGCCCTAAGAAAATTTTAGGTTAAAATAACATGTTGAGTTATGCCTTATAACTCAGTATATGCTTATACTTTACATGCTTTACAGAGTTTTGAATATATAATATATATGTATAATAGTATATTTTTCCAGGAAATATATAACTTGTAGTTCCTTGACTTATTTTGTAACTAAATCCCATGGAAAAAAGTTTATTGAATGTCATTGTTTCTCAGGCAAATGTAGAGTTAGGAAAATGATATATGTACATATTGGGAATCTTTTAGAAGGCTTGGACTTGGTAGCTGAAATCTTCTACAACCTTGAGCTTCAACTTTCTGGCCAGTTCAAGAGATCTCTTCACTGTCCTTTTCATGTAAAGTCAATGTTTATGGAACACTAGACCAAAATGGAAGGATTCCTTTGGAAACTGAACAAACCGTTGAATTAGTCTTTGACTTGATGGAGTGATTTGATCTAAAATATTACCTATCAGTTTTAGATATCTGTTCAATCAGAGCTGCCTCCATATATGCAAATGATAATTTGTCTTGGATTTTTAGATATCTTAGCCCTCAGACAAGCTAATAGAGTTTAAATTGAACCTGGTGTTTTAGGGACAGTTGAATTGTTGGGGTGCCCAGGAAAACAGTCACATTTTTCTATAAGTGTGTGTTTATTTGGCTGGAATGTGGGTGAGGAAGAAGTTATATGTGAATTAAAAGAAACATTGTCTCAATGTCACATGTTAAATTAAATTAAATTACAGGCAGAACTAAGCGAGTTTACGATTGCTGCCGCTGGGAGCAGAGACTATTTTCAGCTTACATTTATAACAGAAGGAGGGATTTAAAATATAGTATTATGCCTACCCTGATACAGCTAACCTCCTCCACCCACCCCTCCACACACATACAGCTACATGCTTACCCTCAAACTAGGAAAGAAGGGTGTCTCTCAGACATCCTATATTTAACCCAGCTTTGGACAGGTCCCTGGAGTCTAGTCTTTTTGAACACAGCAGTGAAGATAAGGAACGGGGAGGGGGCTTTGATTTCAAGACCACTAGATATAGTAGATTCCTAATTTAATTTCAAAGACAAATCAAGTATTAACATGAATACAGAGAGAACAGTATTTTAAGCAAAGCCTCTGTTGTGGCAGATAACCTTTTAAGGTGTCTCCCAGTTGGGTTTCGTATTTTAGATGACTTTTTGAAGAATATATCTCTGTAATAGAAATATGTTTGATGATTCTCAACTTTAAGAACTTCACATTTGCTATAATTAAGATATTTATGAATTTATTGTAAGAAGATTGGTAGAAAAAGTAATGCAACATCAAATGGGAAAATAAATATATAATATTATATAGCTGTTCAAATATAGGGTTTATGATTCTTGTGCTAATTTGAACTGCTGTACAACACCAGGAGAAAAGTCCACAGCTGTGTTAAGAAAGCTCTTACAAGCTTATGACATTTTATAGCACAGGCTGTCACAGAACCTACAATTTACAAACATTTGTAAAAGTTAGGAAAGTTTTGGGTTCCTCAATAGAAAATGATGTTGCTTAGCTTTAAGAAAGGAACTAATTTATCTCTTTTTATTCTTGTCCACTAACAAAGGAACCCAAATGGCCTTTTAAAATTATAATAAAACTAAGCTAGTAAAATATCACATAGATTTTGAGATACTGTGAATAACCATAGAAAATAACAATTTGTTATTCTTCATGTATAAAAATAAGCTTAACACGCTTATCAATACATCTTGAACTATAAGAGATTTATTTCAGCAGTGTTGCCAAAGGGCAAGCAATGCCTGCTGCCCATAGAAAACTTTGAATTCCCTAAGCTCAGGGCTCCTCACTTGTCATGTAACCCACTGCATGTGCACACATCCATCTGTGCCCATCCATGTTCCCCCAGAGGACTTGGAGGCAGGGAAATTGATGCAAATATGCTGATGCTCATATTGTTTGCTATGCTGTAAGTGATACAGTCCTTTGCTTTGACCCAGGAGTCTTCTGCCGCAACCATGAAACAAACTGGCAGACGCATTTGTTAGCTTGCAAGTAGGGTAAAATCTCTCCTCACGGCTCTTCACAGTATACTTGTCTGTGCAATGGTCATCCTCTCCATGAATATAATTATAACATGACATAAGAAATAGTGAGATCTTACCTATAGATAAGCAAACATTGCAATATAAAAATAGCATATGTCATTTCATAAATCACAGTTGACACATTCTAGAGAAGAGATTGGGCAGCCTTCCTTTTTTGGATGTCACAGTTGATTCTACTGTCCTCATTTCTTCTTCTCTTTTCTGGGATATGAGGAAGAATTGTTGTGACAAAGCTCATCTCCTGGGTGGCCAGGGTTGATTGTCAATTTGTTTTGTTTTTGGCAGGCTAGGTAGATGTCCTCTACCTCCTTCTTTATGCCATGTGACATTCATCCCTTTGATTTTCCTATTGCATTTTATTTAGTATTTTAGAATACTGCCCACATTCCATTCTGGAAAGTCCACTGTCCCAGCCAGAGTTTTAGAAAGCTGAGCCTGTGATGGGCGTTTGTGCAGGTAGCCTCTTTTAGAAAGTGAGCTCATAAAAGAGGGAAGAATGGAATAGAGAAGAAAAATCCACCAAAAGGGGGTGTCATAGAGCTAGTCACTTCTGTGAGCAACTGGGGCATGAACTCCCTGGGAAGCTCTCAGGAAGCTGGTAGAATGTGTTTCACAGCTGTGCCTCTGAGAGACAGCAGGGGGAACGCATTTATCCCGAGTCCTGTCCAGGGATTCAGCACTGCCCTTGGGGCGCTAACTCCTGGCTCTAAGGAGAGGAATATGAATGAATGGGTTGCGACTGGGTTTCTGCAGGCATCACAGAGGCCAAGAGACAAAGAGAGAACTCGAACACTGAACTTTTTAATTTTTTATTATTTTATTATTATTATACTTTAAGTAACAGAGTACGTGTGCACAACGTGCAGGTTTGTTACATATGTATACATGTGCCATGTTGGTGTGCTGCACCCATTAACTTGTCATTTAGCATTAGGTATATCCTAATGCTATCCCTCCCCCCTCCCCCCACCCCACGACAGTCCCCGTTGTGTAATGTTCCCCTTCCTGTGTCCATGTGTTCTCATTGTTCAGTTCCCACCTATGAGTGAGAACATGCGGTGTTTGGTTTTTTGTCCTTGCGATAGTTTGCTGAGAATGATGGTTTCCAGCTTCATCCATGTCCCTACAAAGGACATGAACTCATCATTTTTTATGGCTGCATAGTATTCCATGGTGTATATGTGCCACATTTTCTTAATCCAGTCTATCATTGATTGACATTTGGGTTGGTTCCAAGTCTTGCTATTGTGAATAATGCCGCAATAAACATACGTGTGCATGTGTCTTTATAGCAGCATGATTTATAATCCTTTGGGTATATACCCAGTAATGGGATGGGTGGGTCAAATGGCATTTCTGGTTCTAGATCCCTGAGGAATTGCCACACCACAATGGTTGTACTAGTTTACAGTCCCACCAACAGTGTAAAAGTGTTCCTATTTCTCCACATCCTCTCCAGCACCTGTTGTTTCCTGACTTTTTAATGATCGTCATTCTAACTGGTGTGAGATGGTATCTCATTGTGGTTTTTGATTTGCATTTGATTGCCAGTGGTGATTAGCATTTTGTCATGTGTCTGTTGGCTGCATAAATGTCTTCTTTTGAGAAGTGTCTGTTCATATCCTTTGCCCACTTTTTGATGGGGTTGTTTGTTTTTCTCTTGTAAATTTGTTTGAGTTCATTGTAGATTCTGGATATTAGCCCTTTGTCAGATGAGTAGGTTGCAAAAATTTCCTCCCATTCTGTAGGTTGCCTGTTCACTCTGATGGTAGTTTCTTTTGCTCTGTAGAAGCTCTTTAGTTTAATTAGATCACATTTGCCAATTTTGGCTTTTGTTGCCATTGCTTTTGGTGTTTTAGACATGAAGTCCTTGCCCATGGCTGTGTCCTGAATGGTATTGCCTAGGTTTTCTTCTAGAGTTTTTATGGTTTTAGGTCTAACATTTAAGTCTTTAATCCATCTTGAATTAATTTTTGTATAAGGTATAAGGAAGGGATCCAGTTTCAGCTTTCAACTTATGGCTAGCCAGTTTTCCCAGCACCATTTATTAAATAGGGAATCCTTTCCCCATTGCTTATTTTTGTCAGGTTTCTCAAAGATCAGATAGTTGTAGATATGCAGCATTATTTCTGAGGGCTCTGTTCTGTTCTGTTGTTCTTTATGTCTGTTTTGGTACCAGTACCATGCTGTTTTGGTTACTGTAGCCTTGTAGTATAGTTTGAAGTCAGGTAGTGTGATACCTCCAGCTTTGTTCTTTTGGCTTAGGATTGATTGGCAATGTGGGCTCTTTTTTGGTACCATATGAACTTTAAAGTAGTTTTTTCCAATTCTGTGAAGAAAGTCATTGGTAGCTTGTTGGGGATGGCATTGAATCTATAAATTACCTTGGGCAGTATGGCCATTTTCATGATACTGATTCTTCCTACCCATGAGCATGGAATGTTCTTTCGTTTGTTTGTATCCTCTTTTATTTCGTTGAGCAGTGGTTTGTAGTTCTCCTTGAAGAGGTCCTTCACATCCCTTGTAAGTTGGATTCCTAGGTATTTTATCCTCTTTGAAGCAATTGTGAATGGGAGTTCACTCATGATTTGGCTCTCTGTTTGTCTGCTATTGGTGTATACGAATGCTTGTGATTTTTGCACATTGATTTTGTATCAAATCAAGATACAAAATCTTGATTTTGAGACTTTGCTGAAGTTGCTTATCAGCTTAAGGAGATTTTGAGCTGAGACGATGGGGTTTTCTAGATATACAATCATGTCATCTGCAAACAGGGACAATTTGACTTCCTCTTTTCCTAATTGAATGCCCTTTATTTCCTTCTCCTGCCTGATTGCCCTGGCCAGAACTTCCAACACTATGTTGAATAGGAGTGGTGAGAGAGGGCATCCTGTCTTGTGCCAGTTTTCAAAGGGAATGCTTCCAGTTTTTGTCCATTCAGTACAATATTGGCTGTGGGTTTGTCACAGATAGCTCTTATTATTTTGAGATAGGTGCCATCAATACCTAATTTGTTGAGAGTTTTTAGCATGAAGCATCTTTGAATTTTGTCAAAGGCCTTTTCTGCATCTATTGAGATAATCATGAGGTTTTTGTCTTTGGTTCTGTTTATATGCTGGATTACGTTTATTGATTTGCGTATATTGAACCAGCCTCGCGTCCCAGGGCTGAAGCCCACTTCATCATGGTGGATAAGCTTTTTGATGTGTTGCTGCATTCGGTTTGCCAGTATTTTATTGAGAATTTTTGCATCAATGTTCATCAAGGATATTGGTCTAAAATTATCTTTTTTTGTTGTGTCTCTGTCAGGCTTTGGTATCAGGATGATGCTGGCCTCATAAAATGAGTTAGGGAGGATTCCCTCTTTTTCTGTTGATTGAAATAGTTTCAGAAGGAATGGTACCAGTTCCTCCTTGTACCTCTGGTAGAATTGGGCTGTGAATCCATCTGGTCCTGGACTTTTTTTGGTTGGTAAGCTATTACTTATTGCCTCAATTTCAGAGCCTGTTATTGGTCTATTCAGAGATTCAACTTCTTCCTGGTTTAGTCTTGGGAGGATGTATGTGTCGAGGAATTTATCCATTTCTTCTAGATTTTCTAGTTTATTTGCGTAGAGGTGTTTATAGTATTCTCTGATGGTAGTTTGTATTTCTGTGGGATCGGTGGTGATATCCCCTTTGTCATTTTTTATTGTGTCTATTTGATTCTTCTGTCTTTTCTTCTTTATTAGTCTTGCTAGCGGTCTATCAATTTTGTTGATCTTTTCAAAAAACCAGCTCTTGGATTCATTGATTTTTTGAAGGGTTTTTTTGTGTCTCTATTTCCTTCAGTTCTGCTCTGATCTTAGTTATTTCTTGCCTTCTGCTAGCTTTTGAATGCGTTTGCTCTTGCTTCTCTGGTTCTTTTAATTGTGATGTTAGGGTGTCAATTTTAGATCTTTCCTGCTTTCTCTTGTGGGCATTTAGTGCTATAAATTTCCCTCTACACACTGCTTTAAATGTGTCCCAGAGATTCTGGTATGTTGTGTGTTTGTTCTCGTTGGTTTCAAAGAACATCTTTATTTCTGCCTTCATTTCTCAATGTACCCAGTAGTCATTCAGGGGCAGGTTGTTCAGTTTCCATGTAGTCGAGCGGTTTTGAGTGAGTTTCTTAATCCTGAGTTCTAGTTTGATTGCACTGTGGTCTGAGAGACAGTTTGTTATAATTTCTGTTCTTTTACATTTGTCGAGGAGAGCTTTACTTCCAACTATGTGGTCAATTTTGGAGTAAGTGTGACGTGGTGCTGAGAAGAATATATATTCTGTTGATTTGGGGTGGAGAGTTCTGTAGATGTCTATTAGGTCTGCTTGGCGCAGAGCTGAGTTCAATTCCTGGATATCCTTTTTAACTTTCTGTCTCGTTGATCTGTCTGATGTTGACAGTGGTGTGTTAAAGTCTCCCGTTATTATTGTGTGGAAGTCTAAGTCTGTTTGTACGTCTCTAAGGACTTGCTTTATGAGTCTGGGTGCTCCTGTACTGGGTGCATATATATTTAGGATATTTAACTCTCCTTGTTGAATTGATCCCTTTACCATTATGTAATGGCCTTCTTTGTCTCTTTTGATCTTTGTTGGTTTAAAGTCTGTTTTATCAGAGACTAGGATTCCATCCCCTGCTTTTTTTTTTGTTTTCCATTTGCTTGGCAGACCTTCCTCCATACCTTTATTTTGAGCCTATGTGTGTCTCTGCACGTGAGTGGGATCTGCTGAATACAGCACACTGATGGGTCTTGACTCTTTATCCAATTTGCCACTCTGTGTCTTTTAATTGGAGGATTTAGCCTATTTACATTTAAGGTTAATATTGTTATGTGTGAATTTGATCCTGTCATTATGATGTTAGCTGGTTATTTTGCTCATTAGTTGATGCAGTTTCTTCCTAGCCTTGATGGTCTTTACAATTTGGCATGTTTTTGCAGTGGCTGGTACTGGTTGTTCCTTTCCATGTTTAGTGCTTCCTTCAGGAGCTCTTGTAAGGCAGGCCTGGTGGTGACAAAATCTCTCAGCATTTGCTTGTCTGTAAAGGATTTTATTTCTCCTTCAGTTATGAAGCTTAGTTTGGCTGGATATGAAATTCTGGGTTGAAAATTCTTTTCTTGAAGAATGTTGAATATTGGCCTCCACTCTCTTCTGGCTTGTAGAGTTTCTGCCGAGAGATGTGCTGTTAATCTGATGGGCTTCCCTTTGTGAGTAACCCGACCTTTCTCTCTGGCTGCCCTTAATATTTTTTCCTTCATTTCAACTTTGGTGAATCTGACAATTATGTGTCTTGGAGTAGCTCTTCTCGAGGAGTATCTTTGTGGCATTCTCTGTATTTCCTGAATTTGAATGTTGGCCTGCCTTTCTAGGTTGGGGAAGTTCTCCTGGATAATATCCTGCAGAGTGTTTTCCAACTTGATTCCTTTCTCCCTGTCACTTTCAGGTACACCAATCAGACGTAGATTTGGTCTTTTCACAGTCACATATTTCTTGGAGGCATTGTTCATTTCTTTTTACTCTTTTTTCTCTAAACTTCTTTTCTCGCTTCATTTCATTCATTTGATCTTCAATCACTGATACCCTTTCTTCCAGTTGATCAAATTGGCTACTGAAGCTTGTGCATGCATCATGTAGTTCTCATGCCATGGTTTTCAGCTCCATCAGGTCATTTAAGGTCTTCTCTACACTGTTTATTCTAGTTAGCCATTCGTCTAATCCTTTTTCAAGGTTTTTAGCTTCTTTGCGATGGGTTCAAACATCCTTCTTTAGCTCGGAGAAGTTTGTTATTACCAATCATCTGAAGCCTTCTTCTCTCAACTTGTCAAAGTCATTCTCCATCCAGCTTTGTTCCGTTGCTGGCGAGGAGTTGCGTTCCTTTGGAGGAGAAGAGGCGCTCTGATTTTTAGAATTTTCAGCTTTTCTGCTCTGGTTTCTCCCCATCTTTGTGGTTTTATGTACCTTTGGTCTTTGATGGTGGTGACGTACAGATGGGGTTTTGTGTGGTTGTCCTTTCTGTTTGTTAGTTTTCCTTCTAAGAGTCAGGACCCTCAGCTGTAGGTCTGTTGGAGTTTGCTGGAGGTCCAGTCCAGACCCTGTTTGCCTGGGTATCACCAGCGGAGGCTGCAGAACAGCAAATATTGCAGAATGGCAAATGTTACTGTCTGATTCTTCCTCTGGAAGCTTCGTCTCAGAGGGGCACCTGGCTGTATGCGGTGTCAGTCAGCCCCTACTGGGAGGTGTCTCCCAGTTAGGCTACTCAGGGGTCAGGGACCCACTTAAGGAGGCAGTCTTTCCATTCTCAGATCTCAAACTCCATGCTGGGAGAACCACTACTGTCACCAAAGCTCAGTCGGAAATTCAGAAATCACCTGTCTTCTGCGTCGTTCATGCTGGGAGCTGTAGACTGGAGCTGTTCCTATTCGACCATCTTGGATCCGGACCTGTCTATTTTCTTAGCCTTATGAGCTTTGTCAAAAGAGTGCAGCTTCTTCTGGTTTTTCTTATGAGTATACAAATATCTCTTTGAATGCATTTAGCAATGTTTGAAAGTCTTAATTTGTTCTGGGCTTTAACTTACTTTGCTTTATATTGCCTCCTTTTAATGTTCCTTTTCATTGTAAGTATTCCTTTTTTTTTCTGATATGGAGTCTTGCTCTGTCACCTAGGCTGGAGAGCAGTGGCACAATCTTGGCTCACTGCAACCTCTGCCTCCCGGATTCCAGTGATTCTCCTGCCTCAGCCTCCCGAGTAGCTGGGATTGCAAGTTCCCGCTACCATGCCCAGCTAATTTTTGTATTTTTACTAGAGATGAAGTTTCACCATGTTGGCCATGCTGGTCTCAAACTCCTGACCTTGTGACCCACCCATCTTGGCCACTGCGCCCAGCCTCACTGTAAATATTCTTTCCTTGGTTACTTTGCCCATTTCTCTCTTCCTCAGTGGAACATTTTTTTTCTGGATTTCATTTGGGTAGCTTTTCACATTTGATGAACAATGTTGTCCTCAATCATAACAACAGTGTCTCTTTGTATAGTGGTTGCTCAGAGGTCTACAAGGTAGTATTATGTAACATTTCCCATTGTGTTCTAAATACTCTTATCTTTTTAAGTTAAAAAATTGAAGTCAAAGCTGCCTCTAAAGTCACACACATAGCTTGAAATAATAGAGTTGAAATTTGGACATAAAACATATTGCCGTGGGATAATGCCTGCTGTTTTCCTAAAGTTTTAAAATTATCTTTTTGACATCTCAAATAAACATTTGTCTATTGACAGGGCTCCTTCCTTGGGCACAATAAATTCTAAGATGTTCTGGTTATTATTTTCTCAAGGATTCTGACACTGCCACCTTACTAATCGTATTAGAGCCAAGTACGGAGTAGTGAACAAGTTCTGATAATTTGCAGGTTTATTACTTTGGGCTGAAAAAAATCTAGCTGATGTCATTGGTCTTGTTGGGATCTGTCTTCAGAATGCAATTGGAGTGCATCTCTTAACCCTTACTTAAGTATCACTGAAGTTCTCTTTCTTCAGCTCCCAGATGCTCCGTAGCCTGCTCTGGCCTGTGAGGTCATGAGGTCCCTTTAAGATGTTATAAGTTGAACACAGTCTTCTTTCCATCCCTCTGTAACATGTCTTGGGAAGAAGCCATATCCTTCTCATACCTTATATTCTCATTCAGACCCTAATTCTGTCAACTCTTAGAGATGCATAGAAAGAATTATTATTTTTAATTTTTTTAGTTTTTAATTTTGTGGTTACGTAGTAGGTGTATATATTGATGGGCTACATGAGATGTTTTGATACAGGCATGCAATGTGAAATAAGTGCATCAAGAAAAATGGAGTATCCATCCCCTCAAGCAATTATCCTTTGAGTTGCAAACAATCCAATTACACTCTTTAAGTTATTTAAAAATGTACAATTAAGTAATTATTGACTATAGTCACCTCTTGTGTTATCAAATACTGGGTGTTATTCATTTTTTCTATTTTTTTGTACCCGTGGAAAGATCATTTATTGCCCTTTATTAACAGCTCATCTTTATCACTTATATTCCCACAGCTGTGGATACATTCGTAATAACAATTATTAGTGATGACATCTCCACATGATTTTCTTTTTAAATTATATACACCTGTGTGGTTGTATTTTTTTCTGTCGTGTCTCATGTCTTTCTGCAGGACTTAATTTTGTTATTTGTTTTCCTCTCTTTCTACTTAGCAGTAAGTCTCAAAAAAATAGGTTCGTCTTATTCTCATATTATATACTTTAGCCAAAAATCTATAGTTTAAAAATAGGTATTGAATTTATCACAGAAGTATAATTTAACTACATAGCAAGAAATTTAGAAATAAAAGGAAAGAGAACAAGATCATCTATCCAGATTCCTCAGGGAAAAGGAGCCGATCTATGTTGAATCCCTTCTGTGTTTCCAGAGCTGTGTTTGTTGGATTTAACACCCATTATCTCATCTCAATCCAGCAGATCTCTTTGTCCATTATCTTCTCATATGCAGATTTTCCCATCCCATCTCCTTCATCTCTCCACATGTTTAAATAGTTCTTATATTTATTGTTGTAATGACTGTAGAGTAGATCATCAAATTAAGATGCTTAAATTTATGTAAACTTGACCGGGCATGGTGGCTCACGCCTGTAATCCCAGCACTTTGGGAGGCTGAGGCAGGCAGATCATGAGGTCAGGAGATCGATACCATCCTGGCTAACATGGTGAAACCCCGTGTCTACTAAAAATACAAAAAAAAATTAGCCTGGGCGACAGGGCGACGCTCCGTCTCAAAAAAAAAAAAAAAAAACTGTGTAAACTTTCCTCTAGGTCTTCATTTGTGTTCTGTCTTTTGTAATTCTCATAGAATAAAGTCCTTGGTCCTGGTATGTTAAAATTGGTATGCTGTTGTTATAACTTTATATTTGTAGTGCTGTAAGTCATTTGAAAACACCAATGTCAGGAGGTATTCAATGTTGCTATGCTAGGGTTTCTTTAACAAGTCAAAATGTCATCTGGAAGGAGAGACAACGTGTAACCCCTATCTCCTACCCCCTGTAAATTCTAATTTATAGAATTTAAACGTGTTTCTATGTGTCTTCTTCCAAGCCTCATCTGTTCCCACAGGTAGACTGTAGGAATTGTCTGTCATGTCCTGGGAACCAGACACTCATCAGCTGGTCATGCCAGTCTCTTCCTCACCCCAGAATCATCAGTCAGCAGGCAAGGCTCCTTTCTCGGGAGTGAGGTTCTCCTGTTCCCTCTCATCCCCGTCTGCCGCTGCACGTGGCTGCTGTGTGGCTCCCCGTGAGTGAGGTGCTGCTCCTTCTCCAGAGGTGTAATTCATTTTCCATGAGACAGACCTCAGTATTTCAGAAGAGTAAGTCTTACTAGGGCCTTCACACATGTGAGAAGACTTCAGAGCAGAGACAAAACTTGAGTTGAGCCCTGAAGATAATAAGTGATGGGAACTCGCAGACAGGAGGGGCTGCAATGTCATCGGGTGAGCGGTCAAGGAGCGTTGGTGCATGCATCCCACATTCAGGAAACAGTGAGAAGACCACTCCGATGAAAGGAGGAAGCGCATCTGAGAAATGTGTAGGGGATTCGGCTGTAGTGCAGAGAGTGACAGGAAACAGGTGATGGAAGGAATTGAATGCCAGGACCTGAAATTTGAATTTCAGGACAGGTGCAGTGGGGATCCATTGGAGCTGGTTGATATGGCTGTTTGTGTGACTTGCACTCAGCAATAGTTTAAAACCGTTTCTGCCCTGGTGGTATGTAAGGTGTGTGTGTGGCTGGGGACAGTCAATAAGTAAACATTGGCTGTAAGGATTAGTTAGGTCGTTAACATCAGGACCTACAGTGAGATGATGATCATGATAATGGAAAAGCTGCCATATACACACAAAAAGTACATAATCCTTGGCAATTTATTGGCTGTAGAGGGAAGATAAGGGTGGGGGCTCAGAACATTGTACTTATTGAGCATTTTTCAGTTTCAGGTGACCAAAATCTAAGATCAAATAGGCTTGAACAATAAAGGGAACCAAAGTGTCTTGATTGAAGCCAGGCTGAATTTAGGCAATCAGATTCTTTCATCAGCAGTCTGCCTCTTTCCTTCTTGCAGTTTTATTTTCGTCTACAACTGGCCTCATTCTTGGGCAGTTCTGTCTATGCTGTGGCTTCAGGCATACCGTTTACCAGCTTAGAAGCGTGACTGTTTTCCTTTATTTCTATTCTTAGCAATGTTGAGTTCTACAGATATTATGGCTTTATTTGTTTATTCTACTCAGTAGGATAAGCTTCACAGGAGCAGAGACTTTTTCTGTTGTTTATGGTTATATCCCCAGAACATAGGGGCACTCCTGGCACAGTATAGATTTTCAACAAATATTTGTTGAATGAATGAATGGGTATTTCTCCCAAGAGTTCAAGCCAAAAGACCCAGGTTCTGCTGTTATTCATTCAAAAGTCCCAGGTTCTGTTTCCATTCATTCAGCGTGGGCTTCCTGACCATCCTGGAACCAGTCCTTTCCAGTAGGACAGGCATGGTGTTCAGTTGCCAGGCCTGAGTCGTGTCCCCGTGCTGGCCCCAGGTGGTAGGGTGAGCCCCCTTCAGACCCCGTGGAGTGAGATGTAGGGAAGACAGTGACTGAAGATAATCGAATGGAGATCAAGACCATGTAAAACAGAAGTTTTTATATGGAAAAAAGTAGATTTTTACATTGACCATCACTGCTTATGTTCGCTGTGAGTAAAATGTGCTTTTTCCAAAGCATTCCCTCTAGATAGCAATGCACAGATCAATTCAGATTAATAACAAGATGAACTTTCGATACCTTCTAAATAAAAGCTTTATTTAACCTCTCATTAAGATAATGTTAAGGTACATTAAGAACTGAAAAGACAGGTGATGAAATGGGAAGAATGGAATAGCGCCGTATCCAGATGAACATCCAGACATGACCTGAAGAAGGTATGGGCACCCTCTTCCCTGTTTGTGATTCAATTCCCGAGGCTGTGCTCCCTACTGACTCAATATGTGGAACCAGAGAGAAACCTGCTGTGGAGTTAGTGAATTTGACCTAATCGAGACAGTCTGAGAAAGGACAGGAATCTTTTTTTTTCTTTTTTTTTTTTAGAACAAAGAGGTTTTCTATATATCTGTGATAACATAGTAACCATCTGTTGAACTCTTTAATAGTAGGCTTTGTGTTTTTCTGATAATTTGAAGCTGGTTAAGGTGCCGTCCCCTCATATTAGCAGTTCAGTGGCCCCTTCCCCTCTCCTTCCATCCTTAGGTTCCACCGACACAGTGGTTAGCTCCTTTCACAGTGAGGAGCAAGTGCAGCCGCAAGCATGGGGAGAGCCACAGCCTGGCAGAGTGGCTTAGCATCACGAAGCCCTTCTCAGAAGGAATTGAGTATCTGTGCGATTCAAAGGGATGTTAATCGTATTTTCAGTGGAACTCTCCTGCATTTCCCCTAAAATATCCAATATGTAATTCCATATAAACAGTGTGTTCATTTCCTATGGCCCTTGTGAGAAATGACCATAAACTGGCTGACTTAAAGCAAAAGAATTTATTCTGTCATAGTCTGGAGACCAGAAGTTCCGCATCAGTATCCCTAGTCCAAAATCAAGATGGGCCACACTCCCTATGGAGGCTCTAGGGGGACATCCATTCTTCGTTTCTTCCGCCTTCCTGTGGTTGCCCGTGTGCCTCACCTTGTGGGTGCCTCACTCCATTTTCACACCCTCTTCTCTTTTGTGTGGGGCTCTGTTCATCCTCACCTTTATCTCTCTTACAAGGGCAGTTCTGATGGTATTTAAGACCCAGCCAGATAATTCAAGATAATTTCCTCATCTCAGGGTCTTTGATCACATCTGGAGAACCTCACCTTCTGAAGTAACCTTCACAGGGTCCCGGGATTGGGGCATAGACATATCTTTGGTAGCCACTGTCAGCCTGTCCTAACACATGTGAGATTCATCTCTGATAAAGGCATTCAACCACAAGTGCAGTGTGGTTTGGTCTTTTAATAAAATCCTTTAAGTAATACTGTAATGAATTCGGAGCTCCATCCGGAGATGCCAGGAGGTGTCCTCATTTGAATGTAAAGCTCCTCCCCATAGGATCAGTTGTCGCCCCCCTTTTGGCTTTTCCCATTTCCTCTGCAGATACGGACAAAATATGTCCATGTATTATCCATGCATTCTTTTTTTTTCATTCTTATTATCAGATCCCAGAATAATGAATTGCTGTTTGAAAATGCATGGTTTATGTTTATCTTTTCCAGAAGCGCTTTTATACGCATCTTTCCCTAGTAGTGTTTGCTCTTTCAGAGGCTGGTTTTGTTCCTAAGCAATTAAGATGCTTCCCTGTGTTTTGGAATAAATAGTAGTATCTAAATATTTTGCTCTTCTGTTTATTTCCTATAACAGATATTTACACATCTCCCTCCCATGTTAGATTCTGGACTTCTTGAACCTAGAACCATGTCTCTCTTTATGCCCCATAATGCTTTGCACATGGTAGGTGCTCAATACACTTTTATTAAATAAGTGCAAGAATTAACATACTCAAATGAAATACTGTTTTGAAAAGTATATCATCTCTGTCTTAGGTAAGGGCAATTCCTCAAATTGATTTTTTAATCATTTCATATTCATGTGGTAAAAATTGTCGTAAACTAGCACATCTGTGAATGCAGTGTTGATTTGTATACAGGAAGCCCTTAGGCTAATTTTAATCTTCTGCTGTCTTTCATGAACATAATACTAACAAATGGTTTCTGTCCCAAACCCTTCATAGGCACCATGCTGGGAATCACAAAGCATGCTGGGAATACTTGTCAAGGAGAAGTGGGAAGCTAAGAGTGATGCCAGGCAGGGGTCAGGGGACAAATCAAGACCATAGAGTGGGGAGAGAGGAACCTAGGCAGAGCTAATCGCTGAGACTAAATCAACAAGCCTAGGGAAGTGCAGCAAGCCAAAAACCCTCTGGTCTAGCGTGCATCTTCAAAGTTGTCACTTGAGGTGGCTGCATGGAAGGTGGCAGGTGGGATCCCCTATGGGTTTATCTCTACTTCTCTCTCAACCATTGTTGAGCCTTCAGCTAAGTCACCAACCCATACTGTGTTTATTCTCTGCATTTTCCAAATGCTTCTCTTCTTCAAACCTGCAAGTTTTAATATGAATCCAGCTGTTACCCAGTTCAGCACACGTGATTTTTAAGGAAGTCCACCATTTTTGAACAGATATAAAATAACCCTGAATAAAACATTTTATATCATTTTCAACCATGATGTAGGAGAACAATAATATAAAATACACCTATGTAGCAATGAATCTCTGCCTTTAGATGGTGAGAATAAATATGAAATAATCAATACTTGTAACATTAAGACCCTAGAACCCTCCATATTGAGCCAAGCACATGGAAATATAGTGAATCTTAACCAGATTTCCAAATAAGCTGAGGAAGAGGGAGATCCAGCCCCTGTAACACTTGTGGGGTGCCCACTGTATTTTCCCCTCTGACTCAGTAGTGTACAATTCTTTCTAGAAAGAAAGTGTTCACAGAATTCAAAATGATAGGGAAAAAACAATAAGCTTAGGTACCAGATATGTTCTTGTGTTCTTTTATTTTATAAAATTTAGTGCCTTTCTTTCTTTCTTTCTTTCTTTCTTTCTTTCTTTCTTTCTTTCTTTCTTTCTTTTTTTTAAGATGGAGTCTTGCTCTGTCGCCCAGCCTGGAGTGTACTGGCACCATCTGGGCTCACTGCAACCTCCGCCTCCCAGGTTCAAGCGATTCTCCTGCTTCAGCCTCCTGGGTAGCTGGGACTACAGGCACGTGCCACCACGCCCAGCTAATTTTTTGTATTTTTAGTAGAGATGGGGTTTCACCATATTAGCCAGGATGGTCTCGATCTCCTGACCTCGTGATCCACTCGCCTTGGCCTCCCAAAGTGTTGGGATTACAGGTGTGAGCCACCGTGCCCGAATTTATTGCCTTTCTGAAGGGCAAGATTTATTCAAGCCTGTGCCAGAAATTTTCTTCATTACAAGGTGACTCTTTGGCAGACAGATGCTATTGACTCTTGAATTTTCCAAAGGCGAAATGGAAAATTTCAGCAATTTTGTTTCCAGCTGTCTTTACAGATTTATATTTGGACCTTAATCCTATTGGAAATCATCTGAAACTCGTGAAACACACAATTGGAAAGTTAATTAGGGAGAAACCAAGGGAAAGAATAACAATATTATCTGTTACACCTATTTAGAACCTTCTCTTGAGATCTGGTTATTATTTTTATTAGAGATGTGAATCTGTGATACCTCTAGGCCTCTTGTGTTTGAACTTTAATAAATTGTACTCTGCTAACTTAGGAAGACCCTAAGTTTAATTAAATGTATTGGTTAATGATAATTCTCTTTTACATATTTAGTAAATATTCAGTTGAAGTTTATTGAGCATGTGCTATCTTTCAGATTCTGCGCTAGGTATAGAGCGCACGAAGTTGGGAAAGACTTTTATTGTGCCTTCAAGAGCTCATGATTCCACAGAGAGAGTTAGAATGTCAGCCAGGAATCCCAGGGACACGTGAAACGCCCAGTGCTGTTTTATGTATTGCATGATACTGCAGGAATCCAGGGACACGTGAAACGCCCAGTGCTGTTTTATGTATTGCATGATACTGCAGGACAGAGGCATCATGAGAACAGCTATCATGCTTTTCTAATGTAGGAAGAGATTTTATCCAAAAAATGTCAATGCTACTTTAGATGTCCTTGGATTTGTTTTATTCTTTCCCAGAAAATAGAGAGAAAATAACATCAGGCAGACAGGCTTAGGAGGCACTATTCCCTGGATGATGTCCTTCCTTCTTGGATCCTGCTGTGACCACTCGTGGGCCATGTGGGGCTTGTCTATAGATGGAGCAGAGCCTTAGTTGCCTTCTTGTACTTTAGCTTCTTCACAGTTTTAAAATGCCTTTTTAGAAAATGTAAGTAAAGTTCGTAGCCAGTTGGATTCGTATTTATCTATTTTTGTTAGCCCACTCTGTAGCATATTTGCTGACATCTGAGAATCCTGACTGCACAGTGTTATCCAGAGAGCATGTGTGCTGGGGAAATCAAGAAAGCCTCTCTTGTGGCATAAACATTGAGGGGGACATTTAAGGAAAGCATAGAGAAAGCAAACCTTTCTTAACAGCTCTGCACATTTCAATGGCTTCTTGCTGTGTAAAAATATTGGGTGCTCTTCATGCTAAAGATGTTAAATGCAATTTCTTAGCTAGATTATGCTGCTCTTTGTATGTAAAAAATCACAAATTCCAGTGTCTGACTCACCTGTATAAATGTGACATTGTCACTTATGGGGAATATATAGAAAAATGTTCCTATATCAAATACTCTGAATGTTTTACCAAGCAATGAGATACTGTTCTCCCTATTGTAGAATAGATGCTTCACAATGAGTTACTGAGTTTTTCTTTTGTCATGTCTTAAAGACATGTCGCTGTCTTAATGGCAATGCATGCTTTTAGAAAAGCAGATATAATTCCAGTATTTCTTTATGAAATGATATTCACTCAGGCAAAATATGTGCACTGAATTTTCTTTCTGTTGTTGCAGTATCATGTACTCAACCAAACAAATCAGGAGAGACCCTGAATTACCTCTTATCTATCTCACTGAACATAGTTGACATTTTGCTAAGTCGTAGCAATCTAGTTAATTCTGGTTGCCTTCTTTCTGTGACTTAACAAGTTGCTCACAAAGAAAAAAAGTGTGTACAAAATATGCAGTTCAGAATCATCTAATGATATATTCAAGGTGTAACATTTCTCTTTCACAGAAATACCTTAATGTGTGACGGAAAACTTATGTCTAACATTATTAGATCAATAACCATGCTGGAAGAGGTACCCTTTTTATGAGAAAATATATGACATGCCTGAAAGTACAGTGATTACAGGATTGGACTGCGGGACTCAGAGGTAGCCTCTGGGTTGCTTCTGTTACCCATGGCTACGCATAGGAAAAGAGCTACCCAAGGTGGGAATGGTCCCAGGGGCTCCTCAAGTTTGACGGTGGGGAACACCAGGAGCAAGAAGGCTCTGAGGGTCCTTATGGTCTTAGGACAAATTAGATGATCTGGGTCAAACACTACTCAACCCCCAGCAATTCTTTTAGACCAGAGCTGAAGCAATAGAGAGTCACCCTGAGGTGAGGGTGACATGCAGGGGTCCTTGGGTTGGAAAGGCAGAGAAAGTTCCTGCAATGCTCAAGTTATCAGGCAAAAAGGAGGAGCCTCCATCTCCTGTAGGCAAGTAGCCCGCAGTGATTCCCTCTGGAGGGATCTGCAGAGTGGGCTTTTTCCAGTTCATCACTACAGGTGTTGCCTTTCATGGGTCCTGGCTTCACGCAGGTAACTCTGACCTGAACACCTGGTGCATTTCACTTTTCCCATCCCCCACAGGTTCTGTGCTGGGGCACTGTGAGAATTTCTAGCCACTATTGAGGTTTGGGCACAGAATTCACACTACCTCTGTGTGTGTGTACGTAAAGAACCTAAGCATCAAATTGAGTTTAAAGTAGTGTTGGATGGGTGATGTACCCAGACATCTTGCAGAATTGAGAAAATGTGGGACATTAGGGAACTTTGAGGGCTAATGGACCTGTTTTATGTCTTCATTATGGTGGAGGTTACAAGGCTGAATGCATTTGTCAAAATGAATAGAGCTGTACACTTTAAAAACATCAAATAAATTCTCTGGAATTTTACTCTCTGTAAATTATACTGCAATGTAAATTTTAAAAATTGTAAAGAATTAAAAAAGGAGTGATGATTGCCATACATCCTAGAATATATTCATGTATATTTTTGGACTATTATTTCTCCCAAGCTGCAATCTGAGTGTTAACCATATCACGGTATTTTTCCCGGCAGCTGACTGTGATGCCCCACTGGCCTCTGCCTTGCCTAGGTCATCCTTCAGCAGCTCCTCAGAGCTGTCCAGCAGCCACGGCCCGGGGTTTTCAAGGCTTAATCGAAGAGATGGTGAGTCTGCCTTTTTCCTTGTATTGCTCCTTGGTGACTCTCATTGGATTTTCATTTAACAAAATAATTATAATTGATTAATACTTTGCAGAAGGAAGTAAAATTCAGAATAAGCATATTTGTTCACATTTGAAACTCCAAGAATGTATTTGACAGGAATAAGTTGATCACTTCGGCTTTCTGGTCCTGCTGGGTTTCCCTTGGTACGATGTTTGTGTGCCTTGAACAAGTCACACCTGACTTTGACAGTGTTTGAACTCTTTGTATACCCCTTGCAATATCTGAGTATTATTTATCGAAGACCTTAGATTCTGCCATGTCCTTTTTTTTTACCTTGGATTCTTTTGTTCTGCCACGGTATACATTTTGTTGTCCCAGATTATTTAATTATCCCTATTTGGATGAGAAAATTGGCAAAGTAAAGAAGCGTCTAAAAAGATTTTTATTATGTTTTAACCACAACTCTTAGTTTATTTCTTATTATGGCGGACTTGATTCTCTCTTTAGCATCCACTGTAGAGAAATAACCATGTAATGGTTTATTCATGCTCCACTGTGACTATTCCATTTATATTTGTAAACATATCTCATGAGGAGTGTGTTTCTTTTACATATGCTTAAGCAGAAGTGTAGAAAATTGAATGTTGTCTTGCTGTGTAAATTAGAGGGAACTTTAAACACCAAATACATTGTGACAAGGAATCATCCTGGCATTTTCTGAGCACAAACTCAGTTAGAACTTCTTTGAATAAATTCTCAGAGGAAATTAAATTTACACTATTAATAAAATGTATTTGTAGGCATATATTAAAAAGATTCAAAAGTGTCTACTGTATTTTATATAATTATGCTTTCCTATTTTCTTATTGCCTTTGTTCTTTTTTTTTTTTTTTTTTGAGACGGAGTCTCGCTCTGTCACCCAGGCTGGAGTGCGGTGGTGCAATCTCAGCTCACTGCAAGCTCTGCCTCCTGGGTTCACGCCATTCTCCTGCCTCAGCCTCCCAAGTATCTGGGACTACAGGCACCCGCCACCGGGCTTGACTAATTTTTTGTATATATATATATATATTTTTTTTAGTAGAGACGGGGTTTCACCATGTTAGCCAAGTGGTCTGGATCTCCTCACCTCCTGATCCACCCACCTCGGTGTCCTGAAGTGATAGGATTATAGGCATAAGCCTGTAACCGCGCCCAGCCTTTTTTTTTTAACTCCCTGTTGCATTTCTAGGTGTTTTCTGTATTTGAGCACATTTAATGCATTGCACATTGGACCAGATAAATATGTTCTGGCATTTGTTATAGGCAGTATGGCTATGAAACATGAACAACTTAACTTTTTGTTTTTCTGTTTATTTTTCTTAAGTCTCTGATTTCATTTGTTGCAGAGATATGGGCTCTGTTTTGTTACTTTAGATTCTATTGCTGCAGAGCCTCAGTGGATGGTCATTATCACTGAAACAGTGACTAAGCCTGGGCACAGGGGTAAAGGAAAACAAGAGCAATCTCAAGCCATAGCTCTTCTTGATGTCAAATCATATTTTGTACTAAAGTACATGATTATGAGGATTCTTTATCATAGGGATCATTTTTATTCTTAGTTCATGTTCCTGTAACTCATCGTGCAAAAAAGCATGATATCAATCTTAATAAAATTTATTTTCATGTTAATGAAGTTAGAAAAACAGGCTTACTTTAGTTAGCTATCAACTGAGTTTATTACAAATTCATTGTTGTTGCTTTTTTTCATTGGTTTTGACTTTTTTCTTCTCCCTCATGGTAGCCTGGAGTATTCATCAAAGGAGTTCCAAATTGGGAGTGATTTATTGAAGGCTATAGATTATCTCTAGTGTTTTAATATCCTTTATTAGATTCAGAATGGTCTATGGAAGAGTGACTGAACAAATGTTCTGATCATAAATAATTAAACTAACAAATAATGACCCCCTGTCTCAGACATTAAAGCCTTTCTCCAGTGGAGTGTAAAGATCTCAGAGCTAAAAATTAACAGGCAGAAAACAAGTAGTTTCCTTGTTGTGCAGCCCAGTGCCTTGTACCCATGTGATGGGAAGACGCCATGGAAACAGCTGCGATAGTTACTCAAGCCTTAGCCTGAGGGGTGAGAGGGGAACAAGGTAGCTATGCATCCCGTCTGTCCCAGTGTAAAGAATCAAAATGGACTTTTTGGAGGTGTCTTTCTTCATGCCTCTTGGATACCACAAGTTAACTAGTTCTTCCATGCCACTTAATGATGAACCCATGGGCCAAACAAGTTAATACACTTTTATAAGCAACTTATTTAATTCCCTTTAATGGGGAAGACTCAATTTTTCCACCAAAGGTTTCATAAGTTATGAAGCATAATCCAGAATTACTTTCAACTTGTAAAAATGTATTATCATGAATATTGCACAGATTGGATTATAACTAATTAAATATGTTTTTGCTTTCTACATCTTCATAGTTAGAATTTCAGTATAACCTCTAACATGGTATTGGCTAATTTGAGGATAAAGTGACCTGTTGTAAATTTATTTATTTATTTATTTATTTATTTATTTATCGAAATGGAGTCTTGCTGTGTTGCCAGGCTGGAGTGCAGTGGTGTAATCTCGGCTCACTGCAAGCTCCACCTCCTGGGCTCAAGTGATTCACCTGCCTCAGCCTCCTGAGTAGCTGGGACTGCAGGTGCCTGCCACCACACCAGGCTAATTTTTGTATTTTTAGTAGAGAAGGGGTTTCACCATGCTGGCCTGGATGGTCTCAATCTCCTGACCTCGTGGTCTGCCCTCCTCGGCCTCCCAAAGGTGTGAGCCACCACGCCTGGCCGACCTGTTGTAAATTTAAGAGGCTAAGGGTCAGTGTGCATTTCTACACCTTTCACATTGCATCGCTTGAAGCTAAGAAGAACTCTGTGGAATATTACATGTAAAAATAAGACTGAAATAAGCTGACAAAGACTTAGGGCAAAAAAATAAGGTTTTGAGTAGAATTGAAGAAAACATTTTGATAATATCAAAGAAATTCAGAGATGCCATTGAAACCATTTAATTATTTAAACATGTTTGTTATTCCTTTTTCTGTAACTTCTTCTGACACTAATTGAAAATTTCAGAAAATTAACCTATAGTTTAAAATGTTTAAAATATGAGAATTCAAATGATACACTGGCACATAGTAAATTCGTAACATTTCAAAATAAATAATGAATGATATATATTAGGAAATGAAATCTTTATATGATACACACATACAGTTGTAAAACTTGGTTTTCTCCATAATCAATAATTGGCTTTCAGAGGCAATTTAATTATGCAATGGTTGTCCTTAGTTTTATTATACTTTATAATAAATGGATCGATGCTTTGTTTAGTTGACAAATACAGACATAGGTGAATTAATTTTACCTTTTTCCTTAGGCCTGTCTTCTCTTGTGCTTATAGCTGTGTGTGTGTCAAATGAATTTTTGAAAATATAATCTCTTATTTTAGACAATTTCAACAATTAATAAACACTGTAAAGTTGTTATTCTATGACTGTTTGAGATGGAAAACCAGCCATTTTGGGTATCATTCACATACTGGCTAAAGACATACATTTATCTGTGCATTTGCTGCCCTGTGTCTCCTCTGCATTTATTATATTAGTAGTTTCAGTTTAAAGTTTATTTTTCTGTAATTCAGATTCCTTGCTTCTTATGCTGGTTGTCATATGAATATGCCTTTCTAAGATTAGGATAAAACACTCTTCTTGGTGTTTTCTTTCAGTCCTATCTTGAGTTATTTTTAATCAAAATGCTAGGCTGAGGTCAACTGATTGTAATTTGTTTATAAGGAAAAAATGGAAGGTGACCTGAAGAATTTTCTCTCCTCCCTTTACCCAAAAGTATTTATTCTTATTTTGAAATGAGAAATTCCTTCAGAATTTCCCAAGATCAAAGAGGGCTATCTCACTGACAGCTAAGACCCTGTTGTCTTCATCTGTAACTTGGATAGTCTTGTGCAAAAGAGGCCTCTTCTGGGTTGGAATTGCATTTAGTTTTAAATAAACAATTATGCAGAAAGTGCTTCTTCCATCTTATTAAAATTTCAGAGTTAGAAGAAAAGGCATCTGAAGTTTCCAAGTAGAACTATAACAGACCTAGTGTTTTTAGTATCCCCATAAGTAAGCATTCTAGCATAAGGGAGGGTTTGCTGGTTACTCATTGAATGTTGTCTTGGCCGCTCACAGACCAACACATGATGAGTGTAAGATAAACTCTTTGGTCTAAAGAGAGAAAACATAAGAGTCTGCAGCTGTAGCAAGTCTGCTGACCCAAGCTGGAATGTTTTAGTGTATTGTGTCACCTAGTGAGTTTTAGGATTTCCCTCCCCACTTATGAGTTTTCCACCTCAGGTTAAAGGAATGTGGGATATTAAGGAGAATTATTAAAAGAGAAAGGGCAAGTATTTGGAAATGCAAAACCTAGACAAGGTGGAGATGATTTACTGGAGTCAGAAAGGAATTAATAGCGTATTAATATCAACATCATTATGGCCCACACGCGTCTATCATGCTCTCTAGTATTGTGTCCAAGGTCCATAGATGGTCACTGTCTTAATATATCCCTGATCATACTAGCTTCACCAGACTCCCAGGTCACCCAGGGGCTACATCTCTTAGACAGCAGAATATTAAGATAATGGAAAACAATAATAAGTTATGACAGTGTGTGAAAAACATGAAAAAGATTTTATATTCTCTCATGATAGATGTAATTCAAGATGCTACTGCAATAAATTAAAAATATATATGCTTTTTTGCGAGGATAACCCATGTGTTTTCATGGTCTAACAAAGTTAGACAGCACTGTTATTTGTGGCTTGACACCTCTGCAATTGCTCCTTTTTAAAGTCGCAAAATGAATGTACAATAACTAACCATGCGTTACACCGAAGGAGAATTTGAGAATTTTTTCAAGGGGCCTTCACTAATAAAGCAAGCTGTCTTATTTGGGGATCTGTAAGCAGCAAAGATAAACATTGCCTAAGACATTTCTGTTGAAATGGCGTAAAACACATGGATTACTTACTTCTTCAGGGATTTTAAATACTTGGAAACAATGCAGTGAACACAGATATTACTGTGAAGAACATTTCAGCAAATGAGTTTACAAAATGGATGAAACCGAAGAAGTGTCTTATGTTTATAGCTTCTCACCTGAAGAGATTAACTCTATGAGTGGACCTCATCAACATTCGAAACTTTCTTTCCAAGAGGTTTTTCCTGTAGAATTTTAGGACTTTCTGGGAAGATGCATGACAGATGCGTGCCATTGTTGATGGTGTGGGTCACTGTGGAAACTGCCCTAATGAGGCCATTATGCTGCCTATTTGTGATATTTGGTTATGAGTTGATGACAATATTGTAGAGAAAATAGACACTCAAGCTGTTGAAAAATTTTACAGGTTGACATCAATTATCACTTAGAACTTTTTTCTCAATTTTCTGAGTGAATGAGGATTGTGTCTAAAAAGATACTTTCTGCCTCATTTCTTCTCCAGTTATTTTGAAAAAGCTCAGGTACTGATTTCTTAGGAAAAGAGGAAAGCAGGGAAACTAGAGGCGGGAATTTGTGCTGCACACAACCTAGCCACGACTCTGGGTGCACCAGCCCTTCGGATCTGGGCAGGTAAGCATTTGCCCAGGTATCAGGCTGCCTGTGTGGCTCCACAGAACAAAGATGGAGAAGCAGAGGCATCAGCTTCTCTTATAGCACAGCACACAGCCTTCCAGGAGTGGATACACACTTTCTTTCTATTATTAGCACAAATAATTATCTCAACTCAGTAGAAAAAATAGCAATCTGTGCCTGATTGTCCTGAAAATGTTTCATTAATTTACTTGTATTCAGTGAATATAAAACCATAGTTGGTGGTTTTTCAGTGAGTACAGAAAACATATTTGGTGGGTTGTTTTCCATGCAGAGTGTAAATATTGTAGGGCCAAAGTCTTAGTTATCTGTTTTTTTTGCTGTTGGTTTTTTTTTTTTTTTTTTTTTTTGAGACAGAGTCTTGCTCTGTCACCCAGGCTGGAGTGCAGTGGCGCGATCTCTGCTCACTGCAAGCTCCACCTCCCAGGTTCACGCCATTCTCCTGCCTCAGCCTCCCAAGTAGCTGGGACTACAGGCACCCACCACAACACCCGGCTAATTTTTTTTTTTTTTTGTATTTTTAGTAGAGACAGGGTTTCACTATGTTAGCCAGGATGGTCTCAATCTCCTGACCTCGTGATCCACCTTTCTCGGCCTCCCAGAGTGCTGGGATTACAGGCGTGAGCCACCACGCCCAGCCTAGTTATCTTTTTGATGGAATAAAACTACAGAGGATAGATTCCAGTGTCAGTAAGACAAAGAGTTTCTGCTTCTCTGAGGAAGTAAGTTTGCTCTGTAGACACACACACAGAGAAAATGGTCAAAAGTTGCTTTTATAAACTCCAATAATCAATTTTTTTACATTAGCACCTTACTCCATGAAGATCACAGTATACGAATACAAAATAATATGTATGAATGTTGATTTGTGGAAAAAAAATCTTAGAGTTATCACTCCCTCCTTTTTCCAAATTCTGTGTATTATCTGTTGAAACAGTTCATGCTTATGATTCTAATACATCATTTCCATGGATCTCCCCCTCAGCTTAGTCTCTTCATGTCTCACTTGGATTATTTTGAAAGTCCCATGATTGAACTTCAACTTTTGAAGCTTTCCCTAATTAAATAAATGCTTAGCAAAGTCCTCAGTTAATGTTCTTTAAAGTGCTATTCTCTTCTTGTTCCATGCTCAGTTGATGAATCGCAGACACTAACCCCGTAGAGCAGTTCTCAAATTCACAAGCCACCTAATGCCCACTGCCATATGTAAGAAGGTGGTCTAGTAAATTTTGGAGTAAAGGCAATATATATTTCACAAAATCAAAATGTAAGATCAATTGCAATTCAGCTAATATTTAATTAGGATATAAGGCATCTCAGTGAATGCATTTTTAGTTTTTGAAGTATATATATTTTTTTTAGATTTGTACTTAGCTATTCTTACTAAATTTCGGAAAGTTCCTGCTTTATGGAAATGAATCAGTGACTCTAAATGGTTCTTTGAGGTATAAAAACAAAGATAGTAACAAATACAAATTTCACAATCTGGACTAGAAAACATTACTAGTGACCACAACTCAAATACAAATATAAAAAACATCTTTATTAACCTGGGGTAAAAGCTTCTCTGCGTGGGGCAATTTTACCCAGGCAACTGAACAGGCGGTGCGGGATGAATGTTTGAAAATTGGAACTAACTTGGACGCACTCATCCCTATTTTCCATGCCTGCTGTGCACTCCTGCCAGATGGGAACATGATGTCATATTTTCAGTCAGTTTTCAAACAAAACGGGGATAATCTAATATTTTCTGGAATAACCATAGAATAATGTTTTCCAATGTGAACTTGATGAATTTTATGAATGAAAGAGAAGCAGATATTGGATCCACACAGCCATCATTGAAGGTGGCACACCTAACATCAAAAACTTCTGTGCGGGACTGGGCACGGTGGTTCACGCCTGTAATCCCAGCACTTTGGGAGGCTGAGGCGGTTGGATCACTTTGAGCCCAGGAGTTGGAGACCAGCCTGGGCAACATCAAAACCCTGTCTCTATTAAAAAAAAAGAAAAGAAAAAAGTTTCATGCCACTGTTATGGACTAGGAATGTCTAAAATCCATCACAAAGTTAGTATTTTGCTTGGAGGGGCAAGTAGAATGAGCTTTTGGAAAGTTTCTTTAACAATTCTTTGATCTAGTAATTCCTGAAAACCTTTGAGGCTGGTGAAAATACTTTTTCATGTAGGGATGAATCATTCTGTGAGTCCTGGCGTAAGTCAGCCAGAAACTCATGGTGGGAGCTTTTGAAGAGGGGATATGAGGTTTAAATATGGAAATAAAAACTTTCTTCACGACACTGATAATTCCTATAAAGGCCATTTCTGTGTGGGATGACATGTACAATTAACATAAATGACCCTGCTTCCAAGCTCACTGAAATTTTTCGCCAGTGCCCTCAGACCTCCGTCTTTGCTCCTAACTCAGATTGTCTTGAGTCTTCTGTATAGAGAAAAGGGGATCATTGCAGAGACTGTGAACCAAGGCATTAATCTTCACTTCTGAAGTCCAAAAGCATCTTTTGGTCTGAGGTAGAAAAAGTTTGAAAGGGAATTGAGCAGGCTAAAGGTGTTTTAATTTTTCTGCTATCTCGCAGACTAGGAACCCTCAGCAGGACTGCACGATAGGATGCATAGAGAGGTGGGGACTGCCCTGAAGCTCTGCTCTCAAGCAGAGCCTTGCCAGTGGTGGCTTAATGGAAGTCTTCACTGAAGCTCAGGGATCTGAGTGTGCACTCTCAAGTGTGTAGTAGAAAGGAGAACGCCAGTCTCCAAGAGCAGCCTGCACGGCATCTTCATTGTGCTGTGGCACATTCAGTGACAGGACTGGATGCCCTGCGGCAGCTCTGGTGGCCGGTGAGGACAGCCCCAGTTATCCAAGGACACCCTGAGGCACCAAAGGCAGGTGAGCAAGACCATGTTCCTGCCTGAGGTCTGGCAGAGGGAGGAGAAAGGGTCACCAAAACGTTGTGGAGAGCACTGTCCCAGCCTGGGATGGGAGGACTTGGCTCCATCGGCAGCAGGTCGCCATCCCTGAGGACAGTGCAGTGCTGACCTCTGCTTGGGGCTTGAACACACTCCCCTCCCCACTTTACCAAGGCAATTAGCAAAGCCAGAAGAGACCAGAGTTAACTCTGGGGATGAAGGGGAAGTAAAAGAACCCCTGAAGGAATTTTCAAGGGTCTGCAACCAATACAGACACGAACTGACAGGCTTATCCCTTAACTGGACAGAGACACCTGCTGTGGCTACTTCCAGTCTCTGTATCAGCCAGAATTCCAGCTCCTACTAGAAAGCTTTCTGGGTTATGGAGAAATGAAGTTACATTTTCCCTCATGAGTTTGTGATTTAAAAATTTATACCTGCAGAATGATTCTGATGGATTTGCTCAAGTGGCTTTTGTCAGGGTTATAGTCAGTATCTTCTCTAGCCTCAAATTAATATGATGTTGTTGAGGATGACTTAAAATTTTCTTTGAAAGTCTGAAACATAATGCAGAGTGCTTGCACCAAAAGAGTTTTACATTTTCCCCACGCTTGTACTTACTAGAGCCAAGTACATCAAAGGTGTGGATTAAAACCCGTGATGCAGGGAACTCTGACACTTGTGATAACATGGATGAACCTGGAGGACATTATGTTAAGTGAAATAAACCAGGCACAGAGAGACAAATACCATATAGTGTCACTTACATGTGGAATTTAAAGACAGTGCTCACAGAAGTAGAGAGTAGAATGGTGGTTACCAGAGGCTAGACGAGAGGGTGGATAGGGAAGGGGGAGATGTTGGTCAGTAGGTACATAGTTTTGGGTAGATAGGAATAATAATTTCTGTTGTTCTTTTGCACAGCATAGTGAATATAGTTAATAAGTGTTGTCTGTTTTGAAATATATGAGAGGATTTTAACTATTCTCACCGCTAAACGAATGATACATATTTGAGGTGACTGATATGCTGATTAGCCTGATTTGATTATTTTACAGTGTATACATGTATCCAAACATCACATTGCACGTCATAAAAATGTACAATTATTATTCATCAATTAAAAATAAAATTTAAACACGGAGTTAGCAAACTTTTGCTGTAAAGAGACAGATGGAAAATGATTTTGGTATTGTGGACCATGTAAGGTCTCTGTTACATTTCTTTTTTTTCTTTTTTCTTTCTCTGTCTTCCCTCCCTCCCTCCCTTCCTCCTCCTTCTCCTTCCTTCCTTCCTTGCTTTTTTCCTTCCCTCTTTTTTTCTTTTCCCCTCTTTTCTCTTTCTCTTTCTCTTTTTGAAACACAGTCTTGCTCTGTTGCCCAGGTTTGGAGTACAGTGGCAAGATCACAGCTTAGTGTAGCCTCAACCTCTGTGGGCTCAGGTGATCCTCCCACCTCAGCCTCCCGAGTAGCTGGGACCACAGTCACATGTCATAACACCCAGCGAACATTTATATTTTTTGTAAAGACGGGATCTCATTATGTTGCTCAGGCTGGTCTTGAATTCCTGGGCTCAAGCAGTCCAGCCACCTCAGTGCTCCAAAATGTTGGGATTACAGGCCTGAGCCACCATACCCAGCCCCGCCCTTTTTTTTTTTTTTTTAAATGCAACGCTTTACAAATGTAAAACCATTCTTAGTTCTCTGGCTGTATAAAGCAGGTCATCATCTAGATTTTGGCTTCCAGACCTAATCTAGATTTTTACTAAGCCTGCATGCTAAATATGTCTGGCACTTTCCCTTAAAAAGCTCTCAGCATTTATCACATGCCAGTGTGCTTACTAGGTGTTTGTATACTTTTCTTATGCTTTGTGCAATTCTAACTTCCTTGAAGGAAGTGTGCTATCTTATCCTTAGTGATTAGGGATAAGCTTGGAATCATCCAGGCTCTACACCTTACTAGCTGCGTGACTTTGGACAAATTCCTTTATCTCCCTGAGTTTTTGTTTCCTCAGTTATAAAATGGGATTAGTAAAGTACCTATCATGAAATAGTTAACTTGAGTAAAATAGGTTGTGAAGATTAAATGAATTAATACACATAAAATAATTAGGTTGTGTTACACCAATGTTCAGAGCAGGTGTATCCTCAAGAGCCAAAAGAGAAACAACCCAAATTTCCATTGATGGACAGACGGAGAAGCCTAGTGCAGTGTAGGAAGAAAATTCTGGCCCGTACTGTAACACAGATGAACTTTCAAGACATTATGCTAAGGAAAATAAGCTAGACACAAAAGGACAACTACTGCGTTATTCATTTATATGAGGTACCTAGAGTAGTGAAATTCATAGAGACAAGAAATAGAATAGTTGTTGCCAGGGGCTGGTAATGGAGGTTATTGTTAGTGGGTTCAGAGTTTTCATTTGGGAGGGTGAAAGAGCTCTAGAGATGGATGGTAGTGATGGTTGCACAACGTGAATGTACTTAATGCTACTGAACTTTACATATAAAACAGTTCAAATGGTAAATTTCATGTGATGTGTATTACCATAATTAAAAAATTAGTATATGATCTGATCCAAAGTAGCTAAAATCTACTGAGTGCTGCTGAAGCAAAAATTATAATTAGTAGATTTTTTTTTATTTGTTTTGTTTTGTTTTGATTTTTGAAATGGAGCCTCACCCTGTCACCCAGGCTGGAGTGCAGTGACGTGATCTCGGCTGACTGCAACCTCCGCTTCCTGGGTTCAAGCGATTCTCCTGCCTCAGCCTTCTGAGTAACTGGGATTACAGGTGCGCGCCACCACGCCTGGCTAATTTTTTGTATTTTTAGTAGAGACGGGGTTTCACCATGTTGGCCAGGCTCAACTCCTGACCTCGTGATCCGCCTCGGCCACCTTGGCCTCCCAAAGTGCTGGGATTACAGGCATGAGCCACCGTGCCCGGCAATTAGTAGTATCAACAGTGGGAGTAAAAGTGGCAGTTAAGCACATTGTTTCACATCATCTAGCTCAGAGCCATGACAAAGCAAACATTAAATAATATGTATAGATGGAATTAAACTTAAGCTTCTGTAGTAGAATAATTCAGAATAAAACATGAAATAATGCCAGGTAATGTCAGTTGTTACCAAAGAAATGTCCAAACTCTGAAAGAGCTTGTTAAATTAGGTTATGGCAGCCTACAGCGCAGGGGAGGTGACCGTCAGGTGATGTTTAAGTAGTTTACATGGACTGAATGAATCCCATATGGTTCCATTTAAATTGGCCACCGCACTGCCAGGCATATGGCATTGGCAACTTAAACTCGACAGAGAAACCTCTAAGAATAAGATTAATGCATTTCTCATTCTCTGTGTCACAATTATTCAATTTAAAAAAACAGGAAAATATCAAAAATCTTTTTATGAAATGGCTGTACCAGTTTTACCTTCTATAGTATAAATGCAATATGGCTTTTGGTGCATTTAAATTAATTTTATAAGGAGTCCCAATCAGCTGATGAGTAGTTTTAGAATTGTTCCTATAATTGTCAACCTGGAGAGCTCTTCACTATTTTATTCATACTTCACTGAAAATTAAAGTTCGATTTTATGCCTAATTTTATACATAACATGTTGTAAAACATCACCATATGGGTGATGTGTGTATATGTGTATTTTCCTTCCGATAGGATATATATGTGTATTTTCTATTTATAACTAGCTGACACGGGACCATTGTCATAATCCCATTTGATTTTTGTATTTGCCAGTAGATATAACAATCTCCCTTTGGTTCAGATTGAAAAAATGGAAAATGATGATGATGATGATGATGATGATGATTGTTGACTGTACTGATAATTCTTTGTATACCATTATTTTAGCTTTAAACTATTTTAAGTGTGGTCCAGTACAAAAGCTGCTTAAGTCAGATACCCCAGTCTCTATGATGTGATTATTATGTATTACATGCCTGTATCAAAATATCTCATGTACCCTATAAATACATACAACTACTACATACCCACAAAAATTAAAAATTAAAAAGGAAAATAAACCAGAAAAAAGTCAGATTTTAAAAAAATTTTACATTTCATTATATTTAGAAAACTTAGCTTTATGGGGTTTTAGAGAACATGGTTTTTCTTCCATGTACCTTCCTATTTATTTTTTATGATGCTCAAAGTTGCTAAGTTTCCACATATTTTAGTAAGAATTAGCAATGCCCTGAATTCCATAGCTTTCATAAAGAATTGCCTGTGTACCATCTCATCACCACCTCTTTCCTATTACAGGAAAGCAATAAGAAGATATTCTGTAGTTAATTTAGATTGCTTGCCAAAATAGTTTTAAACTGATTTGTAATTTTTCCTAAACCAGAATGAGGAATTGTATAAAGTATTAATATATCTGAAATTGTCACACTATGTTTCAGACGCTTAGGAAATGTAGAGAAATTATTGTAAAATACATTTTAGAAAAGATGTTGTAACAAGACGAGGACAGAAGTCTGTGAAGTGTTGTGAGGAGGGCCCAGGGAAGCAGGAGGAAGGTGGGGAGACCACAGGATGACCTGGAGCCAAAGAAGAAGGGCCCAGGTCCCAGGGTCTCTACAGCACTGCCAGCCTTCCAGCCACAGTTTTTCTCAATCTTCCTGTCATATCCCTCAAGGAAGTAAGTGGACATTGTAAAGAGCGAGTAATTATAGCTCAACAAAAATCAAAAGTCATGATTCTGGAAAGCATTATCAGTAAAAAATGGAGAAATAGTTGACATCTCTTCATGTTTCCTCTAGAAATTTCTGATTATGTATGTATACTCTTCCACTCTAATATCCAAACAACTCTCTTACTTTATGCAAAGAAACATGAAATAAGGAAAAGGTTAATCACAAGTGTATGATTAATTTTGTATATATAATTTTGCAAATTAATAGATTTTAATGTGTTCAATAAATGTATGTAAATACGCAACACGTATGTATATATGTGTGTATGTGTGTGTATGTACTATGTACTAAATATATACTATATGTGTGTGTGTATATATATATATAATTATATATATATATAATTTAGAGAGAGTCAGTGTGACTTAATAGTCAAATCCAAATTTCAAGAACTGTATATTTTATATAATGGCACCAGTTTTCCTGAAGCTGGATGTGTGTGTGTGTGTGTGTGTGTGTGTGTATTCAGTTGCAGGAATATATACATATATACAGTCAGCGTGAGTTTGTGTATATATGTATAATACACACACACACATATATGTCAGTACATATATGGTCAGTGTGTGTGCATATAAACACATATATGTCAGTACATATACACATATACATATATGTCAGTATATACTGACTATATAACTGTATACTGACTATATATAGTCATAGTCATATACTGACTATATATGTCAGTATATACATACATATATATTTCAGTATATATATGTATGTATACTGACTTATATAGGTATAGTCAGATTGTGTATATTCAGCTGCAGGAAAAATGGTGCCATTATATAAAATATGAAATTCTTGAAATTTGGATTTGACTATTAAACCTGACTTTGTTGTCATTAAGTTTACATTGATATTTCCTGGAATTGCACATTGCTAAATTTTTCTGCAAAACCAAGATTTCTAAAATATGATGGGGCATTTGATACAAGAAAAGGCAAATAAAGAAAAAGTAGAGTTCCATTTGTCATTCTTTTTAAGTGTCTCCTTAAGAAAACTATGTGATCCAAAGTTATTTAGACAAAAGCTTAAGAAATAAAACACTTAGTAACTCATGCTAGTACTTGATTATTCTTTTGCTTATCAAGTTTTCTTCTTTTTATGATTATTATACCTTTAATTGCAAGCATTCATTGGATTGGCTCAGTAGCATTTTATGTAAGACAACTTTCCATTTTAATAAGTACATATTCTCCTTCGTTAATGTGAAATAGAAGTGCAGGAGTAGGGATGAAATGGATAATTTTGCTAGAAGCAAATTGAAACTGGCTAGGCAAAAGCATGTATGTATTTTGCCCTCTTTTTCTGTTTCTAGAAAGCGCTTGCATTAACTCTCATTCTCAGCCAGAAGCGTTAGTTTATTAATGATTCAGAAGGGCTTTCTTTATATATTGAAAACCATGAACTCTCATGTGCAGAGTACAATCAGGGAGCAAGCCCGTGGGTTTGAATGGAAATTAACGTTGGTGTATGGGAATGAATTTCATAGACAAGGATAATTTAGAAACCTATGTGATAAACTGCAAACACAGAGCAAATGGAAACATACTGGATCTTTTCCCTCCACTCCTCGAATTTCTCCACTATTCAGATGTCCTTCCATGTGAGCATGCTTTCTTGGCACACTGACTAGGTTCAGTGATTAAGAGGCAGAGAAAATAATTACTGAATATTTTTAATACAAAATGAATAGCTCAGGATATTTGTAAGGGCTTTTCAATGTCAAGATATTTATTTCCCACATTAGAAAGTATAACTCCTAATGAAAACTTGGCACCATAGTTTAAAATCATATTAATAAATAAAAGCAAAATTCTTACATTGGGGAAATGACCCGTAAATGGTTTGTTATAGCATTGTGATCTTTAACTACTTGAAATTTCCACTATTCTGCACAGTGCAATATCCCAAAACAGAATAGGATGTGAGATTTCATTGTTTTGTATGAGGAATCTAGAAGAAAGAAATTGATAAAAATGTATGCAATAATTTAAAAATATAGAGAGCATCAATCTCTGATAGAACAATGTAAATGTAGCAAATATTTAAGATAACTAATCTAATAAGAATTAAATTCCCCTACATTTTTCTTCTCCCCTCCCCTCCCCTCCCCTTCCCTCCCCTTCCTTTTCCCCTTCTTTCCCCTTCTTTCTCCTTTCCCCCTTTCCCCCTTTTTCGCTTTTTCCCTTTCCCTTTCCCTGAATAGCTGGGATTACCCTTGTCCCAAGTAGCTGAGATTACAAGCACCCACCACCAGGCCCAGCTGATTTTTATATCTTCTGGTATGAATGGGGTTTCACCATGTTTACCAGGCTGGTCTCCAGCTGCTGGCCTCAGGGTATTCGCCCACCTTGGCCTTCCAAAGTGCTGAGATTACAGGTGTGAGCCACCCCGCCTGGCCCCATTTTTCATAAAATCAAAATTCTTGCATATTCCCCTCCTTAGTTTATAGGTCAGAAGCTACACTAAGCTTCCCAATGTGCCTAGGTGTTAGATGTGCCAAGTTACATATACAACAAAGGGCCTGAAAAGTAGAACATTAATACAACAGAAAATATTTTGCCTGAGGATATTGTTTACTACATTTTTTATCTGTGCCTTTTAATAGTTCTTAGAACTCGTAAGTCCAATGGCATTCTATTTTTGTGCTTTTTTTTCTCAGATTTGTAGCATATGACAATGTGAATATGTTACAGATGTTGAATGATTCAGCTGACTGCAGGCCAAACAAAATAGCATCAACTTATCTATAGCAAAATGTGTTTTGGTTGAAGAAATATGTAGATTTTAAAGAAATTAATCTTATTTACTTACGCAAAGAGTATGCTTCAGCAGCATATGTAACTTTAATTAAAATTCATCTAAAATAGGTTGTTAGTACTATGACAGGAAGTGGCATTCAAACAAACAAAATATTCATAAGGATGTTAATATAGATTAGACATGAGAACAAGAAACATTTGGCTGGTCTGATTCTCTTGGGTCACTTTAAAAATTATTTTTAAAATTTTTGAAATTGAAGCATAACTTAAAATACAATTAAATGCATAAAGTGTGCTGTTTGGTTAATATTTACAGATGTATACGCCTGTATTACCAGAGCCCAGATCAAGTTACAGATCAGTTCATCACCCCCTTACCATTTGTTAATACTTTTTATTGATTATCTAGGCACCTCCCACCTATCACTGTTCTACTTTCTGTCACATTATTTAGGTTGGCTTGTGCTTTTGAACTTACAAGCAGTCATACAGTACCAGAATCATACAGAAGCTTTTGTATCCAGCTCCCTTTAGTGAGCATAAGGTTTCTGAGATCCATTTGTGTTGTTGCATGGATTTGTGGCACATTCCCTTCTATTGCTGAGTAGATTTCAATTGTGCTGTTTGTTTATCCATTCTTTAAAAAATGGACACTTGTGGCTTGTTTCCAGTATGGATCTATTATGAATAAATTTCTACAAACATTCTTTTACATCTCTTTTGGGAGTAGAATTTCAGTATGTGAAACTCTAAAGAAACTGTCAAACTATTTTCAAAAGCCCTTGAACATGTTATACTCCCATTGGCAATGTATGTCAATTCCAGTTGCTTCTTATCCTGGTCAACATTTGGTATTAAAATCATTAACCATTGGAGAAATATAAGTTCATATCAAGAGAGAGAATATGTTCTCTAGGATGGCTAAAATTAAAGAATGACAACACCTGTGAACTATATTACTCATGGCACCACAAACAACATGAGTTTCAGCATATCTGTATCTGTCTCCTTTGCCCCTGAGGCCCACAGGGGCAATGCAATAGGGCACGTATGAATATTACACTCATAGCAGACTTGTATTGCAGCTGAGAAATAATGAGCTTGGGGAATCTACTGCAGTTATAGCAAGTAGTAAGTGAGAAAGCTCTTTGTGTGGAAGAAACTGTAAGCTCACCTCTCAAGGTTACCAGCTGCATAAACAGCCATGAAAAAAGGGTCCATAAAAGAGCTTTTAGGCCTTTGTAGTCTTAGCACACCCAACAAAACATGTAGGAGTGCAAGCTGCTTAAAGTGGACTGTCTCTCCATACATTATTGTGTATGGATAACATGATCCTATATGGAGATCTTCTAAGAAATCTAGAAATCTAAAAGACACCAACTAATAAGTGAATTTTAGCAAGTTAACAGGATACAAGGTTAATATACAAAAATCAATTCTTTTTTATGTAGGAGTAACAATCTGATTATCAAATTAAGAAAAGAATTTCATTCACAATAGCATTAAAAAATAAAATACTTAAATGTAGATCTTATGAAAGGTGTGCAGGACCTGTTCATAGAACACTATAAAACATAGCTATTAGAAAATAAAGAAGACTCAAATAAATTGAGAGACACACTATGTTTATAGATTGGAAGAAACTGAAATTGTCCTAATTGTAATAATCCTAATTGTCATACTTTGTTGGTGGGAATGTAAGTGGTGCCACCACCTTGGAGAATAGTTTGGCAGTTTCTTAAAAACTAAAAGCATGTACTTACCATATAACCCAGCAATTCCACTCCAAAAAATATATGTCCACTCTAAGACTTAAATGTTCATAGCGGCTGGGCACAGTGGCTCACACCTGTAATGCTGGCAGTTTGGTAGGGCGAGGCGGGTGGATCACCTGAGGTCAGGAGTTCAAGACCAGCCTGGCCAACATGGCGAAACCCCGTGTCCACTAAAAATACAAAAATTAGCTGGGCGTGTGGTGCACACCAGGAATCCCAGCTACTCAGGTAGCTGAGGCAGGAGAATCGCTTGAACCTGGGAGGTGGAGGTTGCAGTGAGCTGAGATTGCATTGAATCTTGGCCTGGGCAACAGAGCGAGACTCCCCTTTAAAAAAAAAATATATATATATATATATTCACAGCAACATTATTCATAGTAGATGATATGGTTTGGCTGTGTCCCCACTCAGATCTCATCTTGAATTGTAGCTCTCATAATTCCTAGATGTTGTGGGAGGGACCCAGTGGGAGATAACTGAATCATGGGGGCGGTTTCCCCCATACTGTTCTCGTAGTTGAGAATCAATCCCACAAGGTCTGATGGTTTTATAAGGGGGAACCCCTTTTGCTTGATAGTCATTCTCTCTTGTTTGCTGCCATGTAAAATATGCTTTTTGCCTTCTGCCATGATTGTGAGGCCTCCTCAGCCACATGGAAATGTGAATCCATTAAACCTTTTTTCTTTAGGAATTACCCAGTCTCAGATATGTCTTCATCAGCAGTGTGAAAATGGACTAATACAGTAGACAAAAACTGGAAACAACTCAAATGTCCATCAGCCACTGAATGGATAACCACAATGTGGCATATTCATTGAACTGGTTGCTATTTAGTAATAAAATTAAAGCTACTGATAGGCCATGATTTCTTTATGTACTTAATTGTTCCTTAATGTTACCAATTACTCTTAATGAAGAATGCCATCCCACTCCTTTCTAGGATTTTTGCATCACTCTCTTACAGTTTGCATTCTTCCTTCTAAAAATGTTGTCCTTTCACTTTTTTCCTGTTCAAAAAAATCCAGTGATAACACGTGACAGCTCAACTGTCATGCAGTTCTTGGCAAGAAAGGTGAGGTTGAATAGGAAACTTCCTGTTTACCAGAGGCAACTGGAATCACTCAAAAATAAAGGGACACTGTATTCACCATCATATTGCCAGCTTCTGCTCCGGAGAGATGAAGTACATGTCTTTAATATATTCTTCCTGATAAGTACATTTTAAAAGGCACTTTATATATAAAATAAATATAAGAATGAAAAAATGTAGGGAAGACAGACCATCTAGGAACCTGAGGAATTGAGGAAATTATAGAGATAGAAAACAAATTAGTGGTTGCTATGTATAACTGTAAAAGGTACCAATGAGGAGGATTGTTGTGGTAGTGAAGTCATTCTCTTTCTTGATTGTGGTGGGGGTTACGTACCCTAAACATGTCATACAACTGGATAGACACATCGTTTCCTGGTTTTGATATTGTGCTGTAATTTTATAAGATGTAACCATTGGTAGAAACTAGGTGAAGAGTACACATCACTTCTCTGTACTATCTTTGCCAATTCATATGAAGTTGTATTTCAAAATAATTTTTTTCTTAAATAACATTTAAATTCTGACTGGCAGTTTAATTTGTGCTTCAAAACAGATTCAAAAGGACTATGACCAATGATGAAAATGGTAAATTACAACAGTTGGTCCTATAACCAACTCTCCTACATTAGTTATTAAAGTCAGGGTTAAGGGAGGCATTCCAGAACTTCTGTAGGACATGGTGCAGATTCACCTATTTTCTTTCACATTAATTTTTGCCAACTGGATTTTTTTAGGTTGTCGTAATTTTTCCAAAGAATTCAGTGGGACAAACGTTAGCAGAATTCTGATGCCCCACATTGTCCCTGATGTGTGCTTGCCTCTAAAAAATTTCTCTGTTAATAGCAACTTAAAATAAACATTATTGTAATGTTTAGAGGACATTCCTTTTGCATCATATTTTGATAGTGTCCTATTACATGCAATAATAAATGCATGTCTCTTTTCATACGAGGCTTTCACAGCAATTTCATAAACTATAATTAGTTTAACTACATAATATCCTTAGGAAAAATGTAAATATTATCATCTCTTTTTTTTTTAGGGGGTGGGCTAGGGGATTTTGGTTGACTGAGCAATCAATCACATACAGATGGATAATTTGGTATTCACTAAAATATTCACTTCTCAGTATTTCACTCTCGTGTTTCCTTGCATGATATCAATTGTCATTTAATAAGAAAGACAAATACATGTGTTTAATCACTCCCTGAAGAAAGTAAACACACTATCTGTGGGAAATGGAACACAATGAGAGGCGTGCAGTCAGCCTCAGGGTGCCCTGACTCCATTTCAACCCTCTCTTCATATGCCCCGTTTGCACATCACCCATCACTTTTGTCTAATTGTTTCTACTCACCAAGTGAAGATAATGGCTTCTTTGCCTGCTCAAGTGATAATTTGAGATTATATGTCTCATCAGATACTTTATTGGATGTGTGAAAAAATGCACAATGATGGTTTTATTAAATTATGCAGTTAGTTACCAAGATGAATGGAACTACACCTACCCAAAAATCAAGATGTGGTGGAGATAACGGAGGTTATAGGCTGAGTCATTTAACCTTTAGGGCTCTTTCTGATATTTTCTGTGAGGGCCAAATAGAGTTCTCAGTGGAGTGCATGTGAGTTTCTGCCAATGGCCAGTGGAGCAAGTGCCTGCAAGAGGGAACACTCCCCCAACTTCTGGGGTGATAAAGGATTTCTCACTGTCCCACCAGCCTGCACAGTAGGTTTCACCATTTTGTTAACTATTCCAGCTGAACTTTTCTTACTGACCTCTGGTTTCATCTATCTAAGGTGAGCTCCTGCTCACATCTCTCCCTGCGAGGTTCATATCTCTTCAGATTTTAGGCCAGGTGGTGGTTCTGCAAGCTCAACTCTCCAATGCATTTGTAAAAGATCATGAACTTGAAGTTTGTTGTAAGGGTGGAAATGAGGCTCCTTATAGCTTTCTACTTCCTGGGGCAGAAGCCAGAAGTTCCAGCCCAAAGATTTTGATAAGTTGTATTTTCATTTTAATTCAGCTTGAAATACTTGCTAATTTCCCTTTTAGTTTCTTCTTTGATTCATTTATTATGAAATATGTGTTATTAGTTTCCTAATATTCCTGGATTTTTCAGAGAAGTCGCTATTGTTGATTTCTTATTTTAATCTATTGTATATCACAAAGATATACTTTACACGATTTAAATGATTTTAACTTTGTTGAAACTTGTTTAATGACTCATTTAATGGTCTATTTTGGTAAAAGTTCCACATGAACTTGAAAAAGAATATATGTTCTTCTGTTAGGTGAAACATTCCATAAATATCAATGAATCATATAGGTTGATAGTGATAATTAATACTTCTGAATCCCTATTTTCTGTCTGCTTGTGCAATCAGTTACCGAGACGGGGTGCTAGAATCTCCTACTGTCGTTGTGGATTTAACTATTTCATTCAATTTTATTAGGTTTCATTTCATGTATTTTGAAGCTCTGTTATTAAGTGTTTGCATGTTTAGGATTATGTCCTCTGATGAAAGAACATCTTAATCATTATGAAATAATTTTCTTTACCTTTTATAATAATTTTTGCACTGAAATCTACTTTGTTTAATATAGCCAATCCAGCTTTTTAAAAAACTATTATTAGCATAATATATATTTTTCCATGTGTTTACACTTAGGCTATTTGAGCCTTTTATTTAAAGTGTGTTTCTTGTAAGCAACATATAGTTGGATCTTGCTTTCTCATCTAATCTGATCATCATTGCCATTTAATAGGAGTGTTTGTACTACTTACCTTTAATATGATTGTTTATATGATTAATTTTAAGTCTAACATCTACTATTTGTTTTTTGTTTATTCTTTGTCCATTTTCAAAGCTACTAGGGAGTGTAGATGGATTTTGTAAGAGAATACATTTTATAAATTGTTATATACACTCTGAGATTTTAACCATAATTGCAGTACTTTTTTATGAACACATTTTTAGTAGGCTGAATATTCTTTCTGCTTCAACCTGCTAAGATTGAAGGAAATACTGCTGAAATAGAACATGTACACAAAGAGAGATTCTGAGGGAGGGTTTCTGTATTTTTTACTTTAAAACAGCACAGTTGAAAAAGACTGTGGTACCTGATTCTATATCTGTGTAGTTAGCCCTTTTTTTTCTAAATGAAATTAGATCTCAGGTAAATGTTTAAATTCCCCTCAGCAAAAAGGCAGACCTACTGACAAAAAGCATGGCTGTTTAAAGCCTATAAATCTCAGAAGTGGAATGAGGGAGTTTATTTAAAGCCAGCTTCACTCCTCTTCCCTACAAATTACATATAATCACACTGGAGTGTAGGAGCTGTGACAGTCCCTACCTCACGTCTCACTTCCCACCTCCTGCTCACCCCAGGTAATACCTGAAATTTTTAATGTGAATTAAAATGCAATTAGATGAGGAAAGAAACAAATATATCTGGATAAAATCACATTTGAAACAATTTGTTGTCTTAGTGGGAAGTGTCTTGTGGGGACAAGGTTGACTTAACTGTGTGTTTGCTTGATATATAGAAGCCCCTAATAGTGGCTGGCTTTGAACATTTACTTTGTTTGCTTATATTTTGTGCCCTCAACATCAAATTTAGTTAAGGAAGGTATAAGATTGTGGTGATATGATGATAATCGTAATGATGGTGATGATGATTTACCTGTACATTATTTCCCCTGTAAACAAAGTCAATACATACTCTGTGATAGTGCTGCCACTTATGACTAGATGCTATAGTCATGGGAAGTTTTATTGTTGTTAGTCAGAAACAATTAAGGCTCCAGCTGTAGGTTTCTACTTTTCTTTGGCAGAGCCCCCTGCCCCAGATAGTGAAATGTAACTTTGACCTGATGTAAATGCAGAATTATAACAAACAGATATAACTGTACAAAATAGAGACATAATCATGCCAGATTATTTATAACCAAAAAGTACTAAGTGATTGACAAATCATGTGAATATATTCATGGACAGGGATAAAAATGAAACATAGCTGATTTTAAAAATAATATCTTTCCATGTGTTTTAATTAGTGATTTTATTTTCTCATCTGTAAGGTAGATACGATAAAGACAACCCACTGAGTGCTTTTAGAGATAAAAAAATAATAACATGCTTGAAAATATCTGGTCAAATTCTCAGCATACAATATATGCTTCACAGTTTCTCACTTCCCCCCTTTTCCCTTGTTTTCCATTACAAAATAAGTGGTAAAACTTTAATAATTTCCTCAGAACTTGAAAACTTAAAAGTGGATAGAATGGTACATAAGATAAATCTTATGTTGTGTGAACATTTAGAGACAAAACAGTTTGCACAGCTCAGCATCTTCACTGTGGTACCAATATCAGCCTTTATAAAAACCAATTACCCTTTAAAAAATAACATCTGCTGTTCCTCAAGCCATATAAAGTGTAAGAGAAAGTTTCAGTTGCTCAGCATATTTTAATCTCATTCCAGTGATGGAACAGAACATATATTATGAATGGAGGGGATGAGTTTTCATAATTCATAGGATCTGTGGGGTAGAATTGTGACACTTTATTTAACTCAGGTGCAATGTCTCGTCAGAGGCAGGGAAAGGAGGAGGGTGAAGTGGAGAAGAAACGTTTGTTATGGGGGAGAGGCTGAGCTTAGAGGATGTAACTGTTTCCCCTGTTTAGTGTACAAAGTTTTGTTGACCATAGACTAGAAGGGACTATGAAAAGACACTTCCAGGTTAAAAAGTAGTCAGCACATGTATAATCTTGACTTAACAAATAGAAGACTTTCATTTGTTTTAATTTAAAGACAACAAAAATTGAGTATAACATCACATTTGAATAATTAGTTACAAAGTGCTGTAGTTTCAGTTATCCCATCGTCTTCCTTGCAGTCTTGTGAGGTGATTTATATGACTGTTAATTCCCCCACTCCCAACTTTATGCTTTTCTTTTTTAAACAAAGGACAACATTTTTGTCTCAGAGAGGCTGAGTGACTGGACAATTACCACACTCTAGTTGGGGGTGGAGTCAGCCCACCTCCTTTCTCTTTCTGTTACCCGTAGTGGCCTTCTATACCAACCATCAAAGCTGCCTTTAACAAAGGCACACAGACTAGTGCTATCCAGCAGTGCACAGGTCAGTCACGCTGTGTTTCCCACCACTTCCACTCAGCATTTAATTAAATTCTGTGCACAGCAGCTTACCCTTAAAACCCAGCTGGGATTGCAGATTTCCTGAGGCTACAACATCGTGATGAAATTCTTTGGTAATGCCAGAATTTCATTACTTTATCAGTAATGGCTGAAAATATAGCTTATTTGCATTTGAGTACTACTTCATCAAAGGTAAAATCAAGTTACTGAAATGTGTCATCTGTTAGCAGGAGTGCAACCATGAACACCAACAAACTAACAAACTGTGAGGGATGCCGAGAAGAGGGATGGCCAGCGGCTCCCGCTTCATCTAATGAAAACACACCATCCAGGGTAGCACACCAGAACCGTGTCGACTCATTTTCCTCCTTGTGCTTCTCCACATGTGTTCTCATAGTAATTAACTTTTCTAAACCTGGAATGAGAGGCAGTGAAAACACCAAAGAAAGGTTATGAAATACAAGCTGAAGAGGATGCCCTTCATGCTGACTAACCAAGATGAGGGGAAGAACCAAAAATATTGAATAGTTCCTCAGAAGTTTCAGCTCTGTGTATAAAATTCCCAGTGTACAACATCCAGCCTAAGATGATGGGTTGGCTGTTAGCATCTCCTTCACCTTCTCCCAACTCTTTTAAAACAACCATAAAATAGGCTGGGCCCAGTGGCTCATGCCTGTAATCCCAGCACTTTGGGAGGCCGAGGTGGGCAAATCACGAGGTCAGGAGACCGAGACCATCCTGGCCAACATGGTGAAACTCCGTCTCTACTAAAAATACAAAAATTAGCTGGGCGTGGTGGCACGTACCTGTAATCCCGGCTACTTGGGTGGCTGAGGCAGGAGAATTGCTTGAACCAGGGAGTTGGAGGTTGCAGTGAGCAGAGATCTCGCCACTGCACTCCAGGCTGGTGACAGAGTGAGACTCCATCTCAAAAAAAAACAAAAACAAAACAAAACAGAAAAAAACCCACAAAATAGTAATAAGAAAAACAGAAAAGGATACACAGTTTCAGTAGTGTTGTGCCTAGGACTATTGGTTGCTACTTAGACCAACCCCAAAAGGATCTCCCACCAATTAAAGTTTACATAGGCTTAGGAGAGAAGAGTAGATCTGGTGGAGTCGACAGGAAGGGCCAGTAGAGAAAACCCCACTGGCACTGCACCCTCAGCTTTCCGAAACCCAGGCCTTGCCTGACCAGGAGTAGGAGAGGTTGCCCTGCTGCATGGGGGCTGCTGCCTTAGGTAGTCAGACCTGCTCACTCCCAAATGTCTTTACATCTTTGTTACATTTATTTGAGAAACACCACATCCCATGATTATCATCAAAATAATATAATAAAAATATTTAATTGCACAGGTTCTGAATCCAAAGCTTGTGGGCCCCTTGCTAGATGCGTAAACATAGGTGAGCTGCCCACCATCCATATGGAGGGTAATAATGAGGCCTTGTCTTTTAAAGGTATGTTAGGAATTAAATGCAAAATTTATTTAAAGGGAACTCTTTGCCTGACCTAGAGTTCTCAAATGCTCGATAAGTGTTCATTGTTAAATTGAGTGATTATGGAAGTGGGTAGGTGGAATTCTGTTACATCCTGAAAAGTTAAGTTGGAAGGAGGAATGAGCAGAGAGAAGAAACTGTGGAAGTAGTTCCTACTGAGGGCTAAAGAAATCTGTGCACTGTCTCTGGCAGGGGCTCACATAAATATAGCTGTAAATCATCCAAGAATAAATCTTGCCAGATCTAGGAAACCACATTGCATGAGGGGAGGATGCCCCTGGTCTATAGCAGAACATTTAACTTTGAACAAGAGCTGTGTCCACCTCCTAGCTGTCTGGATTAAGAAAATAAATGGAGTATTTTAGTGTCAATCAGATGCACAGTGTTCGTTATCAGTAATTTTCCATCTTGTCTACTAGATCAAATTCCTGACTCTTCAATTCAAAACATGGAACAATAAAAAGCAAAACAAACAAAAATTTTATCTATATATATATGTCTGTGTACATACTATATATATAATATAAGCTTTAGAGGTGCTTATTGTACATTCAGAGGAAAAAATATTTTTGAACAAAGATTCACTACAAAAATATCTTAGAATCTGACTTCTAAGAATCTGTAAACTTGGGAATCATAAGGAAACAGTAGTTAAGTGTGGTCATCAATTCAAATAGGTGCCTAATATTTATATTTATTATTTAAATATGAATTGTTATTATTTAAATATAAATATTTATATTTCTCAACACTTCCCCATAATAAGTTATATTAAAGTATAATGTCCTCACTTATTCGTTTTTACACCTAGCTATATTCTAATAATATCAAACTTTTTTGGACATGTAGTGAAGTACTAAAGACTTTACAAATGAGGACATAATGATAAACCCCTAATAATAAAATACACAGTATAAGTCAATGAATAATAATGAACTGTCCAGAACTTCAGACTTTCTATCAGAGCCTTCAGGTAAGTGGCAGCACCAGGGAATAATAAAAGTGTTCTGACTCCTCGGCTTGGGAATTGTTTATAGAGTACTCTCTTTTTCTAGACATTGATTATTAAAGAAGCTGTGGTTTTCGAGTATCCCCTAATTCTATTAGACTAGAAAAATAACAAACATCAATAAAACATCAGCAGACATTCCTATGTTTTTGTTTCAGATGTGGCATTGGTCAGAGCAAAAAGCAAATTTTCTGCTCTGCACGCATCTTCTTCAATACCTGACAGTCTCCTTTTCCTTGTCCAAGGTGGATGAGCGCTGTGTGAGGCTTGCCGCAGTTTCCCTGCAGAAACTGCAGAGAGAGCAGAGTGCACCAGAACCTGCTTAGGACTCACCTTGACCATTTGCTACTCCATACCTTTTTGTATTTTTTTACCAGTATCTCCTCCACACCCCAGTTCCTCGTGACCATCACTCTCCTCTGTACTTCTGTGAATTCAACTTTTTAAAATTCCACATGTAAGTGGGATTGCCTCACAAAGCACTCTATGTTTTAACTCTTCTTTTACATCCATTTCACCTATGATACTGTAAGCACTTTGAGTGCAAGGTCAATATATTAACCGCCTTTGTTTTATCAATGCTTAATGCTGTACTTGCTACTACTGGAATTTAGTCTCTTATGTTGGCAAAGGGCAAATCTTGCACAAGGGCTATGAAATAACGCTAGTTCCAAAAGTTGACAGGAATGCTCTAGTGGCCATCTGCGTTAAACAAACATTTTCTGCAGTCAGTAGGACACCTGCCTTCTAGAATGTCAGGGGTCATCTAGCTAAATGTGAACACAATTTAGGGTTCATCCAGTCACATGTAATTCTTCTATTTTTTCTATTGTAAATTGATGATTTTCTTAATATATATTCATAATTTTATAGTTTTCTAATCTAGTAACAGCTATGTTAAATAACTTCCTCCTCTACCATTTTTATACTTTTTCTGTTTCAAAAAAGGAGCCGGTGGCTGGACCCCACTTGTGTCAAATAAATACCAATGGCTGCAAATTGACCTTGGAGAGAGAATGGAGGTCACTGCTGTCGCCACCCAAGGAGGATATGGGAGCTCCGACTGGGTGACCAGCTACCTCCTGATGTTCAGTGATGGTGGGAGAAACTGGAAGCAGTATCGCCGAGAAGAAAGCATCTGGGTATGTTTCTAATAATAATAATTGCTACCTATTGCTGCAAACGTATTAGAAAAACAGAATTTTAAGAATTACTTTGAAAAAAGTGTTCTAAGTGAAAGTAAGATACCGATTTCATTGAAAGCATTGAAAGACAATCTTATCTTATACCATTAAATAGTGTGGAAGTTAAAAAATAATACAAATCATATATAACTTATTTTTTCTTGGTTTGCTTAATAAAGTAATTTAACATTGCCTCTGCAGTATTTTAGAGTGGTAGATTGAATTCATTTATTTTCTCTGATTTGATCTGATATTTTTGAAAGACACTGAAATTTCAAAATGTAATAAATGAGCAGTTTCTGTATGTATGACAAGTATAGGAACACAGACTTTGAACTTGAAGAATTGTGTGTCTTTTGTTAAGTGGCCAGATTTAGTTTTTCTTGTTTTTTTTTTTTTGTTTTTTTTTTTTGAGACAGAGTTTCGCTGTTATTGCCCAGGCTAGAGTGCAGTGTCATGATCTTGGCTCACTGCAGCCTCTGCCTCCCAGGTTCAAGCAATTCTTCTGCGTCAGCCTCCTGAGTAGCTGGGACTACAGGTGTGCGCCACCACACTTCGCTAATTTTTTTTTTTTTTGTATTTTTAGTAGAGACAGGGTTTCGCCATTTTGGCCAGGCTGGTCTCGAACTCCTCACCTCAGGTCATCCACCCATCTTGGCCTCCCAAAGTGCTGGGATTACAGGAGTGAGCCACCACGCCTGGCCAGATTTAGTTTTTCATAGACTACAGATCTCTGTGAGATTCTCTGAATCTGTAAATATCCTCATAACAGTGACATTATTTCTGTTTCCGATTATATGTCGTGCCTCTTTGCGGGGGTAATCACTTTTTGTTTAATTTTTGCAGCTACTTGGGAGGCTGAGGTAGGAGAATCGCTTGAACCCGGGAGGCAGAGGTTGCAGTGAGTGGAGATCACACCATTGCACTCCAGCCTGGGCAAAAAAGAAACTCTGTCTCAAAAATAATAATAATAATAATAATAATAATAATAATAATAATAATAAATATTTATTACATAGTGTTTGAAAGTAACCCGTATCTGTTTAAAATCTTGCTCTGCATTGATTAATAATGTTTAAAATGTTGTGGACAGTTTCCCTATAAAAGAGATGCTGTAAGAGAAGACTCATATAGAGTCTGCATTGTATTTGTAATTTGGCTCTTTCTTCCTCCTAAAAAAAGATACATCAATGACAGAGGTACCGTCAGCATTTTTGTTATCAAGTTAAGCAGTTCAGAGGGAAGCCATAGCCAAGGCAACGCCATTTGCCAATTTTGCTTACTCTGAAAGGTTACTAGCCTGAGGGGAAAGAGTGTAAAGGTTAAGGTTCTTACTAATCCAGAACACTTAAAATGACAGATGTCAACTCTCATGATCTTACCTCGTGTAGGAACGTGTTGAGCTTCACTGGAACAAGTGATTTACTTTCCTGGTGCCCCCTCACAGTGTGAGCTTCCTTTCAAAGTCACTGTGCCTGCCTTTCATCCCTGCATCTCTATTCTGGGTTGACTTGTGGTTTCCCAAAAACATATGTTGGAATCCTAACCCCCAATACCTCAGAATGTGACCTTAATTGGATATAAGGTTTTAACAGAGGTAATCAAGTTAAAATGTAGTCAGGAGGGTTGATCCTAATCTAATATGACTGGTGTCCTCATCAAGAAGGACCTTTGGACCCAGAGACAGATGTACACACAGGGAACACAGTGCAAGGACACATAGGGAAGCAGCCCTGTGAGGAGGGAGGATTGGAATAATGCATGGACAAGCCACAGAACACTGGAGGCACCAGCAGCTAGGAGATGGGCATGGAACAGATCCCTCCCTAGAGCCTCCAGAGGTGGCATGGCCGGCAGACACCTTGATCTTGGACGTGTGGCCTCCATCACTTTAGCTACCTATTTTGTGGCACTTTGTTACAGCAGTTCTGGAAAACTAACTCAGCCTCTAAAGCCTAACTGTGCCTAACAGGACTAGGATGTCAGGAAATGTTTCCTGAATGAATGAGGGAAATTCATCCTCTCCCAGGATGCCTTTTTTGAACAACCACACTGAAAATGATCCTTCTTGACTCTGCACATCTCTAGGACTTGTTTTGGATTAAAGCAATGAAATGTAGTGCTATGAGGGTTCAGGACTCAGCCTTCCACCATTTTGAGCTAAAAGGTTTTTGGGGATAGGGCTTTATCTTTGCATCTCCTTCATTCTCCATCACTGGACTGGCAAATTGTAACCATTTAATAGCTTCATTTCCTACTCTATGACCAACTATACAGAATTTGCATGGTGAAAAAAATGTTAATGCTACTGAGGAGAGAACCCACAAAACAAACCAGAGATGGTTCTTGTGAGTGTTCAGTTCACAGACCCTAAGAGACTTGAGAATGACAGGCCTTGGAGAAAGCGTTACCTCATGGGTTGTTGGAAAATAATTCAGGAGGATATTTCAGAAAGCAAAAGTAATGCAAACAAAACCATGGATAATGGATGAGATACACAAAAAACAGTGAGATGTAAGATGTGAAATGGCTGTTCAGACTGAGATGGAGAGAATATGGGGAATTTGCTGAAAGTTGTAAAATTGCAAAGAGAGAGGCTGTCAAGTTTGGATTATAAAATACCTATGTAGATATTTGAGTTTCTTTTTTTTAAAAAAACTTTTACTTTTTGTGGGTGCATAGCAGGTGTACACATTTATGGGATTCATGAGATACTTTGATACAGGCATGCAGTGCATAATAATCACATCATATAAAATGGGATATCCATCCCAAGTATTTATCCTTTGTGTTACAGACAATCCAATTATACACTTTTAGTTATTTTAAAATGTACAATTAAATTATTATTGACTATAGTCACCTTGTTGTGCTATCAAATGCTAGGTCTTATTCATTCTTACTATTTTTTTGTGCCCAATAACTATCCCCACCTCCTCCCCAGCCCCCCACGCCCCTTCCCTGCCACTGGTAACCATCTTGATTGGCGTTTCTTGAACTGCTACATCAACATCTCAGGGACATATTCTCCATTTGTTTATTCATTAATCCATTCTTTTAGTAAGTAAGCAAATAATTATGGTAGAGGTTAGTAATATACTCTTGGGAAATGTGAGCTGAGTCATAGTTATCATATTCTTCACTAGGCATGTCCCTTGTGTCTAGTATTTTTCCTATCAAAGCTACTTCTGTAGAAATAAAGTTCACTGACTGTCTCCTATTTATTTTCTTAAAAAGATGGGCTGATATTGGCTGTCCTCCAGTCTTATCATTGCTGCCTTAACAATAAATTACATCTCATTAGAGTTTCTGCCCTTTACCAAGGCATTAATTTTAGATATGAATGGATGATATTAAAATAACTTAAGATTTATTTTTGATACCTAAAATATTAACACTCTTGATTAATGAAAATTATGTTTTTATAGGCTTATTATCTTTCCCAGCACATTATTATCTTTATTATTGTTATCTTTTCCTGACCACAGCTACATCCCCTGCCCTCAGGGTCATCGTATTAACCTTCCTGTACCAGGAGAACAGAATGCATTTCCAGCTCTCTCCTAGGGATCCTGCTGCTTCTACTTTTATGTTAAGGACACATTAAAAATGCATTCCCCAGTCTTATATATTTCTAGTATGCTCTCCCTCTGTCTTTTTATGGCTTTGTTTTTTTTTGGTCTGGTTTTACCCATTACCTATGCTAATGTTTTATATTATTAAAGATCCACAGTTGCTTATCTGCAATTTTTAATTCTAAAAGCAGAATTATTAAAATGGTGAACCCTAAGCAGACCCAAATTTATGTAGCAGCAAAATCTGAATGTACTGACTTTGGGGCTATTTGCATTTTTTAGTTACTCTGCTTAATGTGAATATTCATATGTTTTATTGCAAAAATAGTAACATATGTGATTACCACCTAGTCACTCATATTTGGTGTATACACAGTATGACCTTTCTAATATATGAAATGAATCTCAATCTAAAGCAAATCTGATACCAAGGCTTTAGATAAGAGATTGTACAGCTGTCATATCAATCACTGACATTTGATTATCTGAATGGATTAATATATCAATCCACATTGTTACTAATTACATGCTTCACATTGACGCTTCAAGGGCTAGACTGAGTTTGTGTTGAGAAATACCCAAGAAAACTAGATGTAACTGCCAGATTTATGGAATCTTCAGAGTAGTAAAAGCTCTGTTCAAAAGAGAGAATCCCTGTTACTTACAATAGGAATACATGAATCTTTTCTGAGTAACAGAACAAGCTTCATTATGTATTATACTTTTAGTTAACAAAATGTGTTTCAGGACACAGAGTCACTTGAGGTGAATAATCTCTTCATCTGCTACATCATTTTAAAAGGTGCCAGTACTCAAACAAGGTCAAAAGAATAAACAACAGAAGAGGGAAGATAAAAGATAATTTTCTGGGAGAACCGTGTGTGTGTGTGTGTGTGTGTATATAGATATAGTAGTAGTAGTAATAGGAATGGCCTTAAAAAACCACCTGGCCTGGTAAGAACAAATGTTCTGAATCAGAAAGAGAGAAAAGATATTTAGAAATCCACCTAACCATGTCCTGGAATCATGCTGAGAGATTATACCATAACATTCTATTAACCATAGTCCCAGATTAGCAATCACTGACAAGCCATTTTCCCTCATGTCTATTTTTCACTTATTTCTGAAAGAATAAAGAATTAAATCTGTAAGGAAATATAGAACTTTTTAATTCATTGTGAAGTTTTCTTCTGGTTGGGATTAGATATATTCAGGTTATTATCCATCCCTGACATAGGTTTCAAGTTCCCCTCTGAGCACCAGACTCCATTTCCTTTCGGATGTCAAATAGTCACGTCCAAAACTAAGTTTATTATCTCCATATCCTTCCCATCACCAAACCTATTACGCCTGGGCTTCCACCTGTCAGTAAATATCACAGCATTTACCAATTGTTGGCTTGAGCCAATATGGGTGGAGTTACCAATGACTTCCATTCCTTCACACTCCACGATCAATCCATAGGCATATCCTGTCAACTCAGTCATTAGACAGATCATGTCAGTCACAGCTTCAGAGTATATGTGGAGTCTGACAACTTTTCCTCACCTCTGTTATTACCATGACAGCCCAGTTGCCCACCATCTCTTACCTGGACCATTGCCACAGCTTCACATCCCATCTTGCTTCTGCCTTTGCAACTGGCTTCCAATTTAAATCTATAGAATTTTATTTTCTTTAATTCTTGCTGTAAATTGCCACATATTTTATGCACCATATGAATGTAGTCATTTTCAATAAAGAACTGACCTTATTTAGATAAAAAGAAATAAGCAACTTCGACCGTATTCTCTGCTTATCTGTGGCTTCAAATATTTTGTGCTATGTTGTTCTTCTAGCTGCTCTTTAAAAATGTCAAGCAAGATCCATCCTTTGTACTAGCTATTCAGTATCTCTGAAATTTTCCCCTATAGCATAGATAGCTTCCTCAATTCGTTTCTTGGGTAAATTATCTCTTCATGATAGAATTCTTCTAGATAACCCCTAATGTGCACAGAACACACACACGCAGACAAGCACGCACACAGCTCCCACTGCCCTCCCCACCCCACCCGCCTCCAGCCTGTGTCTTCCCTGGTTTTGTGTTTCCTTATGGAAGTCATTATTTCTTGTTCCCATGTATGGAATTTTGTTTTTTTCCTGTCTGTCTCTTCTCACTAGGAAGATTTTATGCAAAGAAAGAAAATGTTCTCTGAATAATATTATTGGACTTTGTTTTTTAAAACTTTCTGACAAAGAGCATACAATTTGCTATAACTGAATTCTTGTTTCACTGGTCTTTATCAGTGTTGAGAATTTTTGAGATCCAAAATGTAGAACCGTTCTAACTGGGAAATCTAAAAAAGTGTCCACCAGCTGTCATGGGACGTTTTTGGGGCAGTGGACAAAGTGCATTAGTAGATCTTCCATGGCCTGTGTGTATTTGTTCCTAATTGTTATCTTTATTTTCCGGGCCTGACTGGAGCAAATGTGAGTGGAACTAACGGAGGAGGCAGAAGGAAGGTCAGAGGTTGGAGATCTGCTGATCAGCACTGAGCCCAGAGGCAGCAGCTGTCTGGACTGACTTGGTACCTGCTACGAGAGAGCAGGAAAGGATGGCAGACACTGCAGTTAGCACAGAGACAGAAACATTCTCAGTCTGAGTGTGTGTTACATGCCAGACACACTGTTGGTCAACAGTAGGGAAAAGGGAGGCTGAGGGTGTGGCTGGGTAGCTACCAAGCCGTGAGCCAGTGATGGGCAGCGACACAGTGAGTCAGAGGAAGAGCAGGTCTGCAGGACACATCAGCCCTGCTGCCAGGTGTGGTGTCAGCCCAAACAGCTGCACCTGTGGGTCCAGAGGTGGTCAGTGGATATCTAGTTTGAGTCGGCCTTCATTCTGCCTCTGGCTGTCATGGCCACTGGGTTACTGAAATCATGGTTTGTTTCCTTCTGTATCTCTCCATCTTCATGTACAGCTTCCCTTTATCCAACACGAAGTCAGGCAGATTGTCCTTGTAAGGCAAACTAAACATTAGCAGAGGCAAGTACACACACACAACACTCAGGAAGTTAGAGAACATTCTTTAGTCACTTGAAGCAAAAGGGCTTTTCCTGGCTAGGAAGCAAAAAGAAAACATTGTTTCTAAACTTGAAGCTAATGCCATCTACCATTTATGAAGAGCTCTTTGTGCATAAGGCTGTGTGCTCTGGGTTTCCAGCACTCCCACATTTAATTCTTGCACAATTCCTGTAAGGGTTACAGTTTCCAAGAAGGTAAAGAAACAGTCTCTGGCTGTGAAAGGGCTCTTTTTCACCTTGTTTCCTAACTCCATTTCTACAATAGCAAAGGAATTAGAGACTTAGTGGTGTATTTGTCCTTATGAAACATTCTCACTTAATTCTTATATATATATATATATACACACACACATACACACACATAAATGATCCTCCTGCAAAGCAAAATATATGTATATATGTATACACATAATATAGATAAAGATATATAGATATAAAATCCATCTGAAAAGCAAAGTGTGGAGAAAAAAGAAGAACACAAAATCCTGCTAGGATGTGGTGCCAATTGAATAGGAGACATTTCTTCATGTGGATTTAGAGTTGAGCAGAGTAGCCCAAGCTTTAGAAGTTTGTTTGAGATGGATCTGTGCTAGCAAGGAATGTCACATCAAGTGACACCTCTACAAACGGATCTTTCTAATACTTGTGGGCCTTCTTCACAAATTAAGGGTCAGCATGGTGTGTTGCCAACTTCACAAATTATTCAGAAGATTTGAGTTTCAGTTGTAGGATGAAATGAGTTCAGGGGCTGGATGCAGGTGGTGGTTGAACAACAATGTGAATATATTTAATGCCACTGAACTGTACACTTAAAATGGTTAAAATGGTAGATTTTATGGGATATATATTTTACCACAATAAAAATTATTTTAAAAGGCATCCTATGAGTTAAATAGTCAATGGGCTATATTAGTAGTGCATGAGCTACACAGCCTTGTGTTACTTTTTTTCTCTCTGATTTTAATTGGGTCTGATTATTGGTAATATTGGTAATATTTGGTAATATTTGAGCAACTTGCTTTTAACTGTAGGCTTTTGAAAAAAACCATTTTTTGTGGATTCTTAAATATTGTAGTAAATGGAAATGCCCTTTTTATGGGAGCCTGTGCTGGGGCTTCACAGTCACACAGAGTTGCCTTTGAGAACAAGAATCAGTTATAAACTATGTAAAGTTGGGTAATCTAACTTCTCAAAGTTCTAGCTTTCTCATTTGTAAAATTTTAATTGGGTCTGAATTTTAATAATAAAACCTTTATTCTGAAGGTTTTATTATATTTTTCAGAATAATAAGACTCCTAAGGTTAATGTTTTTAGTCTGATGTTATTGATTCAGTCCCATTAGTGTGAGGGAGAAGCCTTCTGTGGTATGATGCCACTAGGAACACAGAGGTACCACCTGTCAAGAAGGATTTAAGCCATTGTTGCGGTGACTGAGTGAGATGCCAGTACTCTAAGTTCCATGGGCAAACACATGACCTTGAGAAATAGCAGAAAAGATTTTAACACATATTTATGTTAGATTAAATGGTTAACTGCCTGGGAATTTTATAGAGTATCCAAAATAGCAACTGTGGGTGAGTGTTATCAAATGATTAAGCATGGAAGTGAAGTACAATAACCATACTCTTTAAGGAGAAGCCCTTCCAGCTCTCTTCCCCACTTTGTGCCCTAATCTGGTGACAACATCTTAGAAAGCACTTGTGATGATATGAAGAACAATGGGGCTGATCCAGAATCTAACTAATTTATTCCACAGTAATGGTTCTGTTTTGTCAGGGATTCTGTCGTTTTGTCAAATTTAAAATCAATATAGCACTTCAGTATCATTTTGTTGTTGTAATAGTGAAAATCCTCAGTGATTTCTTTAAGCTGCTCTGTCTTTTAAGAGAACCTCTACCACAGCCCCAAAGGGGACCCTGTCAGTGAAAGTCTGGTTTACCAGCCAAATCCTCAGATATTTCTCTAGTTCCCCACTGGCTGTGAGTCACTTGACCTTCTGAAACAGCTGCCCTAGAATTGTACAGATATCTTAAAAGGTATTAACTTTCATTTTTAAATCAGTGACATTGACAAATCAGAGAAGTGTGCTGGTCTAAGCAGTTTTGTTTCAAGCAGTAGCCTCTGTTTTACTTCTATCCCAGATACTGATGAGCAGGGGTGTTTTTCTACACTGAAACTTTGGCTATAGTGATAAATTATCTCAATAGGAAGTATAACCCTCTATATAATTAGTGAAAGTTTTACTTAAACAAAAGTGAATATTCTAGTTTCTGATGAACATTCACTAGATAATGGTTTTCTTGTTTAGAGAGTGTATCTTTGTATGCCTCTGTAGAAAATTCCTGTGAGCTGCTTTTTTTTCCTCTTTCATTGTGATCAATTTTTTTAACTGATTATTCTATTTTAGGTAATATTTGAGCAACTTTCTTTTAACTGTAGGCTTTTGAAAAATCAGTTTTTGTGGATTTTTAAATATTACAGTAAATGGAAATGCCCTTTTTATGGGAGCCTGTGCTGGGGCTTCACAGTCACACAGAGTTGCCTTTGAGAACAAAAATCAGTTATAAACTATGTAAAGTTGGCTGATTTAACTTCTCAAAGTTCTAGCCTTCTCATTTATAAAATGAGCATAATTGTGTGAGGAAAAATAAGATTATCCACTTAATGAGCTTAACTCTGCGCTTGGCAGATAATAAGCTCCCAGAAGACCTTTGTTGTTATATTTTTTCTTCTTATCTCTGTTGCAGCACTTTTCTATTATTTAAAACTTTTTCTATCAAACAGTGTGGTCTGTTATTCTTTCATATAGTTTTGCTCACTTATAGCATACTATGTCAATTTTCATAAACAAGATTGTATCTATGGATACATGTAATAGAACATGAATATGTGTATCAAACACTATAAAATTTGAATTTATATATAAGGATGCTTATAAAATGACTCATATTGACTATATTCAAATTGATTAATTTCTAGAAGGCAAAATAAAAATAACTAGTAGGGAAAGCAAATAGAAAATTTTGTTTGGCTCCGTCTTAGGAGTTCAAGGAGAGAGGCCTGACTTAAATTTCTATTCAGAGATACAAAAATGTTTTAATACTTATACATCACAGTATATTATCAATGCAACACCTCATAATCTCCTTTCCTCTTTCCCTCTTAATGGTGCTATGATATTCTCAAATTCTATGTATGACTTTTTTATAATTTGGTCTCAGAGAGGCTGAGTTTGGAGTTTCCTTTATTTTGTGGCAATAAAGATTTATTTATTCCTTCATTCCTGTAACCCTGAAAAAGAATTTTAGGCCCTTCTCACTAGGGTCTATCCTTATTTTCCTATGATACAAAGAGTATTTCAGTTAGAGAAGAGACTAAACAAGAGGCATAAAAAATAGGAACCAAGTAAAAATTATTATTATTTGATCCTTGAAAACACACATAAGAAAATCACCTGGGCCAGCGTGGTGGCTCATGCCTGTAATCCCAGCACTTTGGGAGGTTGATCACCTGATGTCAGGAGTTTGAGACCAGCCTGGCCAACATGCTGAAACCCCATCTCTACTAAAAATACAAAAAAATTAGCCAGACGTGGTGGCGGGCGCCTGTAATCCGAGCTACTCGGAAGGCTGAGTCAGGAGAATCACTTGAACCCGGGAGGCAGAGGTTGTGGTGAGCCGAGATCATGCCACTGCTCTCTAGCCTGGGCAACAAAAGTGAAACTCTGTCTCAAAAAAAAAAAGAAAAAAGAAAAAGGATTCAACAGCTCACATTTTTTAATACTTTTTTTTGGAAATTAATTTAATAATCAGAAATACCTCCCTTTGTATAAGTTATCAGTTAAAATGAAAAGAAGCAAATACTGTTTATAATAGATTTAGAAGGCATAAAATACCACTGACAGGCAGGAGAGGGGTAAGAAATGTACAAGCTACATGGGAAAAGAAAAGGTTAAAACATTACTATGAGGTATATAAGGAGATCTGCGTAAATTCTCATTTATGGATATGAAGACTCAGTAATGTAAAGATGTTAATCCTCTCTAATTTAACCCATAATAAAATGATGTAATTCAAAATTTTACTTTGAAGAATGTTCATTCAAGAATAAACAAGGCAAGTGTACAGATGCCAGCAAGATGGTGAAATAGGACATTCGTCTGCAGAATCATCTATTTGAACCACTGTTGACATCTGAAAATACCACCAAAAGAGCTAAGTGAACTTAAAGAAAATAGAAAAATAATTCAAAATAGCCAAAGCAATCCAAAGCAAAAAGAACAAAGCCAGAGGTATCACATTACCCAACTTCAAACTAAAAGGTTACAGTAACCTCAACAGTCTGGTACTGGTATTAAAACAGACACATAGAACAATGGAACAGAATAGAGAACCCAGAAATAAAGCTGCATACCTACAGCCATCTAATCTTTGACAAAGTCAACAAACATAAGCAATGGGGAAAGGACTATCTATTCAATAAATAGTGTTAAGATCACTGGTGAGCCATATGCAGAAGAATGAAGCTAGAACCCTACATTTTACCATATATGAAACTGAACTCAAGGTGGATCAAATATTTAAATGTAAGACCTCCAACTGTAAGAATCCTAGAAGAAAACCTATGGAACACCATTCTGGACACTGGCCTTGGGAAAGGATTTATACGTCCTAAAAGCAATTGCAACAAAAACAAAAATTGACAAGTGGGATCCAGTTAGACTAAAGAGCTTCTGCACAGCAAAAGAAACTATCAACAAAGTAAACAGACAACGTACAGAAAGGGAGAAAATATTTGCAAACTATGCATCCAACAAAGGTTTAATATTCAAAATTTATGAGGAACTTAAGCAATTAGGCAAGCAAAAAGCAAACAACCCCACTTAAAAATGTACAAAATATATGAACAAACACTTCTCAAAAGAAGGCATAAACATGGCCAATAAACATACGCAAAAGTGTTCCACATCACTTATCATCAGATAAATGCAAATTAAACCCACAATAAGATACCATCTCATACCAGTCAGAAAGGCTATTACTAAAAAGTCAAAAAACAACAAATGCTGGTGAGGCTGTGGAGAAAAGGGAACACTTACATACTGTTGGTGGGAATGTAAATTAGTTCAGCAACTATGGAAAAAAATTTGGAGATTTCTCAAAGAACTTAAAAGAGAACTACCATTCAACCTAGCAATCCCATTACTGGGTAGATATCCAAAAGAAATCTAATCATTCTACCAAAAAGACATATGCACTTGTGTGTTCATCATGGCAGTATTCACAATAGCAAAGACATGGAATCAACCTTGGTGCTTATCAGTAGTGGATTGAATAAAGAAAGCATGCTATATATATACACACCATGGAATACTATGCAGCCATAAAAAATAATGAAATCATGTCCTTTGTAGCACCATGGATGCAGTTGGAGGCCATTATCCCAAGTGAATTAACACAGGAACAGAAAATCAAATACTGCATGTTTGCACTTGTAAGTAGAAGCCAGACATTGATAACTCATGGATATAAGGATGGCAACAATAGACACTAGAGACTACTGGAAGGGAAAAGGAGGGAGTGGGACAGTGGTTGAAAAACGAACTGTTTAGTTAGTACCTGGGTGAAGGGATCATTCATACCCCAAACCTCAGCATTACACAATATACCGAGGTAACAAACCTGCATATGTACCTCCTGAATCTAAAATAAATGTTGGAAAAAAACTAGAGATCTGGAACTGGGACTACTCTGGTTTGAATGTGTCCCTCAAAATTTATGTTATGAGGGAGTGGGTTTCTTATAAAAGGACCCTACTTTTGTCTCTCTCTCACCCATGTGATGCCTTCTGCCTTGTTATGACACAGCAAGAAGGCCTTCACAGATGCCACCACCTTGATCTTGAGCATCCCAGTCTCCAGAACTGTTACAAATAAATTTCTGTTTATCTAAAAAAGGAAAAATAATTCAAAAATTAGTAAGTCATTAAATGAATAAAGTGAGAAAATTAAAGATTGAAATTATACAAAAAACTAACAAATTCTGGAGCTGAGAAATGCATGAATGAAATGAAAATTGCAATAGAGAATGTCAACAGCAGAATCAATGAAGCAGAAGAAAGGCTCTGAACTCAAAGACAGTTTAGTGAAATTATACAATCAGAGAAAAAAGAATATAAAGTAATGAAGAATGCTTATGGAACTTACAGGAAAGCATCAAAAGAACAAAACTTAAAAGTATGGACACTGAAAAAGGAGAATAGAGGGACAAAGGTCTAGAAAGTTTAGTTAAAGAAACAATAGGCTGGGTGTCGTGGCTCATACCTATAATGTCAGCGCTTTGGGAAGCCGAGGTGGGAGAGTCGCTTGAGCCCAGGAGTTTGAGGTTGCAGTGAGCTATGATCATGCTATTGCACTCCAGCCTGGCTAATAGAGCAAGTTTTTATTGTAAAGAAAGAGATAGAGAGATAGAGAGAGAGAGGAAACAGTAGCAGAAACAAGGAAGGAGGGAAGGAGCAAAGAAGAAAGGAAGACAGGAAGGAAGGAAAAAAGGCAGGCAGGAAGGCAGGCAGAAAAAGTTTTATCAATCTGGGGGAAAATTTACATTTTCATACACAGGAAGGTCAAAGGTCTCTAATCAGATTCAATCCAAGCAAGACTACACCAAGACATATTATTATCAAACTTTGAAAATTCAAGGACAAAAAGAGTATTCTGCAGCAAAAGAGCATCAAGACAAAAGAAGCATGTCACATATAAGGGAATTCCATTAATACTAGAAGCAGACATCACAGCAGAAACCTTACAGGCCAGGGAAGAGCAGGATGATATATTCAAGTGCTGAAAGGAAAAAAACAAAACATAACAAAAACTGTCAACCAAGAATACACAGCAAAGCTCTTCTACAGAAGGAAAAGAGAAAAGGACTTTTGCAGAGACACACACACACAAAGTCAAGAGTTCATTACTCTCAGAAGTGTCTTACAAGAAATGCTAAAGGAAGTTCTTCGGGCTGAAAGAAAAGGATGTTAATTAGTAACAGAAATATAAGAAAGTTTGAAACTCACTAGTAAAAGTAAGTACAAAAAGTTTAAGTCAAAAGTAAGTACAAAAGTAAGTCAAATTTTAAAACTGGTGGTAGTGTTTAAGTAACATTTATTACAGTGGTTAAAACAAACTATTAAAAATAGTTAAAGCTGCAATAATTCATTAAGGGTTACACAATATAAAAAGCATCAAAAACATAAGGTGTGGGTGGGTAAAAATGTTGATTTTTTGTGTGTGATCACGGTTAAGTTGTATTCAAGTTAAAAAAACTTGCTGCAACTATAAGATATTTTATGTCAGCCTCCTGGTAACCACAAAGCAAAAACCTGTACTAGATATACAGAAGATACAAAGTAAAGAATCAAAGCATGCCACTATAGAAAATTGCCTAATCACAAAGGAAGACGGAAAGAGAAGGAAGGAACAAAGGAAAACAAAGCTAGAAAGAATGAACTAAACGGCTGTAGTCAGGAAACAAAGCCAGAAAAGAATGAACTAAATGACTGTAGTCAGTTCTTACCTGGCAACAATTACCTTAAATGTAAATAAATTAAACTATTCAATCAGAAGACATAGTGTGACTTAATGGATTATAAAAACCAGACCCAGCTCTGTGCTACACACAGGGAACTCGCTTCACTTATAAGGACACACATAGACTGAAAGCAAAGGGATGGAAAAAAGATACTCCATGCAAAGGAAACCAATAAAAAGCAGAAGTAGCTGTACTTATACCAGATAAAATAGATTTTAAGTCCAAAACTGCCACAAGAGACAAAGTCAGTATGTAATGCTAAAGGGGGCTGGGCGCAGTGGCTCACACCTGTAATCCCAGCACTTTGAGAGGCCGAGGTGGGTGGATCATAAGGTCAGGAGTTCAAGACCAGCATGACCAACATGGTGAAACCCCATCTCTACTAAAAAAATACAAAAAAAATAGTTGGGCATGGTGACACGCACCTGTAATCCCAGCTACTCAGGAGGCTGAGTCAAGAGAATCACTTGAACCCAGGAGGTGGAGGTTGCAGTGAGCTGAGATTGCACCACTGCACTCCAGCCTGGGACACAGAGCAAGACTCCGTCTCAAAAAAATAAAAAAGAAGAAGGATAAAGGGGTCAGTTAACCAAGAGAATGTAACAGTTGTAAATATGTGTGCACCAAATGATGGAATATCTGAATATATAAGGCAAATACTAACAGATCTGAAGGGAGGGGGACTTAATAGGAGGGAAATTCTATATCCTATTTTCAGCAATAGACAGCTCATCCAGACAGAAAATCAGTAAGGAAAAATTAGACTTAAACTATATGTTAGACCAAATGGACCTACCAGACATAAACTGAACATTGCATCCAACAGCAGCAGAAGACACCTTTTTCAAAAGCACACAGAGAACATTCTCCAGGATAGATGATATGTTAGGCCACAAAACAAGTCTTAATAAATTTAAGGAGATTGAAATCGTATCAGTTATACTTTCTGACCACAATGGTATGATTCTAGAAATCAGTAACTGAAGGAATTTCAGAAAATTTGCCTGGGCGCGGTGGCTCACACCTGTAATCCCAGCACTTTGAGAGGCCAAGGTGGACAGATCACAAGATCAGGAGATCGAGACCATTCTGGACAACATGATGAAACCCCATCTCTTCTAAAATACAAAAATTAGCTGGGCGTGGTGCACGCCTGCAGTCCCAGCTACTTGGGAGGCTGAGGTAGGGGAATTGTTTGAGCCCAGGAGGTAGAGATTGCAGTGAGCCAAGCTCGTGCCACTGCACTGCAGCCTGGTGACAGAGCGAGACTGTCTTAAAAAAAAAAAAAGAAAAGAAAAAGAAAATTCAGAAATACATGGAAATGAAACAACATGCTCCTGAACAACCAGTGGGTCAAAGAAGAAATTTAAAGGGAAATTTTAAAATGTCTTTAGACAAACAAAAATTGACCCATGCCATATCAAGACACATGGGATACAGCAAAAGCAATTCTAAGTTTATAGCAATAATGGCCTACATCAGCAAGGAAGAATGATATCAAATAAACAACCCAACATTACACCCCAAGGAACTAGAATAACAAGAGCAAACTAAGCTCAAAGTTAAAGAAGGAAAGAAATAATAAAGATCAGAGCAGAAACAAATAAAATACAGACTAGGAAAACAATAAAAAAATCCATAAAACTAAAAGTCAGGTTTTAAAAAATATAGAAATATATATATAAATGTAACATATAAACAAAATAGACAAATCTTTAAGAAAAAAGAAGTCTCAAAATCAGAAATGAAAGAGGCAGCATTACAACCAATACTACAAAAATACAAAGGATCTTAACAGACTACTATGAATAAGTATACCTCAACAAATTGGACAACCTAGAAGTGGATACATTTCTGGACATATACAACCTGCCAAAACTGAACCATAAAAAAAAGAAAATCTGAGCAAACCAATAATAAGCAATAAAATTGAATCAGTAGTAAAAAGCTCTAATTAAATAAAGACCTAGGCCCTGATGGCTTCACTGCTGAATTTTACCAGGCATTTAAAGAACTAATACTAATTATTCTCAAACACTTCCAAAAAATGGAAGAGAAGGGAATACTTTCAAACTCATTTTATAAAACCAGCATTACCCTGATACCAAACTCAGAAAATACACTACAAAAAAAGACAATTATAGGCCAATATCCTCATGAGCATAAATGCAAAAACTCTTATGAAATTTTAGCAAACCAAATTCAACAGCATATTAGAAAGATTATTCATGATAATCAAGTGAGATTATCTGTGGGATGAACTGATGGTCCAATATAGGCAAATCTATAAATGTAACGTATCATGTTAATAGAACAAAGAACAAAAAACATATGATTATCTCAATGGACACAGCAGAAGCATTTGACAAAATCTCTAACAACCTTTTATTCTAAAATCTCTCAACATATTGGGTGTAAAGAGGACAATATAGCTCGACAAAATAAAGGTCACATATGACAAACCCTCAGCTAACATCTTATTCAGTGGTGAAAAGTTGAAAACTCTTCCTCTGAGATCCAAACAAGACAAGGATGCCCACTATCACCACTTCTTTCATCACAGCACTGAAAGTTCTATCCAGAGCAATTAGACAAGAAAAAGAAGGAAAAAACATCCAAATTTGAAGAAAACAGAATTTAAATTGTTCCTCTTTGCAGATGACATGATCTTATATATAGAAAGCCCTAAAGACTTCAACAAAAAATTATTAGAACTAATGAATAAATTTCAGGCCAGGCATGATGGCTTATGCTTGTAATCTCAGCACTTTGGGAGGCCAAAGTAGGAAGATCACTTGACTCCAGTGGTTTGAGACCTGGACAACATGGCAAGACCCCGATTTCTACAAAAAAATAAACAACGAGCTGGGCATGGTGGCATGTGCCTGTGGTCCCAGATACTCGGGAGGCTGAGGTGGGAGGATCACTTGAGCCCAGGAGGTTCAGGCGGCAGTGAGCTGTGATAGTGCCACTGCACTCCAACCTGGATGACAGAACAAGACTCTCAAAAGAAAATAACCCCAAATAACTAATAAATAAATTCAATAAAGTTACAGTACAACATCAACAGAAAAATCAGTTATGTGGTCTATATACTAATAATGAAGTGTCTGAAAAAGAAATCAAGAAAATAATCCAATAAGATACTTATGAATAAATTTAACCAAGGTGGTGAAAGAGTTGTACACTGAGGTTTACAGAATTTTATAGTAGACTATAAAATATTGATGAAAGAACTTAAAGATGACAGGAATCGAAAGATATCCCCATGTTCATGGATTGGAAGAATTAATATTAAAATATTCATAATACCTAAGGTGATCTACAGATTCAGTGCATTACCTATGAAAATTCTAATGACATTTTCCACATAAATAGAGAAAATGATCCTAAAATTTGTGTGTAACCACAAAGGACCTCCAATAACCAAAGCAATCTTGAGCGTAAAGAACAAAGCTGGAGGTATCACACTATCTGACATCAAAATGTACTACAAAGCTGTAGCAATCAAAATAGCATGGTACTGACATAAAAACAGACACATACATAGACCAATGGAACACAATAGAGAGCCCAGAACTAAATCCAGGCATTTATTGTCCGTTGATTTTTGACAGAGGTGCTAAGAATACACAATGAAGAAAGTTTAGTTTCTTCAGTAAATGGTATTGGGTAAATGGGATATACATGCACAACAGAATGAAATTAGACCCTTATCTCACACTATATGCAAAAATCAACACAAAATGGATTAAGGAGTCAAACTTATGACCCATAACTGTGAAACTACTAAGAGAAAACACAGGGGAAAAGCTCTATGATATTGGTGTAGGAAATCATTTTCTGGTTACAACCCCAAAAGCATTGGCAATAAAAGCAAAATTAGACAGATTAGGTTATTTCAAACTAATTTTCTGTGCCACATAGGAAACAATCAGCAGAGTAAAAAGACAACCTGTGGGATCGGAGGAAATATTTTCAAACAATACATCTGATAAGGGGTTAATATTTAAAATACATAGGCAACTCAAACATCTCAATAGCAAGAAAACAAATAACTGTGCTTTTTAAAAATGGGCAAAAGACCTGAAAAGACATTTCTCAAGAAAGATATATGCGTGGCCAACAGGTATATGAAAAAATGCTCAATATCACAAATCATCAGGGAAATGCAAGTTAGAACCACAATGAGATATCACATCGTACTTGTTAGAATGGTTATTATCAAAAAGACAAAAGATAACAAGTGTTGATGAAGATGTGAAGAAAAGAGGATCCCTGTATACTGTTGGTGGCAATGTAAATTTGTATATCTATTATGGAAAGCAGTAGGGAGGTTCCTCAAAAAATCAAAAATAGAATTACCAAATGATTCAGCAATCCCACTATTGTGTATGTATCCAAAGGAAATTAAATCAGTATGTCTTTTAGATATCTGTACAACCATGTTCATTGCAATATTATTCATAATAGCCAAGATTTGGAATCAACTGAAGTGTCCATCTGTGGATGAATGGATAAAGAAAATGTGGTGTACATACACAATGGAGTGCTATTTGGCCATAAAATAAAAGAAATCTTATTTATTTGTGAGAACATAGATGAACCTGGAGGACGTTATGTTCAGTGTAATAAGTCAGGCACAGACCAATACTACAGGATCCAGCTTATATGTGGAGTCTAAAAATGTTGAGCCCATAGAAGCAGAAGGTGGAATAGTTGTTACCAGGGACTAGCGAGTTTGGGAGTTGGGGAGATGTTGGTCAAAGGATACAAAATTTCAGTTATGTAGGAGGAATAAGTTCAAGAAATCTATCGGACAAAATGGTGACTATAGTTAATAACAAAGTACTGTGTTCTTGAAAATTGCTGAGAATAGATTTTTAGTTTTCTCACCACAAAAATAAGTATGTGAGGTAATGCATATTTAATTAGCTTGATGTACTCATTCAATTATGTATGCATGTTTCAAAACATCAAGTTGTACATAATGCATACATATTTTATTCATCAAATTTAAAAAAATTAATTTTCATAAAAGGATAAGCAGTACAATTGGCAACAAGAAATTGAAAAAGGAGTTAGTCTTACCAATTAGAAAAATACCTAGAGGCTGGACGCGGTGGCTCACGCCTGTAATTCCAGCACTTTGAGAGGCTGAGTTAGGCAGATCACCTGAGGTCAGGAGTTCGAGAGCAGCCTAGCTAACGTGGTGAAACCCTGTCTCTACTAAAAATAGAGAAATTAGCTGGGTGTGGTGGCATGCTCCTGTAATTCCAGCTACTTGGTATGCTGAGGCAGGAGAATCTCTTGAACCCTGGAGGTGGAGGTTGCAGTGAGACAAGTTTGCACCACTGCACTCTAGCCTGAGTGACAGAGTGAGTGAGACTCTGTCCCAAAAAAAAAAAGTACATAATAAAGGTTGATTCTATATTTTAGTATGCTTGATATTAATAGCAGTGGAAAAAATAGTATTCACTAACAAATTCAAATATATATGCTGATAAAAGATGTGGCATTTTAAATTAGTAAGAAAAATATTAATAAATGGTACTGGGGAAACTAGGTATCCCTCAGGAAAAAATTAATAAAACTGGACCATTACCCTATTCTTTGCATCAAAGTAGATTGTAGATGAATTAAAGATTTTAAAGTAGCCACAGAAACAGTTCTAGAAGATTCTGGGAGAGGTTTGCATATATAATGTGGGAGCGGGCTTGTATTTCCATGCAAGATGTAAAACCAAGACCACAGTAAAGAGACTAATAAATGAAATTATTTGAAACTTACCAGAAGATATCAATTTATGAATGGGAAATAATATTTTAATATACATGACACAGTTTTTTTATAAAGTGCTCTTATACATCAATGGATGAAGATTAAAAAAGGCAATGTAAAATTGAGAAGGATTGATAAGCATTCCACATGAAGAAAAAATAGTTTATAAATTTATGAGATAATGCTTGGCGCTGTGGCTCACACCTGTAATCCCAGCACTTTGGAAGGCCGAGGTGGGCAGATCACGAGGTCAGGAGATCGAGACCATCCTGGCTAACCCGGTGAAACCCCATCTCTACTAAAAATACAAAAAATTAGCCAGGTGTGGTGGCGGGCGCCTGTAGTCCCAGCTACTCAGGAGGCTGAGACAGGAGAATGCTGTGAACCCGGGAGGTGGAGCTTGCAGTGAGCCGAGATTGCGCCACTGCACTCCAGCCTGGGCGACAGAGCAAGACTCCGTCTCAAATAATAATAATAATAATAAATTCATGAGATAATATTCAACCTTGTTTATAAGTTAAAGAAATGCAAATTAAAACAGCAGTGAGGTACTACTCAATTGATTAGAACAACTAAAACATTTACTGAGGCTGTGTTGCTTAGGACATTACTTTCAACTGTACTTTCATAGTTAATGCATTAAATTTAAAGTCTCTTAAAATAAAATCTAAATAGTATGCAAACATGCAATATTATGGATATTATTGCTCAGCATAAGGCTCAGGTTAAAAATAATCAGTTTTAAGAATAAATTTAAGTATGAAGACGTTATGTATCTTGAGTGCTTACTGTGCACCAAACATGATTCTTTGTGCTTTGTACATATTAAAATCCTTGCAGAACTCTATGAGCTAGATACTAATATTCTTCCCAGATGAAAACAAGGAAAGCAAAAAGACAGGCTTTATTTATTTGCCCCAATTATAGAGCTAGTTAGTGGTAGCACAATAATTTGAACCCAAGTGGCCTGGCTGCAGAATCTTCACTCACAACCCCTCACCACATCTGGGAATGTTTTAGGTCTGTTTCATGTGTGCACATGAAAAGGTAAAACTCAGATGATTCAATTTCAGGAACTGGTGCCTTTTTATGAATACGATTTCTTGAAGAACCATTTGGCACTATCTATAAAATTAAAGTTGCAAAAAATGATCAACTTGCAGTGTAGTGAATGGAGGTAATGCAAAAAGAGTGATGCTTTCAGTTTCTCTCAATGTATAGTTTACATTAAGCAGCAATGCTACTTCTAGGAATTTATCCCACAGTCATAGTGTAATATATGCATATGTGCATGAAGAGATTAACTAACATTTTATGAATATAATGGTAAATATGTTAGTACAGTTCTCTTTCAGTGGTCATGGTACATTTATACTCTGGAATAGCATGCAGCCTTGAGAAATAATGAGGTAAACATACTTACTGTGAATGAACTTCAAGATATTTTTCTAAAATCAAAGAATAAGGTAAGATATTCTCCCATTTGAAATTCCCACAATGAAAATATATACATATACATATATATATATATATACTCATGTAAATATGAAATATTTCTAGAAGGACACATAAGAAAAATCATAGCATTTTTTCCCTCTGGGTAATGGGAATGGGATAAAAATATAAAATGGATGCAGATGTGGTTTGAACTATGTGAATCGTATGGCTTTTCAATTAAAAACAAATTGAAATAAATGTAAAAAATAATAATAAGTAGTGATTTTAATGCAGTTCTTTCTCCAATTGAAATTTCTCCAGGATGAAAGCCAATCGCTAAAGCTCAGTATACTGATATAAAACCTGAAAGTGAACATCAAGACCTTATCTTGATGTGAGAGTGAAGGGCAGTGGCTGGGATGTGTGGGCATCAGTGTACCGGTAAGACGAAAGACTTTCATGGGCTTTCAAATGCGAAGGAACAGCCTGGGTGTCAGGAGGAGTCCCAGCTAGGGAGGTCATTTGGTATAGCACAGAAGGAGCTTATTAGATTAAAAAACAACAACGGCTACAAAACTGTATCTCAAGTTAAATGTCATCCTAACTTTGTAACATTTATTAGTGGATATAACCCAATGGAAAGAAATAGGAGCCTTCAAATTCTAGTTGTAATCTTTATTTTAGTGGTGTTTTTTAAATTAATGAGTCTTTTTTCCCCGTGTTTAATGTTGAATGAATGATACTTATTCATGTCCTGGGTCATCAGTCCTTGACCATCACGTGATGTGGTGCAGACAGCACCCGGCTAAGAGTAACTAACTGAGTGCTGTTTCTAAAATAGCCCCTAACAAACACCTGGCCAAGTACAAGGTGCTCAACACCTGTGAGCTTCCTCCCCTTCTATTACAAAATGCAGGGTGGATGTGGAATCCAGTCACGCACTATAAGGCTGAACCTTGTGAATGTGCTGATATCTAAGTATCTTGACCTACAAAAACAGCAATTTCATATGATCAAGCTAATAAATATACTTTGACTTTCAGGTTTAAAATCACCCATTTCTGCAGCAAAACTGTAAAGGGAGGGCAACACCAGTTTTCCACAGGGGCTGCTGCAGTTGAGACTAACAAGTTCCTATCTAAGCTCTCCTCATTTTTAAATTCACATGGTGTAAATATTTCTCATGCTAAGATTTCATGAGTGTGTGCAAACACACACACACACACACACACACATGCACAGAAGTGCTGCAACAAGCTACAATGAAGAAATCCGAAATTAGACTGAACAATGGGTAATCTACAATAAGGAAGCAGAATGATGTAAAGCTTAATATTTTATTGTGCTCTAAAGTAGTATTGAAGTTCAAAGTAAGTTAGCTTTGCTCAGTTCTCCACTTTCTCATCAACCTTTGTGTGGATAGACTCCCAGAGTTCTCACAGGGGATCCATTTGGAAGGGGAAAATGGATCAATACAAGTCTGCCATGGTTTGGGTGGGTGTGCTGGGTAAACGTTGTGAAGAAAGGCAGCGCATCGCTGTCTCAAAATATATGGCTTTGCTGTTGGAGCAGCCCGTTCTGTCTGCGACTTTAACCCGGCTTTCTTCTAGGATGGCTTCCTTTTGCATTTCAGCTGCTGACTCGGTTTCTAAGTTGCTGCTACTAGTCAGTCACTAGAGTTTTGCATCTTTACTCTCATGACCATTTCTCCAGTTCTTGCTTTCCTTTGGTGTCAGGTATCACCCCCAAACATTTCTCATCTCATCACCTCTGAATTAGGTCCTTTGACCAAGAGTAAAGCCATGTGTTTGCCAACTGGTCTCCACCTCAGAAATATTTACTAATTTCTCTTCTGTCATGTAAATGACTTATGAGATGGCTCCATTTTCAGATGCCTTTCTGAATTACCATGAGCTACAATGGCTTGCCTACTCTTTGCCTGCCAGTATTTGAAACTCAGTTATTTTCCATTCTATCTTACAATTATTCTATGCTGGCCTTTCCCCCAAATTATACGTATGACATCAATTCATGACAAATCTAATTTTATATGCCACTGGCTAAAACATGTCATTTAGGCTATCTTTACATTCAGAATATTATTGCTCATTTCAGATTGTGAATTCCTAATATATGAGTCCCTTTATCAGAAGCATTTGAACCGTCTTGCATAAAGGCTGGGAACACTGAGGCTGAGACCTGTTGGGCTCCATTCCTAGGAGGTTAAGGTATTCTTAGTCACAGGATGAGACAGGAGGTCGGCACAAGATACAGGTCACAAATACCTTGCTGATAAAACAGGATACGGTAAAGAAGCTGGCCAAATCCCACCAAAACCAAGAAGGCTATGAGAGTGACCTCTGGTCATCCTTATTGCTCAGTATAAGTTAATTATAATTCATTAGCGTGCAAAAAGACACTTCTACCAGCACCATGACAGTTTACAAATGCCATGGCAACGTCCAGAAGTTACGCTATGTGGTCTAAAGTGGGGAGGAACCCTCAGTTCTGGGAATTGCCTGCCCCTTTCCTGGAACACTCATGAATAATCCACCCCTTGTTTAGCATATAATAAAGAAATAACTATATTTATTTGAGCAGCCCATGCTGCTGCTCTGCCTCTGGAGTAGCCATTCTTTCATTCCTTTACTTTCTTAATAAACTAGCTTTCACTTTCTGGACTTGTCCCAATTTGTTTCTTGCACAAGGTCCAAGAACCCTTTTTTGGGGTCTGGATCGGGACCCCTTTCGGGTAACACTTTGTTTTATTTCCTCATATGGATAGATTCTTAAATCATCTCCACAATGAATATTTTCCTAATACTTTAAAAAATAATATGGATAAGAATAAATATTAATAATGCTATATTCTTAATGATTCTCTTTTTGATTAAAATGTAATATTATATCTCGTTCCGTCACTGCTGGATTACCTTACAGAGGTTTCTGCTTATAAAGAGACATGCGTTTCTCAAGGAAAACTCTCCCTCATAAATAGCAGGACCTGAACAACATGGCTTCTCTCCCATCCGCGTTTCCATTTCCTGTCTAAATAGGCTTTGCATAAAATCCTTTTTTTATTGCGTTAGAAACATATTCTTCCTTTCGCAGATGTCCTTGTGGAATAACCTTTGGTGCTGTGGAAAAGATTCAAGTGTCAAGACATTAGTTCTGAAGTAGCCGATTGGTGTCAAGCATGAGAATAAAAGATGGGCATTAAAAACATTAGCATTTACCCTCAGTCAGGATTTTGTCTGTGAAACAGAAAAAATAGAAGAGAAGTCAGATTTGATCTGCATTCTGAAAATGAGAATTTTTTTTATAATTAAACTCTTCTTATTTTGTATTCCTTAATGTCCTTATTAATCATTCATATCAAATGGCTTGTCTTTCTTTCAGAGCCTTGAACATTTTAAAGACGCCATGTCATTCTTTTTACAAGAGAGAGAAAAAATTATGCAGTTGAAAGAGTTCCCAAGGGAGCTATTGTGCTACACTCTGGCAAAAGTTTTATTAGCTAAACTTCTGACTGAAAGGAAAAATAAATTCAGGTTTAGGAATGGCTTCTATTTATTGTAAGGAAGTTTGCAAAAATTACTGAAAAATATCCCAAGAACACAATGTAAATTTACTCTGGTGGTATTTTTTTCCATCCTTGCTTCTCCAAAATAATAAAAAAAGTTAAACGGCCAATAAATTTACATTAACAGTCAATTGTCTACCCTTGAATCAGAATGAATTCATTACTTCGGTAATTAATTAAGCAAGCTCAAATGAAAACTAGGTTCTCCTGAAGAGCTTGCATGTCAGTATTGTCAAGTCACAGTTAAAACATCTCTAAACAGAGAAATTAGCCCTATCACATCTCATTAATTTGTACTATGGGTTTCTTTTATTGTTCTATTTAGAATCTTAATACTAAGATTTTTTTTTCTTCATCTGAGCTAAATTCCTTAAGCTGTGACACAAAATCTTTTGCGAAAATTATTTCTGAAAGGAAACTGCATTTGTGTGCTGTGACCAGGCAGAGTAAGCTGTAGCTACCTCTGAGTTCAGGTTCAGGAATATGCATTTCTTATCCTTCCCAAATCTTTTTTCATGTTACCTGCTTTGGGCATTGTTTGGAGCTTCTGGTTGCCAGAGGTCCTGTAGGAACACACCTTAGATCAAGGCAGGCCTACCTTCCAGAGCTGCAGAACACTGGGTACTGAGCTGGTCATCCTCACCCTTTCTCTCTCTTCTCTTCTTTCCTTTCCTCTCCTTCCTCTCATCTCCTCTATCCCTTCCCCTCTGTGGATCCTTACCCTCCAGCTCCTTGGGTTGTGGCACCAAAAACGTGGCTGGATCTGGTACCCAAGCTAATGTGGTAGAGGAAAATAATTAGTGAAAACCATCAGCACACTCCCTCTGTTCTGGCTTCTTTGTGCATTTTAACAGTGGAGTCTGGAAATAATAGTCCCACTTCAGCTATTTAACCCAAGACTGACTTGAATGCTAGGAATGTCAAATCAGGTAGGGCAGAGTTTTGTCATCAGAGCAAGCAAATGTCAGGTGAACTGGAAGACAAAGCAGGATGTAGGTAAGAATGCAGATTCTGAGTCAAATCAGTTGGGTTCAAATACTGGGTTCACTATTTGCTAGCTGTATGAACTTGGACTAGCTGATTAACCACTTTGTACCTTGTTTCTTCATCTATATAGTAGGTGTTATTATAGAACATACGTTATAGGATTATTGTGAAAATGAAAACAAAATAATCTGTATAAATTAGTGATAGATCCGAGGTCATCAGTAAATTGATGAATGGATAAGAGTAGATGCCTGATTGCAGAGGACTGAGGAGAGGAAATGAGTTAATGAAAAGGAGAGAGCAAATGATGAATACTTTCTGTAGAAGTCAGGATGCTTAGAAAAAGAGAGTGGGACGGCAGTAGCAAGAGGGACATACATGGGCAGGAGACAGTGTGAAGTGGAAGCTAGAGCGACTAGAGCCTGGTCACTGCCAGGGATGCTGGTGGAACTCCCATGCCCATCAACAGCTTGGAGACAGAAGAAACTCACAGAGTAGCTGAGGGGCAACGTCCCAGAGGGATGGCAGGGAAAAGGATCCAGAACACAGAAGACACTGAAAAACAGTGATGTTTTCTGAAACAGGAGGAAAATAGCTAATTATATACGCTTTATTTTAAATTTCTGAAAGGGAGTTTATGGCTGTTCTTATCTACTTGATGTTCAGAAGATTCGAGCTCTGTGATATGAGTGATGAAGGATCAGGTGCTGTGGCTCATACCTGTAATCCCAACACTTTGGTAGGCTGAGGTAGGCAGATTCCTTGAGTGCGGGAGTCTGAGACCAGCCTGGGCAACACAGTGAGACCCCTGTCTCTACAAAAAAATACAAAAATTACCTAGTTGTAGTGGTGTGTGCCTGTAGTCCCAACTACTCGGAAAACTAAGGAAGATTGCTTGAGTCTGGAAGATCGAGGCTGCAATGAGCTGTGATCGAGCCAGTGCACTCCAGCCTGGGTGACAAAGCAAAAGCCTGTCTCAAAAACAAACAAACAAACAAACAAAAAAGTGATAAGGGAAAAGTGGAATTAAGGTAGGAAATGTTTATGTGTGTGTAGTAGAGGATGTGGAATGGAAAAAGATTTTGACAGGGAACAACAAGAGTCCCTAGTAATAGTACATTTCTACACTGGAAACACCTGCCCAGACCACTTAAATCCGAACCTCAAGAGAGTAGGAACTAAGCAGTATGTTAAAGAATCCACCTGATGATTCCCATATTCATTCAAGGTTAAGGACCATTGTCCTCGTAGCATACAGACCCCAGGATGGAGACCATGAATAGGGATCCCACCCGCACAGCTGGGGGGTTTTCCCCAGCAATAGTCAGCTGTTTGCAGAACCTGAGAAGGCAAGTGAGAAGACTGACCTAGAATTAGCATCTGCAGGTATGCTGACATTGAGGATTTGGCTACATAAATGCTAACAAATTGGCAAAAGAGTCTGGAAAAAAAGGTACCATGCTGTTTGGGCAATGTGGAGAGGACAATTAGATCAAGAGAGGCTGATAATGAAAATCAGAAAGAGTCAGCATGTCAAAGAAGCTATAGTGTGGGAGTGAGAGATCTGGGAATATCTAGAGGTGTACAGTCAACACAGAGTTTAAATAAGATTTCAAAGATGGTGCCTCCATCCCAGGTGGTGATGAGGTTGGCCATGGGAATGAGGCTGAAGTGAAGCAGCTGGAGCTCATTTGCATCAGGGAACTTGAAGTCAAAGGATCTTATTGGTATTCCTCAAGGATGTTCATATTGTGGCTTTGGGATAGAGGAGATGGTGATAAGTGTAAGGGAATGACTCGGAGTTTAGAAAATGAATTACAATGGCTAGGAAGGGTAGAGGGAGCTATAGTCAAATGATATTTAAGAGAAGAAATAACTTTCTCATTGTGTTAGTTCAGTTACTTTTGTGAGGAAGTGCAATGTTATGAAATCAAAGGAGATTGGTGAAAATGTGTCCAGACCCCACCACAAATAAGATGAGGGGAAATGAGGAAACTGCATTCCTGAGTGTTACAAAGGCAGGGGTGTCCAAAAGAAAGACCTGAGTTTTAATCAAGGTGTAGATCAGTGTCTGACACCCAATATAACTGAGTATTTATTGTGTACCAGGTGAGATTTTTAGAATTTTAGCTGCATTCTATTATTTACTTTTTCATCATTAACTTGGGATGAAGAAATACAACTTTAGAGAGGCTCAGTAATGAGCTCATGTCACACAAGCAGAGCCTGTACCAGAAACCTTGGGCTGCCCACCTGGGGAGCCAGTCTCAATTTCTAGGCTACACCAGAATATTCTCAGATAAGATTAAAGTAGTCTTTTTTCTTCCTTCTTTCCTCTCCTCATCCCCCTTCCCTCTCTTCTTTCTTTTTCCCATCGCTCCCTTCCCTTCCCCTCACCTCCTTTTCCCTTCCCTTATGAGGGTCAAAGAGTGCACAGAAAAAAAACTGTGGGGAAGGAAGAAGAGTAGTGGGGAGTGCATGGGCGGATGGGAGTGTAGAGAGCCCCAGAAAAGGACAGATTGACCTGAGGATCAACGGCATAGGGTTTGAGGACATGTCCGGGGATGACAGGGATGAGAGGCCTGGGGGAATGGCTGCTCTCGGGTCTCTGATTGGAATTCTGGAGTGATGTGGTTTTGCTGCCATCCCAGCCCAGAACGTGTCTCTCTTCAGGGTTCCACACAGAAACATTAATCCCAAACTGTTTGGCACGCTGTGGATTCTATGGATTCTGTCTCCCTGGTGGGAGTGAGGGCGATGATCAGGCGCAGCTGTTCCCCCTCAGGTTTGGAATTTATCAGTGAGGACGAGTTTAGTGCTGGGCAAAATGCATTTCCTGCCTTTTAAAGGAATATGGATTTGCTCAGCTGAGGACTCCAGGGCACTTTCATGCAGAAGGGGCAGGAGACTTAGTTCCAGGCCCAAGTTCTTTTCCCTCTGAGTCATAGGAACCCCCTCCTCCTTTCTAGTCCCTCTGGCATTTTGTCCTCTAAAGAAATCTGAACCCAAGTGGTTGGTCCTAAAACACTATCACAAACAGAGAACCAACCGAGAGAGGGAGAAAGGATGAAAAGGAGATGCAGGTGAGAGGGGCGAGGGGCAGGGTGCTGGTGCAGTTCACACCAGAAGGAAGGAAGGAAGGGAGGAAGGGGCAGAAGGGGGGAGGGGGGAATGGGGAGGGAGAGGGGAGTGGGAGAGGGGAGTGGGAGAGGGGAGTGGGAGAGGGGAGTGGGGGAGGGAGGGAGGGAAGGAAGGGAAGGAAGGAAGTCTGAATGTTTTCATCTCACCCCACCCTTCTCCAGGCTGGAGGCTGCAGAACTCGACTAGACTCATTTCTTTCTATTTATAATTTGCTATGTCATTTTAAAATTTAATTTTTAATTTATTTTCCCATTTAAACTTGCTTTGGGATTGAATTTGCTTTGGTTTTGCTTTCTGCTTTTTTCCTCCTGATTTTAGCTTTAGTAACGACTTACTTCTTATTATGCTGAAGGCTAATACTTGTATGCTGAAGGCTAATTTTCTACCTTCATTCAAAGTCTGAACCCTGCAGTGATGCCAAATAATACAGAGAAGTCTGATTGTCCTTTATAAAAACAGCAAAATTTTATAAGTTAAATCACATTCACCTTGAAAGAAATCATGTGCTCAATGAACCCTGAGAACTGCGGCCCCAGGGACTCACTGTGCCCACATTTTAGTTGTACTTTCACGTGCAGATTAATGAATGTGACTAACATCTCATAACTCGTAGTTTAAAATGTAATACAGTACTTAATATACATTGCACAATAAAATATCAGGAAGACTGAACCGTGGCTTACGTTGATGAGTACTGTGAGAAACAAATTCTACACTGGGGTGAAAATGAATAAAATTAGAAGTAGGGACCGAGAAGGACTGCAAGCTGCTGTGAGCAAGTGAACAGGAAACTGACCCTCTGCAGACTTGAGTAGGACCAGACACAACTCTTCTAGAAAGACAGAGTAGGAAAACATCTTCCGTTTTCAAAGTGTATGTAGTTACAGCCCCCCACCCAATGCGTTTTCTTACATTATTACCTATTTTTTAATATTCTATTTTTCAATCTAATTTCCCTTTTCCAGAGTGGAAAAACAACATTTAACTCTGGGAGAGTTTTAGTGTAATTTTGAAATCTGTTAAGCTTGCTGAAAGTTAAAAAGAAGGGAACATATTTTAAAATTTACATTTTGCTGTGTGGTTTCTGTGGTATGTGTAGGCCTGTTGGCTATGAAACATCCAGCTGCTATCACCTTTCAAACTCCTTTGTGAATTTATTAGAGCAAGACCCAAGAAACAAAAACAAAACCTTGTCTTCCTTATTTTCTTTCAACCTTGCTTCATCCCAAAGTGTACTTGAAGTGGAAATCATTTGAATTTTCCACAGTGCATTATGTTTACTGATATCTATACATCTTCCCTCAGATAAGATCCTAGGAGTAATCACTATTACCTCCATTTTGCAAATGAAGATGGGAAATTCAAGGGGGATCAGTGGTTTACATCATACTTGGAATTGTGACAGGTCTTGAACTCTGGTTTATTTAGATCTTCCAAGTTAAAAACCATTCCCCCCAACCCTGCCTCACCACAAAATCCAGCACTGCCTCCCTCAGTTTATAAGTAGGTGACATGTGGACAGAAAGATTCTGGAAAGTCCTGGTTTCTCAGGGTGGCAGCATTTTCTACTGGAAGTTTCTCACAGGCTGGTCCTTGTGTGGTTTGCAAAGTGAGCCCACAGCACTGACTGTGTGGAGGAAGACGGGAACAACAGCTCTGTGGGAAATGAAAGCAGCAGAGAATTCTGACTGTCCTCCATCTACCCCATGGCTGTCCTGCAGCTGCAGGACTCTGTTGGACAGTTCCAGTGGCCCCTGTTGTTCTCCCAGTTGCTCCAACTTGGAAGACGGAATCCCAGAGGACAGGTTGCTATTGGGCCTCTAAGCTCCTCACAGCACTGAGGACATAACAGAAAGTTCAGTGACAGGAAAGTCTGAGCCCCACCAAGATGATATTAAAGATGCAGATTGCTATTCTGTGTTTAACTGAATCTTCAAGGTGTGAATGTCAAGCTGAAAATGACATGCCAATATGAAGACATTAGACCAACTCAGTTTGTGATTTTAAAAATTATACCATATTTTGTTTATCCATTCCACCCATCAGTGGACATTTGGGTTATTTCCACATCTTGGCTGTTGTGGATAATGCTGCAGTGAACATAGGAGAGCCAATATTTCTTTAGCATCTTCATTTTATATTGCGGGGTGTATATGCCTGAAAGTAAGATTGCTGGATCATATGATAGTTCTATTTTTAATCTTTTGAGGATTTGCCATAATGTGTTCCATTGCAGCTGCACCATTTACATTCCCACCAATGGTGCAAAAGGGGTTCCTTTTTTTCACATCCTTGCCAACACTTGCTATCTCTTTCGGCATAAATTTCAGTTAAGCAAGTTCCAGCGATCTGCTGTACAAAACTGTGCCTATAGTTAATGGTACTGTATTGTTTAAGATGATAGATTTCATGTTACATTTCTTACCACAATAAAAATAATTATGCCATAAAATATGCATAAGACTTTTTCAATGAATGTAATACTCAAAATCTGCAATGGAAATGCTTCTTAGCAACAAGGGACCAATAGGAGGATTATATCCTTTCATTCTTCAGCTATACTTAAAGTGGGTATTTAGAGTTGAAAAATAATCAGTGTATTTTCACTGTTTTTATTTGGAGTCACTACACAAACAGCTATACAATTTTGAAGAAAAATAGGCTTATGCAGAAGTATAGAGAGGAAAGATTGCATACACCCACAGACCTGACTCCTAGCGAGTGCAACTTGTAAAGTATGAAACGGCTTATATGTTATGAGTGTAATTATAAATTGGCAAAATGTCCTTTTTATCACACTCCAGTACATTTTTATTGCTTTCAGCTTGCTCAAGGCTTTTTATTGCTCAGGATTTTTCTCTGAAATGTACTTGGAGGAGAGAGCTATACATTGTAAAGCCATACACTATCTTAGAAACCCTTACCTCCTGAACCACTTCTTCTGGCACAGGCTTTATCCTTTTCCTTTTCTTGTTAAGTCCACAGAACCATCTCAGGGCAAAATGGTGAAGTGGGCCGACGTAGTCTTTTCCAGTTCTCTGTGTGGTTCACCCGTTCACCGATCTGAATTTCTTCAGACCCCGTCTGAGTCGGTTGTCCTCAGGAGTCGTGTAAACTCTCTGGGCCCCAGCCTGTGCGCTCCTTGTTTCCTAGTCCAGGGAGTGGCGGTGTTCTGGTTTAATAAACATCCTGGACAAATGAATGAAAAAGGCACTAACTGATAAGAATCCCCATAAAAGGCTATTTAAACTTTAATAATGAACTTTAAAAGGCTTGTAGGCACAAAACAATGAGTATTTTGATGGTGACACCTCAGATGTGAGAAATGGAGGTGATACTTTGAGAGAAAGTGACTGCAGTAGTCCCCAAATCCCTGGTGGATGCCAGAAACTGCAAACAGTGCTGAACCCTATATGTACTGTGTTTTTTCTTATACATACACACCTGTGATGAAGTTGCTTTTATAAATGAGGCACAGAGATTAACAACAAGAACCACTAATAAAATAGAAAATTGTAGCAATATGCCAGCATCACTACTTGTGCACTTTGGAGCCGTTGTTGATTGAAATAAGAGTGATTTGAACACAAGCACTGTGATACCACGACAACCCACCTGATAACCCAGAGGGCTACTTAAGTGACTAATAGGTGGGTAGCTTATAGGGCATGGATATGCTGGACAAAGGGATGATTCACATCCCATGCAGGGCAGAGCAGGGTGACATGCGTTTTCATCACATTACTCAGGATAGTGAGCAATTTAAAACTTATGAATTGCTTATTTCTGAAATTTTCTATTTAATATTTTCAGGCTGTGATTAACCACAGGTAATTGAAACTATGGAAAGCGAGTGAAACTGCAGATAAGGGGGGATGACTGTATTTCTGATGTACTTCAAATTATACTTTAAAATTTGTCTATAGAAAATTGTTTGTGTTTATTCTTACAGACCTGTGGAACCAATTTTAAAATCTCCTAGGCAGGCTAAAATAATTGCTTTTGCTATCTCATTTTTTATAAACATTTATTTGTGAGATAAATATTTACTTTTATCTTACAAATAAAAAAGATAAAGAGATAAAGAATATAATAAAATATATTTGCACTTCTAAAATTTGTATTATTAAACTTTAAATAAAATACAGGAAAATAGTTCTACTATACTAAAGTAAGGAATTTTCTTCTAAAGCCTCAAATCTAAAAACCTATAAACTAATCTGAAAGAAAAGTAATGAAAATCAGGGCCAGGTGCAGTGGCTCATGCCTGTAATCACAAAACTTTGGGAGGCCAAGGCGGGTGGATCATCTGAACTTAGTAGTTCCAGACCAGCCTGGCCAACATGGTGAAACCCAGTCTCTACTAAAAATACAAAAATTAGCTGGGCGTGGTGGCAGGCATCTATAATCCCAGCTACTCGGGAGGCTAAGGCAGGAGAATCTCTTGAACCCAGGAGGCAGAGGTTGCAGTGAGCTGAGATCCCACCACTGCACTCCAACCTGGGCAAAGAGCGAGACTGTCTCAAAAAAAAAAAAAAAAAAAAAAAGAAAAAATCAATATTTCTATATAAACTTGGGAATCAGTCTTGCATTTCATACAAATTTGGGTGAAGGTGATTTTGGTTGTCATGACAATGAAATACTGACCATCTCTGAGCAAAGGGCTTAAGGAAGTATGTGGGAAGTTCTCAAAAACATAAGCTATGATGATGATGATGATTTGAATTTGAGAATATAATCCCATTTCCTTTGGGCTATTCAAAAACTAGCAAAAAGTCAATCAGTTAAAAAAATTTCATTTCAGAAATTAGTTTCTGTGGCCTAGAGGAAAAATACACTGTGTATTCTCATCTATCACTGATTTGAATGGACACTTAAAATACACCTCCATGTGCAGGTAAAAAGAAGTTACTCAATGGTGAGCAACCTTGTGGACTAGAAATACAGTCATCCCTGGATATCTGCGGGAGATTCATTCCAGGAACCCCCCACCCCCAAAGACACCAACATTCATGGATGCCCAAGTCCCTTATATAAAATGGTGTAGTTTTGTATGTAACCTTTGTACAGCCTCCTGTATACTTAAATCATCTCCAGATTACTAATAATACGATGCAAATGCTGTAAAAATAGTCGTTATACTATATTGTTTAAAGAATAATGACAAGAAAAAAATGGTTGTGCATGTTCAACAAAGTCACAGCCATCCATTTTTTCCCCACTATTTTTAATCACAGTTGGATTCATGAGTGCAGAACACATGGATATGGAGGGCTGCTGAGTGTACTATATCCCTAGAAAGTTATTCTGAAATAGAGATAAATAAGCATAAATCTTACTCATATTTACTGGGTTGCAGCATTGTTTATAAGAGTGAAAATTGACCACTCTCTAATATCTAGAGGTTTATCTATCTAGAACAGGAAGATCATGTTAAATATATACCATCCAAAACTATGCAGATCTTTTTTTTTATATACTTTAAGTTCTAGGGTATATGTGCACAATGTGCAGGTTTGTCACATATGTATACATGTGCCCTGTTGGTGTGCTGCACCCATTAGCTCCTCATTTACATCAGGTATATCTCCTAATGCTATCCCTCCTCCCACCACCCCACGACAGGCCCCAGTGTGTGATGTTCCCCATCCTGTGTCCATGTGTTCTCATTGTTCAATTCCCACCTATGAGTGAGAACATGCGGTGTTTGGTTTTCTCTCCTTGCAATAGTTTGCTCAGAATGATGGTTTCCAGCCTCATCCATGTCCCTACAAAGGACATGAACTCATCATTTTTTATGGCTGCATTGTATTCCATGGTGTATATGTGCCACATTTTCTTAATCCATTCTGTCATTGATGGACATTTGGGTTGGTTCCAAGTCTTTGCTATTGCGAATAGTGTCGCAATAAACACTTGTGCATGTGTCTTTATAGCAGCATGATTTATAATCCTCTGGGTATATACTGAGTAATGGGATGACTGGGTCAAATGGCATTTCTGGTTCTAGATCCTTGAGGAATCGCCACACTGTCTTCCACAATGGTTGAACTAGTTTACAGTCCCACCAACAGTGTAAAAGTGGTCCTATTTCTCCACATCCTCTCCAGCACCTGTTGTTTCCTGACTTTTTAATGATCAACATTCTAACTGGTGTGAGATGGTATCTCATTGTGGTTTTGATTTGCATTTCTCTGATGGCCAGTGATCATGGGCATTTTTTTCATGTGTCTGTTGGCTGCATAAATGTCTTCTTTTGAGAAGTGTCTGTTCATATCCTTTGCCCACTTTCTGATAGGGTTGTTTGATTCTTTCTTGTAAATTTGCTTAAATTCTTTGTGGATTCTGGATATTAGCCCTTTGTCAGATGGGTAGATTGCAAAAATTTTCTCCCATTCTGTAGGTTGCCTGTTCACTCTGATGGTAGTTTCTTTTACTATGCAGAAGCTCTTTAGTTTAATTAGATCCCATTTGTCAATTTTGGCTTTAGTTGCCATTGCTTTTGGTGTTTTAGACATGAAGTCCTTGCCCACGCCTATGTCCTGAGTGGTATTGCCTAGGTTTTCTTCTAAGGTTTTTATAGTTTTAGGTCTAACATTTAAGTCTTTAATCCATCTTGCATTAATTTTTATATAAGATGTAAGGAAGGGATCCAGTTTCAGCTTTCTACATATGGCTAACCAGTTTTCCCAGCACCATTTATTAAATAGGGAATCCTTTCCCCGTTTCTTGTTTTTGTCAGGTATGTCAAAGATCAGATAGTTGTAGATATGCGGCATTATTTCTGAGGGCTCTGTTCTGTTCCATTGGTCTATATCTCTGTTTTGGTACCAGTACCATGCTGTTTTGGTTACTGTAGCCTTGTAGTATAGTTTGAAGTCAGGTAGCATGATGCCTCCAGCTTTGTTCTTTTGGCTTAGTATTGTCTTATCAATGCGGGCTCTTTTTTGGTTCCAGATGAACTTTAAAGTAGTTTTTTCCAATTCTGTGAAGAAAGTCATTGGTAGCTTGATGGGGATGGCATTGAATCTATAAATTACCTTGGGCAGTATGGCCATTTTCACGATATTGATTCTTCCTACCCATGAGCATGGAATGTTCTTCCATTTGTTTGTGTCCTCTTTTATTTGGTTGAGCAGTGGTTTGTAGTTCTCCTTGAAGAGGTCCTTCACATCCCTTGTAAGTTGGATTCCTAGGTATTTTATTCTCTTTGAAGCAATTGTGAATGGGAGTTCACTCATGATTTGGCTCTCTGTTTGTCTGTTATTGGTGTATAAGAATGTTTGTGATTTTTGTACATTGATTTTGTATCCTGAGACTTTGCTGAAGTTGCTTATCAGCTTAAGGAGATTTTGGGCTGAGACGATGGGGTTTTCTAGATATACAATCATGTCATCTGCAAACAGGGACAATTTGACTTCCTCTTTTCTTAACTGAATACTCTTTATTTCTTTCTCCTGCCTAATTGCCCTGGCCAGAACTTCCAACACTGTGTTGAATAGGAGTGGTGAGAGAGGGCATCCCTGTCTTGTGCCAGTTTTCAAAGGGAATGCTTCCAGTTTTTGCCCATCCAGTATGATATTGGCTGTGTGTTTGTCATAAATAGCTCTTATTATTTTGAGATAGGTCCCATCAATACGTAATTTATTGAGAGTTTTTAGCATGAAGGTTGTTGAATTTTGTCAAAGGCCTTTTCTGCATCTATTGAGAGAATCATGAGGTTTTTGTCATTGGTTCTGTTTATATGCTGGATTACATTTATTGATTTGTGTATATTGAATCAGCCTTGCATCCCAGGGATGAGGCCCACTTGATCATGGTGTATAAGCTTTTTGATGTGTTTCTGGATTTGGTTTGCCAATATTTTATTGAGGATATTTGCAGCGATGTTCGTCACAGTTATTGGTCTAAAATTCTCTTTTTTTGTTGTGTCTCTGCCAGGCTTTGGTATCAGGATGATGCTGGCCTCATAAAATGAGTTAGGGAGGATTCCATCTTTTTCTATTGATTGGAATAGTTTCAGAAGGAATGGTATCAGCTCCTCCTTGTACCTCTGGAAGAATTTGGCTGTGAATCCGTCTGGTCCTGGACTTGTTTTGGTTGGTAGGCTATTAATTATTGCCTCAATTTTAGAGCCTGTTATTGGTCTATTCAGGGATTCAACTTCTTCCTGGTTTAGTCTTGGGAGGATGTATGTGTTGAGGAATTTATCCATTTTTTCTAGATTTTCTAGTTTATTTGCATAGAGGTGTTTATAGTATTCTCTGATGGTAGTTTGTATCTCTGTGGGATTGGCGGTGATACCCCCTTTATCATTTTTATTGCATCTATTTGATTCTTCTCTCTTTTCTTCTTTATTAGTTTTGCTACCAGTCTGTCAATTTTGTTGATCTTTTCAAAAAACCAGCTCTTGGATTCATTGATTTTTTGAAGGATTTTTTTGTGTCTCCATCTCCTTCAGTTCTGCTCTGATCTTAGTTATTTCTTGCCTTCTGCTAGCTTTTGAATGTGTTTGCTCTTGCTTCTCTGGTTGTTTCAATTGTGATGTTAGGGTGTCAATTTTAGATCTTTCCTGCTTTCTTTTGTGGGCTTTTAGTGCTATAAATTTCCCTCTACACACTGCTTTAAATGTGTCCCAGAGATTCTGGTATTTTGTGTCTTTGTTCTCATTGGTGTCAAAGAACATCTTTATTTCTGCCTTCATTTCTCAATGTACCCAGTAGTCATTCAGGAGCAGGTTGTTCAGTTTCCATGCAGTTGAGCAGTTTTCAGTGAGTTTCTTAATCCTGAGTTCTAGTTTGATTGCACTGTGGTCTGAGAGACAGTTTGTTATAATTTCTGTTCTTTTACATTTGCTGAGGAGTACTTTACTTCAAACTATCTGGTCAGTTTTGGAATAAGTGCGATGTGGTGCTGAGAACAATATATTCTATTGATTTGGGGTGGAGAGTTCTGTAGATGTCTATTATGTCTGCTTGGTGCAGAGCTGAGTTCAATTCCTGGATATCCTTTTTAACTTTCTGTCTCGTTGATCTGTCTGATGTTGACAGTGGTGTGTTAAAGTCTCCCATTATTATTGTGTGGGAGTCTAAGTCTCTGTAAGTCTCTAAGGACTTGCTTTATGAATCTGGGTGCTCCTGTATTGAGTGCATATATGTTTAGGATAGTTAGCTGTTCTTGTTGAATTGATCCCTTTACCATTATGTAATGGCCTTCTTTGTCTCTTTTGATCTTTTTTGGTTTAAAGTCTGTTTTATCCGAGACTAGGATTGCAACCCCTGCTTTTTTTTTTACTTTCCATTGCTTGGCAGATCTTCCTCTATCCCTTTATTTTGAGCCTATGTGTGTCTCTCCAGGTGAGATGGGTTTCCTGAATACAGCACACTGATGAGTCTTGACTCTTTATCCAATTTGCCAGTCTGTGTCTTTTAATTGGAGCATGTAGCCCATTTACATTTAAGGTTAATATGGTTAAGTGTGAATTCAATCCTATCATTATGATGTTAGCTGGTTATTTTGTTCATTAGTTGATGCAGTTTCTTCCTAGCATCAAAGGTCTTAAAAATTTGGCATATTTTTACAGTGGCTGGTACCAGTTGTTCCTTTCCATGTTTAGTGCTTCCTTCAGGAGCTCTTGTAAGGCAGGTCTGGTGGTGACAAAATCTCTCAGCATTTGCTTGTCTGTAAAGGATTTTATTTCTCCCTCACTTATGAAGCTTAGTTTGGCTAGATATGAAATTCTGGGTTGAAAATTCTTTTCTTTCAGAATGTTGAATATTGGCCCCCACCTCTTCTGGCTTGTAGAGTTTCTGCCGAGAGATCCGCTGTTAGTCTGATGGGCTTCCCTTTGTGGGTAACCCGACCTTTCTCTCTGGCTGCCCTTAATATTTTTTCCTTCATTTCAAATTTGGTGAATCTGACAATTATGTGTCTTGGAGTTGGTCTTCTCGAGGAGTATCTTTGTGGTGTTCTCTGTATTTCCTGAATTTGAATGTTGGTCTGCCTTGCTAGGTTGGGGAAGTTCTCCTGGATGATATCCTGCAGTGTTTTCCAACTTGGTTCCTTTCTCCCCATCACTTTCAGGTACACCAATCAGACGTAGATTTGGTCTTTTCACATAGTCCCATATTTCTTGGAGGCTTTGTTCGTTTCTTTTTACTCTTTTTTTCTCTAAACTTCTCTTCTCGCTTCATTTCATTCATTTGATCTTCAGTCACTGATACCCTTTCTTCCAGTTGATCAAATCAGCTACTGAAGCTCGTACATGCGTCACGTAGTTCTTTTGCCATGGTTTCAGCTCCATCAGGTCATTTAAGGACTTCTCTACACTGTTTATTCTAGTTAGCCATTCGTGTAATCTTTTTTCAAGGTTTTTAGCTTCTTTGCGGTGGGTTCGAACATCCTCCTTTAGCTCAGAGAAGTTTGTTATTATCGATCATCTGAAGCCTTCTTTTTTCTTTTCTTTTTTTTTATTATACTTTAAGTTTTAGGGTACATGTGCACAGATCATCTGAAACCTTCTTCTCTCAACTCATCAAAGTCATTCTCCGTCCCCCTTTGTTCCGTTGCTGGCGAGGAGCTGCATTCCTTTGAAGAAGAAGAGGTGCTCTGATTTTTAGAATTTTCAGCTTTTCTGCTCTGGTTTCTCCCCATCTTTGTGGTTTTATCTACCTTTGGTCTTTGATGATGGTGACGTACAGATGGGGTTTTGGTGTGGATGTCCTTTCTGTTTGTTAGTTTTTCTTCTAACAGTCAGGACCCTCAGCTGCAGGTCTGTTGGAGTTTGCTGGAGGTCCAGTCCAGACCCTGTTTGCCTGGGTATCACCAGCGGAGGCTGCACAACAGCAAATATTGCGGAACAGCAAATGTTGGTGCCTGGTCATTCCTATGGAAGCTTCGTCTCAGAGTGGCACCCTGCCGTATGAGGTGTCAGTCTGCCCCTACTTGGAGGTGCCTCCCAGTTAGGCTACTCGGGGGTCAGGGACCCACTTGTGGAGGCAGTCTGTCCATTCTCAGATCTCAAATTCCGTGCTGGGAGAACCACTACTCTCTTCAAAGCTGTCAGACGGGGACGTTTAAGTCTGTAGAAGTTTCTGCTGCCTTTTGTTCAGCTATGCCCTGCCTCAACACATAACTTCAAAATAAATATTTGCAGAAAATAGATTCCTTTTGAAATTAATCCACATATGTACCCATAAATTATTTGCTGAACAAAATTTGCTACATTATCTGTATAAACGATTCACCCAAATGCTTCTCTTTGTCTACCATTATCCCCTCCATGTGAGGCTATTTGTTTCTAAACAGTAATATTTCATGTACCTCAGCCATTATCATGGAGAGCTACATTCTCTCTGTGAATTTTAAGTGAAGATGGAACAGAATGCAATCATTAGCTTTTAGAAGGAGCCAGTGTAGGCCGTGGGTTTCAGTCTTAGACCTGTGAGTTCAAAGCTTAAGATACTGAAATAACATATTTTGGATAAGTGATATAAGTAATTATTTTAAAGCTATAGTGTTAAATGGCAGAAAGGTAACTGTGAAGGCCATAAAATCCCTTTGGAAAGATGTGTAAGGGGGAATAAATCTACTAAGAGATTTGTAACCAGAAAAAAAGGCATCATGCAGGCGGGGCTCCTGGGAGATACTAATAAAGGCAGAGCATTTGGGCAGTCCCCATTCGCACAAACTCACCATCCATCCGACACGGCCGCCTCCGCCTGCTCTCAGACAAGCTTCAGATCCACCTGCAGCTTCAAGACATGATTCTATTGCTTTACCTAAAATGGCAAAGGAAAATTTTTCTTCAAATTGTATTTGAGTTCAGTGACATTATAGCTCCAAGTCCCATTTTCTAAAAATAATCTTCATCCAACCAGACTTGGAATGGAAAGAGAATTCACACAGAAAAGGAGAAAAAAGAGAGGAAACGTATTTAGTAAGTGCTTACATGTGAAGCACTGTCTGAAATGTTTTACATTTATCACATTTTATTTTCATGAAGACATATGGGAAAATGGAGGCATAGCAGGCAACGTGTGTAAACGTCACTGTTTACTCATACTGACATGGGCTAAATAAAGATAGAATTAATGCCTCTGAGAGTTATTTATGTATATATAAGAGCTAATTACGTATTTTATCCCAAACATAGAGCAGCCAGCCACACATTTTGGACTCTGTGGAAGTTACAATTTTAAAAATTCAGTGCTGTCTTGTTCCATATTTTCATCTTATCATCAAACCCTCTGTCTCAAATTTAGAACAGTAAATTTGGACACAGCTCCTGGCCAAACCTTCTTTTGGCATCTGTGAATGAAAGTGCAGTTATACAGCAAATATCACCATCAGTGGGAGATCCAGAATTAATGTGGCTTGAAGCTGAGTCGAGACACAGTGGCTTTAATTCAGAACTGCTGCTAATCCAGTGTCCACGGACACTCTCCTAGAGAAAAGAATGCAAAGTACGGGGTGCAGGAGATGATATTAAACAGTCTCCGAATGTAGGTAAGTGCAAGAAAAGAAGGTGGAGGCAGTTTATAGAGGTGATTTAAAAGTTTTCATATAGTAGAAGCACATCCTGAACCAATCAGGATGAGTTGGTTTAAAAAAAATCATGAAAGGGATATTTTGGTGATTCTGTACTGAAAGGGGAGAAGATGAGAGAAAAATCAATCAGAAGATTCAAACCTAGAGATAAAGAGACTCAAACCTGGAGAGAATTGCTTCGTTTTGCTAGAGATGTCTAGCAAAACCAAGTAATTTAGCAAATGAAAGATTGAAGGTAGAGTGAAGAAGTGTCTTCTGAGGGATCCTTGGGCCTTGAAAGAGGCTGAGAACCCTATGTGGTCCCCTTGGTCAGTCCTAATACAGAGCCTAAATCATAACACACCTCTCTCTCTCTCTCTCTCTCTCTCTCTCTCTCTCTCTCTCTCTCTCTCTCTCTCTCTCCTCTCTCTCCTCTCTCTCTCTCTCTGTATCTCTCTCTCTGTATCTCTTTCTCACTCCCTTCTCCGGGCAGGAGAGACAGCTGCAGGTGGGGAAAGGGTGGTGTCCAGTGAGGGGCCCAGGCCAGCTTTCTCAGGGGTCGCACTGGGCTGGTGAGGATCTTTGCAGCCTGAGGGCACCAACACTGGATGGGATAAGGGCAGACCAGATGGAAGGAACCTGGCACAAGCCATTTCATTAAATGCCCCTGCCCCTCACCCTTAAGTTGGAGAGAACCAGTCTGCAAGCTTCAGATTCCAGAGTAGTAACCCAGGTAAGGAGGCAGGAAGTGCCAGGAGCACACACAGACCCAGAGTCAAGGGGGAAGGTCTGTACAAAGCTGCCCCCATCCTAGGCATCGCTGGTGTGCCTGAGTGTCATGGGAGACAGTGACCACACAACACCCTTGGGGAAATGGGTGAGAGAGCAACACAGCGTGGCTAAAGATGAGCAGGCTATTCTAAAAGAAAATACAGACTAAGAAAAGATGATCACAATTTTCATCTTTTCTTCAGGAGTGGTTACTTTTGGGGTTCAGTGAAAGAGTGGCTATCATTTTTAGCTTAACTTTTATTTCAGTCTTCTTTTTTTTCTTTTTCTTTTTTTTTTTTTTTGAGACAGAGTCTCGCTCTGTCGCCCAGGCTGGAGTGCAGTGGCGCAATCTTAGCTCACTGCAAGCTCCGCCTCCCGGGTTCACGCCATTCTCCTGTCTCAGCCTCCCCAGTAGCTGGGACTACAGGCGCCCACCACCACACCCGGCTGATTTTTTGTATTTTTTTAGTAGAGACGGGGTTTCACTGTGTTAGCCAGGATGGTCTTGATCTCCTGACCTCATGATCCACCCGCCTCAGCCTCCCAAAGTGCTGGGATTACAGGTGTGAGCCACAGCACCCGGCCTTATTTCAATTTTCTAACCAAGAATGTTTATGTGCCTGGCGCGGTGGCTCACACCTGTAAACCCAGCACTTTGGGAGGCCAAGGTGGGCAGATCATGAGGTCAGGAGTTCAAGACCAGCCTGGCCAACATGGTGAAACCGTGTCTCTACTAAAAATACAACAATTAGCTGGGCATAGTGGCACGTGCCTGTAGTCCTAGCTACTCAGGAGGCTGAGGCAGGAGAATCTCTTGAACCCAGGAGGCGGAGGTTGTGGTGAGCCGAGATTGCACCACTGCACTCCAGCCTGGGCAACAGAGCAAGACTCCATCTGAAAAAAAAAAAAAAGAATGTATATGTGATCATACTTTGTTGGTTTATTAATACATTTATTTTGTATGTCAACAAGGGTTATCTGACTGGTAAGACTGTGAACAATATTTTGTTTTTTCTTTGTTATTCTCTGCTAAAAACAAACAATAAAAGGAAATAAACAGAAGGTCCTCAAAATGTGGGCTTATAATTGTGCACTGATGGAAACAAATGAAAAAGCAACACATTTATCTCCGTATAATAAAACATAAACTGACATATGAAAAATGGGAACTTTTTTGTTTAATTACTTAGTCAGGTACATTTTATTTCTATCCCTTTGGGAGTCAGCTGAGCATCTTTCAGGGAATTGACCTCCTGCAGAAAATTAGTCACCCTGGGGTCTCAGCTTTCTGGATTCCTTTTATGAGGATGTGCCCTACACCTGACAGGGCAGAAACAAGGACAGAATGCCTCATGCTTACTTCAGTTTGCTTTTCAGATATATATTTATTTTTCTTTTCTCTCCAGCTCAACATTTAACTTTTCATGCATAGTAAGCATTCATCTTGAATTTATTGTTAATTACATAGCTCTCATCATTTTGGTTTAGCAATATTGCCAACTCATTTAAATGCCAAAAATTTTTTTAATTTATTTAGTAAAACTTCTAAAAAAGCTTGAAAACACAATTTAGTGGAGGTTAGCCATTTGATTTCAACAAATTTCAGGTGTATATGGCTGGATTCTATTTAAATTAATTCTTTTCCGAATGCAAAATTGATATTTCTTATAAATGCTAAGCATTATTTTATATAAAAATGCCAAACTTCTGTGATAATCAACATATTTCCCTTATTAACGTAGTCTAAAATATATTTAAAAATTCTAATTTGATGAGAAAATTTTGAATGGGGATGGTTATCATTCATTCTTTCTGGATTGTTTCTCAACATTGAAACGGACAGTCATCCTCTTAGGAAAAACCCAAACTCAAGTTCTCAAAACTAGGTTTGGGGAGAATTATAACTGATTTGAGATTTGGTTGATAAATGCATCATTCCTGATTGGGAAATGATTAAATTTTCAGCAATTGGCATTTTGGGCCAATTTAAAGTGATTCGAGATAGATTGTAACTGCAGTAATATTACTGGGGAAATGGAGTATTTGCTCAAGACAGGTCTTGTTTTTTTAACCAATTTTCCTTTTTTCTTGTGATCTGAACTTATTTCAAATTAGTTAGATGAGACATGGCATATGCTATTCAACCAAAATGTAATGGTCAATGAAGATGTTAACACATTTCCTCGTTCACATTTTAAGCACATATTAATATTCTCAATCTCAAAAATGTTTACAGTCATCTCCCTGAAAGGGATTGGTTCCAGGACCCCCTCGGGTACCAGAATCTGCTCATACTTAAGTCCCACAGTGAGCCTTGTAGAGACTTCCGATACAGAGGGCCAACCATATTTATTGAAAAAAAAGGTGACACATTAATTATAGTGCAAAAGTGTAAATATGAAGGAAACTGTCTTCCTTTAGTACAAAAGGCATATTTGTGCCAGGTGAAATGACTGAATATAAGAACAATATTTAAAATAAGTTCTGTAGAACTCGCATATTACCTAACCTCGTTAAATATGGCTTATTTGCCTCTGGTGTTTCTATTTTTTAGTCCAAGGCATTTTCCCTTTTTTTCTCTCTGATTACTTATCTTTCTTATTTGTCATCAATATTCACAGTATTGAAGCATCCCTTTAATTTCTTAGTCTATTTGATTTCCTCTAAAATGTCATTAGCATACTCTTTACATACTCAGACACATGGTACTAATTGATTAAATAGATTCCAAGAAAGACATAAAATTAAGCAAATTATTACATTCAGAATGAATGAGAGACATTTAAAGTCAAAAACCCCCACCAAACTTTAAATTTTCAGCAAATAGAAGCTCTGTATGAATATGATTTTAATTAACAGTCACTTCATTTTAAATAATCACATCACTTACAGAGGTATGATGTTAAGAGGCTTGGTTTTTGCATAATCGCTGTGGGAAGGTGAGCGCTCACATGAAAAGCACACCCAGCTGAACCCGGAGGATTCATGCAGTGGGGAAACTGAACTTGCGTCCAATGTAGCCTTGCTGAGGAATACTGAAAGACGTGACCAATCATAGGTACTAATGCCCTATTGGGACAACCATAGATCCTGATAAAGAATTCTGAGGAACTTAACACCAGAGCAAGCCTGATACAGAAGTATGTAAAACAGAACATCAGAGTAAGCTCACTGTAATTACTGGTGCAAATTGAACATCTGCTGACTATTTTCTAAAGATAGGATGATGTGTAACAACTGCAACATTAATTTCATATAAATGGAGCTGAATATTCGTTACAGCTTTGTAGCCACTTGCTGCCTGTCCACATACATTCAGGTTATTTGTTTTGCCCAATAATAAAATCAACTAATTCTGTATTTGTGAATTGGCATGTTTCTTTGGGTGTTGATTTTCCCCCCAACAATTTGGTGATGAGGATGGGATTTCTTGAGTGAGTGCTTCTATTGGTTAATTTGTGGGAAGATTTGTGTCCACCTTCTTAAAAAGTCATTTTATTGTGATAAAACACACAACATAAAATGTGGCCTCTTGGATTAGGTAAGAGACCCCGACTGTTTGCTTAAAAGTCTCCCATTATCTACTTTGGCTCAGCAGGATTGGGTTCCTGGGGAAAATTTCAAACCCTTACTGCAAATTTGGAGTTATTATTGAGCAAAACGTGTAATACAGGCTCACAGGTCCTATATGATTCAGCACAGGTTTTAACGGCAGAAAAACATGGGAAGTCCAGAATGTTGCTGGCAGGTCTTTCTCTTAGAAGGGTTATTTCACTCTATTATGTTTAGAATGGGTAAACTTCTGAAAATTCTGCTTTGCAATGGCCAGAGAAAGGCTTTTTTTCTTTTCTTTTCTTTTTTTTTTTTTTCTGAGACAGAGGCTCACTCTGTCGCCCAGGCTGGAGTGCCGTGCCGTGAAGCCATCTGGGCTCACTGCAAGCTCCGCCTCCCGGCTTCATGCCATTCTCCTGCCTCGGCCTCCTGAGTAGCTGGGACTGCAGGCGCCTGCCACCATGCCCTGCTAATTTTTATGTACTTTTAGTAGAGACAGGGTTTCACCGTGTTAGCCAGGATGGTCTCGATCGTGATCTACCCGCCTCTGCCTCCCAAAGTGCTGGGATTACAGGCATGAGCCACCGTGCCTGGCCGAGAAAGGCTCTTTTGAGGTAGACAAATTAGTGTATGCACGGAGATTTTAAGGAAAAAAAAAAATCCCAAATAAACAGATAATTTATATTCCTGAGATGAAGTAGTCAGGAATAAACAAAAGAAAAACCAAAAAGAATGAATTAAGAAATTGGAAGAATAGAGTAAGAATCTGAAAGCTCTTTTTTTCCTCCAGCTTCTGATTTCTTCTCTGCTGTCATTCCTTTTGTTTCCTCAGCTTCTCTTCACCCTTCTTTGCTCAATCTGGGATCTCAGAGGAAGGAGGTAATGGTCACTTGGATGAATTGGAAACCTGGGATGAATTCCCTTTAGAAGGAGCAAATTGTTAGCTTTATTAGAATATCCTGATATTGGATGCCCTAGTTCTGATCCCATCTCAGAACCTAGGCCCTGACTATAGACCTATTGGTTACTTTCCTGTCTTGTTGGATTCTGTTGTTCTGGATATGCCAGGCCTTCTACAAGCCACAGTAGCTCTTCTGATTGTGTCACTGCCCGATGGATTCTTCCTGCTCGCTGCAAAGAAACAAAACAAAAAACAAAAAAACATGGTATTTGCTGTAAAGAGTTTAAATTAACTCAAGGTCGGCCACACCACATTAGAGATGACGTTATTGTTCAAGTCAGTCTCATCGAAGGCTCATAGGTTAGGGATTTTTCAAAGGTAGTTTAGGGGAAGGGCTGGGAGTGGCTAGGCAATGGGTGCTTGCCGCTGATTGGTTGGGGGTGTAATCATAGGGGTGTGGGAAATGATTCTTCTGCATGCTGAGTTACTTATGGGTGGAGCTACGGGAGCTATCGGCAGGTCCAGTGGAGCCATCGGTAGTCAAACATGCAAAAAACCTGGATATCTCAAAAGGCTAATCTTATATTCTACAATACTGATGTTACCTGCTGGAATTCATGAGGAAGTTGCATATCTCGTGATCTCTGGACAAATGGCTAGCAATCATTTATGTCTGTATTTTAGCAGAATTTAGGCTCCTCTATTCTCCTAGCCTGGTGGTCTCTCATTAGCTTTAGTTTTGGGGAAGGGCTATTATCATGTAAACTATAAACTAGATGTCTCTCACGGTTGGCTTGCCTAAGCCCAGGAATGATTAAGGGCAACTTGAAGGGCAAGGGCAAGAAGGGGGTTAACTAGATCAGGTCTCCCCATTGCCATAATTTTGTCACTGTTAGAATTTGTGCAAAGGTGGTTTCAGAGCTCGGCTTTGACCCTAGGACATTGAACTTCCATGTGCCTCAAGTTGTTGCTGCTGTTTTACAAATTCATAGACAGAAAATTTCTAGCACGCTGCCGGATAAGCCACGAGCAAGTCTTATTATCTCATACTAATATTATTCTAGGCAGGTGGCACCTTTTGAGTCTAGTTACTCTGTTTGTAGATCCTAACCAAATAGGAGGGTGTGACTGCCTCATAGTCAAAGAAAATACTCAACCTAGGCCTGATTCATTCAGTATTCTTATTCCCAATGCTGGCAATATTGTTCATTGATGGATCTGTGTGAGAGACACACAGGAATATACAATTGCATCTTATGCAGTATTTTATAGGTAGAGATGGCTTTTTCTTAGAATGTATTATACATGATTACAAGTGTAAAAATATGGTGAAATAATTTTGTTTGCTTTTCAAATGATTTTTGTTGCTAAAAACTAAAATTAAAAATAGGGAACAAGTATCCTAAATGCTTTTGAAACTATTATCATAGCAATTCTCAGACTATCAAGACTATGAGCTATTTTCCATGATAGCACACTAATCATAACAATCATAACCATTTGTATGTGCATATCCAACATCTAATATTCAGGGATAAGGTCATATGGATCACCCGGTTTAATGCTCACAGATTCTTATGTGAAAAAATATATATTTGGTCATAGTTAAAATGGACAAAATAAGTGAATTTATCTGGCGGTCAGATAGTAAATATGTCAAACAAACAAATGATTACAATTTTCAGTTAGAATAACAAAAGCACTTAGATCACTGATTTAATAATAGTGATTCCCTAGCTAATTTTTTCATCGTGCAGGTTGATTATCAGGGATGAAAAAGTGTGAAAACATTCCAATTAAGTAAATTGCTCTGCAGTTGGTGGGAAGTACTAAGTAATTACTTGTGGTGAGTCCAGAGATGAAGATGGAGTGGGCATCTCTGAGTCACCCAGGCAAAGGAAGACAGGTGCTGCTCCTCACAGCAGAACAAGGAGCTGGGTTTAGAGAGACTGGATAGAATATAGCATTAGGAAGATTATCTCTAACAATCAAGTCAATGCACCAGCATTTGCCTGGGACCAACTGTGTGTTAAACACTGGTAAATACTGGGAGGGTTAAAGGTGCAGACCTTGGGGAACCTAGCATAAAATTCAACACAGCAGACATTTATTCTCCTTGAAGAATTCCTGATTTTGCAACAATGCCTATCATGTCCCAGAACGAGACTGGTTGTTGAAAGTCTCTGAGAAACCAGAGATGGCACCAGCATAATACCCTGAACTTTTATAAAGCACAAAGGTTTATAATTATAATAAGGAAATCTGAGAGCAAGAAGACATGCTGATCGATCTCACACAGGAAATTTGTCCCAGATCCAAGTCAAATGACAAGTTAGATGAATTGCCTGCTTTCTAAAAGTATTTTAACATTTAACTAATGTGATCATTTAAAGTCAATAGCAATATCTCAGAAAGAACGCCTGTTAAGTTGTGATATATTTAGTTATATGCACTATATACAGAGAGCTAAGTGGCTAGTTCTGCTCTCTTCATTATCTGAATTATTTTAAAAATTGCATTTACGTTAATCTTGATTCGTATTTTGGATTGCTTTATGTTTCTGAATGATCATTTCCTCAAAGTTATCAGTAGTGAGCAAACACAAGGAAACATTTATTTGTCTTTTTTAAACATGCACTACACTTTGTTTTTCTTTTTTTGACTTATTCAAATATGGTAAATCATTTTTATTTAAAAAAATGATAGGATGCTGAAGTATCAAACATACAAATGTATTTGCAGTGTTTCATTTTTCAATGATTATGTATATTTAATTAATTAAAGATATGCATAAGTGCATATACACATACATTTTTTTCAATAAGGTACTCTTGCTGTCATTGATTATTCATTTATTTTCTAACATTTCTTTCTTTCTTGACCCAAATATAAACTAACTATTTCAGGCCATGCTCTTTTAGTGCTAGAGAAAACTTCAGATTCCATAGTACTTTTTTTTTTTTTTTTTTTTTTTTGAGATAGAGTCTCACTCTGTCACCAAGGCTGGAGTGCAGTGGTGCAATCTCGGCTCACTGCAACTTCCACCTCCCGGGTTCAAGTGATTCTCCTGCCTCAGCCTCCTGAGTAGCTGGGACTACAGGGGCACGCCACCATGCTAGGCTAATTTTTTTTTTTTTTGAAGTAGAGATGGGGTTTCACCATATTGGTCAGGCTGGTCTCAAATTCCTGACCTCAGGTGATCCACCTGCCTGAGCCTCCCAAAGTGCTGAGATTACAGGTGTGAGCCACTGTGCCTGGCCCCGTAGTACTTTGTAGCATGCTTTCCAGCTAAACTGAAGCCTCAGGTGACATACCATGGCTCTCACGGCTAATTAATGAAAAAGCTGGAACCATCACCCACATTTCTTAATTCCTACTTCAGTTCATTTAATAATGCTAGAATAAGGCAAAGTCACACTTTTCTCATTTTGTGTTGATAAACATTGTATTCTAATGGTTAGTAAAATATTAATAATTCATTCATGAGCACTTTAAAATAATTAAGTACAACTGTTCACATAGGCAGTTATTGATACTAATTTAAATAAGAAACAGTTTTGCATGTTACACCATTATCTGTAATCTTCTGAAAATAACAGGGACAAAAGCAGTATCATCCTTGCCTAATGTCATGTGCTAGTGAGGGGATGCAGACCTAAGTGATTAAGTTGATTCCGGCTGAGAATCAAAGGAAAAGGTCCATAGATTCATCCTTGCTTTCAAAGAGTAGCATTGTGAGAATGAATAAGAGGAAATATCACTTAGTATTAACAGATAATAATAAGCAGTGTTTCCTGCTAATTGATTATTTACCATATGCTAGTCCTATGCTAAGAGCTTTAGAGATACGTGAGAGTCTTGTGAGTCCAGATCATCATTCTCCCCAGTGTTCAGAGGAGAAGGCTCTGCGTGGTTGAGTGTCTTGCCCATAGTCACAGAACCAGTATATGTTGGGACTTGGCCTCAGACCCAGGTCTCTCCAGCTTTGCAGCCTGTGTTCATCATATGATGTATCACTTACAGGAAACTCCAAAACTGAGCTGAAGTCTTTGACAGTCACAGGAGCCAGCATCCTGCTGGAGCCGTGGCCTCACAGTCCTGTCTGTGTCCTTGGGAGGGCTCTGTGGCAGCCCCAGGTCCCACTTGCCAGGAGTCCCTTCTTCACCCATGGGCATCCTGAGAACAGAGAAGGTTGAGGGGGCAGCAGCAGAGGGTTAACAGCTCTTCAGCAGGCACTGGGTCCACATGCTGGAGCCCTTTTTTGTTTATTTATTGTGTGTAGACATCAGATGCCAAGGTTTCCATGAGTCACCTTCCTCAGTGAGGAATCATGAATGATCGGTCTGGTCTGCATGAGGCCCTACTCTTGCCTTGGTGTTCATTCATTCATTAATCATATTTTTTTATACATGATTCATATTTCCCCAGTCCAATACATTTTATTTGTACATATTCTTTTAAAAATCATGATTCTTTTGTTCACACATATTTACACTTACATATAATATTGTTTTATATCTTTCATTTTGCTTTTTACTGATTAACTGCATAAATATAATTGTACTAGTCATACTAAGGTGATAAAGATAATATGCTAATTTTTAATAATCTATAGAAACATTTTAATTGCTTCATAAAATCATCAAGGTATATGTCATGGTAATTATATTATTAATGCTATATACTTAGAATTAATACAATTTCTTCATATAACACATAATTAACAAAGGGTCTTAATCAAATAATCTTGTTAACAGGCATTACAGGGAGCAGCTTAACAATATCTTTCATTTATATAGTTCCTTAGAATTTTCAAGTCACCTACAGAAACATCTTCCAACAAGCTATAATTGGGCAGAGCAGTTAGTATTATTCCCATGTTACTCATAAAGAAGCTGAGATTACAAGCACTAAAATTTGTATCCAATATCAGCATAGTCTGGCAATTAAGGAAACAGAATTAGAACTCAAGGACTCATGGGCACTTTCTTACCTCACACACAGACAGCTTAAAATAATAACAGCATATTAAAATAAGAATCTCTCGTAGTACATTTGAGTGTTTGGGAAACTAATAATAAACTGAAGCTGCTGGAGAATCTATTTCTTTTAGACAAGCTTTTCTAACATCTTTGTGAGGACTAACTGAATTGATGTGTGAAATTGCATAGGACAGTGGTGGCCCTATGCATAGTAGAGATTTAATGCTTATTTTAAAATTCAGAGACTCATTTCAGTATCTCGTAATTTAAAATAAAGATTTGATGATAAAAACCCACTAAAACAGAAATGACAAAATGACAAATTTGGAAAAATAACAAATTTCTAACAGTCTTCTTAAAAATAGTTGTTGATGAGTCTTACCTTGACAGATTTTTTTCTGCTTATGGCTGTCAATCTGGGTATTTCATCATACTCAACCACAACTATCCATGCGCTTAACATTTTGCAGACCAGGATATCACATGAGCACCATCACTGACTGTGACTGTTAGATTTAACTAATGTGACCGCTAAAAATCAAAGTAGAGTGTTGGAAATTTTTCAGTAATGTCATTAATTCCTAAATTATTTATGAAACATATTTCCAGCATGTGAGTGGACTCCAAGCCTCAGATTTCACTCACTTTCATGTATACCTAAGGAACATGTTATGGAAACTGATCATTTTATCTGAAAATACTCATTTTTGATTACTTAACATAATACTTAGCTAGAATGCCCTCAAAGACAGAGAATCCACATCAAACTTAAGTGACTGTCTTTCAATAAGATGGAGCTTTCATACATGAACACACCACACACACAAATTGCAGAGGAATGCTGTAAAAAATAAATGATTTTTAATCTTACAAATACATTATATATATTAACTAGTTTAATTCTTACCAAGATTGCCAGATAGATATAACTTTTCTACTTTACAAAGAAAGAAGATGATTTCTCCCAAGGTCACATGCCTGCTAAGACAGAAAAGAATTTGAAGGACTATGGCTTCCGAAAACTATTCTGTATACCCTCACTCTCCACAGAGCTGTAACTTTTGCTATTTATGTCTAAAATGAAGACGTAAGCCTCTGCAGAATTGTTGAAGGCTGCATATTTCTATAAAAGCTGGCTTATCCTTCTAGAAGGTTCGTTTTTCCACCTTAATAAAACAAAGCAGGAATAGGTCTTTGTGTTCGCCATTCTTTCTGTCCGTAGTGGTCATGTGCTCACGTATGAACTCATGTCTGCTCTGCAAGCTCTCGAAGCAAACTTTGAATATAATGAATAAGAGACTACACTGCATATTTTTAAGACACACACTATTTTACTGTTATAGATAAGGTTATTTCAATAATAAGCCCTGAATGTTATGACAGTGAAATGCTAGTATAAATCTTTCCTGCCCAAAATGTATTCTCTTTAATTTCTATATCTTTAAAGAGCAATGGTTCATTTGGTTGGTATCCCATGAAGCTGGTTATAATTCTATATAAGACAATAATGTGATTTCTGAAATCTCAAATGAATTAATGTGATTATATATATAAACTTTTAAATATATTTTAGTCATATGTAATAAATGTTTGATTTTTTATTGATATCTCTGAAGTTGCAAAGAGTATGTTTCTCATCTGCCTTATTCACAAACTATTAGGTAATGTCTATTTAAAGTTTCTTAAATGTTAATCTATTTAATTAAGCAAAAATTGACATTAAATTTTATTTTGCTACATGATCCTGTTATCACATCACTCAGAAGTATATTTTCCAGAGTTTATATTTTGAAACAAATTGAGAAAGAAGTAACATTTGGCAGATAAAGGTGAAAAAATTCTGTTTTGGTAGGGTTCCCTTGAAAGGTTTTTATTGTATTGTTTTTACTGAGGTTTACAAAGTTTATTCAGCTACAGAAAAATATGATTTTAATTCTGCGACTGAATTTTAACATTGGAGTCAAAATGCTCATAGGATCTGATGTTCCTGTATTAGCTTGGCTGTATGTCTTAGATATTAAACCCAAATTAGAACCAAAATAAAAGGATGGATCAACCATCTCTACCAACCATGCCAACAATGACCAACCTGGGTCACAATCACAGCAGCCACCTCCACGCAGGTGGTGGGCTGATTGATTTCCAGGTGTTATCTCAATTAGTACTCTGGCCCTTCAAGATCAGTTTTACAGATGAAGAAACTGCAGCTTGCAGCAGAGAGTAACAGGGTTTGAGGTGGTGGAGCTGGGATATGGCTTCTTTTATATAGGTCAGCCTGGGCTGTCCAGACAGAAGGTTGTGAGTGCAGAGGTTGTGCAAATATTTACCTGAAGTTGGTATAGCGATTGTTAACTCAAAAAATGTCGATGTACATGACCCTTTAGTTGGAACAAGAGTGAAATGATTATCTCTGGCTGGGCATGGTGGCTTAATGACTGTAATCCTAGCATTTTGGTGGGCAAATTACTTGAGGCTGGGAGTTCGAAACCAGCCTGGCCAACATGGCAAAACCCCGTCTCTACTAAAAATACAAAAATTAGCCAGGTGTGGTGGCATGCTCCTGGAATGCCAGCTACTGGGCAGGCTGAGGCAGGAGAATTGCTTAAATCTGAGAGGCAGAGGTTGCAGTGAGTCTAGATCGCACCACTGCATTCCAGCCTGGAAGACAAAGTGAGACCCTGTCTCAGAAAAAAAAAAAAAAAAAAAAAAAAAAAAGAAAAAAAAGGTGAAATGATTATCTTGGAATTGGCACGAATTAGGAATAGATGAACTGTTACCAAGTCTGAGCATCAACACTAGCATTTAAAATTGACCACATTCACTAAGGCATTTCCTATATTTTTATTTCCATGTGTTTATACCCAGGGACACCCATTGGTGGTTGGATACGAGGCAGGCTGATCTTTATTCTCTTTGTTTTGTTGTTAAGCCTGGTACATTCTTTTTTTTTTTTTGTGACGGAGTCTACCTCTGTCGCCCAGGCTGGAGTGCAGTGGCATGATCTCGGCTCACTGCAAGCTCCACCTCCCGGGTTCACACCATTCTCCTGCCTCAGCCTCCTGAGTAGCTGGGACTACAGGGGCCCACCACCATGCCTGGCTAATTTTTTTGTATTTTTAGTACAGACGGGGTTTCACCGTGTTAGCCAGGATGATCTCGATCTCCTGACCTCGTGATCTGTCCGACTTGGCCTCCCAAAGTGCTGGGATTACAGGCATGAGCCAACGCGCTGGCCCTAAGCCTGGTACATTCTTTAGTAAAGCAAAAGAATTAGGCAGGAAACATTCTTCATTCTTGGTTGAACTAACTGCTGGCCTGTTCCATACATAGATGTTAACTATGTGCCCCAGTCATGTTAGGTGATAGCACTTCTAGTGCAAAAGAGCATTAACCCTTTCCTTGTTCTCACACACGCCATATTCTTAAAAATCTGAAAACAATGAAAAAATATCTAAAACAACTTTGTTTGCTTTGCACTCTGATCCTTCCCAATGTTCAGATAGCAAGATGGAGTGAAGAGTGAAAGCCCCTTTGCCCTGGAGCAGATAGTGGCAGTGTGCTCCTCTTGACACCCCCAGGAAGCAGGCCACAGGTGCATGGAGCTGTGTTCACTGTGAAGTGGATTCAGCCTGATAACATGGAATCAATGATGCCATTGAAATAAAAGCCAGATGTAATCCTGCCCACACTCTATGATAGCTGTCCTACCTCCAGAGTGTCCTTTCTTCTTCCTAGACTGTAGTTTCTCATTTATAAATTAAGGGTGTGGGGCTGGAATCATGTCTAGGTCCCTTCCAGCTCTCTCATTGCAGATTCCAGGATTCTCACTGCAGATCCTTTGCATGTTACCGTGGTGCTTGATTGCCCTGCCATGTGATGTGGCTTTTTGTGAGCATCTTTACCACTTGATTAGGGAGGAATCTGTGGGATAGCATTTTAGAAAAGTGAACTTCATAGAGGTTGCCATGTTTATAGTCATTTTAATGATGTGGATGAAATTTAAACTACCTTGTAAATAAAGAAAACGTAGACAATGGTGACGAATTCAGGGACTGGAGAGGTTGTCACATCCTTGTTAACCATTAGCAGTGTTTCCTTTAAAACAGCAGCTTTTTGCATATTAGCAAAGCGAGCATACATTGCTCATTGCCATGAGAGGTGATGACATGAAGATGGTGCGTCCTGCAGATACATTGATCCCTTTCTCTGTTTTCTCCTAGGGTTTTCCAGGAAACACAAATGCAGACAGTGTGGTGCACTACAGACTCCAGCCTCCCTTTGAAGCCAGGTTCCTGCGCTTTCTCCCTTTAGCCTGGAACCCCAGGGGCAGGATTGGGATGCGGATCGAAGTGTACGGATGTGCATATAGTAAGTGGCCTTTATTCCCTGTGTGAAATCAAGGTCAGCGTGAGATTCTGTCAAAGCCAAACTGTAAAAGGCAATGTTGGCATGAAATGTTGAACTTGACTTTTTCTGTCTTTTTATATAGCTGGGCAAGCAGAACTGGTTTTTATGGAAACACTCTAGTGTCTCCCCATGACAATATGGACTTTAGTTACTGTCTTTTATGGTTGAATTTAGTGGTGGACCTGAACTGAAACTTACCTGTCTTTAGATTCCCAGAGTTTAGCAAAGTACTTGCAATATGGTAGGCATCTGATGAAACGAATACAATTCAAACTAACAACAGATGATGCTGTTTTTCTGAAGCTGAGATGACATGCTGTCTGGGAAAACAGGAGCGGTACTGGGGGCAGGGTGTGATTTCTCGCAATCTCTTGGTTCTCTGTGTTTTTCTCTGCTAACGTCCTCTTTTGCACACCGTGCTGTCGCTTCACTTGATCTTCACTTGGTGGGAACCTGTGTTTAGTCAGCCTCTTTTCTCACCTATTCTTTGTTATAAAAGTGGAAAGGATGGGGCCGACATGAATATAACACAAACAAAAAGCTGGCCGTGAAATTATTTGGTGGTACTCAGTGACACAGTTGCCACTTGATGATCTAGAACATACTTGTATTCTTTCTTTACATTATCATAAAAATGTTTTAAATTATTGTCAAAATGGAATAAAATTTAAAAATACTCCTGTATAAAACTGGAGAACAAGTCAAAGAGCAGCCTGGATGGAAATGTCTTAAGTGGCTTCAATTTGTGTCTGGCCAGATGTTCATATCACACTGTTTACACACAGTCACTCCCATTCTCTGCCTACTCACAGCTTTAGCCTTGCAGAATATTAATTTTCTAAAGCATGATAACAACGTCTGTCATTCATGCAGCATTTAATGTCTCAGATACTATTATTTCCATTTTATTACTTAACCCCTGTACAACCCAGTTCATTTCCTAACTCTGCTTGTTTTTTAGTGTTTACATTTCTACAGGGCTAAATATAATGATGTTGCTTTACCAACAGTCTTTTTTCTTCCTGTTATTGTTCATCTCCTTCCATCCCTGTGTTTTCTGGGACCTATAACTGTGCTGTCTGTTTCAATGTCTAAGATGTCTGATATTTAGAATCTCTCTTTGATGCTGTGAAGTTACCTTCTCCTCTCGTTACTCTGAAACAACTTCAGGTTTACTGACTTCAAAGTGGAACATGCTCTTTGATGGCGATTTGCCATTAGCTTGATGTTCCTTCATGAAGAGATATTACTCCAGTTCCTTGGGCTGGAGGTTGGTACCAGGAAGATCAAAGCCCCGTGCCTGATTCCAGGAAGGGCCGGTGGGCGGTGCAGCTGCCATGCAATCTGCTGGCACCGTTAACTTCTGTAAACACATGCTGTTGGCTGTAAGGGAATACTAGTAAAAAAACCCAAACATGCAGACAGATAATATGTGACCACTGCTAACTAGCTAAAAGTAATTCTTTAGATCAAGTGGACATCTACATCGTCTTTTTTTCCTTAGAAGAATAATTGTTCAAGTATGGTGATTTTATTTTTGTTGTTGACAGTAATACAATCCTTTATGACTTATGTTAATAATGGTAGTTTCAGTATTTTCCTTTGTATTTCCACTGTCCTGCTTGTTTTCTAGAACGTTGCTTATAATGACTTATAATATCCCTGCCATGCAGCATCTCTTCCCATTTATTTATTTATGTATTTATCAATTTATCTTTTTTTATTTTAAGAGGCAAGTTCTCATTAGTTTGCCCAGGCTGGAGTGCAGTGGCTATAGGCGCAATCCCACTGCTGATCAGCACGGGAGTCTTGACCTGCTTCATTTGGGAGCTGGGCTAGTTCACTCTTCCTTAAGCAACCTGATGGTCCTCCGCTCGGAGAGATCACCATTTGATGCTAAAATTTGTTCAGACACCTGATCATCATAGTGCACCCCTGGGCTCCATCGATCCTCTACCTCAGCCTCCTGAGTAGCTGGGACTGCCCAGCCCTAGTGTTATTAGCTTTTCTACACTTCATTTACAGTAATAAATTCATTATTCCTTTAAACTGTGTGTGTTTTCACAGACTCCTGGCTTACTCTGTGCATTTATTTCTATTTCCACTTCTAGCCTGGGGATAGGTTGTAGGTTCTCCCAGAGTTGCTGCTCAACTGCAGAATAAAGCCATGAGCACAGATGGCCTCGGGCCCTTCTTGACAGCTGTATTCTCCTGGTTTTCCATGCACCTTTGCATGCTACTCTTCTTGCCACTCCTTAAAGGCTAACATTATCCACAGATTGGTTCTGGGTCTTCTGTCCTGCTGCCAAGCTCTCTCTGAGCCTCTTATCCACTTCCATGAGTTTTCAGTAGCGTTTACATACTGTGGCTGATAACTTCCAAATACGTATCCGCAACCTACTCTGAGGAGTTCCAACCTCTGGTACCAACCTCTCTTCACTGGCCCTGTGAGCACTTAAAACTCAGTTGTCTATCTTCTCATTTTCCTTTGTTTTCCATCTTATAAAATGATACCAACAGCCACCTATTGACTGAAACCTGATTCTATCTCCTAAATGTTTTGAATTTCTTTCTCTCCCTCCAGTTTAGCCTAAATGAGCACCAGCCTCCTAAATCAGCTATTTGTCTCTGGACTTGATCTTTCCAGTTTTTAGTCCACACAATAATCAGGATGATTCCTGGAAAAACATGCACATTCGATTGTTCAAACTCGATTGTTGAAACATGCTTAAAGCCACACCCAAGACACTAGGATTGTTTCCCAGAGGCTTTAGACAGAAAAATAAATTCCCTATGCTCTACTGCCTGTCCAGGCCTTCAAGGGCATCTCTCAAGAACAAAGGGGAACTCCCAGAATCTTAGGCCAGAACCCTATGAGTCCTTGACGCATCTATCTCTCTTGCCCTCCATGTCCAGTGAGTCACGAAATTCTGTACTCTTCCCTCCAAATTACACCTTGCATGATTTCAGCTCTCTTTAGCTCTACTACCGACTTAATCTAAACTTGGTGTCCCACAGATTATGGAAATTGCCTTCCAAGTTTAGGTCATTCTGTCTCTGTTAATAGCTGACTACATTATATTCTCCACACTGCAACTCAAGTTACCTTTTAAAAATGCAGAACTGATACAATTACGTCCCTGTTTAATACCATCAGTGGCTTTCCATTGTTCCTAAAATAACATCCAGACTCCCAGCAAGGCCTGAAGGAGCTTGTCCCTGAATAACTCTCCAGTGCCACCTCTTGCTGCCGTCACCTGCTACCTGTCCACTGTCAATTGTGTCCAGCTTTTTACTGACTCAAAGCCTTTACGCCTGCAGTCTCCCCTGCTTGAAATGCTCCTTCCCCATGTTCTCAACTGGCTATTTACTCTTCCTCTTTTGGATCTTAGTTTAAATGATGCTTCCTAGGCCCTCACTCTACATTTGTTTCCTCATTATAAGTTCCCAGGAAGCCTATAGTATGACTTCATGTGCTATAGTCACTTTTTATAATGTATCTGTATCTGTCTTATTAGAGGCCTAATTTCCTTTTTCCTCATTAGACTTCAGGCTACACTAGGGTAAGGTACATTCATTGCTGTAACATCAGCACCTAATACAGAGCCAGGAACATACTAAATGCACCATAGCTTTGCATTGAGTGAATGAATGAATGAAGCAATTCAGAAAAAAAGTCTGACAGATGATGATAAAATCTGAATAATGAATCTAAATTTCAGATTATTTCTCTCTTATACTAGCCATCCAGGTAAGGCAGGTATCTTGGAGATTATATTGTTATAAAGTATAGTATTAAAAATTGTAATAACTCTAGTAAAAATAGGAAATATAAGATTTTACAGTTATGTTTCCATTCTTCCATCTGATATTTGATGTATCTTTATGTAGTAGAAAGGCAGTTATTAACACCCAGATGTTCCAAGTGAGCAATCTGAGAAGCCACACCAAGGGTCGGCAGTGCAGGAGCCACAAATAGTCACCAGAGACAGGGAGAGGACTCCAGTCCTCTGACTACCAATTCCATGTTCTTGATGGATAATAACTGCTGAGGTTTCATAAAGGATCATTATATTGATACTTGTTTTGATATATTGCTATATTGATTGATGGCAGCAGCTTCTTTTCTACTTTCAGAGAGGCAGCATCAAGCTGCATGGTATTGTATATAAACATTTAGTTTTTGATTCTGTGCCTTCCTCCTTTTTATCATGCCAGCTTTAATTATCCTCAATTTCAGAGTTCTTTAAATCACTCCACTTTCTTTGATATTAATGCAAAAAGTAGAACAGTCCTCTTCTTGTTGTTTTCTCAAGTGGTTAGTATCCTTTCCATCTCTTTAATTCCCAGTCCGCTAGTGCAGATCTTAAGGGCTTACATTCCACTCCATGCTAGTGTTTTAGTATTTTCATTAGATAACACTCAAACATGGCTTTTGTCTGATTCATGTTTCTGTTAAACAGAGATTGGGCTTCTATTCCTTTGTAAGTCACGGGCAATAATTCATGAAGGAATAAGAAAATGGTTAGTATTCAAGGTTGACTTCATAAATAACCAAGAAGAGCTTGGTTTGCCACTCTTTTGGTCCCTTAATGGTGGAAAATTTGGTGGGGGAGGGGGTCTGGGAGTGGTGGATTCTTTTTTAAAATTTTAATACTTGGAGCACAGCCCAGATAATTAACAGAATTCTAAAATGTTCTTTTCACGAAGATTTATTTTATAATGTCCCAAGTGAAAATCATTTTTTATTACTCACAGGTAATTCTTTATTCATGCATTTTCTGTTACATTTTCTTATAACTTAGTCTTCAAATAGTTTTATATGTCATTCAGACTGTCTTACATAGCTATGCTATTACCAATCAGTCCTTTTCTTATTCATCATTCTAGCTTCACTTATAATTGGTTCAACCATATATTTGCCAGTTTTGTAGATCAAATACAGTTGAATATTAGCAGCTTCATCTGGATTAACTGAGTGCTGTACTGTTTTCTGTAGGAACAACAGACGGCAAGTGGAGGTTTCCGGTAAAACAAAACAAATAGAGCAAATAGTGACTGGACAAAAGCAAATTTTATTTTCTCCCTTCCAAAATTTTACCTGTCCTTGATTAGAATTTGAGACATGGGAAATTTTCATAACTCCTGAGATGGGCCAAGTTTGTATTTCTTCGTTGGTGTTCTAATGAAGTTAGAACTACCTACCTCTGTAAAGTTCCTTTAATTGTTTTATCACTTATATATGTACACGCTGTGCTAGTTTGCATCACTGGCACCAATTCTGCACCTGTTCCTTGCCAGTGCCTGTGAGTGGCGTATGCTTCCCTGCCCCCTGATTTTTGAGCCAGCCAGTGACTTCCTTTGGCTAATGGTAGGCAGAGTCCACTCTACAGTGTACCTACTGTCCTCCTTTGTGTCTACCATTAATAGGCATGCCTGAACTATGAATTCCAGTAAAATGAAAAGAGATACATGCTTTACATATTTTGAAGCTGTTTCATTAAATGCATATAGATTGGGAATTGTTTTATCTTCCTTAAAGTTGATTTTTTATAATTATGAAATATCCTTGTTTATTTCTAATAATGCCTCCTGCCTGTAAGTCTGCATTCTCTGATGATAGTACTGTGTAGCTATGCCGGATTTCTTCTGGTTAGTGTTTTCATGGAATAACTTTTTCCATTCTTTACTTTCAAACTTTTTGTCTTCATATGTAAGGACTCTTTCTTTATTATTTAAACCGAATCTGGAAATCATTGAGTTTGAGTTGGTATATTTAGTCCACTTATATTAAATGTAATTACTGACATATGTAAAATTGTAGCTGACATGTTACTCTCTGTTTTATATTTGGTTCACTTGTTTTATACTCCTTTTTCTCTCCTCTTCTTTTGGGTAAATCAAGTTTAATTTTTCCAGTTTTTCCACTATTGTTTGCTGTTCTAATTTTGTTGTCCTAGGTACTTGAGCTACTACTTTTATCACTTTCCAAACAATACTAGGATTTAAGTACAACTTATGTTAGTTTAGTTAAACTCCTCCCACCATGTGTGCTATGTTGACACATTTTAGTTTCATACATACATGTGTATATGTGTACATATATTTTTAATCACAAAATTTAATATAATTTTTTTGCAGTCAGTATTCACTTGAATTTACTTACATATTTACTTTCTCTGCATTTTCATGCTCTTTCTGAATCAAATTCTTTCAGCTAGAAAGACTCCTTTTAATATTTGTCTTAGCCCAGTTCTACTGGTAATAAATTGTCATATAGCTTTTGTTTGCTTGAAAATTGTCTTTATTTTATATGAATTTCTGAAGGCTGTTTCAGCTTGCTGGAGAATATGGTCTGTAGTTATTTTCTTTCGGCCTTTTAAAGACGGCATTCTGTTGTTTTCATGATGTTTATTAAGAAATCAATAGGTAATTGATTTTTATCCTATAAGGGAAATGTGTATTTTTCTTCTGGTTACTTTTGAGAATTTATTCTTTGTCTTTGATTTCAGCAGTTTTGCCTTGATGTGGCTATTTTAGTTTTCATTGAATTTGTCCTCTTCGGATTTCACTAAATTTCTTTTTTCTATGCATTGATTATTAGATTGGGTAATTCTTCACTGTTACTTCTTCAAAATATTGCCTCTGTCTCGCATTTCCTTTCCTCCTTTCTGAGACTCCAATTACATCTGTCTGAGATGTTTGTATCTTACTTTCTTTCTTTGTCTCTCTCTTTCTCCCTCCTCCTGCTTCTCTCTCTCCCTCTCCTCTTTCATCTTTTCTTTCTATTTATGCTGCAGTCTAGACATTGTGTACTGCTTTATCTTCTATACTACTAATCAGATCTTCTGCTGTGACCAGTCTGTTGTTGAATATGCCAGTGAGCTATTAATTTAGTTATTGCAATTTTCAGTCTGGGAATTTCTGTTCATGTATCCTAGTGAAACTCCTTATCTTGCTCTCTATTTTCCTGGAAATATTAATTACAGTTATTTTAAAGATTTTTCGTTAACTTCAATATCTGGATTATCTCTTGATCTTTTCCATTGTATGGTTTTTGTTTCCGTTTTGATGTCTGATAATTTTGGCTGAATTCTGGACATGTTGGACAGAAATTTGTAGAGGCTAGAGAAGACAAAGTGATCCCCCAGTGAATCCCCACCACAGCCTCTGATAGGCTTCTAGATTAGGCACAGATGTTAATTCAAATCAGCATTTAACTGACTCAGTGCAGTGTCTCAGTCCCCATGAGGCCTAGTTGATATCTTATATCTGGAGTACAATGCTTCACTAGTCCCAGCTGAGATTTGAAGGCCTTTGCCAAAACATTTTTTTGAAAATCTCTGAATTCTGCCATCTGACTCCTAATTATGATGAGTCTACAGAGACCCCTGCTTTGTGACCCAGCCTCATAGCTGTCCTGTCACTTTCTGCTTGGCCACCTTGTCTCTTGCCCATTGCTCCTTGGGAGTTGACCAGTGCTTCAAGGGTAAAAGCAGAAAGAGTGTTCTGAGCTTGTCTTCTAAGATCTTTACATTCTTGAGTCCTGGCAGTCGTAGTAGATCTTTAAAACTTTCAAGAAGATTATTTAAACTTTACTAGGTACACATTTTCTACTTGTCCTTGGTGGGAAGTGTAGTCTTCTGAATGTTTGCTTGTCATAACTGAAAATATAACTAACTGCATTTCTTTTAATGCCATGGGAAATGTGTTGAAGAAAACAAAGTGTATATAATTTTTTCATATAATAATGTGTTTATAATACAATCTACTTAATATTTTGGAAAATTATTTTTCTGTAAAACACTGAAGTGCTAATTAAATTTCAACAAATATTTTTTAAAAATAAATAAAGCCGGTTACAGTGGCTCATGCCTGTAATCCCAGGAGTTTAGGAGGCCAAGGCAGGCAGATTACTTGATTGCCCAGCCTGGGCAACACAGCAAAAGTCCATCTCTACAAAAAATACAAAAATTATCTGGACATGGTGGTGTGTGCCTGTAGTCCCAGCTACTCAGTAGGCTGAGGTGTGAGGATCGCTTGATCCCAGTGAGGTCAAGGCTGCAGTGAGCCAAGATCATGCCACTGCACTCCAGCCTGAGTGGCAGAGTGAGACCCTGTCTCAAAAAAAATAAGAATTTGTAATAAAAAAGTAAAATAAATAGAAACTCAAAATAAGATGAGAAAGTAAATCCATGTCCATCAGAAATAAGTAAGTTGAAGAATTGGAATGTGAACCTACCCACAGAGGATTCCAGACTCTGTGCAATCAACTATCTTTACCAGGAAATGGGAGAAGGAGAAAAGAGAGAGGAAAGAAAAGAAATAGAGAGGAAAGATCATGCATGAAAATTAAAGAGAGAGATCAAGGCCTTTACTGAGAATGCAGAACCAAGGCCTGTTTTCCCTAAGTTCCTCTTATTATGCCCAGAAGGAAAGAAAATATGTGAGTGAATAAAGGCAAGTATTTCCTAGGAAAGCTTTGTGTATTCATCGATTGCAGGATTCAATATTCTTATCATCCTCCCCGAATTGATCTACAGAATCCCAATACATCTATTCTAACTTATTATTATATTAAAATGAATCGTCACTAGTCTTTAGAGAAATAAAATCACAATGAGAAACCACTATACACCTAGCAGAAAGGCTAAAATTAAAAAGGGTGGAAACACCAAGTGTTTGGCAAAGATATGGAATTCTCATACATTGCTGGTGGGAAATGTGAAAATGATACTATCACTTTGGAAAACAATTTGGCATTCTTCTAAGCTAAATATACACTTAATATATAGCTCAGCAATTCCACTCCCATGTATTTACCCAGCAGAAATGAATGCATATGTCAACATAAAGATGTATGTGTGAATGTTCCTAGCAGCTTTATTTATAAGAGTTTAAACCTGGAAACAGTTCAAATGTCTATCAGCAGGTAAATGGATAAACAAGTTGTCAAACAGTTGAATACCCCAAGCAATAAGAAAGAACAGACTGTTGATATATGCAACAGCATGCATGTATCTCAAAAACGTTACACTTAGCAAGGAACGCAGACACAAAAGAACACATACACGATACAATTTTATGAAATTTTGGAACTGACAAAACTAATCTGTAGTTACGGAATGTAGATCATTGGTTTCCTGGGTCTGGGTCTGGGTGACAGTGTTGGGGGTTTGATGCAAATGGCAATTAGTGAGTTGATATGAAATTGCCTACACCTTGATATTTTGGCAATAACATAGGTATATATATTGTTAAAACTCATTGAACTATAACCTTAAATTTATTGAATATAAATTATAACTCTATGAAAATGATATTCATGTTTCCATATTGGAATTGTGGGTTTTGTTGTTGTTTTTTTGAGAGAGAGTCTCTCTCTGTTGCCCAGGCTGGAGTGCAGTGGAGCAATCCTGGCTCACTGAAACCTCTGCCTCCTGGGTTCAAGCTATTCTCCCACCTCAGCCTCCTGAGTAGCTCAGATCACAGGCATGCACCACTACACCCAGCTGATTTTTTTGTATTTTTAGTAGAAATTTTACCATGTTGCCCAGGCTGGTCTTGAACTCCTGACCTCAAATGATCCGCCTGCCTTTGCCTCCTAAAGTGCTAGGATTACAGTGTGAGCCACTGTGCCTCACCCCATATTGGAATTAATATTCAATTTATTTAGAGAGTAAACCTCTGTAATTTGCCCATTATCCCTGATAAATCATCCTGAAGCCTTCGTGTCATCACAGCTACCTAGTTAGCTTATTAAATATGCAAACCCCTGGGTCTCAACCACAGAAATCCTGATTCCTGGTCTGGTTGAGGCTCACGTTCTAAAGTCTCCAAGTGATCACTCCTAGTCAATCTGAGTGAAGGTGGTTGATAGAACACTTTAAGAAAATTTCTGTGGAATCGTGTTTTTTTTTTCTTTTGTAAGATATCAGTGTTTGCATCCTATGGAATCTTGCTGTTTTCAAGCAATGTTGATGTTTCCCCTGAAAAGGCAGTACAAGGTAGGACGGGGATGAGACTTGCCTGTGCTTAGAATGACAGTGAGAAGCAGAAAAGTAGTAATGAGAAGCCAGAGTTAAGAGTACATTCTGGGTGTGAAAAATGTGAAAGTAGGCCAGGCGGGGTGGCTTATGCCTGTAATCCCAGCACTTTGTGAAGCTGAGGCGGGCGGATTGCTTGAGCCCAGGAATTCAAGACCAGCCTTGGCATCATAGTGAGACCCCCCATCTCTAGAAAAAAAGTAAAAAATTAGCCAGGCATTGTAGTGCATGCCTATAATCCCAGCTACTTTGGAGGCTGAGGCTGGAGGATCACTCTAGCCCAGGAGTTCAAGGCTGCAGTGAGCTATGAAGGTACCACTGCACTACAGCATGGGCAATGGAGTGAGTCTCTATTTCTAATAAAAGTAAAATGTGAAGGTAAAATATGGCGTAAGGAAATAAAGGAAATAGCAACTCAAAATTACTTATGTCTTAGCTTTTCAGAGACGTCATACTTTGCAGGAGTCTAAAGCAGGTAGACTCCTTCCTTATCCTTTCTTAGAAGTCATTCTGGACCAGATGCCTGTTTACAGAAGCATCACTGTGAATGTGGCAGAAACAATCATATTTCAGGATTATATGACCTCTTTTCCATACTGTGGGATCCTTAAAAGTAATGCATTGTCTTCTGCATTTTTATCTTTCACCTAGCATATGGAAGGCTTTCAGTGAATATTAGCTGTATGAGTGAGGACATGACACATTTTAGCAAAATTACTTCTGACACAGTTCTTCCTTGTATGACAAAGTTCTTTATCTACAAGAATTCGTATTTGGGAACTTTGTGAACACATCTGTCCTTAGCTTTTCCGGTATTCTTTGAGGAAGTGTGACAAAAACATTATAATTGCACCAATAATCTTCAAGTATCATTTAAAAACTCTCGTGGTCCTCTAACACAAGAAAATGAGATAGATACATTAATACTTCTGAGTAAGATCTAGGTTACCAGTGATTGAAGTGAGTCAGCCCAGGAACAAGCTGGCTGGCAGAGAAGGAGCTGTGTAAGTGTGGATGAATGGTTGTAAATCTCTTTTTCCTGGTGGAAACTGAAGATTTCCTAGGTCCTTCAAAAATTAAATCTGCTATCATTTTAAGCTGTCTACTTTCCTATATATCCCCTATGTGCTATTTTAAACTCATTTCCACCTCTTTTTCTGCCCAGTGCCCTGACAATAATAATGAAGCAGTCGTTCACTGAAGGTACCCCATGTGCCCAGCACTGTTGTAAAAGTACAAATACTAACTCATTTAACCCTCGCAACGACCTTGTGAGAGAGCAGTGTATGTGTTCTCACTTCACTTATGAGTAGACTGAGGCAGAGAGAGGCTGTGTAACTTATCCAGGTTGAAGTCAGGATTCAAGCCCACTCAGTATATACTCTAGTGTACTAGAAAATGTAGCTCCTGATCTAATGGTGACAGACTAACGTGTCAGGGGTCCACATTGCTAATACTGATCGAGATTCAGCAATCAAAACTATAATCTTAATTAATAAAGCTAATAATTATAAACTAAATTCGTATAAAATTAGAAAAGCACTTCCTGCTTTAAACCACAAGCTAAGTTTTCTTTATTCATTTTGGATAGCAAGGCTTTCATTCTGAAAACTTTGAGGAACGTTGGATTTTATTATAAACATAATAAGTGACATTAATTTTCCAGTATCCCACTACATTTCCTATTTATATAATTGAATTTCATACAAAGGATTTTTTCCAACAGGTTTCTGAGAAAAGATTATATTAAATGTGTTACCGGAATTATTTTATTTTAGTGTATTATTCAAATATATATTGTAGGGGAATATTTGCATTGATTATGGCTAGGTAGAACTGTTTTTTTCTTGAAATGGGGTCTTGCTGTGTTGCCCAGGCTGGGGTGCAGTGACACAAGCACTGCTCACTGCAGCCTCCACCTCCCGAGCTCAAGCGATCCTCCCACCTCCCCCTTCCAAGTAGCTGGGAATATAAGCAAGTGCGACCAGTCTTGCCATGCTGCCCAGCCTGGTCTCGAACTCTTGGGCCCAAGTGATCTGCCCGCATCAACCTCCCAAAGGGCTGGGATTACAAGCATGAGCCACTGCACCTGACCAGCTGGGAGAACTTTTCTTTGCTCTTGCAAGTGTTTTAAAATGCTAAAAGTATGACTTTTGTGGACAAGTGGGAAGAGAGTTTACCTTTTAGCATTACTTCTAAAGACCAAGACTTGAAATTTCGCTTCTCCAGTGGGAGGATCTTATTCAAGAGGGACTACATGGGAGTTGTCCCTCTCCAGTGCTGATCTTGATGGGCTCATTACTGTTGACTTATTGAACTCAATGCTTTCCATCCCAAACATCATTTTTTGTTTCATATATTTATGTATTGACTTCATAAATCATAGAATGTTTTATGATTTTTAGAAAGTTTGGATTTGCAATTCATTAATCTGCTTTTATTTTAAAATATGCATAATGAGCTATAAGTATATTCTTAAATTTCTAGATACAAGCACTAGCGATTACAATAAAGAAAAAATCAAGGTATTAGCTAAAGAACAAAAGAGTTTCAAGGTCATTGCTTTATGTCTCTTTTACTTGATAAGTTTTTTACTATTCTATTTGCCTAAGGGAAACATTCCAGGAACTGTACTTCACATGCCTTAGAAGATCAATACTGCTGTTGGAGAGTAATAGTAAACATAGAATGAGAAAAAGAAATGTATAGGTTGCAATAATCCAGAAAAAACCTTTTTGGGAAGAAAATTTTTTTTGTTAGTCAACTAAAAAAAAATAGCTCAAATATTAGCATTTTCTTTAAGCAACAAATAAAGACATGATTATAAGTATTAGGGCAGTGCTAAAAATGTGAAAGTCTGTAGTCAATCTTTTTCAAGTTTCCCTTAGTTCATGGCCAGGGAATAATAATCTTAGATGTCTTCATTTACATTTGACAGAGAGTTTTGTTTTTATCATGAACATATAATAAGTTATGTAACAAGGAATAATTGTTTAATTTACACATATTTTACTCAGAATGTGTTTATTCATCATGCACTTGATACATTAATTCCTTGTAAGTACATTAACCCAATGTGAGAAAATCAAACTTCTAAATTTTAAAATGATACATAAAATGGAGAACTTTTGAAGTGCAGTTTATTATGTGTATTTCAGATAATGTGAATGAAATGGATAGCCATGCAAAAAGTACTAGTAATATTTTTGTGAAATTAAATATAATTAAACAATGCCATCTTATTGGCTTGAATGACATCAGCTAGTCAGCTTCAAATAGTTTCATATTTCACTAGGTTTTCATGCATCTTCATTTATTAAATAAATATATTTTTCAAAGGACAATTGCTTATTTTTCTTTTTACTTTTAAAAAGGAGATTTTCTGGGTAATATTAATTTCTTCATGTGATTTTGACAAATATTATCAAATATTATTTTATATTACTGATAAAATGAAACAACTTGTTTTTTGATGAGCTGAACATATGTGACATTTATGGTGAATTTATAAGACCCTGACAGAGTGCTGAGAGAGTGTGGCAGCATTGGAGTTCTGACAAGCTACAGCAGGAAGAACCAAAACAGAGGTGTTAAGGCCATGCTCTCTCAACAAAGCATCCGAGAAAACAAAACCTCTGTGCCTTTGTCAGTCAGGGCTCTCCAGAGAAACAGAACCAATAGGATGTCTGTGTGCGTGTGCGTGTGTGTGTGTGTGTGTGTGTGTGTGTGTGTGTGTGTGTGTGTGTAGAGAGAGACAGAGAGAGAGAGAGTTTTAAGGAATTGGCTTACCTGATTGTAAGGACTGGCAAGTCCTAGGTAAGAGGTGATATTGCAGCTGGAGTCCAGAGGTTGTCTGGAGGCAAAATTCCTTCTTTCCTAGAGAACTTCAGTTTTCTTTCTTTCTGTTACAGCGTTCAACTGATTGGATGAGGCCCACCCACGTTACAGAGTTTAACCTGCTTTACTCAATGTTTACTGATTTAATATTGATTACCTCTAAAAAATACCTGCACTGCAACATCAAGACTAGTGTTTGACCAAAAGCTGTTTACCATGGCCTAGCCGAGTTGACACATTGCAGTTCCCATTAGCAGTACCATTAGCCGAGGGTTGAGAAAAATATTACATGTCAGCTCATTTAAAATACATTTATTACATGTCTAAAGCAGTATTTAATAAGTATGATATGTGTTTCTGTATCTTTACAGACAAAATCTTTAGTAAAGTAGGTACATGTGTAAGAATCAAGAGAAGCCAAAGCTACTGGGAATGAACAAAGGTATTTAAATTGAGTGACACTGATATTTAATATAAGAATGACCTTAAAATAAATAATTTATGTAGTGAAATACAACTTCTTTCCTGATTGTTTTTAATCAAACAGAATGAGAAGAAATGGGCTGCTCTAAAGATAAGAGCCATTGGGAGTAGATTAATAAAAGCATTTCTAGATGATGAAGTTTGAGAAAATGTTAGAAAAATCTAACAGTGGGTGTTACATATATCAACTCATGATGCCAACAGAAAATACATTATTGTCAGTTGTTTCCTTCAATGAATGGCTTAGAAATACAACGTGTGTCTATGTGTGTGTAATGTGGCATATTTATGCACACATTTTCAATGTGCTACTGTATGGCATATTTAGATTTAGAATTGCTTTTTAATATCTTCTTTCCTAGAATCTGAGGTGGTTTATTTTGATGGACAAACTGCTGTGCTGTATAGACTTGATAAAAAACCTTTAAAACCAATAAGAGACGTTATTTCTTTGAAATTTAAAGCCATGCAGAGCAATGGAATTCTACTTCACAGAGAAGGACAACATGGAAATCACATTACTCTGGAATTAATTAAAGGAAAGCTTGTCTTTTTTCTTAATTCAGGTAAAAAATACTTGAACTTTTATACCAGTAGTTTAAAAAAATCTGTTTACATTTGTTGGTACTCAGTCTTTTCACAGTTAGATAAAATGACCATATAATTCATCATCTAAACCAGAACACCTTTAAGAAATAAAAAATACACAAGTGATAGTTACTGTGGGACAGTAAGTGCAAAGTAGAACTGCAATGAACAAATGTAAATGAAAGTTTAAGAGCATTACTACCAGATGCATGCAATACATACATATCCTAAGTATGATTTCTGTAAACAGCATATATTTTGACAAACTGTGCAAGATCACCATATGTGTGTATAATATATATGTAATATATGATTATCCATGTCATAAAGACAAGAATACATCATTATAAAATTATGAGATAATGCTGATAATGAGGTTCTAAGAAAGAAAATATTTGCAATGTAAATACAAATGTCATGAGTAATAGAAAAAATACTAAGAAAAATTTCAACAAAGTGTAGAATTGAACTTAAAAATAAAAACAGGGTAAGGTTATTGTGTTCAAGATAGAGAGAAAGTGAGAAAACAACTCTGTAAGATGGAAAGTTGGATGCAAACTGTGATGCTCAACTAAAAAAGGGAAGCCGTGATTTTGAACAGAAATAACTGTTTTTTTCCTTCTCCTTTAAGGCAATGCTAAGCTGCCTTCCACTACTGCCCCTGTGACCCTCACCCTGGGCAGCCTGCTGGACGACCAGCACTGGCATTCCGTCCTCATCGAGCTCCTCGACACGCAGGTCAACTTCACCGTGGACAAACACACTCATCATTTCCAAGCAAAGGGAGATTCCAGTTACTTGGATCTTAATTTTGAGGTTATTATAGATATATAGTTTAAATTAAATATAACCTGAAAAATAAGGTAGCTGCATAGAGAAATGCCATTTTATAGTAATTCATAACTAAGTTGACTAATAGTAATAGGTACGTCTGTCCCGGTACTATGAAACTGTTTATGCCTTCTAATAGGTCAGTTTATTATAATAGATCATCTTTTCCACCTTGAAAAGAAGTAAACAGTCAGTGTTAGGTTTAGGAAATCCACAAATGCAGAAATACCAAGGTAGCAAGCATTGTTACTAAATGTACTCATTTGAATATATTTCATTTGAAATTTCATCTGGTATATTACACTTGTTGTTTGACTATGCAGATTCCTGGGGGATTTTTTTTCTTGTCTTGGTGCAATCCTAACCAACATAGCATTATTTAGGATCACTTTGAGAAGTTAACAAGATATACACCAATAGATTTATTAAATAACAGGAAAGTCAGATGCTCACACATAAATAATATCCTGATATTTTTTAAGTCATTAATGCTTTTTGCAACCCATTGCCCATATGTATCTAAGCTACACTGTTAAATAGCATCTATTCTTCCAGTCCTTCACAGGACACCTTAAAGTGTATGAATGATCAGAACAAACCAGAAAAACTGTGATATTTACTGGCGTAAGTGGCTTTGGCATATAATATTAAACTGAAGATCCTAGTCCTATACCGGATTATTCAGTTTTATTACTTTAATTTAACCATGTAATAGCAAAAGATAATATCTAATGCAGAGGTTGGCAAACTATGGGCATCAGGCCAAGTTTTGACATTTTTTAATTAAAAAAATATAAAGCCTGTTTTTGTTCAAAAGAGAAGGTTTTATTGGAACATGTTCTCTTTCTTTATGTATTGTCCGTGGCCACATTGGTACTTCGTGTCAGAGTTGAGTGCTGCAAAAGAGATCATATGACCCACAAAGGGTAAATTTACTACATGGCTGAAAATTTCAACGTGGCAGAAAATGTGTGTTGACTTCTTCCTTTTAAGTTTGTTCATAACTGTGTGGTGCCAGAAATAAAGGTATTAACAGCTGCCATTATGATAGAACACTTCATTTGGAATAAGCAAGCATGCAAATATAAGATAATGGGAATGGATTTGCAACAATTAGTACTAGACCTATTAATTATAAATGCTTTAAACATGTACCATCAGAAAATCACTAAACAATGTTATTTATGTCATTTTTCTTTCTAAGATCAGCTTTGGGGGAATTCCGACACCCGGAAGATCGTGGGCATTCACACGTAAAAGCTTTCATGGGTGTTTAGAAAATCTTTATTATAATGGAGTGGATGTTACCGAATTAGCCAAGAAACACAAACCACAGATCCTCATGATGGTAAGGAAGCCTAATGGGAAGGAAAGAAAAAAGGACATTTTATTTTTTGCATTTAAAAATTATTCATGTGAAGTCTCCATTTCATCTAATATTTTAAGAATCAGTTCTTACTTTAACAGCTGCCCATGTAATATAGTAATTTAGTTTTATTTATTTATTTTTTTTTTTGAGACAGAGTCTCCCTCTTGTCTCCCAGGTTGGAGTGCAGCGGCGCAATCTCAGCTCACTGCAGCTTACACCTCCCAGGTTCAAGCAATTCTCCTGCCTCAGCCTCCTGAGTAGCTGGGATTACAGGCGCCCGCCACCATGCCCAGCTAATTTTTGTACTTTTAGTAGAGACGGGGTTTCGCCATGTTGGCCAGGCTAGTCTCGAATTCCTGACCTCAGGTGATCTGCCTGCCTCGGCCTCCCAAAGTGCTGGGATTACAGGTGTGAGCCATCGGGCCTGGCCAATTTTTTTTTTTTTTTTTTTTTTGAGATGGAGTCTCACTCTGTCGCCCAGACTGGAGTGCAGTGGCGCGATCTTGGCTCACTGCAAGCTCTGCCTCCTGGGTTCACACCATTCTCCCGCCTCAGCCTCCCGAGTACCTGGGACTACAGGCACCCACCACCATGCCTGGCTAATTTTTTGTATTTTTAGTAGGGACGGGGTTTCACCATGTTAGCCAGGATGGTCTCGATCTCCCAACCTCGTGATCTGCCCGCCTCAGCCTCCCAAAGTGCTAGGACCACAGGCGCACTTTTTTTGTTTTTGTTTTTGTTTTGAGATGCAGTCTTGCTCTGTTGCCCAGGCTGGAGTGCAGCGGTACAGTCTTGGCTCACTGCAACCTCTGCTTCCTGGGTTCAAGCCATTCTCCTGCCTCAGCCTCCCGAGTAGCTGGGACTACAGGTGTGTGCCACCACACCCAGCTAATTATTTTTAGTACAGACAGGGTTTTGCCACATTGGCCAGGCTGGTCTCAAACTCCTGACCTCAGACGATACACTCGCCTCGGCCTCCCAAAATGCTGGGATTACAGGCATGAGCCACCTTACCCAGCCTAATATAGTAATTTTTATTATGCATAAAAAGTTATAAAGTAAATATGCCTCATGGGACATCGTTGTTTCATTTTTATATGAAATAAAATAACTTTCTATTTTTACATGGAAATCAGAATTCATATGTCTCACGTGTTTTTGGTGTTGTTATCCACAGGAGACCAATCATTTTGCAATGGCAATCCCTAATGATCTATTCCCTAATCAACTGGAAATACTTCCAAATCAGTTAATAAACTTCTTTCAATGTTTAAAGTTTGAAATATCTAAGTTGGGGTTAAAGAGAAAGCTCATGTTTAGTTGTCAGTGTATCTCAGCAGCACATCATGGGAATATTTATTTGTATTGTTGGAAACATGTTTTCTTTCCTGTTATGTGCTGGAGGAGTTGGCTCATGGGTTGCAGGACCAAAACCTGAAAATATCTCTGACTGTGTGTCACCAGACCACACAATGAATACATCACTTAGATTAGCATGAGAAAAGGGGAAAAACAGCTGTGAAGCCCATGAACTTTCCAAGAAGGTAAAGGAGAAAAAAAAAAAAAAAAAGATGGGTTTGAAGTCTAAGTTTTACTATGAACAGCACCCTGCTGAGATCATAAAAATGAAAAATACCATCAAGATACATGAAAAAGGAAACACCAAATGGAAGAGTGATAACAAGGCTCCACAGAGCGCAGTTTCCTTTGACAGGATGAAAAAGAAATGAAAAGAGGAAGGAGATAAATGGAACAGCCCTCTACCTAAAGTTTCTGTCCATGGAGAAACTGACATTTAAGTGCTGCTCAACAGAAAAAAGAAAAAAGACCTGGTTATTGAAGTTGGCTTTGTTGGAGATGCGTTACTCAGATACAGATACAAAGATGGGTTTGGCCAATGGGCATCCGTGTCAAGAAGCCTGACCTAACATGTTCTGAATATTAAGCTACCTTTTATCTGCCAGTCCTTGGTGTTCAGAAGAATCCCTCCTCTTCACCCTAACTTCTATGGGGCTATTTCCAAAGACACTGTCATTGAAGTGAGGAAGAGTGAGTTGGGCCTTATGACACAAAGAGACAAGACTATTTGAGGACAATAGACACAGGTTTTCATATACATTCCATGTTATTCTGAATTACTGATGGGTTCACTGATGGAATTATTGAGTATAGCCAATAAGGAGAACCACAGTTAAGCTGGTATCTCTGGGTTCTGGATATCATCCTCAAGAAAACTATTTACTAATTACATTGAATGAGGTTATTAAAATGTGTAAGTTTCACACAAAAACAAAAAGACAATTCATTCCAAATTGTGCATATGGATATATAATATTAATTATGGGAATTCCATTTTAAGAATTACTACAATTCTATGTGTTCTGTATAAGAAAAGGAAAATAGTTGTTCCAATATATAAAAGGAAAACATTTAAAAATGTATTTTGTTGGGAAAATCAGTTGTGAGAATTCATTCAGTCAACTAACAAGCACTCCTCTGTGGCAAGAAGCCCTGCCTCTCTGTTGTAGCAGGCAGCCACCCACCTAAATGATGAGGTCAAGAAATATACAGCTGATAAAAAGATAAAAAATATGTAGTAGTCCACTGATTACATGTGTACTATGGATCAGCGCCAATTACTTGTAAGCTTTTGGTATTTAGTTCGTTACAGCAAATGTTTTATTTTTTAAATTTTCTTCTGCAAATGTTTTCTTGTCATGAAAACTGTTTCCCATTTATCAGAATTACAAAAATAGTCAAGAAGAAATGTTCTGATTGATGTATACAGTTAGAATGTGTATTAAAGATTATTATAAAATGATAACTGAATTATATCCATTTCTAAAGTATGTTGGGACAGAATTTTTTTAAAATGTGATTCTGTTTTGAAAATTGTTTTACCACTGGATCAGTGTGGTTCTTAAACTTGGCTTTATCTTGGAGTCACCAGAGGAAATTCAAAAGATACCTTTACCTGGCTCCACCTCCAGAGATCAGGATTTTAATTGGTCTGTATCTGGATTTTAAGAGCCCTTCTGGTGATTCGACTGTTTAGCTAGGTTTGAGAGCCACTACCCTAGATTGTCTGTCCTGCTCCAGTAACATTCTTTTTCTAAAATCATTTATAGTATATTAGAAATAAATCCATGGAAATTCCAAGTAAAATCAGAATTACTGGGGTTTTTCTCTGGAACTGAAATTCCTATGTGTGAATAATGCCCAAGAATTGCCTATTCCTTTCACCAGCCAAACAAAGCAAAACAAACAAAAGAACAAAAACCATTTAAAAACCTAGTAAGATGTTGACTTGCCAGATATTAAAGCATACTAAAAGCTTCTATATTAGAATCAGTATGGTAGTGGTTAGGAACAGAGAAGTCAGTAGAACAGTCAAGATTTCAGAAAGATCCCAGTTTATGTGCAGAGTTGTTAGTAACAAGGAATGTGGCTCAATTCAGTGGAACAGGGATGAATTATTTCTGAAATTCTGCCGGAACAAACAAATGTCCATAAGGCAGAAAATAAGCATGATCACTATCTTATACACACTAAGAATATGTAAATTAAAGAGGATGAGAAACAAACAACAATCTTAAAGAAAATCTATGAGATTGTATGTAGGACCTAGGGTAGTATGAAACTTTCTTAACAAAGATTGGAAACTCAGAAGCTGTAAAATACAATATAGACATAATTGACTATATAAAAACATCAACGTTTTCATGCTAAAAATACTATATGCAAACATTGTATATAACTATTAGATCTGAAAACCATTTGAAAGGCTGTCAAATATAACTTTCCAACAGCTAAAAATATGACCCATACAAATATCAAATAAGCATGTGTCAAAGATTTAGTCAATTGATTAATGAGGGAACCAGTAAAATAGTAAGCTGGTTCAAAAGAGATTTTGAGGATTGTGTAGAGAAGACCAAATGTTGCTCAGGAGAAAGACTGAGTATGAAAATGTCCTGTTATTTGCTGTATCCTCAGGGCTAGCACAGGGCCTGGAAAATAGCTGGCATAGATTAAACTCCTGTTGAACTAAAATTATATTGAGACTCCTTTACTAATGCTGAGAAGTAGAGAAGTGGAGAATTTCTCACACACACACAGAAAGCCACATGGATGTCTGACCAATTATAATGATACTTATGTTGAAAGAGAAGATAAATGTCATAGATTTCAGCTTTAGCAGGCAGACTAATCCTGGATTGATAAAAAGCCTTGTACGTCTTCGTAAAATCTGGCTTTAATTAGATAGAAGCACCACCTGTAAGACTGCTCAATGTGCTCTTTTGTTTTATTTATAGGGAAATGCGTCCTTCTCATGTCCACAGCCACAGACTGTCCCTGTGACTTTTCTGAGCTCCAGGAGTTATCTGGCTCTGCCAGGCAACTCTGGGGAGGACAAAGTGTCTGTCACTTTTCAATTTCGAACGTGGAACAGAGCAGGACAGTTGCTTTTCGGCGAACTTCGACATGGTTCAGAGAGTTTCGTCCTCTTTCTTAAGGATGGCAAGCTCAAACTGAGTCTCTTCCAGCCGGGACAGTCACCAAGGAATGTCACAGCAGGTAACAGTTGTATTCCCATAAACCTGACATATCCACATGGAAATCATTTGGCAATTAGTGAGTGAGTGAGGCAGTGAGATGCTCTATGCCCCCACTAGAGGAACAGATTGCTGTTTCCATTTAGACTGTTCTGTGTGGTACACCCCGCTGCCACTAAAGTGTTCTTTTGACCAAAATGACTATATATGAGAAATATGAAATGCATATTTCTGCAGACATACCTTCCCATATACAAGGAATACCCTGAGCTCCATTTCCTGACAAACATATACCAGCCTCCATCCCAAAGAACTAGGGTCAGGACCTCATGGAACAGACAATACCTGGAGGCACATTCCTCTCCTGTCCTCCTCCTCCTTTCCCTTCTCCGCCCCGCTGCTCAGGGTCTGTGCACAAATATTCTATACACAGTAGGCAGTTGATAACTCTCACTTTACAGGGAAAGATGCCCGGCAAATACCAAGAGTTCTTATTCTTTCGTTGATGGCTGATTCATTTTCTGGGATAGCCGGGCACCCTGGAAGAATCTCGGCTCCTCCACTTACTGCCCTTCTGAAATGTAAATCACGAAGCCTCCTAAGCCTCAGCTGTTTTCACTTGTGAAGTGGTAAACCTCAGATCTCCTTTGCAGGGAGAACAATAGGAAGTCTGATTTTATTAGCACAATGCCCACCCCACACACAGGCCCTCACATCCCCACTCCCCATCAGGGCCTGTTTTTGTTGGGCAAATGCTAGGTTAGGGGCTCAAATCCCATGAAGCCAGACTGAGTTACAATAGATGGGAACTAATCTCACATGCAGTCAGATGTGGGCAAGTTTGTTAACTACAGAGCTGCTGGATTTTGATGATTGGATTTGCAGATGGCAGGAGCACTGGGTCCTAAATTGACATTGTGCCTAAATTGGCATCGGAACTAAATGGGGGATTTAAAAAAAAAAAAAAGCGTAATCTGAAAAAGAAAAAGGCACAGACGAAGAGGCTGACTTCTGCTTGAGACCAGGGGGTTATCATACTCAAAAAAAGATTCCTTTTGGCTGTAAGAGGCACACGTGACTATACTGCTATTAAATGTTGTGGTATGAAAGCAGGATTTCAAGACCCGTGAAGAAATTCGGAGGGCGGGGCCTTATCTCAGTACTTCTGGAACAATCAGGCAAGTCCTGGGTGTTAGAATCTGTGTCCACCTCACAAAGGTGTTTCAGGGGAGATAAAACAGATATTCAGAGGGGCCGTATATTTTTTATCTTTTAGAAATACAAACCTAGTTTCCATTTCCTCATGAATAAGATTTTTTCCAAGAAAGGTTAAAATCGTGACCTACACACAGATACAGAATGAACACATGTCAGAGATTTTCTTTAACTCATTGATGAGAGAACCAGTGTTAGGGAAATAAGTAAAGATAAAATTGCCTACCAACATAGTGAATCAGTTTCACAAGGTAGAAATGAAATAGTCTTATTATGGAATAAGTATTAAGCCAGACTGTGATGTACATTTCAGGCAATCGCTAATGTGATTGCAAAGATAAAGAAATTTCATCCATTTATATAGCCAGGCAGATACAACCCACTACATATATGTTCTAAAGATAAAGGACAACTTGTCCTCAAGTAAGAGGACTTGACAGCACTGTTTGCTACACAGCCCATCTTACATTCACCTGGTAATTGGGAAGGCACACTCCTTTATGCAAAGGAAAACTAAACTCCATGTCTCTTTGACAAGTGGGTATTTGCAGCTTGGAGCCAGGTACCTAAGTTAAACTCCCACGGAGACAAGGAGATAGGAGCACTGCCTTTCTTTATGTTTACATTTCAAAGAAATGTCTCCAAGGTCCTCAAGAAAAACACTCCTGGAAACAAGAAAGAGGCTAAATAAGATTTTGTTTGTTTGTTTGTTTGTTTTAAGATTTTAAAGATGTACAATTACAAGTTTTCTGAAAGAAATGCTCTAAGGAAAAAAAGTGAATGAAAGTGTGTATCCCTCTTAGCACTAAGAAAGCTTTTGTTTGTTTTGGTTTGTGTTTACCCTTACACCAGTAAGGCCTGTTTAAAGAAGTACCACACATTTATAGTCAGAAAAGAGATGCCGACTAGCTAAACTTGTCAATATCCAAAGGGAAAGGCAAATCCCTTCCCTGTACACACTTTGCATCTCTATGGACAAGCATTATTTGCATTATTATCAATGTTCTGCAAGTTAACTTCTGTCACTACACAGCTGTAAAGTAACCTAGTCCAAGATGATGGTTTACAATCCCGTAATATCAGCTGATCTTTCCATTGAAAAGATACCCAGTAATCTCCTTTGCCCATTTGAAAGACTGCCCTCAATTTTTTTCCTACAGTAGTTGGTTCAGTTTTACTGCTGATGAGTTGCATATATTCTGGATTCAATGAAGTGCTGAACAAGCACTTCATCCAGTTCTGGGTTGCACAATAACTAGAATTAAATATAATTAAAGTTCTTAAATCTCATCAGGATTTTGCTTCAGCTCCTGGCTTTGTGAGTGTGATATTTTGCCTCTGCAGTTAAAATGTTGTAGTTGTTAACAAGAGATCATCTTCATATCAAATGTGTTTAAAATAACATCTATGTTGTGGGCAATTAATTTAGTAACTTCTCATTTAAATATTTATAGATTCCACTGTATCTGATTTTCTTGTGCATAAACTATGGCCAAAGGCCAAATACAACCTAATAGAAAACAAAAAGAAAACAAATGTGGATGATAGACATGAAAACAGTTATATGAAGATCTGCTTTTATTTGTCAAAAGATATTCTTAAAGAGGGCACTTTTTGCAGTTATAAAAAGAACATGTCAAAGATTTTGTTTAACTCATTAGTTTATGAGGGAATCAGTAAGATGTTACTGCTGCAATGATTTTGTGTATAATGTAAAACTGGCTTATTCCATGGGATGGGGTAGAGGAACCAGGAAGAAGTTCAATTGTATTCCTGCCAGACAAAATTCATTTGCATGTCTATGGACAATAATCATTTGCCTGCTTTCAATTTTCTACAATTCACAGGGTGGTAAAAGAATTCAAAGAAGGGGCCAGGTATGGTGGCTCACGCCTGTAATCCCAGCAATTTGGGAGGCCAAGGCATGCAGATCACGAGGTCAGGAGATTGAGACCATCCTGGCTAACACGGTGAAACCCCATCTCTACTAAAAATACAAAAAAAATTAGCCAGGCATGGTGGCGGGTGCCTGTAGTCCTAGCTACTCAGGAGGCTGAGGCAGGAGAATTGCTTGAACCCAGAAGGCGGAGCTTGCAGTGAACCGAGATGGCACCACTGCACTCCAGCCTGGGTGACAGAGCGAGACTCCATCTCAAAAAAAAAAAAAAAAAAAAAAATTTCAAAGAAAGTAAAAGGCACAGAAACCTGCAGAATCATATAATCCTCCAGATTGTGTTTAGACAATGCCTAGTTTTACATTGAAGACATCCAGAATCTTGGTTGATTTTAAAGAATAATTTATTTCCTTACACTTTATTACTACTTCTGTTTCTGTTTCATACATCACTGAAGGTTAAAAGGGAAAGCTAAAATATTAATGTTAATGTTTAATTTTTAAGAAGTACTACATTTGAAATGCTAATAATATACTAACTTCACATAAATGCATGTTAGGAAGAAAAATAAATGAAGCATAGAGCCATTTTAATAATTTACAGGTTTCCCAAGACTATCAAGTAAAATGTTAACTTTATGGGAAAATTTCTATTAAAGTTTATTATGATATATGTAACTTCTGAAATAGTTTCAATCTTGGCCTAATTTTAAACTTCAGTGCAAAGTTAATTTAATAGGCCTCATGAAGCTAATCTTATTTTTAGCCCATTTATTGGCATGTATCTTTGACATATTATCAGGTAAAAGAAAGCACGGAATACCTCTAGTGATTTTAAATATCTTAACATTTAAATTTACCATCAAAGACAATTCATTATGTTACCAAATTATTTGACAAGATTAATTTCATAATTACTACTAAGAATCATAAAATAATGTGGATGTGAGTGTAAATATATAAAAATATTGTACATATATAAAGTACAACTCCAGTTCTTTCCTAAGCATTTTTTATCAAATATTAAATAATAGCTTTTATTTTATTTTATTTTATCTTTTTGAGACAGCGTCTCACTCTGTCACCCAGACTGGAGTTCAGTGGTGTGATCTCAGCACACTGCAACCTCCACCTCCCAGGTTCAGGTGATTCTTGTGCCTCAGCCTCCGAAGTGACTGGGACTATAGGCTAGTGCCACCATGCCCAGCTAATTTTTTGTTTTTTAGTAGAAATGTGGTTTCACCATGTTAGCCAGGCTGGTCTCGAACTCCCGACCTCAGGTGATCTGCCCGCCTCAGCCTCCCAAACTGCTGGGATTACAGGCATGAGCCACCATGCCCAGCGAATAATAACTTTTAGAAGACAGTATAATTATATCTATAATCATAATTTGTTAATTCAGAAACACACGAATATATGTTAAAGATTTTAACTAATCAATGAAGAAACCAGGAAGATGTTACAATCAGTTCGGAGGATAATTCAAAGTACTACACATACAGGCAGATAAGAAATGCCAAAATGAATTACAGACAGATGTGAAATGGTTCAGTAAGCAACTGCACCTCGCCAGGCACAAGTCATTTGTATTTCTATGGGTACAAGTCATTTTGCATTACTGTCAGTTTTCTACAATTTACAGGGCTGTAAAATAGCTCAGACCGTGAAAGCAGGGTTCACCTTAATTAATGGGTGCAGTAAGCCAGACATCCAGTGATCTTCCATTTCAAATCCTGTCACACCCCATAAGTATGTGCAATTATGTGTCAATTTTTTCTAAAAAAAACTTTTCACAGTCATTCTTGACATATTTTTTATCAACTCACTTTCTTGATTCTTGTAAAATGTTTTTGTTAGATTCAGTAAAGCAAGTAAGTTTTGCATTTGAAGATTAAACCAAATTGTGTTGTTTTTATCCCATTGTAAAGGCTCCTACTGTATATATTTGATAATTAAATTCTAGTTACTTTAAGCAAATTACCAGAATTTGTTACAGTGATTCTTCAGAAAGAGTAATATTTTTATTCATGTGTTATTTTCGTAATAAATGAAATTTTTAAATTAAAGATAGGTGGTTAATTTTTTTTCAGTGATACATGAACATGTAAATACCACTCTTCTCTGACTTATTCAGTGATCTGAATCAAATTGTTTTCAAGTGTTTACAGGGCTCATAATTTAGAGTTGTCTCTGACTGATTGTATTTCCTCCAGGTGCTGGATTAAACGATGGGCAGTGGCACTCTGTGTCCTTCTCTGCCAAGTGGAGCCATATGAATGTGGTGGTGGATGATGACACAGCTGTTCAGCCCCTGGTGGCTGTGCTCATTGATTCAGGTGACACCTATTATTTTGGAGGTAAGAGAAGACAACTGAATGACACTGGCAGTGGAACCACTTTTTATCTTTATTGCTTTGCATTTTGAGTCTCTAGTCAAATTTAAACCAAGTTGATACTAAGAAATAATTTATCTCTAGCCATGAAATTAATACTTTTGAGTTTGTAAAAAACATGAAACATTTAATCAATTTTTCTTCCCAATACAAAAATAAGTATCTGCAGAAAGTTTACTTGCTGTTTAAATAACTTCATATTTTCATTTAACATTAAAAGAAAAATATATTTGAGCTACATGTAAATAAGTGGAAACTTTCAAACAATATCATAATCATATCTCTACAACAGATAAATCCATTTATACTTCTAACAGTTAGCTCGTAAAAACAAAACAAATCGTACTGTCTGAAGTCATTGGCTTACATAAAATATTACTTATATATTTAAGTCTACATCTAAATCTATACTATTGAATCATTATTAGTACACAGCTCAGTTTATAGATAGATGGATAAATATTTTTTACATGGAGAAGGCGTAATAGGAAATATCATACTGATTATGAAGTACTTTCAAAACATTGACAATGTAAACAAATATTAATTAATAGGAGACAAACATATTAAATGAATCCAGTATAACTGGTGTTACACTGGTGCAAAGTATTGAATGTTTGCTTCCCCACCCCAGATTCATAGTTGAAATCCTGACCCCAGAGTCATGGTGTCAGGAGGCTTTGGAGGGTAATTAAGTCAGGAGGGTGGAGCCCTAATGAATGGAATTAGTGCCCTTATAAAAGAGGCCCAAGAGAACTTCCTTGCCTTTCCTGCCATGTGAAGTTATAAGGCGAAGAGTGTGGTCTGTGAAGCAGACGCTGCATCTGCTTTGCCTCAAACTCAGACTTAGACTTTCCAGCATCCAGACTGAGAGAAATAACTGTTTGTTGTGTAAGCCACTCTGTTCATGGGATTCTGTTAATAGCAGCCCAAACTGACTATGAGAACTCATACAGCTAAAGAAATGGAAACAAGCAGATCTTTTGATTATAAAGGAAGTTTGGATTTTTTTAAATTAAAAGAACCACTAGGAATAACAGCAAAACCCTGCTATGTATTCTAGAATGCTCCTGTGAATCCAAAGATTAAGCTTTTATACCTGGAAACCACAGTTAAGAGAAACAATCATGTGAGAAAACTTATCACATGGGGGCATGGATGCCTGTACATTACAGCATTCTGTTATCATCCCACATCACCACATATATGATAAGAAAACTCACTCTCAAGTAAGAAAGTTTTCAACTAGGTATGAAATTCCATGCTGGACACAGATACAGAGAGCCACTTGCACTGTACCTAAACACTGAAGTGTTACTGAGGTAACTTAATTACTTGTAATTCTTACTGGAAAGGTAAATATATTCAGCCTTTCTTAGTAATAAAAATTGTATGTAAACAGAAATATAGATCTAGTAATAGAAGACTTGTTATATACATGCAGTCCTATACATTGCATTTTACCTCATCAGTATTTGTGGTATTTCGCAAAGAATATATACTTTTCCAAATATACAGCCACAGACATTCAAAGACTTCACTGAGCTGTCCTCTGGCACACAGGTGTATTTAAATTGTTAAAGAAAATTAAAATGGCCTGAGGTATCTCTGACCAGACAAAGCCTTGTAAGTGGCCTTAACTTTGTTTGATTTACCAATATAAGCAAAACTTACCTTGAGCTATTTCTTGTAAATGGCTTTAAAAATAAAAAAAGTCAAACTTAAGGCTAACCAATCAGAAGCCAATTAACTTATATAACTAGAGACTTTCCAGCAGGATCAACCAAATAAGGCAATTGTATAACTACAACCAGTGAAAAATTTGCTACTATATTTACCTTACAGAAGCTGACCCTTTTTGTTCCCTTGAAAGGGTCCCTGAACCAGTTCCCATTTGAAGCTGCTTCAACAGTGATTCATGAATCACTGTTAGCTCAAATAAACTTTTGTGCCTCCATTTACCTTTTATTAATGGATACATTTATATCTGTAGTTGGATGCTTTTTTCCTCTAAGCAGACACAAAGTAAACCTGAAGAGCTTAAGATTTTTATTTATTTATTTATTTTTATTTTTTGAGGCGGAGTCTTGGTGTGTCCCCCAGGCTGGAGTGCAGTGGCGCGATCTCAGCTCACTGCAAGCTCTGCCCCCCAGGTTCACGCCATTCTCCTGCCTCAGCCTCCTGAGTAGCTGGGACTGCAGGCACCCACCATCACATCTGGCTAATTTTTTGTATTTTTAGTAGAGACGGGGTTTTCACCGTGTTAGCCAGGATGGTCTCGATCTCCTGACCTTGTGATTCGACCGCCTCGGCCTCCCAAAGTTTGGGATTACAGGCCTGAGCCACTGTGCCAGGCCAAGGTTTTTAAAATTAGTTAATGCCTTGGTGTATCTTGAGTGGATGATAACATAGGAGTCCTCAGAAAAATGCAGCCATGCCCGCCAACCTTTTCAGAAGAGCAAAGTTGGCTTAAGGAATCATCATTGGTCCAAGATTGTTAGTGATCTGAGAGATTTCATGTGCTGAGGATGATGCCAAATTAAGGGTTTCCAAGTATGAGTACCAGGATACCTCCTATACCTGCTCTCAGCCATATGTGGTATTGTCAATTGCCTCTAACAAAATTTTTCCAAACCAAGTAGGAAAAAACAGTAAACGGAACAGAGATTTTTTTTTTTATTAGGATGGGACTGAAATCTGTCCCCCCTTCAGGATGAGGGCTGTAATCTGTGTGACAGAAACAGATGACAGAGTTTGATCCACACTACTTTGTTTTCAGAACTGCTAGCCCAGATGGAATAGGTACAGAAAGAAACTAATGATATAAGCAATAGAAAATCTCAAATATTATAGTCTTTGACAATGTATATTCATATATAATTCCCCTTCAGAAAATACATGATGCTTCTCTTTTTTTTTTAAACTTATTTTAGGTTCAGAGGTATACATGTGCAGGTTTGTTATATAGGTAAATTGCATGTAATGGGGGCTTGGGGTACAGATTATTCCATCATCCAGGTAATGAGCATAGTACCTAGTAGGTAGTTTTTCGATCTTCACCCTCCTCCCACCCTCCACCCTCAAGTAGGCTGTGGTGTCTACTGTTCCCTTCTTTGTGTCCATGGGTACTCAATACTAAGCTCCCACTCATAAGTCAGAATACATGGTATTTGGTTTTCTGTTCCTGTGTTAGTTCACTTTGGATAATGGCCTCCAGCTCCATCCATGTTGCTACAAAGGATATTATCTCATCTTTTTTTATGGCTACATAGTATTCCATGGTATATATGTACATTTTCTTTACGCTACCGTTGACGGGTATTTAGGTTGATTCTATGTCATTGCTATTGTGAATGAACATGCACGTCTGCATGTCTTTATGGTAGAAGGATTATTATTCCTTTGGGTGTGTACTCAATGGCGTTGCTGGGTCAAGTGGCAGCTCTGCTTTAAGTTCTTTGAGAAATCACGAAACTGCTTGCTGCAATGGCTGAACTAATGTATAATTCCCCCAGCAGTGTATAAGCACTCCCTTTTCTCCACAGCTTTACCAGCACCTGTTATTTTTCGCCTTTTGAATAATAGCAATTCTGACTGGTGTGAGATGGTATCTCATTGTGGTTTTGATTTGCATTTATCTCATGACTAGTGATGCTGAGGAGTTTTTCATATGCTTGTTGGCCACATGTGTGTCTTCTTTTGAAAAGTGTCTGTTCACGTCCTTTGCCCGTTTTTTAATGGGGTAGGTTTTTTTTTCTTTCTTGTTAAGTTCCTTATAGATTCCAGATATTAGACCTTTGTCAGATGCATAATTTGTGAATATTTTCTTCCAGTAGGTTGTCTGTTTACTCTGTGCATAGTTTCTTTTGCTGTGCAGAAACCCTTTAGTTTAATTAGGTCCCATTTGTCAACTTTTGTTTTTGTTGCAATTGCTTTCGGCGTCTTTGTCATGAAATTTTTGCCATGTCCTGTGTCCAAAATGGCATTTCCTATATTTCCTAGGTTATCTTCCAGGATTTTTGTAGTTATAGGCTTTACTTTTTTTTTTTTTTTTTTTTGAGACTTTAGAGTCAGTCTCACCTGTTGCCCAGGCTGGAGTGCAATGACACGATACAGCCTCAACCTCCCAGGCTTAAGAGGTTCCCCCGCCTCAGCCTCGTGATTAGCCTGGACTACAGGCACGTGCCACCACATTCAGCTAATTTATTATTATTATTATTATTATTATTATTATGATTGTTTGTAGAGACGAGGTCTCGCTATGTTGCCCAGGCTTGTCTCAAACTCCGAGGCTCAAGCTATCCTTCCACCTCACCCTCCCAAAGTGTTGGGATTATAGGCGTGAGCCACTGCACCTGACAAGTTTTACATTTTATTCTTTAATCCATCTTGAGTTGATTTTTGTATATGGTGTAAGGAAGGGGCCTAGGAACTGCTTATGGTTAGCCAGTTATCCCAGCACCATTTATTGAATAGGGAGTCCTTTCCCTACTGCATGTTTTTGTCGACTTTGTTGAAGATCAAATGGTTGTAAGTGTGTGGCATTATTTCTGGGCACTCTATTCTGTTCCATTGGTCTGTGTGTCTGTTTTTGTACCAGTTCTATGCTATTTTGGTTACTATAGCCTTGTAGTAGAGGTTGAAGTTGGCAAACGAAATGCCTCCAGATTTGTTCTTTTTGCCTTGGATTCCCTTGGCTATTCAGGCTCTTTTTTGGTTCCATATTAATTTTAAAATAGTTTTTACTGGTTCTTTGAAGAATGCCATTGGTGATTTGATAGGAATAGCATTGAATCTATAAATTGCTTTGGGCAGTATGGCCCAATATGGTTAAAAACCATATTTATTATTCCTATCCATGATTATGGAATGTTTTTCCATTTGTATGTCATCTATGATTTCTTTGAGCAGTGTTTTGTAATTCTTCTTGTAGAGATCATTCATCTCCCTGGTTAGCTGTATTCCTAGGTAGTTTATTCTTTTTGTGGTCATTGTGAATAGGATTGCATTCTTGATTTGGCTCTCAGCTTGCATGTTGTTGGTATATAGGAATGCTACTAATTTTTGTACATTAATTTTGTATCCTGAAACTTTGCTGAGATTATCAGATCGAGAAGCTTTTGGGCAGAGACGATGGGGTTTTGTAGGTACAGAATCATATCATCTGCAAACAGAGACAGTTTGACCTCTTTTTCTCCTATTTAGATGCCTTTTATTTCTCTCTCTTGCCTGATTGCTCTGGCGAGGACATCCAGTACTATGTCGGGTAGGAATAATGAGAGAGGGTATCCCTGTCTTGTCCCAGTTCTCAAGGGGAATGCTTCACATCTTTTGCCCATTCAGTATGATGCTGGCTGTGGGTTTGTCATAGGTGGCTCTTACTATGTTGAAGTATGTTCCTCCAATGCCTCATTTGTTGAGGGTTTTTAACATGAAGGGATGTTGAGAAAATACCTGATGCTTCTTTAGAGACAAATATATGAAAGCAAACAACATTTCATGAAGGAATGAGGAATATTTTGTGGCAGCAAGAATGAGAATGACTCTCCAAGATGCCCTGGAAACTGAATATGTTACATCACATAAGGGATTTTGCAGATGTAATTAAGGTTGCAGACCTTAGGAGACGATCGTGATTCATGCAGTGGGCTCCATGTAATCACATGAGCACTTAAGAGATTTAACTCTGGTTGGAGGCAAAGAGACACAGAAGATAGGTGTGGGTGAGGGGAAGCCAGAGAAACCAGAAGCAGGAGAATGTCTCTCTGCACCATTGCTGGTTTAGAAAATGAACTGGGCACTATGAAGAGCAATGCAGGCAGCCTGACATTGCTGAGAGGCCCCAGCTACCAGCCAGTGATGAATTGGGACCTCACTCCTACAACTAAAAGAAGTTGAATTCTGCTCTAACCTGTATGTGCTTGGACACACATTCTGCCCTAGGGCCTTCATAAGGAGCCCAAGAGCACCTTGATTTTGTCCTTGTAAGACTATAAGCAGAGTCATCAGTCCAGCCCTCCCACACTTCTAAAGTGAGAGATAATAAAGAGAATGTTTTAGTGATTTGTTACAGTGATGATTAAAAGCTGATGCACATTCCAACCTCCATCAGATCCATTTACAGACATTCCCATTCAGTTCTAAACCCTTGGACAATGGCCAAAAAAAAAAAAAAAAAAAAGGTTTCCTCAAACACACCCTGAGAATATACTGAAAAAGATTACATATATATATATATACATCTAGGCGTGGTGGCCCACGCCTGTAATCCCAGCACTCTGGGAGGCTGAGGCCAGCGGATCACCTGAGATCAGGAGTTGAAGATGAGCCTGGCTAACATGGTGAAACCCTGTATCTACAAAAATACACACACAAAAAAAATTTAGCCAGGCATGATGGCAGGTGCCTGTAATCCCAGCTACTTGGGAGGCTGAGGCAGGATAATCACTTGAAAAAAATATATATATATATAAAATATTTTTTAAAAATATATATATATAAAATATTTTTTAAATATATATATGACCAAAGAGAATAGTTTCAACAGAAAGTCAAAATAGCCAACACAGTTTCTGTGTTTTGTTTTGTTTGGATTGTGTATGGCCTTCGAGTGAAGTAACATACATGATCATGAACCATATAGGGACACAGTGGCAGAAATGGGAAGGCTGATCCATGATCATACATGCATACATAGATACACTATGGATTCCAAAGTCCCCTTTGACCTGAAAGTGTGAGAAGAGCCCATAACCCACTTGAAACAGATACGCAACAACCACAACCCAAATTGTATATGCATAAGTAAAGTTGTCCTTATTTCAGAGATGATATTATGGATTGAATTGTTTTCCCTCAAATTCATATGAACTCCAGAATGTGACCTTGTTTGGAGATAAGATCTTTGCAGAGGTAATCAAGTTAAAATGAGGTCATTAAGGTGAGCTCCAATCCAATATGACCAGTGTCCTTATGAAGAATGGAAATGGAGGTGCAGAGACACACAGAGAGGGAAGACGCTGGGACAACATGCAGGAACAATGCCTCAGGAAGACAGAGGCCTAGAGTGTTACACCTGCAAGGCCAGAGCTGTTTACTGGGTTCCTCCCTGACCCCACCTCCCACCTGGGGCTGAACCCGACCCAGACCTTACCACCCACTGCTGCTACACTGCCATAAATCCCTTTTTTAAAAAAATTAAAATATTTATTTGACAAATAAAAATTCTATATATTTAAGGTATACTTTGTGATGATTTGATATAGGTGTACACTGTGTTCTGATTACCACAGTCAAGTTGATTAACACATCCATCACATCACACATAGTTACCATGTTGATGGCAGAGGGGAGTGAAGTCATTGAAAATCTGCTCTCTTACCAAATTGCAGGTAAATAACACAGTATCATTATGTATCACCATGCTGGATCATCATGCTGGATCCCTTTTGTTTCATGGGGTTGTATCACCATGAAACAGTATCACCATGCTGGATCCCTTTTGTTTCATGGGGTTGTTGAAAAAAGACTACAAATTAAGGACTGAAATGCATGTCTTCCAGATAGGCCTAAATAAAAGATCACACTGAGGAACCGATTTTAAATAGACCGCCCTTTATGGAGCTTCCCTTCATCATTCTGCCCAACGGAATTGTAACAGTGCGAAATGAGTGCCGTTACCTTTTCCACTGCTTTATGTGCTGGTTTTATTGCACCGTACAGGTATCCCCAGAGACTTGGCTCCTCTGGAGCATCTTATTGATTTCTGACTGCCACATGAAGACAGGCCATGCTTTGCCCAAAGTGACTAATAGTTTTACTCAGTCGGTTATTTCAACTTATTTTTATTGCCCAGTAATGATGCAGTGAAACATTTTACCAAGTCAGGGAGCGCATCAGCCTTTCCTAGACAATAATAAACAGAATATTTGCCAACTCAGTCAATGATTGAGTACAGCCAAGAGACACTGCAGCCTAAGAGAGGGCAGTCAGAGTGGGGAGGTCACAGAAGGGTGCAATAAATCTTCTGCCCAGGGATGTTTACTCAGAAAGTCCTTGGTCATTAGAAATGTCATTTAACTCTGTAAATAATAAGATACATTTGCTAATCAATGCTTGAGGTGCTTCTTGAGAGTATTAGTATAGTTTTGCATTTTACTATTTTTTTTCCAGAATCCTTTTAAAATTATGTTGGAGACAGCACAATATGAAAGTAAAATTCGGCCAGGCACAGTGGCTCACGCCTGTAATCCCAGCACTTTGGGAGGCCTAGGCGGGTGGATCACAAGGTCAGGAGATCAAGATCATCGTGGCTAACATGGTGAAACCCCGTCTCTACTAAAAATACAAAAAAAAAAAAAATTAGCTGGGCATGGTGGTGGGCGCCTGTAGTCCCAGCTTCTCAGGAGGCTGAGGCAGGAGAATGGCATGAACCTGGGAGGCAGAGCTTATACAGTGAGCTGAGACTGCGCCACTTCACTCCAGCCTGGGTGACAGAGTGAGACTCCATCTCAAAAAATAAAGTAAAATTCATCCCTAAAATTGGCTGCCAGCATGGAAATTATAAAACTCATTTTCTAAACTCTAACAGTCCTTCAGAGCAAACTTTCCACAGAGCAACTGTGAAAACAGACAATGTCAATCTGCAAAGTTTCTGATTGTTTTCTTTCCTCATATTCCGAGGTGTACATATGTGCCTCAAATTGTATTCAAACATTTGCTATAGATGACAGATTTTATAACAAAAAACAAATAAGCCAATATATCCAAGACCTATCATTTCAAAAGTAAAATATTTAGGAAGCACTAAAAGGGATAAGAATGAAAGTACTATTCATTTTTTTAAGTGATACTAAATAAAGTTGATTACAGAAAATGATTTGTCAAAGTATAAATATAGTATCACCTTTAGGGTTTAAATTCTACAGGTGAGATTTTATAACGTCCTGTTATTCAAGAGCCCATTTCCATAAATATATACATGCTAATGTGAGAAATGCTTTTGAGTTATTTTTATGCATATCATAATTTTATTCATTTTTACTGTGAAATAGATCATATAGGTACAGTTAAAAATATTGCTAATTTTTCAAAAGAATGTATATATTGTTACATGAATATACCACATTTTATCAGTTCTACTGTCCCATTTTGCTATTGTTAGGCAATTTTCATTTTTGCTTTTAGATTTGCTTTATAAAATTTAGAGGGGTGGTGTTTCATTGTTTTGCTTTTTTTTAGACAGGGAGTCACTCTGTTGCCCAGGCTGGAGTGCAATGAAGCAATCACAGCTCACTGGAGCCTCTGCCTCTCCAAGCTCAAGCACTTCTTCCACCTCAGCCTCTGGAGTAGCTGGGACTGCAGGCCTGCACCACCACACCCAGCTAATTTTTGTTGTTGTTTTTCTTCGTATTTTGTAGAGACAGAGTTTTGCCATGTTGTTCAGGTTGGTCTGAGGTGATCCACCCACCTCAGCCTCCCAAAGTGCCAGGATTACAGGCATGAGCCACCATGCCCAGCCTAAAATTTAGTTTTTAAAATATTCTTAACATACCTAGTTTTTCCAGTGAATTTTGCATTCCTTGTGTGTGCTTTTGTAACTTTATTTACCCATCTGTATAGTAAACTTCGGGAAACACCAGCTCTAACCACCATGTTTAACAGCATAAGCTGGTTGTTAAATTTTACGGATGTATATAAACCCAAAATAGATCATTTCTTCACATAGAAACAGCCTTTGGTTCCGCTAGTATTCATTACTCATTTTAGTAATTTAAAGACCACATGACCCAAATTCTTCTTGAATGCTGTGCAGTGCACTGAAAGAGACTAATAAGCCCTTTTCTGTTTTCTAAGCAAATTTACTTCTTGGGATATTTCTGTTCATACAGTTTCCTATGACACATAGCATCACTAAGAGTCAAATAAGTGAAACTGAAAACATTAAAATTAATCCTGTAATCCAGTTTTAATAATGAGTTCGTTTCATTATGTTTCTTTTTCCTTTCCATTTGTTTTATACTGGCCTGAAGAAAACAGCCTTGATGGATAAAATCCACAGTATTTTCTTCCTAACTAGCTTATATATTTAGAATGGCCTGAATATGTACAGCTGCAGACACTAACTTCATTCCTACAGTATAATATCTACCAATGATTGAAACTAGTCAGCTGCACATTTTATTTATTTATTAAAAAGGATTTGGATTTTTATACAATATTTAAAAACCACAAAATGAAAAGGGATCAATCAACGTATACCTTGGAGGTCCTTCCAAGAGTCTCAGTATCTAACAGCCATGGAGGCTGTGACCTTTTTCCTTCTTTTCTCAGCCTGCTGGTCATTTAAGGGTCACCAGAGATGACTCATGCTCTAGTTCTTAAAATCAAACTTGTTCCACCAAATCCAAGATGCTGAATTTGTACAAATGTAAAAACATCCTCTTGCCACCTGTCCACCAAAATACCTTCTATTCAAGTGAACAACAGCTTTAACTGCTGACTCAACTCTCAAATTCTAAAAAGGTCTGTACTGCTTCATCATCAGGGACACCAAGAATTTCACATATCACACATTTTCCAACTTTGCCATATTTTTCATGGCAACATTGGGAAATACCATGGACTTTATCCATCAAGCCTGTTTTCTCTGAGCCAATATAAATTGACAATGGAAAAGAAAAACATAACAGAATGAACTCATTATGAAAACTAGATTAACTATACTCTTTTCAGTTTCACTTATTTTATCCTTAATGATGCTATGTCTCATAGGAAACCATATCAACTGAAAAATATGCCATCACACATTCTTCTCTGGTTTCAACTTCCAAGTCTTCTTCCACCTCCCCCTCACCAACCATGTTCCTTAGTAGGACCACCTTAGTAGGACTCAGGTATTTCAGTCAGTGGATTTGTACCTGAACCTTCAATGCATCTTTCTCTGCGGCGTCGCCCACGATGATCTTGCCACCTGATTTGCTAGTCTTCCCCACCGGAAAGGCGTCTTGCAGCCCCTGCAGGTGCTCCCCGAGGTCCCGGCCTTCCCAGAAGCCGCACTTCTGCATGATGTTGTGGGCCACTGTTCCCACCACGTTAGCGAGGAAGGAGCTGCTAGGACGGTTTGGAGATCTCAGTCTGTCCTGTTCCTCCTTCACTGGGGGAGGAATGGCTGCTTTGGAAGACCGTGACTGAGGTCTTGAATCCTCTTCATAAGGAAAATCTCGGGGTGACTCTTTGTCTTTCTCTACCAGAGAAGTGGGAGGGGCAATGGCAGCTCCACCCTACTACTTTTCCTCCTCTCTCCCTCCTAATCTTCCCCTTCATCAGAATCTGGATTTGGTCGCCTTGATCAGAACTCCCCTAACTTCTTGCCTGTCTTCAGGCCTCTTTTCCCTTTCTTCTATTTCCTTTCATATTTCTAGCTCCTGCTGTGTCTGTCGTTCCTCTCTTTGGCACTTCACTACTTTCTCATAATCATAAGGAAACATAGGATCATATTCGTCAGCTAAGGGAATCAGAACGTCCCCTGCAAAAACCCACTGGGAGCAGGATCCTTCAGCCCAGCTGCTGCATGCCGTGGTGTGTCCCCAATTTGCAGGTCATCTGAGGAGCCGCCTGGCCTTAGGTCAATGACTGGAAAGAGCTGCACTGTTTCTAACTTTGGCTCTTTCCCTGAGTGAGAGCTGCCTTCCTCACCTGAAGCTGAGACTGCAGAAGTTTGACGTTTTGGAACCAGCCTTCTGCTTTTAAGTCACTGGTCTCCACTCTCAGGCCATCGTATGGGGGCATCTTTTTTTTTTTTTTCAATTTAATGTTGCCCTGCTGACTCTACCCATGGTAGCCAGGTTAATATGAAAAAATGAAGAAGAAGAAAAACCCACCAATTTCCTGATGCCAGATAAATGGAAAATGTTATTTGCACCAAAGAAACCTTGAGAGACTTGGAACAAATCACTGGTGGATGTGGATTTCTGGATCTCACTAGATTTATTTTAATAGAAAGTTTAGGCCAGACGCGGTGGCTCTCACCTGTAATCCCAGCACTTTGAGAGGCTGAGGCGGGTGGATCATCTGAGGTTAGTAATTCAAGACCAGCCTGGCCAACATGGTGCAGCCTTGTCTCTACTAAAAATACAAAGATTAGCTGGGCATGGTGGCGGGAGCCTGTAGTCCCAGCTACTGGGTAGGCTGAGGCAGGAGAATTGCTTGAACCTGGAAGGCAAAGGTTGCGGTGAACCGAGATGGTGCCACTGCACTCCAGCCTGGCAACAGAGCGAGACTCTGTCAAGGAAGAGAGAGACAAAGAAAGAGAAAGTCTAATTCGCAGATGCAGGCTTATCTTCTGTACTGTCATTTGTCCATTCTTTTTTTTCTGGTCTGTGATTTCATCTTTTTGAAGTGTTTTTCAAGCAGCACTCTGTACGGTTGCAGGTTGTGCATATAGCCTGCATTTTTTTGCATTCATGCCTGAAATAGAGATTGACTGAGGTCAAATTCTTTTAAACTTACCTTTATGGAATCTTTCTGCTCTTCAATGCCATGCCTCCTTCCATGATATTGAGAATACAAAATTGACTGTTGTGTCGCCAGTCCTCACATCCTTATTGTAGGAAGCTGCTAGACCAAGAACTTGTGGCAACACTGCATTGAAGTCTGTCACTGCAATAACACACAGTGACAATTTTCTTGCCAACCTCATATGCTTCCACCAGTGAAAATAACCGGGCTAAAATTTTCATGGGTCTTAATATCTTTATTTGTTTGATTTCATATCCATGCAGTACTTTATGATTAGAATTTGTCCTGAAAGTTTCATAACTTTTTGCGGGACACCTGGATTTATTTTAGTTTTTTTTTCTAACAGAGTTATTGAATTCATTTTCTTTTAAGAATAACCTGGCTGGGCGCTGTGGCTTATGCCTGTAATCCCAGCACTTTGGGAAGCCAAGGCAGGTGGATCACAAGGTCAGGAGATCCAGACCATCCTGGCTAATATGGTGAAACCCCGTCTCTACTGAAAAAAAATACAAAAAAAAAATTAGTAGGGCGTGGTGGAGCGTGCCTGTAGTCCCAGCCACTCAGGAGGCTGAGGCAGGAGAATGCTGTGAACCTGGGTGGTGGAGCTTGCAGTGAGCAGAGATCACACCACTGCACTGCAGCCTGGGTGACAGCGCGAGACTCAGGTCTCAAAAAAGAAAAGATAACCTAAGTTATGTGTCAGGAAACACCACATGGTGAAAGAAAGATTAGCACAACTGTTGATATTCCTATAATTCATTACTGGAAAATATTTATTGAATTAATAATCCTCTTAATTCTTAACTTAATGTGTTTATTTCTTAATGATTAGTGAGATGCAGTAGAATTATACGAAGTTCACTCTCTATCCCATTCTTCAGAAGGTTCTGCTGTACCATTTAAACTTATATTTCTTTTGTAAATATAAAAATATAACAGATTTTAGTCTTCAAACTTTTAAACAAATATGGTGTTAAATGTTAAACTTCCAAGTGTCTGTCAGGTTATGTATAGTTTCGATAAGCTAAAAAGAAGCCTTAAATATGAGGGAGGCTTTTACTTTAGGAATCTAAAGCAGAAAATATTAAAGTTAAAGAGATAAAGCTTCAGTTATTAAAATAGAAATCTAAACACAACATTTAATTTTTATGGAACTTTTAGGGAGGAAATAAGAGTACAGCCATTGAGAGGTGCTTCATTTATTCCAGTAAGAGGAATCTTCGTTGACTATTTTTTGAAATTGTGCTACTGATTAACAATATAAGGTCAAAGAGAGGTCAATGAAAAACACATAAGTACAAATTCTATACTTCATTTTTTTATTTTAATGAACACTGTAAAGAAAACTCAATCCTCTAGTGATAAATATTGATGTATATTTACTATAATCTTTGGAGAAAAGGGTATTTGCATGGACTCAAAGTGTCATGCCAAATATTAGGTTTAATACCTAATATTTGAATGGGAAAAGAAAATAAGAAATTATTTCTCACAAGTTTGAAAGAGACAGTACTTACAGAATCAATATAAGTAGGCTTCTTTTTTAAAATAAGGCAAAGGATAAAATTTTTAAAAGCTGTATAATTTCATAATATACAATTATTAATTCAATTTCTCTTGTCATTGGCACTACACCATTATGAAATGAGGTGCCTCTTTCATATTTGTATGTTAAAATTAAGTATTCATTTAGATCAGAGGTAGACAAATCATGGTCCATGGCATATTATATAAGCCCAAATGAATAATTGCTTTGTATTTTTATTTTTATTTTTTTTTTATTTGAGATGAAGTCTCGCTCTGTTGCCCAGGCTGGAGTGCAGTGGCGCCATCTCGGCTCACTGCAAGCTCCACCTGCTGGGTTCATGCCATTCTCCTGCCTCAGCTTCCCGAGTAAGTGGGACTACAGGCACCCGCCACCACGCCCAGCTAATTTTTTTTTGTATTTTTAGTAGAGACGGGGTTTCACCGAATTAGCCAGGATGGTCTCGATCTCCTGACCTCATGATCCGCCCACCTTGGCCTCCCAAAGTGCTGGATTTACAGGCGTGAGCCACTGCGCCCAGCCCTGCTTTGCATTTTTAAAGGGTTATAACAAGAAGGACATGCAACAGAGACCAGGTGTGACCCACAAAACCAAAAGTGTTTACTATCTGCGTTTTACAGAAAACCTTTGCAGACTCCTGACTTAGACAAATGCCTTATGATTTTATTCTGAATTAATATGACTCTTTCTACAAACAGTTGTCTTTAAATAAAAAGATTTTACAATTACTGTGTTTTCTTTAACTAGAGTGTGTACTTTCATCCTTTTCCTTACTTTTCAAACTTAGAGTTCCATTATTAGGTTATATATTGTAACTCAAGAGGGTGGGAGTAAGTTCAAGACACTACTTTCCTATATGCTTGGACTGGTGTGGAGTAATACTGCTTACGTCAAAGTCAGGCACTCACCACTGCTTCTAATAAGTACTGTTCTTGTTTCACAAAACAAGCCCACATAGTAAAGGGAAGTGATGTCATAAGCATTGCCATTTGTAATTTAGGTGAAATTAGCTGACGGTTGTAGTGAAACTTTTAATATTTAACTTCTAATATTGGAAATAATCAAATGTCTATTTTATCTCTTTCTATTCATAGAACATTCTGGACTGCAAATTTTTATCCTTATGTACCCTAACAGTGTGTTACGTCCTGTTACTTTTTGTGTTGTTGTTAACATTCGAATTTAATCTTTAGTTATATATTTGACTAAAGTACCTAATACCAAAGAAAGTGTTACTAGAAAAGCAAATCTAGGTATTTCCACCCAGTCAGTATAAAAAAATACGTTTTTAAATACTCCCAAATATACATACATCGCAACACACAAAAACACCTATAGGGTAGATATTTAACATATTTTAGATAAATGGTAGTACACAATTATATTTTCAGGTAGCATTTTTCACACTTCACAGCATATCCTAAATAAAATTTGGGCTATGATTTCATTTATTTTAATTTAACCTCCACTTTAATTTTTTTCACTTATACTACATAATGCTAAAATGCATGATTATTTCTTAGATGAGATTTCACAAAAGAAGCCAAACCTCTTTTCACTTGGTTAAGAAATAATTCCTGTTACAGGAATTTTAGATCTGAATTTTCCCCCATAATTTCTTATTCTGAATTCCAGGTATTATCTTAAATTTGATCAGTTCTAACCTTGCCCCTTCTCACCTCTCTAATGAATGGTGAAGCTCATCGCATCATACCGATGTCCATAAACAAGCGGGAGCAGCAGTCTTCATATAGTAAATACTGTGGAATAGTTTTGTCATAGTTGTTGCTTTTGTCCTATTTTTGTCTCCATATTCAGGCTGCCTGGACAACAGCTCTGGCTCTGGATGTAAAAGCCCCCTGGGAGGGTTTCAGGGCTGCCTAAGGCTCATCACCATTGGTGACAAAGCGGTGGATCCCATCTTAGTACAGCAGGGGGCGCTGGGGAGTTTCAGGGACCTCCAGATAGACTCCTGCGGCATCACAGACAGGTAAGGGCCATCCTAGGTCACTTTAGCTTGCCTGTTTTCAAAGTTGAAGAAAGCAAATGTAGACAGCTGGAAAAAGGCATTCCGTTCTCTTTTTTGTTGTTGTTATCTTTCGAGAGGGAATGAAATAGTCATAATTACTATGAGGATTAGAAAACTTCATCTTGGCCGGGCGCGGTGGCTCACACCTGTAATGCGGCTGAGGCGGGCGGATCACGAGATCAGGACATCAACTTCATCCTGGCTAACATGGTGAAACCCCGTCTCTACTAAAAATACAGAAAAAAAAAATTAGCCAGGCGTGGTGGCGGCCACCTGTAGTCCCAGCTACTGGGGAGGCTGAGGCAGGAGAATGGCGTGAACCCGGGAGGTGGAGCTTGCAGTGAGCAGAGATCGCGCCACTGCACTCCAGCCTGGGCGACAGAGCGAGATTCCGTCTCAAAACAAAAACAAAAACTGCATCTCTAATGGAATAAATATCATTTTTTAAATGATAGTATTTTATTAGAAGACATACACCTTATGAATTTTACCTTAATATGATCCCAAGTTGCTCAGCTAATAGTTATCAAGCTCGCTTTTGCAATCACACACCCATCAGTTGGATGATATTTTTCCAGGCAGAGGAATTTGCCAGGTTACTATTCATCAGCCGCCCAACCCCACATGTTCTGCAGAGAAAATAAAAAGTAATTTCTGCTAGAAAAGTTTGAATCAAAAAGATGGATGAAGATGTGTGCAGAAGGACATACTCAATGAAATACGGAGGTTAGACAAGAAAAACATTTAATTCAAATAAGTATTACAACCACAGATATGCTAGTTGTGCCATAATTTTACAAAGATTTTGGCTGAGAAGAATCATAGGGTCACACCTGGAAAAATAATATTTCTACATACAATTTGCCCTAGTACATTTGGTATTTACTTTCAGTGAATAAATAAATGCTACAGATTTAAAAATTAAAAAGTGATAATCTGGCCCGGCGCGGTGGCTCACGCCTGTAATCCCAGCACTTTGGGAGGCCGAGGCGGGCGGATCACGAGGTCAGGAGATCGAGACCATCCTGGCTAACATGGTGAAACCCCGTCTCTACTAAAAATGCAAAAAATTAGCCAGGCATGGTGACGGGCGCCTGTAGTTCCAGCTACTCGGCAGGCTGAGGCAGGAGAATGGCGTGAACCCGGGAGGCAGAGCTTGCAGTGAATGAGATCGTGCCACTGCACTCCAGCCTGGGCGACAGAGCCAGACTCTTCTCAAAAAAAAAAAAGTTATATCTGCATCTGGTAGAACTTTCAAAACCTGCCTTCTTCATGGAGTAAATTCAGTTAGTCAATTCTGTTTTAAACATTAACCGTAAAATTATCCTCTCTGGCTAAACAGGTTTTAATTTATAACTCATAGTTAGTGACATACTAAAGAAACGTAATTACTACTAAATGAAAAGTTCATTCATATGGACTTTATTTATTCAGCATGGAATAATTTCCCCCTGTGAACATTCTGTTGATTTGTAGGAAAAATGAATTAATTCAAAGATGAGGAGTATATGAAGTGTAAGAATTTGTCAAGTACCTCTCATTCTTGACCTTGAGATTTGAATTCTTGGCACACAGCTGGGACTGCATTTACATCTCAACACCAGCTCCAGAACCCCACTCTGTAGTCGTGGGAAGGGTAGTTGGGAAGGTTTCTGGCCATTTGCTCACTTAATATAATCCCAAGTTGCTCAGCTAACTAGCCAGGGAGCTCAGCTCTCTCTGAGTTAAGGGGTAATGTCCCATGGGCCCACACTGTGAGTGACAAGAGCTGTCAGCTCAACTGTGATGCAAGTGTGATTTTCTTCACTTGTATGACATTATTTTGATACCTTGTTAATTACTCACAAAATATGATCCATTTGCAGTGTTTCTGTTATGGGATATATATCGTGAGGCTGCCTCTTTTCAGAGATGATCCATGTTGCCTGCTTTGTGCATGTAGCTCCCAAAGTACAAAACTATTGTTTTCACTGTTATAGGCTGTTTTGTTTTAACCTTAAAGTCCCAAGAGTTACAGTGGTGCCTAACTTGGTCTCTAAGATCCCACATTTTAAAAAGGCCTCCAAATTGTACCCCAAAGTTACTTGTAAACATGCTCAACTAAACATGTATGTGTGAGCCACACTTAAACTTCAGCCATGATGTGTACAATAATCATTGCAGATAAGGGTTTTAAGAAAGCACTTTTAAATTATTTTCAAATAGGGCTACAAATAAAGGCTATTTACTATTTCATTCCCAAAGTCAGTAACATAGAAGACTATCTCCTCTGAGATTATTTTGAAAACCTGAATTTTATAAAGCAATAAAATTAGAAAACTTTGGGGACACAAAATGACATTCTACAGAGTTAAAATTAAAAGACCTTTGCTGTTCCCTTTACATTAAGTTTTGAAAACCTGAAAATACTGAAAATTCACTTTTAAGTATCCTGAAAACAGGCCTGTAAGCATCTATCAGCCTTTCTTTGTTGTTGTTAACAAACAAACAAACAAAAATCTAATTGTATTAGTCTGTTCTCATGCTGCTAATAAAGATATACCCAAGACTGGGTAATTTATAAAGAAAAAAGGCTTAATGGATTCACAGTTCCACATGGCTGGGGAGGCCTCACAATGATAGCAGAAGGTGAAGGAGAAACAAGACACGTCTAACATGGCAGCACACAAGAGAACCTGTGCAGGGAAACTCCCCTTTATAAAACCATCAGATCTCGTGAGACTTATTCACTATCATGAGAACAGCATGAGAAAGATCTGCCCACATGATTCAGTTACCTCCCACAGGTTCCCTCCCATGACACGGTGGGAATTATGAGAACTACAATTCAAGATGAGATTTGGGTGGGGACACAGCCAAACCGTATCACTAATTCACAAAGTAGAAACATATGTTACTCAAATACCAGACCTAAAAATCCTACTTAGGGACAGATAAGGGGTATGAAGTTATCTTTTTTAGTCAAAATTTTAAGCTATGCAAAAAATAGCAATGGGCACTTTGGATGACAGAGTCACAAATAATGGATGTTTATGTTTGGATAGGTGTTTGTTTGTTTGTTTGCTTGTTTGTTTTTTTGAGACGGAGTCTCGCTCTATCGCCCAGGCTGGAGTGCAGTGGCACGATCTCGGCTCACTGCAAGCTCCGCCTCCTGGGTTCATACCATTCTCATGCCTCGGCCTCCCGAGTAGCTGGAACTACAGGCGCCCGCCACCACACCTGGCTAATTTTTTGTATTTTTAGTAAAAACGGGGTTTCACTGTGTTAGCCAGGATGGTCTCGATCTCCTGACCTCGGGATCCACCTGCGTCAGCCTCCCAAAGTGCTGGGATTACAGGCGTGAGCCACCACACCCGGCCAGGATAGGTTTTAACTTCTTAATCACCTTTTACATCAGACTCCTATACTCTTTTAAGGTTTGCCCTGTATACCACATGGCAGAGCTTCCAATGGAGTCCTGTGCTGCGTTCCAACTGGGGCTCCCTGAGCAGGGAGGCCTCCGTCACCTCCTCACCTGGCTGTGCTGACCAGGCTGCTGACCCCACTCCTGCTCTCCCTCTGCCATCTTCCCCTCTGTTGGTCTTCTGCATGCTAGCTACTTCTTCTATTATTTGTACTACATGTAAATTTTTCACAATTGATGGTGTGTTTAGTTGAAGAAAAATAGTGTATACTTGTTGATAGTCTCTAGATCACTTAGTTCTTATTTCCAAATATTTTGAACTAAAATTATTCTCTCCCTGTTGATATCAAACAGCAGTGGTTTTTAATGTTTTTTAAAATTTGTGGAATCTTCAAGTCAGGTATGATCTTAAGATGCTCCATTATATTAAGAAGGAAGGGGAGGAGGGGGAGAAGGATGTGGGGGAAGAGGAACAGCTGCTCTTTTAAAAACGCTATGAGGGTGGGCCCCCACCCCAGCCAACATTGCCTGTCACTCCAACTCCCCCTCTTCTGATCAGTTCACACAGACTTTTCCATGCCTTGGCCTTTGAAATACTTGAAAAGTTGTGATTCTCATGGCCCCTAACTCTTCTCTGAATGCAGACTAAATGCTCATTAACACCATGTAATTATGGAAGTCTTGGCCCTGAGCTGGTGGTGCAGTGCTGGAGAGCCAGGATAGGGGGCTGGGGGCATGGGGAGGGTAGGGAATGCTGCAGACTCTTCCCAACCCCTCAAAGGATCTCTCCAGAGGCGAAATACAGGCCCCTGGGGCTTTCTGTCAACTTCATACCCCAGTTCTCTGCTGGTCGTCCTTCCACCACAGCCAGGAGGCCTGTCACAACCTCCCAGCCCCTCTTCTGTTACTTCTCTGGGTCCCATGGTGAGGGGCACTTGGGTGCTCCCCGCCTCTGCCACTCCAGCATGGACTATGATGTCCCTCACGGCCTGGAAGGTCAGTGTCCTTTAGAATCTTCACTCTTTACCAGGTCCTTAGCTGTGTACTCAGCAGTGGGAGACAGCGGCCACAGGCTGAGATCCAACCCTGCTCAAGGCAGAGGTGGGTCATGGTATTCAGGCCAGGCCTCCAGAAGGTCACACTACCTCTTGGTGACACTCTGTGTCAGGTGCTGGTCAGTTTCCATAGTGTACCCTGCTCCCTGTTCCCCTAACAATCCTGAGAGGCAGGCATGCTAGGCATAGTGGGCGGCAGCAGATTCCAAGAATTCTGAAAGTGTGAGACTTCCAACTGTTCCTTTTCAAGATTGTTTTGGCTAGTTCAGGGTCCCTTGAGGTTCCCTATGAATTTTAGGATGGATTTTTGTTTTCTGCAAAAAAAGGCATTGGGATTTTAATAAGAATTGTATTGAATTTGTGGATTGCTTTGGGTCATATTGACATATTACCAGTGTTAAGATTGCTTAAAAAGCAATAACCGACCGCTTATTGCAAATCTAAAAGGCGACAAGATGACCTAAATTAAATGTTCTTCAAAATTTCTGAACCTGTGTCACTATGTGACTGAAGCTGTTCCTGTTTCTTTCTTCTCCCCTCTGTATCTTCCTCCGTTTCCCCTTCTTTCTTTTAAAAATGACCACAATATAGTAATGGAGCATGCCATATTTCATAGTTTTATGTATGTAATTGGTTTTGCTAGCCACATGTCAAGTTATTGTGTCACTTGGGACAAAGAAAAAAAGAAATGTATTGAAAATTTAGCTGTCACAGAAACCTAATAATCAGCTGCATGCTAATGGATATATTTATCTAAAGTTTGTCAATATAATTAGAGAACCTTGATGGCAGACCCAGTAATCACGTCATGTGGGGTTATCTTGCGTATGCTGCTCTTTCACATTAACCTGTTTTTGGTTAACCTGTTTTTGGTAAGACACTTATTTTTTGATGATTGAAAAAGGGAAACAGCAGTTGTATCTGTTTTCTTTTAGGTGCTTGCCCAGCTACTGTGAGCATGGGGGCGAGTGTTCCCAGTCGTGGGACACCTTCTCCTGTGACTGTCTGGGCACAGGCTATACGGGCGAGACCTGCCATTCCTGTAAGCCTCATGCCTCCCTCTCATTTCTGTCAGCATCTCTTTGTCATTTCATTTTGATTAGTTGTTTATATGTATCTGCATATTTGCAATCATGCAAACACATCAGAAGAGATATTTCAGCACTCAATTTCTAGTTTACTTTTCATCCACCTTATTTAATACAAGGGTGTTCAGACAGTGCACAGAAATACGTGGTACGCATAGGATTGAAAAAAAGAAACTGGCAAGCAATTGGGAAATAAGTCTAGGAGAATCAGATACAGTAAAAGGTAGAAACTAAATTAAATTAATAATACATGATGTTAACAGCTTGTTCCATTACTTGAGTTGGACCATAATTTTAATTCTGAGAATATTCTCAGTCAAAGAAAGGTGGAAAAACAACCCCTTGCCAGGCTGTCAATGTTACATTTAAGGTATTTAAAGATTTTTTAACAATCACTGGGATGATGCAATCATGGGATTGTACATGGTAAGATTTTTGAAGAGGTAATGGGATTTCAGCTAGAAACTAGAGGACCTTTAAGATCTCTTACAATGACTGTGATTTTCTTTGGTGGTGGTGATGATGATTGTAAAGTGAATAATTGTAAAAGTATTAATGTATTGAGTACTTATGTCAGCCCTCTGCTATTGCTTTGCATATATTAACTCATTTAACCCTAAAGCACCTCCAGGAAGAAAGTACTCTTATTATCTTCATTGCAGAGTTGAGGACAGAAAGAGGTTAAGTAACTTGGCCCCCAGCTAGTTTGTGGGAAGATGAGGAGTTGAGCTAAGGGGGTTGGCTCCACAGCCTTGGCTCCAGGATGCCTGATTGGTGGTCCATGCACCAGCAGCACCCACAGCCCCTAGGAACCTGTTGCAAGTAAAGAGTCTCAGACCTTACCCAAACCTACTAAATCAGAATCTCTGGAGATGGGGCCCCAAGTCTCTTGTAACCAACCTTCCTCATGCTTCTGGTAGACATTTAAGTGTAAGAACAATGTCTAAGGGATGGCATATTCTAACACTTCTCAACTGCCTCTGCCATATTAAAAATCATCTGTCTTTACTGAAGAATCACCCTCCGTGAATTTCAAAGGCCATGCCATTTTATTGACCTCTAACCTGTTATAATTAGAACATCAAAGAATGTGAAAAGTTTTTTTTTCCTATTTGTTTTTAACTTTTAGAGTTTTCTTTCTGTATATCTCTACTGACGTTTCTCAGCAACTTCTCCTCAGGAATATTTCGCCCATCCCTGGGTCTTCAAGGAAACAGAGATGCAAAGTCTTCAGTTCCACTTGCTCATCCTGAGTTCCTAATTGAAACTTTTAAGAACTCTTCCGTGAGACATTTGATTTTCACAAAAACCACAGGAGAAAGGCAGGCTGTGGAGTGTTAAAACCACACTTCATACATGCAATGAGAATTCTGCGCTCCCAGTCCTGAGGTTCTGTAAAGGATCTGGGCAAAAGAGGAGACAGTCCAGGAGTGACTCTCACAGATTGAAGCATGAAGTATGATTTTTGTACTAGAAGGGTCCCTGTTTATAAAGCCGTGACACATTTTCTTTTTTTTTTTTTGTTTTTTGTTTTTTGTTTTTTGAGACGGAGCCTTGCTCTGTCGCCCAGGCTGGAGCCCAGTGGCATGATCTCAGCTCACTGCAAGTTCCGCCTCCCGGGTTCACGCCATTCTCCTGCCTCAGCCTCCTGAGTAGCTGGGACTACAGGCGCCCGCCACCACACCTGGCTAATTTTTTGTATTTTTAGTAGAGACCGGGTTTTGCCATGTTAGCCGGGATGGTCTCGATCTCCTGACCTTGTGATCCACCTGCCTTGGACTCCCGAAGTGCTGGGATTACAGGCATGAGCCACCATGCCCAGCCACTGTGACACATTTTCTAGGAGTTAAGTGGCCTCTCACACCAGAGGCTGAATGTCTTGATAAGGTCATAGAGTTGGTGCAGAGACCACATCTTTTACTTCTGTGTGTCTTTCATCCTCCAGGCATAGTATCTTACCTAAAAGCAGAAGCCTAATCTTGCGTGTTACCTGGCAAATTTATATCCACCACCACACTCAGCATCATCCGATTGCATTTAATGTTGCAATTAATCAATGAGTTATATTAGTCCATGGTTATTCACTGCAATCAAAATATAACTCCAAAAACTTCTGAGGGAAAATATCAGGAGATTGAAAAAGTATTTCAAGTGTCAGTCTCATATAATAATTGATGGCTATAGGTAGAAATTTGCCAAGCCCACAGTCATTCACTGTGAGACTAGACTGCCACACCTAGTTGAATAGGTTATTTTGTATTTCTAATTGTATAACATGTATCAATTATGTGCAACTAATTAATTGTATATATTATTAATTGTATATAACTCATTGTATATAATTAATTATAAAATTAAAATCAATTGTATTCAATTAATATATACTATACATTAATACATGTATACATTATCATTTAAAAAGCCAAACAATTCACATAAAGCACAAGTTCTAGTCACTTTCCTCAATATTTGTCTCCATTCCAAACCTAGTCTGTGCCCTATATTTAAGTATTGTTATTAATTTGAGTGAATCCTACCAGACATATACAAATATATGTATCTATTTAAATCAATATGCCATAAGTGGCAAAAAAATAAAGATTAGCAATGTCCATCTCCTGCAGATATTAATTCCATACCTTCTACTTGGTAAAACATTTACTTGCACAAATGAAAATATTCAATTATGCTAGAGTAAATTTACATTATATAGGGATATCTTTCAAAAAAGTTTCTCTCCTGTTTTGAATTTCAGCTGTCTTGAATTGTCACTTGCAAAATACTTAGGGAAGTTTCTTTTTTAAATCAGCTTTAATTATTTTTTAATGATGAGAAGTTGATAGCTTATAAATTCTATTTATCTCTTTAAAATGCTCATTCATATTGTTTTAAAGGAAGCAAAGGGTATAACTGCCGCATAGCTTAAGAAAAACTTTACAGAATGCTTATGGGAAAATACCAGATTATTTAGGCAGTTTAATGTGCTCAGGTATTCAGTTATTACAGGGAGAATGAGGGTTTCTTCCTTAATTATAGAGTTTAATTCTGAGGTATAGTTGCCATGAGTTTGAAAAGAACCATGCTTCAATAGCATGCAGAATTCAGATTCACAAAGTTTTCCTCTCATATCTCTTCAAGTGTTTTACACTGTGCTTCAGAGTTTGCATGCTTTCTTGCCTAAAAGCAAAAGAAAACATTTATGTAGAGAAAGTACAGTCTCTAGACATTGCCAAAAGATTGTCTATTGAAGATAGTATCGCATTCCCACTGTAAGCACATCTTCATGTTTGAACACCAACACAATCTTTCCTTCTTCCTCAAAATAGAAATACACTGTGACCGAATATTTATTCAGCATCTAACAACATCCAATATTTGAATGTATTTTGACTAGGTAATTTTTTTCTCCTTTGTTAATAAAAATAGATTTAATTTTTTAAATGTCATTTTTCTTGCATCTCATCAAATATACTGTCATACACTATAAAAATGATGTTGGGTCATATGTATCACATGTCTGTAATTCAGAAATGCAAACCTTTGGACACTGACTCAACATCTGGAGATATTTTTTCTGGTTCTTATGGCTGGTGTTCTCCTACAGCTCTCTACGAGCAGTCTTGTGAAGCCCACAAGCACCGAGGGAACCCGTCCGGGCTTTACTATATTGATGCAGATGGAAGTGGCCCCCTGGGACCATTTCTTGTGTACTGCAATATGACAGGTATGTTGATAATTGTTAGATGCATATATCAGAATAGACCAAGGAGAAATTTACCTAGTTGGCAGCATTATTAAAACATGCAGTTTGATAGTGTGTACTTGCTAAGTAGAAGCATTAAATATGTATTTATTAATTTTGTTGTCAACAAAATTTTCTTGTATTTCTTGTTTGCCTGGGTTGGATTATAGGCAAGATTCAGTGCTCTGCCAAGGCATCTCTCTAGCTCCTACACTCCTCATAATACATCTGTTCATGTGCATCATGATAAAATACAAACCTCTGATTCGGTGATTTACATGCTTTCTGTATTTAGAAAAAACAGAGGTCTTTAAAAGTGCTAAGAAATAACATAGATATGTTAATGTTCTATGTGCATCTTAAATAATTTAGTGATTTTTATGGCATATAATTTTTTCATAACCAAAGAAACTTGATTATTTCTCATGCTTTAGATATTAGAAATGAACACTGCCTGGGCTGGGCATGGTGGCTCACGCCTGTAATCTTAGCACTTTGGGAGGCCAAGGCGGGCAGATCACGAGATCGAGAGATCGAGACCATCCTGGCCAACGTGGTGAAACCCCATCTCTACTAAAAATACAAAAATTAGCTGGGCGTGGTGGCGCCCGTGCCTGTAGTCCCAGCTACTTGGGAGGCTGAGGCAGGAGAATCCCTTGAACCAGGGAGGCAGAGGTAGCAGTGAGCCAAGATTGTGCCATTGCACTGCAGCTTGGCGACAGAGCAAGACTGCATCTCAAAAAAAAAAAAAAAAAGGAAAAAAAGAAATGAACACAGCTTGATTATAGAAGATTGCACTAGAATGCCTTTTAAATAGTTACATTTTTACAGAAATTTGTTGTCACCTAGCTCTTCCAACTCTCCGCAAAGTGGAAATCTGGAATAAACTGTTCTCATTTATTGTGCTGACAAAAGGTTTCAAAAGTTTCATAAATTCGGACAATAACCAAATGGGTCAGCAAGCATCAAGGAAAAAGAAACAAATAACTGAAATTACATGGGCATTTAAAGTGCCTTAGCAAAGATTACCAAAAAATAGTAAAACTTTACAGGGGATGTTCAGAAGATTCAGAGCCACCTGCACAGCAATGTGCTGAAGATAAACACAGGCGTTCTGCCATAAGATACCAATTACCTCCAAAATCCCCTGACTCAAACAATGAAAGCAAAGTGAGAAATCCCATAAAAATGGTCTTGGTGGATATCAAAAGACTCAACCAAAGTCACAACCAGGAAGGACCTTGGTTGTCATCATTTTAAGATGAGGAAACCAAGGCTCAGAAAAGTTGGTTAGGGAAGTAGCTACTGACAAAATCTAGCTAATGATAGGGGAATCAGTAAACTCTGGTCTCTTTTCTCCCCTAGAAAATGTCACCTTCTCTTTAGATGCCGCATTGCTCTATAGCCAGTAATAAATTCTCTAGTTGTACAAATCAAGCAATAATGATTATAAAATGTGCAATTTCAAACTACTCTAATAGCTTGAAATGTATATATGGTAATAACCTTCAAAAAGCAGTTGCTTCAGAGCTTGGAAGTCAGCACTCTGTCTTAAGAACAAGTAAAAAGCCAGGCAAACTGAAAAATCAACCAATTTTTTTAGATCCAGCAGAGAAGTGAGGTCACAGAACAAACCACTGCCCCTCAAAATTGGAGAGACAGGCGGGCTTATATACAGAATGACAATTTTCTTCCACAAGCACTAACCTTTGGGGAAACCGTTGTCAAGGTAGGAAAACCTAAACTTAATTGACGAATTGTTGGATGTTCGATGTGGACACATCTGAGAGTTAAAACCTCCAGGAAGACCCAGACAAAGAAGGGTCCCCACACTTCTGCGAGTTTTACACCTAGCTTGACCAGGTTCTCACAGTGAATGTTGGAGAAAAATCTCCTCATGCTTCCAAAAAGGGAAGGTGAAAAGGAACTGTCTTGAAGTACACCAGAGCTTTCTGTTCTTCTTAACAAGGTCTTTCCTCAAGGGCAAATATTTCACCTAAGCTACTGGTGTTTTGTTCTCTTTTCTTTTGTTTTGTTTTGTTTTTTTGTTTTCAGAGTCTAACCTGCCTGGAGGAAGGAAATTACCCACCTCTGGCCATCCTGTCCCATGTAAGGGTGGTGATGGGAGGGAGGGCTGAGAAGCTCTTGTGAAGGTCACAGCCCAGAGGCACAGGCTCCCTAAAGGACTCAGACCTAATCACAGGACTACAGAACCTTTACCCTTCCCACACATGTTACCTGTAGTACTGCAGGCCTCTTTACAGCAGTTACAGTTACTTTTACCCTTTTACCCGGTACATCACATCTGGTTATCAAGAAAAAATTTCAGCTGGACCTATAATCCTATTACTTTGAGAAGCTGAGGAGGGAAGATAGCCTGAGACCAGTTTTGAGACCAGTCTGGGCAACACAGTGAGACCCCCACCTCTACAACAACAACAAACAGCATGGTGACATGTATCTGTAGTCCCAGCTACTTGGGAGGCTGAGGCGGGAGGATCACTTGAGCCTGAGAGTTGGAGACTGCAGTGAGCCATAGTCACACCACTGCACTCTAGCCTGGGCAACAGAGAAAGACCTTGTCTCCAAAAAAAGAAAAAGAAAAAATTTCAAGGCAAAAAACACACTTTGAAGAGACAGAGCAAGCATTAAAAACAGACGGTGGCTCACGCCTGTAATCCCAGCACTGTGGGAGGCCGAGGCAGGCGGATCACGAGGTCAGGAGATCGAGACCATCCTGGCTAACATGGTGAAACCTTGTCTCTACTAAAAATACAAAAAAATTAGCCGGGCGTAGTGGCGGGTGCCTGTAGTCCCAGCTACTCGGGAGGCTGAGGAAGAAGAATGGCATGAATCCAGGAGGTGGAGCTTGCAGTGAGCTGAGATCGTGCCACTGAACTCCAGCCTGGGTGACAGAGCGAGACTTTGTCTCAAAAAAACCAAAAAACAAAACAAAAACCAGAGTCAGATATGGCAGGGACACTGGAATTATCAGACCAGGACTTTAAACAACTATAATTAATATGGAAAAAGCTGTAATGGATAAAGTAGATAGCATGCAAGACCAGATGAACAATGTAAGCAGCAAGATGGAAATTCTAAGAAGCAAAAAGGAGTGCTAGAGATCAAAAACAGCATAACAGAAATGAAGAATGCCTTTGATGGGCTTATTAGTAGACCAGGCACAGCTTTGGAAAGAATCCCTAAGCTTAGAGATACCTCAATAGAAACTGAAAAGCAAAGAGAAAAAAAGACTGAACCCCACCCCCGCAAAAAGAAAACGCAGAACATAATATCTGAGTACAGTGGCACAACTACAAAAGGTGTAACATACGTGTAAAGAGAATTCTAGAAGAAAGAAAGAAAGGAACAGAAGCATATTTGAAGAAATAATGACTGAGAATTCCCACAAATTAGTATCAGACACCAAACCACAAATCCAGGAAGTTTAGAGAACACCAAAGAAGGAGAAATGCCCCCAAAACTCTACCGGGCATATATTTTCAAACTATAGAATTCAAAGATAAAAGTAAATTCCTTTTTTTGAGATGGAGTTTTACTCTCGTTGCCCAGGCTGGAGTGCAGTGGTATGATCTTGGCTCACCACAACTCCGCCTACTGGGTTCAGGTGATTCTCCTGCCTCAGCCTCCTGAGTAGCTGGGATTATGGGCATATGACACCATGCCTGGCTAATTTTTGTATTTTTAGTACAGACAGGGTTTCTCCATGTTGGTCAGGCTGGTCTTGAACTCCTGAACTCAGGTGATCCACCCACCTCAGCCTCCCAAAGTGCTGGGATTACAGGCATGAGCCACCGTGCCCAGGCCGGGTAAAAGTAAATTCTTAAAAATAATCAGAGGAAGAAAGCACCTTACCTACATAGGAGATAAGTATTACATCGACTTCTCTTCAGAAATCGTGCCAGCAAGAATGGAGTGAGATACTTAAAGTGTGAAAGAGAGAAAACAAAACAAAACAAAACCTTCTCCTTGAAAAGTGAAGAAATAAAGATTTTCTCAGACAAATGAAAGGGTCAGTTCTCTAAAAGAGATAACCTTAATATGTATGCTCCCGACAACAGAACACAGTGGATCTTATTTTCTTTTTTCTTCTGGGACGTATAGGAATGGGTATACCAGATGCTGGGGATTTCGTATAATATACTGAGTAAATTTTAAGTGCAGACAATCCCCGTTTACAATGGTTCTACTTACAATATTGCGACTTCACTATGTGAAACCATATGCATCCCTATTTCAAGTACCCATACCACTATTATTTTTTTATTATTATTATTATTATTATTATTATTATTATTATTATTATTATTATTTTGAGACAGAGGCTTGCTCTGTCACCCAGGCTGGAGTACAGTGGCACGATCTCGGCTCACTGCAACCTCCACCTCCCAGGTTCAAGCGATTCTTCTGCCTCGGCCTCCCCGGTAGCTGGGACTACAGGCACGTGCCACCACGCCCGGCTAATTTTTTGTATTTTTAGTAGAGATAGGGTTTTACCATGTTAGCCAGGATGGTCTCGATCTCCTGACCTCGTAATCCACCTGCCTCGGCCTCCCCAAGTGCTGGGATTACAGGCCTGAGCCACCACGCCTGGCCACAACCATTATTTTTTTTTTTTACTCTCAGTACAGTAGTTAATAAATGACATGAGATATTCAACACTTTATTATAAAATAGGCATTGTGTTAGATGATTTTGCCCAACTGTAGGCTGATTTAAGTGTTCTGAGCACATTTAAGTTAGGCCGGGTTGAGCTAGGTTCAGTAGGTCACATGTATTAAAATGCATTTTTAATTTATAATAAGTTCATCCAGATGTAACTTCATCATAAATTGAGGAACATCTGTACTGTTAATTCCAATCAAAATCATGAAGTTAAATTAGGTTAATTTTCAAAGTCGGATATTTATTTGAGCAACAGGAGTGGAACAGGGATCAACGTGTTACAGTTACCCTCCTTCTGGGCTAGTGAGACAGCCTCCAGTGTGTTCTGATTCAGCCACACCTCTGAACCCCTTTCCACATTTAGCCACTGTTATAATTAATCTACTCAGGTCCAATTCACTTGAGCCCAGGAGGTCGAGGCTGCAGTAAACTATGAAGGTGCCACTGCACTCCAAGCTGGGCAACAGAGGGAGACCCTATCTCTAATAAAAAAGAAAAAGAAAAATATAAGGGTTATATTAGATGCTCTTTAAGATCCTTTCCAGTTCCAATATGCTTATAATCAATTGAAATAAATTATGAGCAATTAGGGAAACCACAATGGTCTATGTCCTTCTTTGGGTCTTTTACTACTGATAATATAAGGAGAAGTGAGTCAAGTGGAATTTTATAAACACAAATGCATATCCTATAATGTCCCTGGTTACTATTCTACTCTTCAGAAAAACAAGTTTTACAGATGTATTCTCAACAGTTCCCTTCTCAGTACTGAGGGCGTTTCTGTGATCACATCGTAACCATGGGAGACTGCAAATCTATCATACTGCCCACCAGCCTATGTGAACTACTCCGGACCATCATTTCTCTCCCATTGTACAACAAATCATGAACACATGGCCAAAAATGGCATGTGGTTGATCATCTTCAATGCCCAACTTAGTGTTCCATAGGTTTTCTATATTTGATTCAGTTGATAGGAAAACTCTGAAGGTGAGAGTAGGTGATGTGCACAGAGTAACACCAGGTTGTAAAAATTCTAAAATGAGGCCAGGCGTGGTGGCTCACACCTGTAATCCCAGCACTTTGGGAGGCCAAGGCGGGTGGATCACCTGAGGTTGGGAGTTCAAGACCAGCCTGGCCAACATGGTGAAACCCCCGTCTCTACTAAAAAAATACAAAAATTAGCCAGGTGTGGTGGTGTGTGCCTGTAGTCCCAGCTACTTGGGAGGCTGAGACAGGAGAACTGCTTGAACCCAGGAGGCAGAGGCTGCAGTGAGCTGAGATAGCGCCACTGCACTCCAGCCTGGGCAACAGAGCGAGACTCTTATCTCAAAAATAAATAAATTAAATAGAAAATCTAAAATAAAAAATAGAGCAATATTAAAGGAAGAACCCATGGAATTGAAATTACCATAGGCACACTTAGAGCCTCCTTTGGTAAGTACAGTGAGTGGAGTGATAATTTAATTTAAAATTGCATTCGTTATTTAAATTTGCAGATTTTTTTCTGTACTTGTGGCTCATTTGTGGATATCACACCTTTGCTCTCCATGGGTTCTGTGACTAAAGAGATATTTCAGTAGCATGGCTGGTTTTCTTTTCCTTCTTTCCTCTGATCTCTGTTGTTAGGCGTGTGTAAGTAACAGTAAGGCTATGAAATTTGTCTTACGCACAGTTAGCAGCCAAGCCATTAAAAATCCTGAGATGTGAAGGGCTGGGAGGGTGATTTCTCAAGGTAAAATGTATCACATTGTTTTCTTTCGTAGTTCTTAAAAAATCCCCATACGAATGTTTCTTCGTTTCTCCAGTTCAGAAAATTTTTATGTAAAATGTCCATTATTCTAAATACATCTTATTAGAGGTTAAAGGACCAGACAGCACCAGCATAGTAGAATTAAAGTGACTTTAAGTCTGGTGGGAGGTCCATTGTTGGGAACACTAAAGAACTCAAGATGCACTTCTTCCCTTTTGAGATTGTGGAGTCATTTTGTTTTTATTTCATCAAAACAATATAAGTAATCAAGTGACAGAGATACATCAGAAATGATGTCAGCAGGCAGTCAGATGCTCAGGGTCACCGCCTGGAAAGTGCTGTTAGAAGCTCAAGGCCTCTGATTCCTCTGGGCTTGGTCACTGATGGAGAAGCTGACATAATTAAACCACTTTATTTTAATAGAGCTGCTTCCTATCATACCTGTGAGTATGTGCGTCACATTGTCCCAATATGTATCTTTTATAAATTTATTCGATAATGAAAGAAATAGAGGCACATACAGATGAGGAAAGTGCAGATGAGTTTAAAAAGATAAAGGTCCAGGTAGTAACAGTTTGGCCCCATGCTTGTGTTGATATAAAAAAATGGTTTTAACAACTAAAAAGTCATTGCTTACATGATACACTTTTAGGCGTGACGTCACAAAAGTTTGGTCATCAGTTCTTCCAATATGCTTTCTCTTAGAGGCTGAGTTCTGGCTCAGTACATTGTTACACAGATCCAACTCCTCAAATCGCGGCAAACATGCAGTAATGTAAATTTCAATTAAACGTTAATTCACATAAAAGACAGGTGTGCTTTGCCTCTTGCTGCTGGCCTCTGCCGCCCAGTGATGCCTCTCCTTTGCCCGTTTCTGCTCAGCAGACGCCGCGTGGACAGTGCTGCGGCACGGTGGCCCCGACGCGGTGACCCTCCGAGGTGCCCCCAGCGGGCACCCGCGCTCGGCTGTGTCCTTCGCGTACGCAGCGGGCGCGGGGCAGCTGCGGGCCGCGGTGAACCTGGCGGAGCGCTGCGAGCAGCGGCTGGCTCTGCGCTGCGGGACGGCGCGGCGCCCGGACTCACGAGGTAAGCGCCACTGTTGGAGGCTACAGGGGCTCATGGGGCCGGGGCGCGGCCCTCGGGCTGCGAGATGCCTTTGAGGGAGAAAAGGCCAGGGTCCCTCCCGTGGCTCTTAGTTCAAAGCCCTGACTGCTCTCTCCTTCTCTTCCCGCTCTTGGTCGGACCAAAGAGCATTCAAGAGCGCCTTCCTGACCGTTGAGAGACGTTCAGCGTGTTCATATGCAGGACTAGTGACTTGTCCTTTCTTAATCAAGGGAAATTTTGCTAGTAACTTATGCCTTAGCTTTCCGTTCACACTGAGGAGATAATGGCTGTAGGGCAGGCTGGGTCTAACAGTTCTTCATGAAGACCAGTGGGAACCGGTAACCTCCTTACTCTTCTCAAAGTCTTCCTCTAAATCTACCTGGAACGTTTGTTTCCTCCCTTTAGATTAACTGAATATGCCCTTCCTCAGCCCCGCCACTTTCACTGTGGTCTAGGATGAAATAATGACCAGGGTTATTAAAACCTTTTGTCAGTGGGTGTCTTATTTTTTTGAAATTATATCTTGAGAAATGTATACCTTAATCTTCATATATGGAAGTAATGCTTTGGAAACTCTGCCTGCATCAAAACCGTCTTCTAAGTTAAAGACCAACTTCCTCCTCCTTTCCGGAATCCCCACAGTCCCCTGCAGGACTCACCGCTCCTCTCCAACAGTTTCCATATAGTTTCTTGAAAGCACTTTATTGCTAATTATAGTTAAATACTGAAATTTGCCTTTCTTTTTTTAGTTTTAGCAATCCCAAATAGTATATAGGCGGGAGGATCACTGGAGCCCAGGAAGTCTAGGCTGCAGTGAGCTGTGATTGCTTCACTGCCTCCAGCTTGGGCAGCAGAGCAACACCTTGTCTTAAAAAAAACAAAAACAGTATATGTCGGTAGCATAATAAAGCCACTTAAATTAAATTTCACTCTTAAATTTTCAATACAAAATCTCTAAGTTGGAAAGTGATATGTGACTGTCATCTGAAGGTGGTTTGCGCTGATCCACTAACCCATACCTGCATTGCCTTCCCTAATCCGTCTGGCCAATCAGCCCCTGGAATATGCCAGACCATTTCCTCTGCTTGGATTGGCCTGTCACCCAGGCTGGAGTGCAGTGGCACGATCTTTGCTCACTGCAACCCCCTCCCCTCCCGAATTCAAGCGATTCTCCTGCCTCAGCCCCCCGAATAGCTGAGAATACAGGCGGGTGCCGCCACGCCCGGCTAATTTTTGTATTTTTAGTAGAGACGGGGTTTCACCGTGTTGGTCAGGCTGTTCTTGAACTCCTAACCTCAGGTGATCCGCCCGCCTCAGCCTCCCAAAGTGTTGGGATTACAGGCGTGAGCCACGGCGCCCGGCCCTCACACTCTTAAATCTTACCCACTGTGCTAGACCTGTGCAGTCCGCATCTGGGTCCCTTCCCAGGGTGATCCCTCTCTCCCCTGGATGCCTGCCAGCCAATTTGGTCTAGTAGAAAGAGCAAAGGTCTGGTTGCATTCGAAGTTCAAGTGCTAAGTCTGTCACTTAGCAGCTGTGGAAATTTAGGCCATTCCTTAATCTTTCTCAGACTTTGTTTCCTCTTTGATGAAATGGACCGTGTAGTACTGATCTCATGGGGTTTCTTTTATAAATGAGATAGCTTACATAAGTTCAGTAAGTAAGAAACTCTCCTTCCCAGTTCTCCAGTTTTTTAAAGTTGGCATTACAAAACTTAATTATTTGTTAGTTCATTGCTGTTGAATGAAGTGTAGCTTGGCTTTGGAATTGTTTTAAAAAAATCCCCAGGTGATCTTTTGGAAACTACTGGGCTAGGGGCTAAAATAACACAAGAAATGGAATATTCTACTCCCATCAGTGAGAATTTCCCTATTTCTCCTCTTTTGAAAAGATAATTTAAAAAATTTTTTGAGATAATTGTAGATTTACATACACTTGTGAGAAGTAACAGAGAGAACCCGAGTAGCCGTTAAGCAGTTCCCCCACCCCAAGGTGACATCTTGTAGAAGTATAGTGCAATATCACAGCCGGAATCTTGACATGCATACAGTCAAGATACACAGTATTTCCATCAGCACAAGAATTCCTCCTCTTGGCCGGGCACGGTGGCTCATGCCTGTAATCCCAACACTTCGGGAGGCCAAGGCGGGTGGATCACGAGGTCAGGAAATCAGACCATCCTGGCTAACACGATGAAACCCCGTCTCTACTAAAAATACAAAAAAGTAGCCAGGCGTGGTGGAGGGTGCCTGTAGTCCCAGCTACTCGGGAGGCTGAGGCAGGAGAATGGCGTGAACCCGGGAGGTGGAGCTTGCAGTGAGCCGAGATGGCGCCACTGCACTCCAGCCTGGGCGACAGAGCAAGACTCCGTTCCGTCTCAAAAAAAAAAAAGAATTCCTCCTATTGCTCTATTGCTCGTTAATAACCACTAGTATGTTCTCCATTTCTATGGGTTTTTTTAAATTTCAAGAAAGTTATGTAAATGAAATTATATAGTATGTACTCTTTGTGGTTGAGTTTTTTTCACTCTGTGTAATCCTCTCTAGATTCATTTGCATAATTGTGTATATCAGTAATTTGTTCCTTTTCATTGCTGATTAGCAATCGGTGGCATGGATATACCAGAGTTTATTCACTCATTGAAGGGCATCTGGGTTGTTTGTTTACAGTTTGGGGCAATTATGAATAAAGCTTTTATGAACATTGTGTACAGGTTTTGTGTGAACATCAGTTTTCATTTCTCTGGAATTAATGCCCCAAAGTGCAATTGGTGGGTCATATATGGTAACTGCATACTTAGTTTTATAAAAAGCTGCCAAATTGTTTTCTAGAATGGTTGTACCATTCCCACCAACAGTGTATGATTTCATTTCCTCCACATGCTCATCAGCATTTGGTGTTGCAACTATTTTTTATTTTAGCTATTCTGATAACTGTGTAGTAATATCTTTATTGTGGTTTTAATTTGTGTCTCCCTGATGTCTAATAATATTGAGCATGTTTTATATGCTTATTTGCCATCTGTATATCGTTTTCAGTGAGATAGATGTCTGTGAATGTGTTTTTGTTGTTCACTTTCTAATTGGATTGTTTGGATTTGTTTTGTTACTGTTGAATTTTCAGTTCTTTATACATTCTAGATACTAGCACTTTGTTGGATATGTGATTTGCGAATATTTTTTCCCACTCTGTTGCTTGCCTATTCATCGACTCTTAAGTGGAATTTTTTAGAGCAAAAGTTTTAATTTTGATGAGATTCAGTTTTATCATATTTTCCTTTTATGGGTTGTACACATCGTGTCAATTCTAAAAATTCTTTACCTAACCCTAAATTCCAAGTGCAAAGATTTTTGAATTTTTTTCCTAAAAGTTTTATAGTTTTACCTTTTACTTTTAATTCCATGCCCTATTTTGGGACACATTTTATATAAGATGTGAGAGTTGATTCTCTCTCACTCTCTCTGACTATGAATGTTCAGTTGCTCCAGAACCATTTGTTGAAAAGGCTATCCTTCCTGCATTGAGTTGCATTTTAAATAGTGTTAAAAATTGGTTGAACTTACTTGTGTGGTGGGTCTGTTTCTGCATTCTTTATCTGTTTCATTAATTTATATGCCTCCACCAATATCACGCTGTCTTGAACATGGTAGCTGTATAGCAGGGTTGAGTTATTCCTCCTGCTTTATTCTTCTTTTTCAAGATTGTTTAAGTAAGTCTGTAGCTTGCCTCATTCTGTATAAATTTTGTAATAAATTTGTTTATGTCTACAAACATCTTGCTAGAATTTTTATGGGAATGACATTAAACATAATAGCTCAATGAAGGGAAAATTGGTGTTTTACTGTTTTGAGTCTTCCAATCCATGAACATGAGCTATCTTTCCATTTATTTGGATCTTTGATTTCTTGCCTCAGCATTTTGTAATTCTTAGCATCCAGAGATTATATGTTTTATAAGTATGCTTAGGCATTTAGTTAGTTTCTTGATTGATTGTAAGTGCTGTTGTGCTTTAAATTTTTGTTTACATGTTTCTTGTTAGAATATGAAATATGATTGTTTCATACTAATCTTATAAGCTCTTTTTTGAACTTAATTTTTTTTTTTAGATTCCTTGGGATTTTCTATATGGAAAATCATGTCATCTGCAAGTAGAGTCAGCTTTATTTCTTCCTCGTCAATCTGTAGGGAGTTAATTTATTTTTCTTGCTTTATTACAGTAGCTAGACTTTCAATACTAGGTTGAACTACAGTGTTGAGGGCAGACATCCTTGCCTTGTTTCCTGTCTTAGGGGAAAAGCATTCATTCTTGTTTCCTATGTTATGTGGAGGTAGTTCCCTTTTATTCCTGGTTGGCTGACAGTTTTTATTTTGAAAGGACATTGGATTTTTGTCAAATGTCTTTTCTGTGTCAATTGGTATTAAAATCTTATATTTCTTCTTTTGTCTGTTGATATGTTGAATCAGCTTTGCATAACTAGAGCAATTCCTATTTCACCATAATGTATAATTTAAAAAATACATTTCTAATGTGTTTGATTTATTAATATTTTATTGAATATTTTTGCATTCAAATTCATAAGAGATATTGATATGTAGTTTTCTTTTTTCATATTGTCTTTATCTGGTTTCAGTATCAGGACAATACTGCCTACATAAAATGAATTTGGTAGCATTCTCTAGTCTCCTGTTTTCTGGAAGAGATTATGTAAAATTGACTTTAATTTTTATTTAAACATTTAGTAGAATTCTCCAGTAAGGCCCGGCAGGGTGGCTCACGCCTGTGATCCCAGCACTTTGGGAGGCTGAGGCAGATGGATCACTTGAGGTCAGGAGCTCGAGACCTGCCTGGCCAACATAGTGAAACCCCGTCTCCACTAAAAATACAAAAATTAGTCAGGCGTGGTGGCGCACACCTATAATCCCAGCTACTCAGGAGGCTGAGGCAGGAGAATCACTTGAACTTGGGAGGCAGAGGTTGCAGTGAGCCAAGATCACACCACTGCACTCCAGCCTGGGCAACAGAACGAGATTTCATCTCAAAAATAAAAACCAAAAACAAAACAAAACAAAAAGAATTCTCCAGTAAAACCATCTGGGCCAAGAGATTTTTTTTTCAGTAATTTTAAATTATGAATTCAATTTTCTTAATAGTTACAATTACTTAAATTACCTATTTCATGTTAGGTGAATTGTGGTAGTTTGTACTTTTTGAGAAATTTGTCCATTAATCTGAATTGTCAAGTTGATTTGTGTAGAATTATTTATAGTATTTTCTTATTATTTGTTTGATGTCTCCAGCATCTGTAGTGATATCCACTTAAATTTCTCATATTCATAGTTTGTCTCATCTTTTTTTTCTCTGTCAGTCTTGGTAGAAGTTTTTCAATCTTACTGTTTTTTAGAACTAGATTTTCGATTCATGATTTTCTCTATTATTTTTGTTTCAAATTCTATTGAAATCTGCTCTTCTCTTTGTTATCGCCTTCCTTCAGCTTGTATGAGTTAACTTTTTTTTCTAGTTTCTAGAGGTGAGAACTTACATTATTGGCTTTAGGGCTTTCTTCTTTCCTAATGTGGGCATTTAGTGCTACATTTTCCCTATCAACACAGTTTTACCTACATTTCACGTATTTTGATATGTTGTATTCTCATTTTCACTTAGTTTTTCATGTAGTTTCATTTTCATTTAAGTATTTTAATAAATTTCTTTGAAGCATATTCTTTGACCTATAGCTTATTTAGAAGTGTATTTTTAAAAATTTCTAAGTGTTTAGAGATTTTCTTTTTCTCTTTCTGGTATTGATTTCCAGTTTGATTCCATTATGCTTAGAGAATATACTTTGTGTGATTTTAGTTCTTTTAAATATGTTGAGGTTTGTTTGACTCCCCGGGATATGGTCTGTCTTGTAAATGTTTCATGGGCATTTGAAAAAAAAAATGTATATTCTGCTATTCTTAAGTGGAGTATTCTGTATGTATTTCAATGAGATCCTGTTGGTTGATTATGTTGTTCAGATCTTGTATATCCTTGCTGACTTCTTGTCCAGTACTTCTGTCAGTTGCTAAGAGAGACATTTTGAAATCTGTACTATAATTGTGGATCTGTTTATTTTTCCATTCTGCTCTATCAGTTTTCTTATATTAATAGGCTTTATATTTTTTAGCAATTTTAAGTTTACATAAAAATTGAGCAGAAAGTACTGAAAGCATATGATTTTTATTCTTTAGCTTGTTGATCTGATGGACTATATTAATTAATTTTCAAATGTTAAAGGCATATCTAGAGTAAATCCCACTTGGTTGTGGTGTTCATTTTTAAAAATTGTTTGGTTCAATTTGCTAATATTTTTTAAGGATTGCTTCATCCATGTTCAAGAGAGATATTTGTTTGCAGTTTACTTTTTTGTAAGGTTTTGCTGGTTTGGGTATTAGGGTAATGCTGGCCCATGGAATGAGTTAAGAAATAGTCATTCTGCTTCTATTTTCTGCAATAGATTGTGGAAAATTGGTATCATTTATTTCTCCAATGTTGATAGAACTCACCAGTGAATCATCTGGGCTTGGTACCTTCTGTTTGGGAAGGTTATTAATTACTGGCTTAGTTAAAAAATTTTGTTTCTCTTGAGACTTTCTCTTTCACCATGTTTTATTATTTAGAAATGTGTTTTTAAATTTTTTGGTATTTGAGGATATTTCAGCTCTCTTTCTGCTGTTATTAGTTTAATTCCATTCTGATTCAAGAACATGCCTTTTGTGATTTCTGTTCTTTTAAATTTGGTGAAGTGTTCTGTGGCCTAGAATGTGGTTTAACTTAATGAATTGTGCATTTGTATTTGAGAAGAATGTGTATTCTGCAGTGTCTAGATAAAATATTCTATAATGCTAATTGAATTCTAAAGTATTCAGTTAGATCCAGTTGATTGATGGTGCTGTTCAGTTCAAATCTATCCTTAATGATTTTCTTCCTGCTGAGTCTGTCACTTACTTACTCATAGGGGGGTGTTGAAGTCTCCAGTGGTAATAATGGATGTGTCTCTCTGTCCTTGCAGTTCTATCAGTTTCCCCCTAATATATTTTGACTCTTCTGTTGCTAGGTATATACACATTAAGCATTATTATATCTTCTTGTTATATTGACCCCTTTATTATTGTATAATGCCCTTTTTCATCTCTGATAATTTTCCTTGCTCTGCAGTTGGCTTTGTCTAAAATTAATTTAGATACTCTGGCTTTCTTTTTGGTTAGTGTTACCATGGTATATCTTTCTCTAGCTCTTCAAATCTACCTGCTATTTTATATTTAAAGAGGATTTCAGTAGACAACATGCAGGTGGATCATGGGTTTTGTTGTTGTTGTTCACTCTGACAGTCTCAGTCTTTTATTTTATTATTATCATACCTTAATTTCTAGGGTACATGTGCACAACATGCAGGTTTGTTACATATGTATCCATGTGCCATGTTGGTGTGCTGCACCCATTAACTCATCATTTACATTAGCTATATCTCCTAATGCTATTCCTCCCCTCTCCCCCCACCCCATGACAGGCCCCGGTGTGTGATGTTCCCCTTCCTGTGTCCAAGTGTTCTCATTGTTCAATTCCCACCTATGAGTGAGAACATGCAGTGTTTGGTTTTTTGTCCTTGCGATAGTTTGCTGAGAATGATGGTTTCCAGCTTCATCCATGGCCCTACAAAGGACGTGAACTCATCCTTTTTCATGGCTGCATAGTATTCCATGGTGTATATGTGCCACATTTTCTTAATCCAGTCTGTCATTGATGGACATTTGGGTTGGTTCCAAGTCTTTGCTATTGTGAATACTGCCTCAGTAAACATATGTGTGCATGTGTCTTTATAGCAGCATGATTTATAATCCTTTGGGTATATACCCAGTAATGGGATGGCTGGGTCAAATGGTATTTCTAGTTCTAGATCCGTGAGGAATTGCAACACTGTCTTCCACAATGGTTGAACTAGTTTACAGTCCCACCAACAGTGTAAAAGTGTTCCTATTTCTCCACATCCTCTCCTGCACCTGTTGTTTCCTGACTTTTTAATGATCGTCATTCTAACTGGTGTGAGATGGTATCTCATTGTAGTTTTGATTTGCATTTCTCTGATGGCCAGTGATGAAGAGCATTTTTTCATGTGTCTGTTGGCTGCATAAATGTCTTCTTTTGAGAAGTGTCTGTTCATATACTTCGCCCACTTTTTGATGAGGTTGATTTTTTCTTGTAAATTTGTTTAAGTTCTGTGTAGATTCTGGATATTAGCCCTTTGTCAGATGGGTAGATTGCAAAAATTTTCTCCCATTCTGTAGGTTGCCTGTTCACTCTGATGGTAGTTTCTTTTGCTGTGCAGAACCTCTTTAGTTTAATTAGATCCCATTTGTCAATTTTGGCTTTTGTTGCCATTGCTTTCTTAATTGGTATATTTAGACTGTTTACATTTAAAGTGATTATTGGTACTTGGATTAATATTTGCCATATTGTAACTCTTTTTTATTTGTTGCCCTTGTTTCTTCTTCTTTTCCTGAATTCCCCTCTCACATTTTTTGTTTTAATTGAGCATTTTATATAATTCCATATCCTCACTTCTCCTAGAATATTAATTACATTTCTTGGTCATTGTTTTAGTGGTAGCCTTTGAGTATGAAATATACATTATAACAGTCTACTTTCAAATAACACTATTCCACTTCATTAATGGTGCTGGTACTTTATAACACAGCATTTCCAATCCTTCTGTCTTATTTTGTATTACATTATTATCATTCATTTTACTTATTCATAAGCCATAATCACCCAATACATTGTTAGTATTATTTAGAGCTGTTACCTATTACATCAATTAAGAAGAAGACACTAGATTTTATTTTAAATGTTTTCTTCTCTAATGCTCCTACCTTTCTTTATGTATTTCTGTGTTTTTGACCTATATTGTTTTTCTTTTCTCTGAGGAACTTCTATTAACATGGCTTGCAAGGTAGGTCTACTGGAGAAAGATTTCCTCAATTCTGTTTATCTAAGTCTTTATTTCTACTTTACTATTTAGGATAATTTTACTGGATATAGAATTTTATATTAGTGTGTGTTTTCTCTCAACAGTTTAAATATTTCACTTCACTTTCTTCTTGCTTGCATGGTTCCTTAAGGGAAATCTGTCATAATTCTCATTATTGCTCCTATGTAGGTAAGGTGTTTTATTTTACTCTGGTTTATTTCGAGATTTTATTTTTAAAAGATTTTATTTTAATTTTAAGAAAGTCTTCAATTTTTTGCAATTTGAATATGAGATGCCTAGGTGTGGATTTTTTTGTATTTAACCTGCTTGGTGTTTGCTGAGATTCCTGAACCTATGGTTTCATGTCTGTCATTAATTTTGAAACATTCTCAACTGTCATTATTTTAAATATTTCTTCTGGTTCTCACTCTCTTCCTTCTACTTCTGGTATTCCAATTATGGGTTACATAGGTTACACCGTTTGAAATTGTCCAACAGGGCCGGGCACAGTGACTCACTTGCCTGTAATCCCAGCACTTTAGGAGGCCGTGGCGGGCGGATCACAAGTTCAGGAGATCCAGACCATCCTGGCTACCATGGGGAAACCACGTCTCTACTAAAAATACAAAAGATTAGCTGGGCGTGGTGGCGGGTGCCTGTAGTCCCAGCTACTCGGGAGGCTGAGGCAGGAGAATGGCATGAACCCAGGAGGCGGAGCTTGCAGTGAGCCGAGATTGCACCACTGCACTGCAGCCTGGGTGACAGAGAGAGACTCCATCCCAAAAAAAAAAAATTATTGTCCAACAGTTTGGATATTATGTTTCATTTGAATGTTGTTAAGGAGAACATAATGTTCTGCGCTAATTTCAAAAATGTTTTCTCCTTCCCTCCGCCTGCTGGAGACATAAGAGCATTTTTTTCCTATCTTTATTCTGAGAACTTGATGGGGCTCTTCCTGGAGATAAAACTCTTGAAGGTGTGTTGACCCTCTAAGGCCTATCCCCCACTCTAGGAGTTTTCAATCTCTGTAGCTTGTCCTTGCTCAGTATCCATCAATTAGTCAGTTACATTGTAAGTGCTTTTACCAGACTCCACCATCTGCTTTGGTTCCACTAGCTGTGATGTTGTTTTCACTTGTCTCTGCAGCTTTAGGAGTAATGTTTGCCCTGTGACTTTAACTGTGTAAGAAGAACTGTTTATTTTTAGTTAGTGCAGCTTTTTTCTTGTTGTGAGAATGGGAGTGATGACTTCCAGACTCTTAACGTCATATCAGATTGGAAACCAGAAGTCTCAATTTTTGCCTCATTTTTTTAAGGGTGTATTGTTTCTTGCATATACACTTATGTCTTCCTGGTGATTTTTTTTAAATCATTATGTAATGTCCCTGCTCTAGTATTTTTGTTCTGAAGTCTATTTTATGAGATAGCCATTCTGCTTTCTTTCAAATTTAATTTTTGCAGAGTGTATTTTTTCCATCCTTTTACTTTTAACCTGCCTATGTTTATTTTGAAGTGAGTTTCTTATAAATTTCTCGTTGTGTTATTTTTTTTTTCAGTTGATTCTGCCAACGTCTAACTTCTGTTATATTTTAGCCATTTACATTTAAGGTAATTTTTATAATTTTCTTACTCGTTTCTTGGTGTTATAGTGTACATATGTGACTTACCACAGTCAACTTAAATATCTTCACTCTCATAATGAAATATGGAATCCTTATGTCTATTTGGGCCCTTTATCTTCCCCACTTCTAAATATCATTGTCTTGAGTATTATATGGTATTACAATTTTTGTGTCAATTATCATATGTCATTTCAAAAATTGATAAGGATAGTCTATTATATTTATCCATATTTCTTCTCTTTTCATTTTTTCTCGATGTTCCAAGAATCCTTCGTTATAATTTCCTTTCTTTTTGAAAAACCTCCTTTAGCCATTCTTTAGGGAATGTCTGCTAGCGACAAATTATTTTAGTTTTCTTTTGTGTTAAAAAGGTTTTCTTTTGTTGTTATTGTTTTGGAGATGGAGTCTCACTCTGTCGCCCAGGTTGGAGTGCAGTGGCACAATCTTGGCTCACTGCAAGCTCTGCCTCCCGGGTTCACGCCATTCTCCTGCCTCAGCCTCCTGAGTAGCTGGGACTACAGGCTCCCGCCACTACGCTCGTCTATTTTTTGTATTTTTAGTAGAGACGGGGTTTCACCGTGTTAGCCAGGATGGTCTCGATCTGACCTCGTGATCCGCCCACCTCGGCCTCCCAAAGTGCTGGGATTACAGGCGTGAGCCACCACACCTGGCCTAAAAAGGTTTTATTTCCATTTTATTCTTGAAGGATAGTTTCTCTGGATATATAGTTTATAGTTGACAATTCTTTTCTATCAGCCCTGAAAAAAAATATGCCATTCCTTCTGGTTCTGTAATTTCAGATGAGTAATCTACTATCATTCAAATTAGGGTTCTTTTACAGGCAGGTAATGTGTTATTCTCTCAGGCTGCTTTCAAGATTTCTGTTTTGTTTTGTTTCCAAAAAGTTCAATTATGATGGATCTTGGTGTCAATATTTTTGGGTTTATCGTTTTTTGGACTTAAACTTAACTTCCTAAATCTGTGGGTTTGTATCTTTCACCACATGTGGGAAGTTTACAGCCAGTATTTTTTCAGTACTCTTTCAGCACACTTTCTTCTCTCTTTTTGAGATTCGGATGATATTGTCTGATAGGACCCTATGGCTCAGTTCTTTTTATATTCAGTCTGTTTTCTCTTTTTTGGTCAGGTTAGATAAAGCCTATTGATGGGTCCTCAAGTTCAGTGATTCTGTCCTCTGTCTTTTCACTCTATTCTTGAGCCCATTCAGAGTTTTTTAAAAAGTTATGTTATTGTATCTTCCAGTCCTGGGGTCCTAAGCTTCCTCTTTCTACCTTTCAGAATTCTCTTTGGTTGTCTTCTGTATTATTTCCAGAATCTATCATTATACTTGGTGGAAATAGCAGGGATAGACAAGTCTACAAGATCTTTTATCAGTCTGGAAGTTCACCCACTTACATCTTTTTGTTACTGTTTCTAAAAAATACATTTTTACTACTTTATGGGGAATATGGGAGATTTAGATGTAAATTTACACTTGTACATTAGGATATAATGAGTGTTTTGCTCTTTAATCTGCGACAGTTTAATGGTGAAGTCGATAACTTTTAAAGTGGCATTCCGAGAAGAGTGTGTTAATTTTTAAAAATATCTTTTCCGTTGTAGTGACAAGCTTTTAGCACATTTTTAAAAGATTCCTGGTACTAATTCCTCTTTAAATTTTCCCAGATTGCCTTTTTTTTTTTTTTTTTTTTTTGGCAGAGGGGCAGGTGATGGATAGTGGTGGTGGTAATGAATGCAGAGATCTTATCTATGGATGAGTTATAATTGAGTTGTAATAAGCAGTAAGGTAGAAGCTAAGTTCCAGATCTCAATTCATATTCCAAAGGTAACAACCTATTGAAATTTGAAAAACAGCACCACGTGATCAAGCATGTTTAAAAAACTGGTTGAGTTAATCCAATTTCATTTTCCTCATGGCCTAATCTGTGATGACTGCAACTTGTGGCCTTTGACCCCTTTCCTTTTTTAAGATAGGTGGCCTGACACCTGCTTTTTAAATTATCCTAACTTTACTGTGATGTGCAGTCAGTCTATCACCCCAATCTTCACTCCCAACCCCTGACAGCATCCCTTGTCCTAATATGCAGTTCTATAGATCTGAGTTAGTGTCTGACTCTATCATTTAATCATTGTCAGTGCTGAGAAGGAGGCGCACTCGTTAGAGCTGTAGTTGACCCAGGGCACTTTGTTTCTTTGCATGAGAAATCTCTAACCTCAGAGGTGAGAAAAGCCTATCAATGTCATTCCTTAACCTCCAAATAAAGAGTCAGGACATACAATGCAACAAAAACAAATACCTCCAAAAATTAGTAAGTACTGACAGAGAGTACCATATCTTTCCAAATGTGTAATATACAGGTAGTTAGCAAAAAGATGGGATGAGATAAATCAATGTCTTTGTATAATATTAAACTTTCTCAATGAACATTTCATAATTTCAAATAGATTTTATCTTTAGTGTGCAAATTACTCCGGTATTTATTTTAATGGTGAATTTTTTTGAATGTTATTTCTATAGAAAGTATGTATCACATGCAACTGACTGATTTCTAATAGAAGAAAAATAGATGGAATCATTTAAGCCTAGATATTGAAATATTGGGGGAAAAACATTGGTTAGGCTTAAAGAAACGTTTCAGAGGTAAAATACAAGTGTTTAAGTATAGTTTCATTTTCTCTCTCTCTGCCTCTCACACATACACTTTACACCTGGGAGTAAAGGGAGCTATATGGGGAGGGTGGTAGTGAGGGACAAAGTAGATGTCATCTTTCTTATACTTGTCTTTCAGATGGAACCCCACTGAGCTGGTGGGTTGGAAGAACCAATGAAACACACACTTACTGGGGAGGTTCTCTGCCTGATGCTCAAAAGTGTACTTGTGGATTAGAGGGGAACTGCATTGATTCTCAGTATTACTGCAACTGCGATGCTGGCCGGAATGAATGGTGATTTCCACATGATTTCCCTGCACAAAAATGTGGTTTTTATTCTTTAATTGTGCATAGTTAATTAAATGTCAGACAAGCTGGTACAATAAGGTAACTAGATTAAAGTATGTTCAAGCAAGCTGAAATACAAGTTTTGATGAAATATGATCAGTTAATCTAAGGATTAAATTTTATGACCAAAGATTTACTAGTTCATTGTGAATACTATATAATGTGTTTTTTATTTTTCGCAAAAGAGAAACAGATGTTAAGTTTTCCACTCACTGGAAATCAAATATCATTCTCTGCGAAGTTTAGTTAATTAATTAACGTAGTATTCATGTGGCAATTCAAAAAGCAAATTCCTCCAAATCTTTGTCTTAAATTGATTTGGGATATAATGCGGCATAGTTTATCTTTCTTTTAGAAATTAACATTAACACAAGAAACTCTGAGAGGTCCTGCATAAAAGGACTGTGTTTATTTTGTAGAAGCAACAATTTCCCACACTCATTGAAATCTTCAGTGCAATAGCAAAGCTTCAAGCACCAACTGTTCTGTAGACCATACTTTGAAACAACTAACATAGAATTTCCAGAATTTGAAAATTATTTTGTAAGCTTTCCTTTGAGCAGAAACAATTTTCTCATGTAGATTGCAATGCCTCTTTTTCAGAAGTTCTTTTTGAGGTTATTCTTGAAATGCATATTGGTTTTCTTTTTTTTATTTGTAATATGTGAATGTTTTCAACCTTTGGGTTCATGTCAGCAACTTAAAAAGCATTGTCATAAAACAACTAGATCATGTAGAGTACGTGCTTTAAAAAAAAACTTAGGCCAGGCACTGTGGCTCACGCCTGTAATCACAGCGCTTTGGGAGGCCAAGGCAGGTGGATCACCTGAGGTCAGAAGGTTGAGACCAGCCTGGCCAATGTGGCAAACCCCATCTCCACTGAAAATACAAAAATTAGCCGGGTGTGGCTGTGTGTGCCTGTAGTCCCAGCTGCTCAGGAGGGTGAGACAGGAGAATTGCTTAACCCAGGAGGTAGAGGTTGCAGTGAGCCGAGATCGTGCCACTGTACTCCAGCCTGGATGACAGAGCAAGACTCCACCTCAAAAAATTAATAATAATAATAACAATTAATAAATAAAAAATGTAATTGTCAATCCAGGTGTCAGTATAATTGATTTGGACATAAAATGGCTAATCTAAGCAGTAATTTGATTCCTAAAAATTGAGTTGTTTGGCCTGCATGGTAGTCCATTTATTTATTTGGCATAAAAAGTCTACTTTGCGTCACTTTAAAAAATATTGTGAAGTTGGGAAAACTCACTTGAATCTGCTGGAGCTTTCTATAGAATACATACTATACATTTACATGGATATTATTTTTAATCTTCCTCAAGTTCAAAGTTACAAAATAATCATACAGATTTATGAGACACTCTTTTTGAATATTTTGATATGCAGTCTTAATACAACTTTCTCTTACTTAAAGACGAATGCAGTTTTGGTGCAGTGAGTAACAGGAACAGATCTGATCCATAGTTTCAAATCTGGCCACCAGTAAGTTTCAGGTCTGAAGTAATTTCCCATCAGTTAAAATGGTTTTGTACAATATTTTGTATGATGTACATTTTAAAGTGTCTGGTATGATAACGTGATGATGTGTGTTAGCTTTGGGCTCTAATGAGACAAACAGCGACCTTCAAATCTTTTGACGGACATCTTTAACAATCCTAGAGGCTTTCATTTCCTCCATTCCACAAGGGGCTCCTGCCTGTGAGGGCTCCAGCCCTCCAGCTCCTGGCTCTTCAGAAGACCTCCAGCTCACTGGTCTGTCCCCACCCCCATTCTCTACAGGTCAGAGAGGAGAGCATTGGCAGGTTATTACAAGAAAGCCAGAATGGCATATATGCTAGTGGCTTTATAACTTAGTTCGAAGAATGTTAACCGTTTTGTTTTGTTTTGTTTTGAGACAGAGTCTCTCTCTGTCGCCCAGGCTGGAATGCAGTGGTATGATCTCAGCTCACTGCAACCTGCGCCTCCTGGATTCAAGCGATTCTCCTGCCTCAGCCTCCCGAGTAACTGGGATTACAGCCGAGTGCCACACCCGGCTAATTTTTGTATTTTTAGTAGAGACTGGGTTTCACTATTGGCCAGGCTGGTCAACTGTTTTTTTGTTACAGAACCTTCTGTTAGTCTTAAGTGCATACTTTATTGTAGACTTCACGTATGCTTAGGGCAGTAACCAGAGGAACGTATCACTTGGAGCCACCTGTATTGAGTGACCCTCCCATGAACTGAGTTTGAGGAGGGGAATGGGAGGAACTGAGGTGGGTGCAGGTCCTCTGACACCCTTATCCATGTCACTTCAGCACCGTCAAGGACTGCACTGGTGTGACAGAAGCCCTGGGCTTTCATTTGGAAAAAAAATTGAGGAGAGAAGCGGGTTTTAAAAATTAACTCCCCTCCTACATTCAGAAGGGAGCATTGTGGAGTCATTTGCTTTTTAACCTTATTTTATTTACTTTGCAGCTTACAGTAGACAGGTCTATCCAACAGTAAGACCATAAGCATTCTGAAATCCTATCCCAACTCTTGTAGATTGTTTTGTAAATGTGGGGGTGTGTATGGGGGTGGGGGGTGGGAAATTACAATTTCTATTTTAATTTTTCAAATAAAATTGATTTTTCAGTTTATAAAATGGAATTTACCAGTCTCATGAAATGAAAAGATTTATAATTGTAATAATTTAGATTAAGGTGTAGACATAAGAACATAAATCTTAGTCTTTATTACTTATTTTCTATTACTGAGGTGTGCCTAGTAAGGTTTTCCTGGTGGGAAGTTTATAATAAAAATAGTATTTGGGAATGAAAGTAAAGTGAAAGCAGTTTTAAGTCTCTTCAGGCATATGTCCATTAATGGGGCAGGCAGTATTGTTAATATACACCATCGCCATTTTTCCATAAGTTGTCCCTGTAATCAGCAACTCGTCTAAAGCATATTACTTAAAAAAAAGTTTATGATCAGACAGTTCCTCAGGCACAGTAAGAATATTCTATCAAATAACTATAACATGCCAAAGATTTATTATAAAAACAAATATATTTAAAAGGCACTATAATGATTTAAAATATTGAACTATGCTGCAAGTCAATATATGTGTATAAATGTATAGTGGACTATGTTCAAATAGACCAATATATTCTCTAAAATATACATATAACATGTAATTCAGCTGTCTGCAAAAATCCACAAGTTGTTTTGCTAATATAATGATGACACATGTAACTGTAATATTATTTTACTTAAGAATTTAAATAGGACTTTTGTGTGATTATCTTAGAGTCTTTAAAAGTAACCACAAATAAAAAGCATAAAATAAGATGGTTTAAACGCATACAAGTGTACAAATAATCATAATAAATACGAGTAAACTCTGTTCATTTAAAAACCAGACATTAGATTTTATCATATTGGATTTTTAAAGAAGCTATAGCTTGTTTACAAAAGATAAAATATAAGCACTTGGTGAAGTTGAAACTAAAAGAATAGAAAATATTTACCGGGTAAATACAAATCAAAAGAAAGCAGATATAGCTGTATTAGACAAAGATGAAAAGCATTGTTAGGGATAAACTTGAACTCTATCTAATGCTGAGATAAAACTCACTAGAAAGATCTTACTACACTTGTGTGTATCATCAGATTGTTTAAAATATATAAAGAAGTGGCAGGGCGCCTTGGCTCACGCCTGTAATCCCAGCACTTTGGGAGGCCGAGGCGGGCAGATCATGAGGTCAGAAGATCGAGACCATCCTGGCTAACACAGGTGAAACCCCGTCTCTATTAAAAATACAAAAAATATTAGCCAGGCATGGTGGTGGGTGCCTGTAGTCCCAGCTACTCGGGAGGCTGAGGCAGGAGAATGGCGTGAACCTGGAAGGCGGAGCTTACAGTGAGCCAAGATCACACCACTGCACTCCAGCCTGGGCGACAGACCAAGACTCTGTCTCAAAAAAAAAAAAAAAAGTATGTGTGTGTGTATATATATATATATATACGTATGTGTGTGTATATATGTATGTGTGTATATATGTGTGTATATATATGTGTGTGTGTATATATGTGTGTGTGTGTATATATATGTGTGTGTGTGTATATATATATAGAGAAGTAACAAATATGCAAAGGCAAATTGACACCCAAAACTGGAATAATTAACATAACATTTTTGGGAATGAGTAAGTGAAGCAGGTAAGAATATTTTAATATTATAATTAACAAACTTGACATAGCAGCCATATATCATTTAGTAAGGAAAAATTATTTCTTTATAGAATGTATTATACATTATTGTTGAATAAGTATAAAAAATTTTGTAAATGGATGGAATCTTAACAAATTTTACGGAATTGTCATGATGGAAACTATATTCTTAACTGTAATCAATAATGAATATATAATTTTTAAAAGCTCATGTGTGTGTCAGTTAAAGACACAAGAGGAAATAAAATAGATGTAAGTGATAAAAAGTTTGGAAAAGAAACAAACCTGGCAGATATTGTAGATAATATGATTGCCTACATAGAAAATCCAAAATAATATAAAGAAATATCAGGAAAAATGAGAGTTCAGTAAGTTTGCTGAATTTATGGTCAGTCAGTATTGAGGAATTACTTGAATTTCTATAAAATCATAAAATAATTACCATTACACACCTAGAAAAATTTTATTTGCAATATTAACAAAAATGTAAAGTTCTGTGGAATAACTGCAGTACTTTTATGGAAAAAATTACAAAACTTATTCAAGAGAATTCAGGACAGCCAAATAAATGGATTGACTCACCACTGTCGTGGGTAGTATGACTCAGTATCTTAAAGCAGTAGTTCTCAATCGGGGGTGATTTCGACTCTTGGGACATTTGGCATTGTCTAAAGACATTTTTGTCATCACACAGAGAAGAAGGTTGTTTATATTAGTGTCTATTAATTAGAAATCAGGGTGCTGCTAAGCATCCTACAGTGCACAGGACAGCCCCCCCATAACAAAAAAAAATTAGCCCAAAATATCAGTAATGCTGCTTTTGAGATACCATCTTTTAAAGTTGACATTCTCCTCAAATTAGTCTGTAATTTTAACAAAATTCCAAAAAATGCCAAGTGTTTTTACTTGTGTGGATTGCAGCAACCTGGTTTTAAAATTCATATGGAAATTAAGGATGAAAGGATAAGCAAGATAATTTTTAAGATGAAAAATAAAGTGAAGAAACTAGTTATGTTAGCTGTCAAGACATACTGTATTGCTGTAGTAATTAATGCAGGTTGAATTGGCCAGAAGATACGCAATTAAACAGAAACTGAGAATCTAGAAATTTTTTAAGTGTGTTAGATGTGGATCATAATGATTTTATTATTGCTGACCTACTCCCCCAAAATAATCATTAACAGTTGGGCTGGGCGCGGTGGCTCACACCTGTTATCCCAGCACTTTGGGAGGCCAAGGCGGGCGGATCATGAAGTCAGGAGTTCGAGACCAGCCTGATCAACATGGTGAAACCCCGTCTATACTAAAAATACAAAAATTAGCTGAGCGTAGTGGCGCACAACTGTAATCCCAGCTACTCTGGGGGCTGAGACAAGAGAATCACTTGAATCCAGGGGGGTGGAGGTTGCAGTGAGCAGAGATCACACCATTGCACTCCAGCCTGGGTGACAAGAGTGAGACTCTGTCTCAAAGAAAAAAAAAAAAAGTTAAAAAGTTGACTCAACATTTCTCCCTTTTAGCTTTCTTTGCAACCTCCCAAACTTATGGCTCTACTTTGCCTTAAATAAAGTTCCCTGGCAAATAATAAGTAGTAGCTTTTAGAAGTTTTCACACTTCCTAGGAAAGTACAATTTCCAGAACCGTAGGAATTTCTAATAAATAAAAATTTTAATAAAATATAAAATAAAAGCAAAAAGTCTTTGAAAGTTCTCTTACTGAATTTTTAATACTGCTGCAAGAGATTATGGTACCTATGAAAGCACTATTTCCAAGTGTAGACTATAGTATAAGCTTTAGAAAATAACAGGGAGAAAAGAAAAATGAGATGTCCCTATTAATTAGGAAGTTTTGAGGAAGTCTGATAACTATGACAAATCCTGAGTCTTCTATTTTGATCTCCAAAGGTTGGGAATCTGCCTGTAACAATAAGAAACTGGTGAAAAACACTGGCTATCTTTATGCTCAGAATGAAAACACCAGACTTTCCAAAACAACTGAAAAAACAAGACTTTATTATAGCACCTGCCCTAATTAAACTGAAATGTGGATTTCATTTACACATTCTCAATATTTTGCACAGTCAGTATTGAAGATGGAATGAAACTTGGAGCTCCTGTGAAATAGATCTTTTAAAATACAAGCATCCTCCATAAATAATTAAATTGCATTTTCTCTACTAGACTATCTTGCTAAAATGATGATCACAGAAGTTGAAATGGTAATTTTTAATGGCTACCGCATTAATAAAAATTTTCCTAGACCTACCTCATTCAGCAGGAGACATATTTCTAGCTTGTCTACCATCAGTCCACTGTAAAGCTGAATGGTGATGCCTTTAGACAATCCATATTCTGTTCTTTGCATAGAAATGAGTAACAGAATCTTAACTAGGCAAAGCAACAGGGTTTTAGTCTGAATTTTAGAAATAAGCTTTCTTTACCATTAAGTGTATTTTTTCAGGGAATAATCTTAAATAATATAGCCATTTTATTTTAGTTTTATATTTTCCAATTTGAAAGTTTGATACCTAAAGTCTTTTATAAAAGAAGTTGATTAATGGGTACAAAAGTCGAGTTAAGTAAAAGAAATTCTAGTATTTGATAGAACTAGAGAAATTATAATTAACAGTAATTTATTGGATATTTCAAAATAGCCAGAAGAGAATTGTAATGTTCCCACCACAGAGGATAACTGCTCAAAGTGATGGATATCCCAGTTACCCTGATTTGATCATTATGCATTGTATTCTAGTATCAAAATAGCACATGTGCCCCCAGTATATGTACAACTCTGACATGCCAATTTAATTTTTTTTAATTCAGAAAGCCTTATTCTGAAAATACAAAAGTGTTGCAATGATGAAATATCAATTATTGTGATCTTTTCCCACAAATGCATACAAAAGAAGGCTTGAGAACTGGGCAATTTAAAAAATACAGTATTTACTAGATACTGTGGAGTTTCTAACCATAATAGGACTAAGAGTGTTTTGTCTGTAAATCAGAATATACATGCAGTTGAGACATATATGTAATAAAATATAACCAAAGGTATATAAATATAAGCATTTTATTATATATTCATATATGCAATATTTATTATTGGCCAAATATTTATTACATATACAGTTACATACACATATATAATAAAATACTTTTGCAGCAGAGTAGACAAATGCCTTTATTTTGGCCAGAGACAAAATTAGTGGCATAGCTAAGACCAGGACCCCAGGCTCCCCTAGGGGATCCTCCAGGTCTCTTTGTATTGGACCCAGACGTGTGCATTTATTTTCCCAGTCACATAATTAATACTCATGGTATTCAATAGGCTGTGTGCTTTCAGAAGGCAGAGACTAAAATATATTTTTTACTCTGTGTCCTCAATTCCCAGGACAATGTCTGTTCGACACAAGGTGAGCGCTGAGTGTTTGGGGTTTTTTGTTTGTTTTTTGTATTTTTTGAGACAGGGTCTCACTTTGCCACCCAGGCTGGAGTGCAGTGGTGCACACATGGCTCACTACAGCCTCTACCTCCCAGGCTCAAGGGATCCCCCCACCTCAGCCTCCCATGTAGCTGGGACTACAGGTGTTCACCATCACACCCAGCTAAATTTTGTTATTTTTTGTAGAGACGGGGCCTCTCTATGTTGCCCAGGCTGGTTTCGAACTCCAGAGCTCAAGCAATCTGCCCACCCCAGTCTCCTAAAGTGTTGGGATTACAGGCATGAGCCACTGTGCCCGGCCTGTGTTTGTTGCCTGAACTACTGGGAGCAGTGTTTCACAGACCACTTTCACACTCATTAGTCTATGTATTACTTATAAGGGTGTAGTATGTATTTGGTTTTGAATCTGTGGGATTCATTTTGCATTTACAAAGTTAACAAGGAAAGAAATACCTAGTAATCATAAAAGGACTTTAAAAAATAATGATAAATTAATATTCTGCAAAATGAATATCTAAATCCAGTGTTACTATTTTTATTTGTAATGAATAATCACTTAGATATTATTCTAAGACAATTTTAGAAGGGAAGTTACCTTCTTGATTTTTCCCCTTTCTTCTCTGTAATCGTTTAGATCAGGAATTGGCAAACGGGTCAGGAAGTGATAACCTCTTGCTTTGGGTGAAATCCAGACCACTAGTCTATTTTTGCATGGCAGTGAGCTAAGAATGTTTTCTTTACATTTTTAAAAGGTTGAAAAATAAAAAGAATATTTCATGTCATATAAAACTTGTATGAAATTCAGATTTCATATCCATAAATTTTTATTGCAACCCAGCCATGCCTGTGTCTGTGGCTGCTTTCACACTTTGGTGGCAGAGTTGAGTAGTTGCTGTGAGAAGCTGCATGGCCTGCTGAGCTAAGATAGCTTACTGTATGGTCCTTTACACAAAATGTTTGCCCATCCCTGATTTAGACTCATGGTAGTCTCTGTGCTCTCAAAATATTGAAAATGTTAAGTATTCTGTTAAGCTCTATGATGTTGGTTTCAAATTGAGATAAGAGATCAGAGTTAATTTTGCCCGTATGTTAATCAGAATAATTTTAATGGTTTCGGTTGTTGTTCTTTAGGACTAGTGACACAATAGTCCTTTCCCAAAAGGAGCACCTGCCAGTCACTCAGATTGTGATGACAGACGCAGGCCGACCACATTCCGAAGCAGCTTATACACTGGGGCCACTGCTCTGCCGCGGAGATAGTAAGTAGTGTCAAGAAAAAGCTTTATTTTCATAATAACTTTTTTTGGTTATAAAGGAGTAGACAAATGCCCTTGTTCTTGCCAGAAAGAGAATAGTGGCAGTACTAGGACTGGGGCGAATATCAGGAAAACACACATACCATAAAGGCACAGTCAGTACTGAAGATCTGTGTTTCCTTACTGAAGCATTAGTTTATAGAAAATGAATCATCTTTGTTTTAACTTATTACTTGCTTGGCTAGATTTATTATCAATTGATTGTATTTTTTCCAGAACAATCATGAGATGAACTATTTTCTGAATGCTAAGGGATATTTATTCATTGCCCTTATACTCTTCAGACAACTATAGTGGTAGGAAATTATTGGACACTCTCTATTTTCTGACCTGTGTACATACTGTTTTACATTACATGGCACCGAATGTGTATTAATCTCTTTCCTGCAGCATTTTCATTCATGGGTGGCTTTCATGGTCAAGTCCTCACTCCCCCACCTCAGTGGCACTATAAGTCCAGGGTTCTTTGAGGATCTACCTACCGCGTAGCACGGAAACCACAACTAAGCTAGTAAAAATCTTCTTTCCCTGAGAAAAATTGTAATAGTGTTTCTTACCCACTGGCATCATACATTGCCATGGAGAAGTCTGAGACTAAATGTATTTTTATTTCCCGTTCTACCTCAATGTGTGGAGGCTACTTCTGAGAGAGGTGGTTCAACAAGGAGCCTGAGCCTCTCTGTACATTCTCGCCGAGTGTGCCAGATGGCGTGGCGTCTCCATCCCCTAATACCAAGCAGTTTCTGTAGCCAGTGGTGTAGGCAGCTAAGTAGTTCAAAGAGAACACAACATCACTATCAATGTGTACTCACTCCCCAGAGGGCGGGGGACCGGCTTGTCTCCTGCTTGATGAGGGAGTCCCGGACCCTTGTCTGGGGGCTCCTCATCTGAGATGCAAACCTACCCACTGTGTGTGTGGCATCCACCTGGGCCAATGGATTCTGTTGCCCTGTGAAATTTGGAGATAAGAGGAACCAATGCAAATATTCTGACACTCATGCTGCATGCTGTGCTGTGAGCAATAAAGTTCTTTAACTCTGACCCGGAAATTTTGTGTTTTCTATCAGCATCCATTAATCTGTGGCAAGCTAAATTGTTAGCTTGCAAGTAGGGTGAAATCTCAGACTCTTCACAGCTCTTGACAGATATGTTATCCTTCAATTTCAAAAACTTATCCAGAATATGCCTTAGCGTTAATTATTCTGTTAATTTTTTCTAAAATGAAATATGCTTATTTTGACGGAAATATTCTGTTCTCTTTTAAGAAAAAATGGTTTTTATTATGCTTTGAATACTTTGTTTCATTTGTTGGATTCTCTGCATCTGGGACTGTTGACTTTTTTCCTTTGCCCCCCCATGCATTTTTTCTGTTTCTTCCAATGGCTTTAATCTCTTTGTCCTCCTATGCATTCAATATGATTATTCTAAGCTTTTCCCAATGTCAGTAATTTGTTATCAGCTGTGTTCTCCATTTCCAGATATTTCCGATTTCTCTGTTACCTCTGTGATTTTGTTTGGGTCTTTGAATTTTTCCTTAAAAATCATCTTTTTTGTTTAAATTATCTCATATTTTAGCTCTTATTTTACTGAATTGGTTTTTATATTATTCCCATAGTGTGAAACTCTTATGAAATTTTTATTTCCTTGTGTTCTCTCTTAATTTCCTTCCTCCATCCCATTCAGATGGCTCCTTCCTTCCTTCCTTCCTCCCTCCCTCCCTCTTTCTCTCCCTCCCTTCCTCCCTCCCATTCAGTCTGGCTTTTATACTCCTTCCTTCCTTCCTTCTTTCCTTCCCCACTCCCTCCCTCCCTCTCTTCTTTCTTTCTCTCTCTTTATTTTCTTTCTTTCTTTTTCTTTCTTTCTTTCCTGTCTTCTTTTTTTCTTTTTCTTTCTCAGTATGTTTGCAGTGTTTCTGTGCTTTTTGAAACAGTGTTTATACTTGTAGTGTAAGTCTACACTACAAGTCTGTCTGGCAGGTCTGTGCAGACATTTAATTCATTTATATGGAAGGAGTTGAATTCTTCTCGACATTTATCTCTTCACTATCAGACACATACTTCTTGTCCCTTCTGAACTGCAATAGCAGGACTAGAGTTGGTCATCCTATCAATATTTTTTCCCATAATCTAAGAGCTCAAGGGAGGGATCTGTTGAATTGTATCTGATTTACTGGCCATTCTCTGTGCCGTTTTATCTTCAAGAATTATTAAATGTCCTGTGCCAGGCATCACACTGAAGCATGGAGGGTATATCTGCAGGCTTCAGATGCCTCCCACAATTCAGTAATAACCCCTGGAAATTTGTAGCTTTTTCCCCCGCCTATTGATACTCTGACATCAAACACTGGTTTCTAGGTACTCTGTACTTCTCAAAAACATTTTCTAGATTATTTTCTCTCTGGAAATTTACCTCAGCCCTTCATTTCTCTCCAAATGTGGCTGTATTTGTGAGACTCTTCAGGATATGTCATTCACCTTCAGTTTATATCCTACTTTCAGCAAGACTTCTGAAAGTATGGAGAAGAGAAAGTGTGATATTTGAAATATTCCCTTCTCTTTTTGGGAGACTGAGATGGAGGATGGCTTGAGCCTAGGAGTTCAACACAAGCCCGGACAAGATGGTAAGACCCCGTCTCTTACAAAAAAACTAAAAATTAGCTGGGCATGGTGGCCTGTAGTCCCAGCAACTAGGAAGGCTTAGGTGAGATGATCTCTTGAGCCCAGGAATGTGAGGTGGCAGTGAACTATGATCATGCCACTGCACTCCAGCCTGGGTGACAAAGTGAGACCTCATCTCTAAAATAAATAAATAAATTGATTAATGAAGAAAGAAAGAAAATAAACTATTCTCTTATGTAAAACTTGTAGCTTCCTCTTCCTTTCTCTTTTCCTTTCCTTATCTTCATCTCTGTTTTCTTTAACATAACACTTATTGTTTCTTTTCCCTTCTTTTGGGGCAGCTGGGACTAGGGGATCTGCAGGTATAGGGTCAAGGAATGACCACTGGGTCAGAAGCTTGGTTCCACACTGGGGAGTGAGCAAATATGTAAATACAGTGAGGAGAGTAGGAGTGACCTTCTCACTGAGGAAAGAGTTATACATGTGGGAAGGAGGAAGACTGTAATGAACCCCGTGGTGCTGGGTTAAAAACGGAGGTATCCACATGAACTCATGGATTTTAATATACATAATAGATAACTATAGAATACACATAGAAGAGAGAGACTGTATGTGTGTGTGAGAGAGAGAGAGAGAGAGAGATACAAATACACATTTCCTAGCTGACTACTGAGAGGGCTAGAAGCAATGACACCCTAGTAAATAGCCTGCAGATCTGGGCTTCTAAACACCATTTTCTATCATTCTCTGCTAAAAAAGAAACCACTACTCATTGAAGAAATGGCTGATTCCAGAAATGTGGCAGAGAAAATTTAAGATGAGCCCGGATCATTTTGTTATGACAAAGGGGAAAAAAAAGCTGAAAAAGGCATGGGTGTCAGCTTAAAGGAGCTGCCACATTTGAGACAACTTAAGCATCAAAATAAGTTATAGAGTATAAACCATTGAATAGAATACAAATTCAAGAGCGATGTGAATAAACAAATGGATAAATACACAAATAAATTAGTAAAAGATCAAGAGAAAAGCTATTTCTTGGTTTGTTTTTGAGATGGAGTGTTGCTCTGTTGCACAGGCTGGAGTGCAGTGGCACGATCTCAGCTCACTGCAAGCTCCGCCTCCCAGGTTCATGCCATTCTCCTGCCTCAGCCTCCCAAGTAGCTGGGACTACAGGCACCCACCACCATGCCTGGCTAATTTTTTGAATTTTTAGTAGAGACGGGGTTTCACCATGTTAGCCAGGATGGTCTGGATCTCCTGACCTGGTGATCCGTCCGCCTTGGCCTCCCAAAGTGCTGGGGTTACAGGCGTGAGCCACTGCACCTAGCTGAGAAAAGCTATTTCTAACGGAGGCATGTCAACCAATTAATGTGGAAGGAATGACAGAGCTTAGAAAATCACCATTGGCAGTCATCAGAATAAAAATTCAATCAGGAGCCATCAATATATTGTAAAACCATTGGATGAAAAAATTTTAAACTGGGTAAAGTTGTGTTTCTGTAACCTTAAAAGTGTCAAAAATACATGAATTACAAAGAGAAAAATAATAACTTCATGTTGGAGAAACTGGACAAATGCCACTTTACAAGGCAGTTGAAACTAACAGGACCAGTGATGGGCTGATCAGCATTGCTGCCTGCTGCTGTGACACACTAAGGAGAACACAGCAGCCCTTCTGTGGTATTTTTGACAAAAATGCACAACATGAATCCAATCATGAGTATGTCAGACAAATCCAAGTTGAGGAACATTCTGCAAGTCAACTGAAAAATACCAAAAAGTCAAAAGTACACAAAAGATAAGAAAAGACTCACACACTGTACCAGAATGAAGGACACTAAAGAGGCCTGAGGAATACATGTGATGTGCAGTCCTGGGATGGGTTTTGGACAGAAGGGAACAAATAAGCTTCTTCTTGTTCTTGATTGTTCTTGCCATGCAAGGAATTAAGACTGTGTGTGTGTGTGTGTGTGTGTGTGTGTGTGTGTGTGTGTGCAGGAAGGAAAGCAAGAGTCTGTGTTCTGGCTTCTGGAGTCATTTATCCAACTACCTCCTTCAAATCTCCACTTGGATGCCTAATAGATATCTCAAATGAAACATGTCCCAAACTGAGCTGCTGCTCGAACCTGCTTCTTTAGAATTATTTCCCCTCCCAGTTAGACCAAAAACCCCAATGTCACCTCAGACTCCACCCTTCTTCTCACATTTTACCGACTTCTTCAGTAAGTTCTGTTGGTCGTACCTTTGAGGTGATTCTGAACTTGACCCTGTCCCTACTGTGTTGCTGCACGATCTCCTGACTGGTCTCATTGCTTTTGCTTCGCTTTTGTTTGGCCTTCTCTGAACACAGAATTCTAATCCTCAACATAATCACCATTTAGCTCTTGATGTCATCAGTATACGACATGGATGCTCAGAACCCCCAGTGAAAGCTCATATACATTCTATTAATGTATTTAGCAGTCATAATCCTGTAAGTATCAAATGTAGCTGTTATTTTTGTTTCATGACTTTTTTTCCTTTTGTCGTTTTCTCTATTGTAAACAGAGTCATTTTGGAATTCAGCTTCCTTCAACACTGAGACTTCATACCTTCATTTCCCTGCTTTCCACGGAGAACTCACTGCTGACGTGTGCTTCTTTTTTAAGACCACAGTTTCCTCCGGGGTGTTTATGGAGAACCTGGGGATCACAGACTTCATCAGGATTGAGCTGCGGGGTAAGCTGGCCACTCTGGACAAGTCATAGGGTACCCATTATTTAGCAATAAAAGCTTTAACTCAACAAAATGTTAGTATTTCATTCTTTCTTTGTGATTCTATTTCATTATAAAACACTAAACTTCTATTATTTTAGGTAATTTTTTTTTTGAGAGAGGGAGAGAGGATTTTGCTGTGTCACTCATGCTGGAGTGCAGTGGCATTATCTTGGCTCACTGCAACTTCAGCCTCCTGGGTTCAAGCAATTCTCCTGCCTCAGTCTCCTGAGTAGCTGGGACTATAGGCACGCACCACCATGCCCAGCTAATTTTTGTATTTTTGGTAGAGGTGGGGTTTTGCCGTGTTGACCAGGCTGGTCTTCAACTCCTGGCCTCAAGTGATCCGTCTGCCTCGGGTTCCCAAAGTGCTGGGATTACAGGTGTGAACTGCCACACCCAGCCAGTAATCATTTTTAAGAGAAAATAAAACAATGAAGCATGAAGCACGTAATAATCCATTAAAATGTCATGCCTTCCGTAGAGTACAGAACAGCAGAGCCAGAGCTTTAAACCAAACTCATCACATTGTTTACTGAATTCCAAAAATATTTGACCAGACATATTGTTTTTTATGTACCCAAAGCTTAATTTATGACTGTCAAAATTTACATTCAGTGTTTATAGAATTAGATGAGACTTTGAGCCATTTGTAAATAAAATTACTGAAACCTCAAAAACAAATACTATTTGGTATTCTAGCTATGGGTACATAGCTATGGGTAGTCCAGCTATGGGTACATATCTCTACTATTTAGGACTTAACAAGGTTGAATTGTGAACTCTGAGGATAAATATGTTAAAATCCATTCTGTTTTCCTCCAGGATACAGATTTATTCTGCCCCCACCCCAACTCACAGTCTCGTTTTTCTGCATCGCCGTCATTATCTCCTTCCATCCTGAGCATGCCTTCATGTTTTCCTGTGTCTGCACAAGACTCAATTTTCTGTGAATTTGCTTGAGCAATATTCATATCTAATATTTCTAGCTCCCACAGAAGTGACCTTTTCCTTCGATGTGGGGAATGGACCTTGTGAGGTCACGGTGCAGTCACCCACTCCCTTTAATGACAATCAGTGGCACCACGTGAGGGCAGAGAGAAATGTTAAAGGAGCGTCTCTTCAAGTTGATCAGCTTCCTCAGAAGATGCAGCCTGCCCCTGCTGATGGGCACGTTCGTTTACAGCTCAACAGCCAGCTCTTCATTGGTGAGTGCTGGTGGTTTATAACTGAATTTAGTGTGAGTCCAGAGAGCAACCAAAAGAAAATAAGAACTGTGATGTACTGAGAGCAACAGTTGCCAACAACAACAACTACTGCTTATTGGTACTATTTGCTGATCACTTGGTAGGTTCCAGGAGCTTGCTGTGTGCTTCTTATTTGACATTTCTTTTTTTGTTTGTTTGTGTTTTTGTTTTGTTTTCAGACAGAGTCTCACTGTGTCACCCAGGCTGGAGTGCAGTGGTGCAATCTCAGCCCACTGAAACCTCCACCTGCTGGGTTCAAGCGATTCTCCTGCCTCAGCCTCCTGAGTAGCTGGGATTACAGGCACAGGTGCCACCACACCTGGCTAATTTTTGTATTTTTGGTAGAGACACAGTTTCACCATGTTGAACAGGATGGTCATGATCTCTTGACCTCGTGATCCACCCGCCTCAGCCTCCCAAAGTGCTGGGATTACAGGCGTGAGCCACCGGGCCCTGCAGTATCTCAGTGTTTAGGTATCAGTGTTTAGGTATCAATGTTTAGGTATTGTCATCTGTTTACAGATGAGATAGCCAAGCCTCAGAGAGGTGGAGTAACCAGCTAATGAGAGGGATCCCAGGATAGCCGACCCCCAAACTTGAACCATTCACATTGCAGAGGATTGGCATATGTGACAGCTATATTTTATCAACACTATTAGTGAGATCATTAGACATTTTTATCCATTCCTTCAGTTTCACTTCTCAGTGGAGTTAGAGAGCTTGTAATTGGGACAGAAGTCCTCCAGGGTCCACTCAAAACCAGATCGCAGGATACCTGCTGATTGGAAGCAGCACTGCGCACCTCCCCCACGGCCAGGCTTCCAGGAGCCCACTCCCGGTTTTCCTCGCTGCTGTTCTCACTTCTGGGGCTCTCTCATCACAGGCTCCTTGTTTATAACCCGGTCTGGCTCATCTGTTCTTGCACTCCATTTATTTAAAGGTGATAGCTCTGGAAGTCTTTCCTTTAGTTTGCTTACTTACTGTTTTATCACTGTTGTTTATTTTTCCCCTTGGGAAAAATATATTTTGCTATATTGCTTTTGAAACTATTCTAACTTAGGAGCTACACAGATTAAAGCTCTCACTTGTTCATTTCTTAAGTGTTTTAAAGCAAATAAGGATGGAATCTAATTAAAACTGGACCAAATCACAAATTATCATCCAACCTAATTTACAGGGGAGGGTAGATACAACTTCTAGATACAACTTCCAGGTACTAAATGCTACACGTGAACCCACGTATGTATGTGGATGTGGATGGGGTGTTATACCATGACTTCCTAAAACCTAGCTTCAGGCGTGGTTAGCTCTTCTATTAAGGTGCAGTGAGGCTTTTTCAAAGGACATGAAACCATCAAACTACTGGAAAGGAGGACTGCACGGAGGGGTCAAACCAAGAACTTGATTTTCTCACTTGTAATCTTGGAGATTATTTAAGGGAATGCCTAGAAACACAATTAGCATAAAATTCACCTGGAATCAGCATTCATTGCGGTGGATGAATCACTGGCTTCAGAATCACCCACAAAGCTGATTGATAGTTCAGATTTGGGGCCCCCACCTTAGGCCCACCGAATTGGAATCTCTGGGAGGAGGCTAAAAACTGCATTTTCCAGAAACTCTAGGTAATTTCCATGCTCCTAACATTGAGAATTGTCACCTTCATTCATAATGGTGTTTGTCACTACACAGGTGTTGTAAACCTCTCTAAATGGTTTCTTCAGCATTCAAGTTTGACATGACAAAATGTGCATGCATGCAGTATTCAATTACTGTTTAGCACTGTACCCTCTGAGAGGAGGAGATCCTGGGGTATGGTGTCACCCCTTCCAACTTCCCCTCCTTTGCTTCTCCATTTCCTTTCACACTTTATTTTTAGAGTCCATCCAAGTAAGAAATTTATCCATATATATTTTTATTATTGTGAAAAATTTGGAAGTTCATACCTAACGATTATAATGCACATTCTTATTCATAAAGAAATTAAAATAATGTTTGATGAATACACATTCTTATTCCTAAACAAAGTAAAATAGTGTTTGATGTGGTTTATATTATGTATTTTGTTCTTTGTAAAGGAACTAAAGTGAAATTCTTTCTTACCTGAAGTTAAGGAAATGTTTTTAGAAGGACTATTTGCCAGACTCACCATGTTTGAAAGTTATGTAAATAAATGTTTTATTCAATGTCATTTGAAGCTTCATATCTCATAACAGTTATATTTTCAAAATTGTATATGTTCACAAAATTTTTTGACACATTGTGATTATTGCCACTCTCCATAAGGCCTGAGTTTGACATGGACTTAAAATCCTGAATAAAATACCAAGGAACACATTTCTATTTGCAGTGTTTCCGTTGTAGGTGGAACGGCCACCAGACAGAGAGGCTTTCTAGGATGCATTCGGTCTCTGCAGTTGAACGGGGTGGCCCTGGATCTGGAAGAAAGAGCCACAGTGACGCCAGGAGTGGAGCCAGGGTGTGCAGGACACTGCAGCACCTATGGACACTTGTGTCGCAATGGAGGGAGATGCAGAGAGAAACACAGGGGGGTCACCTGTGACTGTGCCTTCTCAGCCTATGATGGGCCGTTCTGCTCCAATGGTAAGTGTGACCAAGGAGCAGGTTATAGGGAAAGTACATGAAACTTAAATAATATGAAGAATGCTTCTAGCATTTGATATTATAAAGAGAGGATAAGATTGAATTATTTGAAATGGAATAATTTCTGTACCAAATTCCTCTACTGATTTTAGAAGGGATATGATGTTTTTGAAAACTTAAGGCTATCAGTCCTCTCTGGGTTTCTTATTTAGAAGATCTCTGGGTTACCCCTAGCATCTGTTCAATGCTAATCCTCTCGAAATAATTTGGTTTTCAAAACTCTGTCCTTGTACTGTTCTAATTTTAACATCAGTAAAGCATCATTGTTATTTTTGTTTTTAATTTTTAGAGACAACGTATTGCTATTCAAGCCTCTCTGTTGCCCAGGCTGGACTTGAATTCCTAGGCTTGAGCAATCGTCTTACCCATTGTCCCTTGTGACAATGACTTTAAGTGATTCAAAAGGCCTTTATAGAAATGTCTTATAAAACAAGCATACTAACTAGAAGGGGAAAATAATATTTAAATATTGACAGTCATTAACAGGATCACTCAAACACTTTGCTCTATGATGTTTGACTCTTCTTAGAGGAGTGCAGTGGGGTATCACACAGCTTCTGCTCAGGTACAATCATGTTTTCAAAAGAAAAGGGCTGGGCGTGGTGGCTCATGCCTGTAATCCCAGCACTTTGGGAGGCCAAGGCAGGCAGATCATGAGGTCAGGAATTCAAGACCAGCCTGGCCAACATGGTGAAACCTCATCTTTACTAAAAATACAAAAATTAGCTGGGCATCCCAGCTACTTGGGAGGCTGAGGCAGGAGAATTGCTTGAACCCGGGAGGCAGAGGTTGCAGTGAGTCGAGATCGCACCACTGCAGTCACTCCTGGGCGACAGTGAGACTCCGTCTTGGGAAAAAAAAAAAAAAGAAAAGGAAAAAGGGACTGATTTTAGTATTAAGTACTCTGTACTGACTTATTTAATATATTTATAATACTTTTATGAAACCTCTTACAATATTGAATCATCAGAGCTAAAATGTAATTGTGTTTTTAAGTGTCTCTGGGCTGTTACACTTACTATTTTTAGCAGCAAAACAGGCTTTAATCACTATAAAATTGTGTGACTTTCAAAAGAATTTTGAGGATTCATTATCTAGAAGTCATTTAAATTTTCAAAAGGTCTTGCATATGTCTTTTATTAGTCCTGAAGATCTCTGTGCTAACAAATCTCATGGCTCTGGTGCAAATACAGAGCCCTTTTTACATCTCAAGCCAACATCAGGAGTAACCACTCCTTCATGAGCACAAGTGCTGATTTCTAAATCATTCCCAATCCACATTTGCTAAGTGCAATTTGAATGTTATTTTATAACTCAAAATTTTCTTAAGGATAGACATTATATAGTAAGTAAATGGAAAATGGTCCTCCAGTGGCTGGGGCATATGTTATAGTTAGATTACCTAATCTAATAAGAATGATCTGGATTTTCAGTAAATTGTTTATATTTTATGGAAATGGAAAGAGTGGAGTAGTATTCCAAGACAATGATCATCACCCAATATTTTCTTTTTATCTACAGATATATTTGGGGTGTGTGTGTATGTGTATGTGTGTACTAAACACATTTTTGGAATTAACTTGATATAAAATTAAAATATCAACCTTTCATAAAGTGTTTTAAGAGAAGCTGAAAGCCCTTCAACTTTTCTCTCTCAGAATACTGTAGATACCACTTTGGATTAGCCTTTATATCCAGACAGTAAATTTGAGAAACATCTTTGGCATAAAAGAACATTTCTAAATTCTGACCTTGAAGGAGGGTTGGTCTTCAAATCACCTTTTCTCTAGTTACTTCAGGAGCTCTGTTTCATGCTTCCTACAAAGCAAATCGATTTTTAAAGAGGAGGTAACATTCAAATAAAAAACCTGGTACTCTGGCATTTCCAGGCTGGCCACATAAGGAGCTCTGTAAACCCTCTCTCATACGAAACAAGCATAACTAGTAAAAATTACTATTTTAAAAACAACTCTTGAAAGTCTTTAGAAAATGTCCTAAGGAAATACATCAAATGAAGAAACATTTATTAATCAGTAATAACAGTGAGAGTTTGAGGCATTTAAGCCAAGACCCTCTCCCTGCACCTCCCCATCGCTAGCTCAGTATGACGGAAGCTCCACTCTATATGGATATAGCCAAGAAGCCAAAGGTTTCCTCTCTACCCAGGTCCTACTCCAGAGATACTGCATTACCCCAAGATTGGGTGCCAGCATTTCTTGTCATCCGCAGTTTTGTAGGACAGAAGCTCTGTCCACGCAGAAACAGCTGAGAAGTCTGGAGTTTCCTTCTTACACCAACTCCTCATTCCAGGACATAAGGTCTTCAGCTGTGGCAGCTGGAAAATCCTGTGTCCCAATTGCCCTCACTCCAGCTTACTTGTAAGGAACAGTTTCTCCACCAGGAGAGGCAAAGCAAGAAGTTACCTTTCCCACCCTGTGCCCTACTTGTAAGCAGAGGTTTTACTACAAAGGAGCAGGCCACTCTCACTCCCCACAGCTTCAGAGCAGTGAGGCACATTTAACCAAGAGGTGGACGGAGGCCATGAAAATACACAGCTTGGTAGCCCTCCCCAAGTGAACTGATTTCTATTTGGAACAGAGCATGGATAAGTTTAAGCATAGTGGTATGAAGTTATTGGCAGTAAGCAATTAAGAGAATGTTGATAATTCCAAGAGAGTAATGAGTTAAGCCAGGGAAGTTTAACAGAGAAAAGAAAAAAGAATCAGCAAACTTGAAGCAAGATCAATAGAGATTATGTATCCTGAAGAATACAGAGAAATAATAATGAAAAAAATAAACAGATCATCAGAGAAATATCAGACATAACTAAGCACACCAACATATACGTAATTGAAAATACCAGGAGAAAGGATCAGAAAAAAATATTTGAAAAATAATGGTTGAAAACATCCCCAAATTAATAAAAATCATTAATCTAAGATACAGAAGCTCAGTGAAATACGGATGACACAAAGAAGTTTATATCCAGACACATCTTATTAAAAACTTTGAAAGCCAAAGTCAAGAAGGAAATTTTAAAAGCAGTAAGAGAAAAATCATATATACAAGGAAACGCCAGGATCAACAGCTAACTTCTAATCTGAAAGAATGGAGGCCACAGGACAGTGAGATAACATATTCAAAGAGATGAAAGAAAACCATTGTCATGAAGAAACTTACACCCAGCAAAACCATCTTTCATGTTCAGTAGCACAGGATGACTATAGTTAACAATAATTTATTGTATATTTCAAAATAACTAGAAGAGTGGAACTGGAATGTTCCTAACAAAAAGAAATGATAAATGTTTAAGGTGATGGATATCTCAGTTACCCTGATTTGATCATTACACATTGATTGGTTGTATCAAAATATTACCTCTACCCCATAAATAACGTACAACTATTAGGTATTCATAAAAACTAAAAATTAAAAAAGATAGTAAATATATCCCTACTTACAAAAAGCAGAGAATTCACTGCTATTAGCCTGCATTAGAGGAAATAACAAAGAACGTTCCTTCAGGTTGAAGGGATATAACCCAGACAATAATCTGAATCTACACGCAAAAAACAAATAGCACTAATAAAGGTAAGTGTGCAGGTAATTATAAAAGAAAGTATAATGTCATATTTCTTACCCTTTTCAGTGCTTAACTATTTTAAAAAATGTATAAAACTATAATAGAGAATATACAAATATATAATTATATATTTTCATTGTTGGGCCTATAGAAATATATTACAAAAAAACAGCACAGAGGAGACAGATGGGAGCAAGGCTGTACCAAAATAAGGAATGACACCAAATGGTAACATGAGTCAGAGGAACAAAGAAAGAGAACTAGAAATGGTAAATAAGAGAGTTTATAGACAAAGTCTATAAATATTTACTTGATCTTTTTTTCTTTTCTCAGATTTTTTAAAAAGAGAACAAATTATATAAAATAAAATAATAATGGGTTTGGTATGCATAAAAATAGTTCCAAAAGAGAAGAAATAGAGCTATGTAGAAATAACTTTTCTAAATCTCACTTGTATTAAGTTAGTGTAAACCTGAAGCAGATTACTGATAAGATATATATAATGCAAGCTTAGAGCAATCACTAAAGAAAATAAAACATTGTCATGAAGTATATTAAAAGGCCTATATACCAAAACCTAGTAGGATTTGTCCCAGGATTTCAGGAGTGGTTCAACAAATGAAAATCAGTCAACATATTACACAAGATTAATAGAATGAGAGGGGGAAAAAAATGATTATCTTAATTGTTGCTGAAAAAAAACATTTAACAAACTCCAGTAACCTTTCATGATTGAAAAACAAAAACACTCAATAAACTAGGAATAGAAGGGAACTTTCTCAATATGATAAAGGCCATATATGAAAAACCTGCAACTAACATCATACTCAATGGTGAAAGCTTCTTCCGTAAAATAAGAAACACGACAAGTATGCCCAGTTTTACCACCTCTATTTATCATAGTACTGGAAGTTCCAGCTAAAGTCATTAAGCAAGAAGAAGAAATAAAAGGCATCCAAATTTCAATAGAAGGGCTATCTCTCTCTCAGATTACCTTATCTTATATGTAGAAAACTCTTCAGAAAATAAAAGCTGTTAAGAGAAAATAAATAAATTCAGCAAAGTTGCAGGATACAAAATTAACACCAAAAATTTGGTTGTATTTCTCTACACTAGCAATGAAAAATCTGAAAGTGAGATTAAGGAAACAATTCCATTTGCAATATCATCAAAAAGAATAAACAACTTAGAAATAAACTTAACCGAGAAAGTGAAAGACTTAGACATTGAAAACTATAATACGTTGTTGAAAGAGATTAAAGAAAGAACTAAATAGATGGAAAGACATTCCATATTCATGAATTGGAAAACTTAAGATTATTAAAATGACAATACAACCCCAGCAGATTCAATCTAATTCTTATCAGAATCCCCAAAGCACTTTTTATACAGATGAAAAAGCCCCTATCAATATTTAAATAAAATTTGAAAAAGCCCAGAATAAGCAAAACAATTTTACAAAAGAACAAAGTTGGAGGATTCACCCTTCTTGACTTCAAAACTTACTATAAACTACATTATTCAAAACAATGTGGCACTGAATGAGGATAAACCTATAAATCAATGGAATAGAGCTCAGAGGCCAGAAATAAACCTACGTGCATACAGTCAATTGATGTTTAACATAGTCTTTGTCAAGATCATTCAATAGGGAAGTAACAGTCTATTCAACATAAAGGTAGGAAAAGTGGATGTTCACATGCAAAGATTGAAGTTAGACCCTACCAAAATTAACTCAAAATGAATCAAAGTTTTAAATCTAAAAGCTAAAACTATAAAATTTTTAGAAGATATATAGGCAGATCTTCATGATCTTGGATTTGGCAGTGGTTTTTTAAAAATCACCCCAAAAGCACGGGCAACAACAACAATAAAAATAGATTATTTGGACTTTATCAAAATAAACAACTTCTGTGTATCAAAGAACACTATCAAGAGAGTAAAAAGACAATCCACAGAATGTGATAAAATATTTGCAAATTACGTATCTGATGGAGGTTCACTATCTAGAATATGTTAATAACTTCCACAACTTAACAACAAAAAGTCTAATTGGACAAAGGACTTGATGAGACATTTCTCCAAAAAGATATACAAAGAGTCAATAATCACATGGAAAGATGATACTCAACATCATTAGTTATTAAAGAAATGCAAACGAAAAGTATAAAGAGCTGCCTCTTCAAACCTACTAGATTGACTATAAAAATAAATAAGTAAATAAATAAAAACAGAAAATAACAAGTTTTGGCAAGAACCTAGAGAAATTGGAACTCTGTTTTGTTACTGGTGGGAAAGTGAATGCCACAGCCACTGTAGAAATTGATTTAGAGTTAACTCAAAATAGTTAAACATAGAATTACCTTCGAACCCAGCAATTCCACTTCTACATATATAACCAAAACAATTGAAAACAAGAACTCAAACATATACTTGTATACAAATGTTCATAGTAGCACTAATCACAATAGTGAAAATAATACAAGTGTCCATCAACACATGAATTGATTAAAAAATGTAGTGTATACATATAATGGTATATTGTTCAGCCATTAAAAGGAATGAGGTTCTGATACATGATACAACATTAATTAACATAGAAGACATTATGCTAAGTGAAATAAGCCAGACCCAAGAGGGCAGATATTATGTAACTCCATGTTTACTAGATATCAATAGACAAATTTGTAGAGACAAAGTAGATTCAAGGATACCAGCAGCTGAGATGAGGGGGCAATGGAGAGTTATTGCTTAATGAATACAGTTTAATTTTGGGATGATGAAAAATTTTGGATATGAAAAGAGGTGATAATTGCACAGCATTGTGAATTAATGCTACTGAATTTCATATTTTAAATGGTTAAGTGGCAAATTATATATTATATATATTTTACCCCAAAGTATAGTGAAATCAAGAAAGAAATTAAAATGTTACACTCCAAAATATCCACCAACACAAAATAATAAGTCAGAAGGAAAGTGAAAAGAAAACAAATGAAACACATAGAAAAAGAAAAAGAAAATGGCAGATGTAAATCTAACTATCAATAATAATATTAAATGTTCATCGATTGAGCAATCCAATCAAAAGACAAATATTGTCAGAATGGATAACAAAAGAAATCTTAACTATATGCTGTCTAAGGACATACAATTTAGATTGAAAGGGGTAATTTAGTTGAAAATAAAAGAAGGGAAAACATGTACCATGCAAAGAGTAACCCTAGAGAGCCAAAGGGACTATACTAATACCAGAAAAAATAAACTCTAAAACAAAAGGTGCTACTAGAAATAGGGAAACTTTTATAATGATAAAAAGATAATTCCCTCAAAAAGATATAACAATTAGAAACTTATATGCAGTTAATAGTATAGCCCCAAATTACATAAAGAATACCTGACAGAACTGAAAAGAGAAATAGAAAAACCAGGAATAAAACCTGGAGGATTCAATACTTCACTTTCAATAAAGGATAGAATAATTACTCAGAAGATTACCAAGAAAATAGAGTTGAAAAAAATAAAAACGCAATCATTCTTACACACATCTGTAGAACACACCACTTAACAATAGCAGAATGTATATTCTTCTCAAGTGTTCATGGAACATATTCTAGGTTACACAACATGCTACCTGTAAATCAAGCCTCAACACATTTAAAAGGATTGAAATCATATGAAGGGTCTTTTTAAAACACAATGAGATGAAATTAATAACATAAAGAAATTGTGGAATATTACAAATATGTGGAAATTAAACTATACACTCCGAAATCAAAAGGGAAATTAGAAAAGGTTTTGAGATAAATGAAAGCAAAAATACAACATTACTAAAACATATAGTAACACAGCTAAAGCAGGGTTTAGAGGGAATTTTAAAGCTGTAAACATCAATACTTAAAAAGAAAAATGGTTCCCAAATAAAAAACCTGACCTGCCACCTTAAGACACTGAAAAAAGAAGAGCAAACTAAATCTAATGTAAGGAGAAACAGGAAATAATAAATAAAACAGGAGAAATTTCTCAAATGGATAATATAAAAGTGACAGAAAAAATTAACCAAACCAAAAGTCAGTCCTTTAAAATTGTTAACAAAATTGGCAAACCTTTAGTACAACTGACCAAGAATAAAAGAGATGATTCAAATTACTAGAATGACATATGAAAGAGTGATATTACTACCAACCTTACAGAAATAACATGGATTGCAAGAGAATATAAACAACTGTATGTTGAAAAAAATTACGTAACTTAGATAAAATGGACGAATTCCTAGGATGACACTAACTACAAAATTAACACAAACTACTACTTCTGTTTCAAGAAGGAGGAGAAAATATAAATTGGCCTATAACAATAAAAGGAATGTCTTAATAATATTAAAATACCACACAAAGTAAAGCCCAGGTCCAGATGGTTTCAAACAATTGATGCTATCAACTATCAGAATATATCAACTATTTAAAAATATATCAACTATTTAAATAAGAAGTATTAATTCTTCAAAACTCTTCCAAAAAATAAAAGAGAAAGGAGCATTTTTCAACTTATTCTGTAAGGTCAGTATTTCCCTAATACCAAAGCCAGACATAGATATACCAGTATATATATTTTAAATCTACAGACCAATACCATTTAAGTAGATAGATGTGAAAACCCTGAACAGAGTATTACCAAAGCAAATCCAGTCACATATAAAAATGACTATACATCAAGACAATGTGGAAATGATCCCAGAAATGGAAAGTTGTTTTAACAGCTGAAAATCAATTAATATGATATAGTATATCTTAGAATAAAGGACAGAAACACTTGATAGTCTCTACTGATGCAGAAAAGTCTTTTGATAAAATCCAACATCCTTTCATGAATTTTTGTTTAAATTCAGTAAACTAATTATAAACGATATCTTCCTCAGTCTAACAAATGGTATTTTTGAAAAACTCATAGCTAAAATTATATTTAATTTTATAGACTGAATGTTTTTTTCCTAAGATCAAGAACGAGACAAGAATATATACTCTCACTAGTTCTATTCAGCATTGTACTAGAGGTTCAGGCCAGACTGATTAGGCAAGAAAATGAAAAAAAAAAAAAAAAAAAAAGAAAAACATCCAAATTAGAAAGGAAATAAAACTATCTCTATTTGAGGATGACATGATTTTTTACATAAAAAAATCCCAAAGAGTCTACTTAGAACTATTAAAACTAAAACCAAGTTCAGCAAAATTGCAGAATACAAAAACAATATACAAAATCAATTGTATTTCTACACATTAGCTGTGAACCATCTGAAAATAAAACCAATAAAACAATTTTATTTACAGTAGCATCAAAAAGAATAACATACATAGCAATACATTTAACAAAAGAAATGGAAAACACACTGAAAACTATAAAGCATTGAAAGAAATTAAAGGTAAATAAATGGAGAGATATTTCATGTCATGGATTGAATAATTAATATAAATAAAATACCAGTGTTCTCTAAAGTAATATATAGATTCAGTACAGTTTCAATCAATATCCCAGCTGGCTTCTTTCCTGAAATTGACAGCTGATTTCATATGAAAATTTAAATGATGCAGAATAGCCAAAACAATCTTTAAGAAGAAATTTGACAGATTCACACTGCCCAATTTCTAAACTTACTGTAAAGCAGTATATAACTGGCCTAAGACAAAACAGATAGCTCATTGGGATAAAATTGAAAGTCCAGATAGACACCTCGCCATTTATGGTCAATGGATTTTACAAGAGTGCCAGGACAACCCAATGGGAAGAAGTAGTCTCTGAGACAACTGAGTATACAGGCACATGCAAATGAATGAAATTAGACCTTTATCTCACACATACATAAAAATGTACCAAATAGACCTCGATGTAAGAACTAAAACTATAAAACTCTTAAAACATGGGAGAACAAAAGAGAAGATAACCCACAGAATGGAAGAAATTATTGCAAATCATGTCTCTTATAAGGGTCTAGTATTCAAATTATTTAAAGAGCTTTTACAACTGAATAAGATGCCGTGTGCGGTGGCTCACACCTGTAATCCCAGCATTTTCGGAGGCCGAGGTGGGCAGATAACGAGGTCAGGAATTCGAGACCATCCCGGCCAACACAGTGAAACCCCATCTCTACTAAAAATACAAAAAATTAGCCAGGCGTGGTGGCGGGTGCCTGTAGTCCCAGCTACTCGGGAGGCTGAGGCAGGAGAATGGTGTGAACCCGGGAGGCAGAGCTTGCAGTGAGCGGAGATCACGCCACTGCACTCCAACCTGGGCAACAGAGCGAGGCTCTGTCTCAAAAAAACAAAAATAAAAACAAAAAACCAACAACTGAATAAGAAAAAGAAATTTAACCCAATTAAATAATAGGTAAAGCTTATAAATAGATATTTCTTCAGCAGATATGTGTGAATGTCCAATAAAATCATGAAAAAATAGTTGGCAACATTAGCCAGTAGGCAATCAAAGTCACAATGAAATACCTCTTCACACAGACAAGTATAGCTGTAATTTAAAAGAAAGATAATAATAAATGTTGGTGAGGATGTGGAGATATTAAAACCCTCATAATTGCTGTTTGTAATGTAAAATGGTATAGCTATTTTGGAAAAAATATGGCAGCTCCTCAAAATTTTAAAGTTGGTGTTATCATAAGATTGAACAATTTTACTCCTAGGTATATATTCCCAAGAAAAATAAAAACATGTCCATAGAAAAACTTACACATGAATTTTCATGGAAGCATTATTTATAATAGTCAAAAAGTAGAAACCACCCAAATGTCTATCAACTGTTAAATAGATCCGCAAAATGTGGCACATCCATTACTATTTATATCCAGTGAAATATTATTCAGTAAAACGCATAAAATACTGATACATGCTACAAGATGGATGAACCTTGAAAATACCATGCTAAGTGAAAGAGGCCAGATTGAAAAGACCACACGTTATATGATTCCACTGATATGAAATCTCTCGAATAGGAACCTCTGCAGAGACAGAAAGTAAATTAGTAGTTGCCTAGGCTGGGGTGTTGGGGAGAAACAGAGACTGACTGCTAGAGGATATGGAGGTTTTTGTAGGAGGGAATAAGAAGGTGCACGGGGGAGGGGAGTGAAGATACTCTAAAATCGATCATGGCAATGTTTGCACATGCCTGCAAATATACTAAAAAACACAGAATTTTACACTGTAATTGGGTCTATTACATGGCATATGGATTATATCTGAATAAAGATGTTTAAAAATTAATGATTTGGGAAAAAATTGGAAACCAAAGATGAGATAAGTCACCTATAAATTATACATTTATACTGAAGAATTAGTTATATGTAAATATAAGATGAGGATGATTTGGAGAATTAAAATCTCTATTAAGTGTTAGTCAATTCTGGGTTATGAGTATATTGGAGTTTGCTACTTTTTCTTCAAGTTGTAGTTTTTAAAAAACTTTAAAAAGTGAAAAATAAAAAATAAAACAGGAAAGGATTTCACTATTACTTTATCTCCCAGGATATTTAAGGTTTGGTCTCATTCTCTAAATGTACTTAAAACAAGACCGTTGGACTTACATTTTGTTAACATAACAAAAATGTATTTATCATTTCAGAGATTTCCGCATATTTTGCAACTGGCTCCTCAATGACATACCATTTTCAAGAACATTACACTTTAAGTGGAAACTCCAGCTCTCTCGTTTCTTCATTACACAGAGATGTAACATTGACCAGAGACATGATCACACTGAGCTTCCGAACCACACGAACTCCGAGCTTATTGCTGTATGTGAGCTCTTTCTATGAGGAATACCTTTCAGTTATCCTCGCCAACAATGGTGAATATCTTTTGTGTAAAGAAAAAGAGAACCCTGAATTAGAAAAATAGGACTGTAATGACATGGGTCTTTTCAGCAGTCAAACTACAAACGATGAGAGAAAACTGTATGCCCTCCAATGTGTTTGGTTTTTCAGTGCCTTCCTTAATGGTTATTATAAAAGCTAGCATTTCAAGATTAAATTAAGATGCTTTTCTCCCATTACATGTTTGATAATTTTACGGAGTTGATATGCAGTTATATTTCTTATTATTGATAGGATGACTTTAATAGTACATGATGACTCAAATTGGTTTTGCAGTTCATTTTGAAATAAGATATCTAGATACATGACATACATTCCCTCCTCATTCTAAGCAAAGTAGAGGAGCATTTATGTGGATGTTATAGTACAACTATGTAACAGCCAATTCCTATAAGCAACAGATAAGTACAGCTGTTCTTTATCTCATCAGTGGCTGAAAAACTAGTTATATCACTTTTATAGAAGAAAAGTGTAATGACAGCCTCTCAAACAGTGGTAATTGGGGCATTGCAAGGTTTTCACAGTTGAACAAGAAGACCAAGCTTTAAGTCTGTTAGGTACACAGCACAAAAATTTCATGCCTAGAAAAAAATCTACAAAATCTCTGATTAGGCTGGACATGGTGGCTCACGCCTATAATCCCAGCACTTTGGGAGGCCAAGGCGGGCGGATCACGAGGTCAGGAAATCAAGACCATCCTGGCTAACACGGTGAAACCCCATCTCTACTAAAAATACAAAAAAAATGAGCCAGGCATGGTGGTGGGCACCTGTAGTCCCAGCTACTCGGGAGGCTGAGGCAGGTGAATGGTGTGAACCCAGGAGGCAGAGCTTGCAGTGAGCCCAGATCGCGCCACTGCACTCCAGCCTGGGTGACAGAGCGAGACTCCACCTCAAAAAAAAAAAAAAAAAAAATCTCCGATTAACAGGATCTTAGTATAAGCTAAAAGAGAATTACAGATAATGAGGGTACATCTGTGTAGGAGAGGGGTATGTATATTAGAAGATGTAGATACTATGGAAACCTTGTCTCCTGACAAAACCTTTTCTTGTCCTCATTTTTGGATTATGGCAGAAGACTTAAAGTAATCTGGCTATAAAAAAATCTTTATGCACATATCAGTAATACATTAAAATGAGCCTTATTAGAAGTTATAATTACAGGAACTGAATGTTGATACAATATTGCATAGAGTTTCATCATTTCATAAATATCAAAGTCATAATGAATTTAGATCTGAGTTCTGAGCTCATATGCATAATTTAAACCTTTTCATTTTTAAATGAAAAGGTTTGGGGAGACTGCTTATTAACAACACATTTAGTCTTGACTTTTAAAATAGCATCATTGGATTCAGAGTCTGGCACAGGAATAGCACTTAAGTAATCACTGTTCCAGGAAAGATAACTATTGGGTGCATCTAAATTGATGCTAAATAGATTCAAAACTGCTATAAGTAAATAATAATAAAAGTGCTCTAGAATCTGTATCAAGAGTTTTATAAAATACCACTTTAATTTTAAATGCCATTTATTTTTCTTTTTAGGAAGTTTGCAGATTAGGTACAAGCTAGATAGACATCAAAATCCTGATGCATTTACCTTTGATTTTAAAAACATGGCTGATGGGCAACTTCACCAAGTGAAGATTAACAGAGACGAAGCCGTGGTCATGGTAGAGGTAATCCCACAAATGCAAAAGTCAAACTAACTAATATTATTATTTTGAGAACAAATAATCTAATGAAAAAATTTGATAAAAAGTATTAATAGAAGAGCAACCCATTCAGTGCTGCTCTTCCATAAGTCAAGAAGAAGCCAAATATGGCCGGGATCTGGGAGAGAGGAGGTGGTTGTTTATTCTGTATTGCTTTGTTTTGTTTGTTTAGCAATGCAATTCTGTCAAAGATATTATTAATATTTTACTATTTAAAATATCAAAATATCTTTGTTTTACTTTACTCAATAGGGGAATGTTCTCTAGTTTATCACAGTGACTACTGGTGGAATCTATTCATTGATATTGCAGTGGGAACTTGTCTTATTCTGATTATAAAAGAACAAATACTTTAGCAACTTAAAAACATGGTTTAAAAGCACACAACATAGTTATTAAAATGGGAATAAGTAAGAAAATAGACCTGAGTCACCACAGAGGAAGTAAATTACACATTGTCATCGGCATTGGAAGGAAAATATACTGTGTAGAGAACAACAATGCTTGGTTTTATGTTTCAGATTTTCTCCACAGAATGAGTACGTATTTAAGTTTAAAATAGCCAATTCCATCTTTTTCATGGATTCTGCCAATTATAGATCCTTCCATTATGAAGAAGAGTAAAGCCAGCAAGTGGGTATATCGTGGATAGAGTGGTAGCTGATGGCATCATAGGAATTGCTTATAAAATAGCTTCCCCTTCTAAATAATTAATTATTTAAAGGTGGCTTCTTGAGCTTTTGTAGTGGTACTTAAAAGTGATTTATTTTCATCTTTCCTTTCCTCATCTTCCTTTGCTTCCTTATCATTAAAATTGTACTTTCTGTTGATGTTTGCTTCTCATGGGACATCTAATAGGTTAACCAGAGCGCAAAGAAACAAGTCATCTTGTCCTCAGGGACAGAATTCAACGCCATCAAATCTCTCATATTGGGAAAGGTTTTAGGTAAGTAGGAGAAAGAGCTTTTTCCCAAAAAATCTAAGTGTCATGTCACAGACTCTGGAAGCATTCATCATGCTGAAAGAAGCTCCTTGTCTTACTTGAATAATAATTTCACAGTGAGTGACAATCAAGGTGCAAACTGTACTCTTGCCTGAGTGTACATATAATCATGAGTAAGTGCTGCCTGTGAGATGTGCAAGGGCGTTCCTGGAAAAATACCTCCACACTTAACCTCTCACTTGGCAATCATGCATAATGAATCACGGTATTTTTCTAACCCTTCTTGAAAAGTGAAATGTTGTCAAAGCTGACACGAAGTTCACAGATTATGTATGTATTAATCAACATCAACTCCGGAGACCATCATTCAATGATAAAACTACGTTTGAGTTGAACACAAGAGAAAAAACTGGTAATCTTATTACAGCAGATGAATACAGTTTTATTTCTCTCTCAAGCCCTGCTTTGCCTGTTGTTTCCATCCTTTTTGACTTTAGTATCTAACAGGAATGGGGAGGCATATTCATAAATATCTATTACACAAGGTAGAAAGTTACAGTAATTGTCTATCATATTGCCTATCATAACCTGTTGTAAAAGCACAGTTAGCTTTACATTTAATAAAGGAACTGAGGAAAGTAATCTTTTTTAAAAAAAACCCATCTTATGTAACTCAACTAAGAAAATGAACTATACTTTAATATTAGGATCAAAAAGTTGAATAATATTTATTATATACATCTTTGTTTCCTTCCAAATAAAGGAGAACATGGAATTGAAGGTGTTAATGTTTTCATTCAAGGATGGTATAGTCAAAGGCGTGTAACTTACGGTATAAAAATCTACATTGAAATTCAGCAATGAAGTATATACTCAGAAGCAATTGATCTCAGAAAATTATAAATATTCATTTTGCCTGTCCTTGGAGGTAGAGATAATCATCAAACATTAATAAAACACTTTATACTTTGAACAACTGCATTTTAGGATTGGTTCTGCTATACATTTTTTGCCACTCTCACATCATTTAGTAATTATACCAAAACTACAATTTTATCTTTAAATTTGGAATTATATAGGAAGTGCTTTCCTTAACTTATAGTAAAATAGACCAACAAGTTGGCTAATAGAGAAGCCACTAATTTTACAAAGAAAGTTAACCCAAAACACTCTGTTCTAAGTTACCAATATATTTCTCTTGAGTCCCTGTAAATCTTTGATTCATCCCTTCATTTAAAAATATTTGGTGAGCGGCCGGGCGTGGTGGCTTACGCCTGTAATCCCAGCACTTTGGGAGGCCGGGAGATCCAGACCATCCTGGCTAACACGGTGAAACCCCGTCTCTACTAAAAATACAAAAAAAAAAATCAGCCGGGCATGGTGGCGGGCGCCTGTAGTCCCAGCTACTCGGGAGGCTGAGGCAGGAGAATGGCGTGAACCCAGGAGGTGGAGCTTGCAGTGAGCAGAGATTCTGCACTCCAGCCTGGATGACAGAGCGAGACTCTGTCTCAAAAAAAAAAAAAACTTGGTGAGCATCTGCTATGAACAGTTTATTAAGCACTGAGAAAGCCTCTGAATGAGAGAAACACTATACCTACCCACCCTCACTACACTCACATGTTAATAGGTACATAGGCTAATATATGAGCAATTCTAATAAAATAATGCTCATATCCAGCCTAATTTATTATTATGCACCCTAACAATGCCTTAGGAAAAAATGGCCCAAAATCCATCATAATTAAGATGCTGTTTCTGAGCACCTCAATATGATTTTGCCATTTCTGAGTAGTCTTAGTGACCATTCAGATTGATTATCACAAGATCAATTCAGAGTAAACCTATTTAAATATAAGCTTTTTAGATTTTGAATTTTCTATATAGCTTTGAATTGTATCCAAGAGGTAGGTTTAAAGAATGCAAACACCTAAAATACTTTATAATTCAGTAAAGATGATCCATCATAAATTAAGATTTGTTTTTAGATACTTTGGTATTATTGGTATTCTTTCTGTTCTGCTTTGTGTGTGTACATGTGCACGTGTATTTAAACACTTTTGAGATGAGTATCACTCTGTCGCCCAGGCTGGAGTGCAGTGGCGCAATCTCGGCTCACTGCAACCTCCGCCTCCCAGGTTCACACGATTCTCCTGCCTCAGCCTCCTGAGTAGCTGGGACTACAGGCGTGTACCACCATGCCTGGCTAATTTTGGTATTTTTAGTAGAGATGGGGTTTCATCATGTTGGTCAGGCTGGTCTCGAATTCCTGACCTCGTGATCCACCAGCCTCAGTCTCCCAAAGTGCTGGGATTACAGGTGTGAGCCACCACGCCCGGCCCCTTAAACACTATCTTAAAAATTACATATATATATCAAAAAAACAGAGTGCAAAAATGGAAGATGCCTTTTTGTCTGCTCCCAAAAAGTAAAAAAATTTAGCCTGTAAACAGTTGCATATGAATACAGCTGAGCTTATATACCTTAGGAGGTATACATTCTAGGCTGAAGAAAAGAAAACCCACTGAAGGACTATATTTCAAATAGAGCTCTAGGTATGTAAGAATGACAAATAGTTTTGGTAATTAAATATTTCTGGAAATTGCCTTTTGAGTTTTGTAAGGAGATGTCACATAAGACATACAGTTTTAAAATTTAAAATTCATCAACCTATGTATTTTATATTACTTCTATGCTATGGTGTTTGTCTCCTTTAGAAGAAATGTTTTATGTTAGGTCTGGGATTTGATTTTACCTGATTTACGAGCTAGGAAGTTAACAGCTTTTAACTGTTTTGTGGATGCTGTCCTGGTACAGAGACAAAGGACCCTATTACTCATGGCACGGCAAGCCTCGTGAGCAGCAGTTCATTTGCATTGTTTTCCCTTGGCCCTGAAGCCTTATGGGGCAGTGATGGGTGCAGATGAAGGCTGTACCTGTGGCCAGGTTTCCACTGCAGCAGAGGAACACTGAGTTTGGGGAATCCACCGATTTTGTAACAAGCACTAAGCAAGTCTATTCTTTGTCCTGGAGGGGGTCATGACCTTATCCCTCAATGTTGCTTGCTTCAATTATAGCCTTGAGAAGTGGCCTGAGTAAAGTGCTGTCAGCATCTTGCACTTCTTGGCACACCCAGAAAAGCATGAGGAGACACTCAGAGCCAATGGTGGATTGCCTCTTTCAACATTACAGAATAAAAACACCCAAAAACCCTATAAAAAGTCAAGAAGATAGGAGATTTTGTGGGGTTTTTTTCCAAGAAAGAGCAATGATTATATCAATTAGTCCTTTATTGGTAAAATGAGGAGGCTGCACTAAGTTATCTTCAAGATTCTCTCCGATAGAAAATTCTAAGATTGTTCTAACTTGGTCCATTAACCAGGATTCAGTGGGCATCACAGATGTCTTGAGGTCTTTGAAAGTATAAGTCAACAAAACTAATGCTGTCCAATAGAACTTTCTGTGATGATGAAAACGTGTAAAGTCTGTGCTGTCCTATGTGGTAGTCCCCAGACACACTTGAGATAAATGAGTTTTTAAGCACTAGAAATGTGGCTAGTGTAACTGAGGGACTAAATTTTACATTTTATTTAATTTTAATTGATTTGAGTTTCTTTTTTTTTTTTTTTGAGATCGAGTCTCACTCTGTCATCCAGGCTGGAGTACAGTGGCGTGAACTCGGCTCACTGCAAGCTCTGCCTCCCGGGTTCATGCCATTCTCCTGCCTCAGCCTCCCAAGTAGCTGAGACTACAGGCACCCAATACCATGCCCGGCTAATTTTTTTTTTTTTTTTTTTTTTTTTTTGTATTTTTAGTAGAGACGGGGTTTCACCGTGTTAGCCAGGATGGTCTTGATCTCCTGACCTCATGATCCGCCCGCCTCGGCCTCCCAAAGTGCTGGGATTACAGGCATGAGCCACCGTGCCTGGCCTGATTTGAATCTCAGTGGTCACATGTGGCTAGTGTCTACCATATTGCACAGTGTAGAAGACTGTCCACTTATCTAGTCGTTTTTTCCTTTAGTTCAACCAAGTGGCACCCTTTTGTAAGGATAGACATCTATTTGGCATGATTTCAGTGGGCTGGGAAGACAACCCTATCTCAAATATTTCTTTTCCCACAACGTCAAGTGCCAATATTTCAAATTCTGTATTAGAGATCCATTCTTTTGACTCTTCTGCCAAAATACACATGCCCCTGAAAGTGTTATCAAAAGCCATGACCAGGAATTTGTGCAAACATGAATTTACTCAGGAGCAGGCTTTGATGGAACAGAATAGAGAATTGGAAGGGGGCTGGGTACAGGACCCCGAAGTTGAGAAAGCCCAGAAAGGGAGGCAGACAGGTCACCATACATTTTTGATTAGAGCTATTCAGCTAAGAGAAGCAAAAGTGAAGGGTTTTAACCATGTTGCCATGTCAAGGTAATAGACAGAAAACTGTATCTACATGTCACCACAGTTAAGAGTTGAGTTCTACTGAATATTGGTTAACTGATAAACAATAAATAGTAGTGCTGGCTAAAACCCGGGAGTACAGAATCACGAGTTTCTTCCTGGATTGTGGTGTGATTGCCAAGTACGCTTCAGAGTGGGCAAAGGAACTCCTTTCTTTCAGATTTTCCAGCTTAAACAAAGTATATTTGGTGATCATTTTCTAATTAACTCATTTATTAAAGATGTAAGAAAGTTCTACTCTGTTTCATCAGCTCCAAATTAAACAATTGCTCAAGGTTTTTATTCAGGGTTTTAAAGAGAAGTCTGGCCGGGTGCAGTGGCTCATGCCTGTAATCCTGACACTTTGGGAGTCCGAGGTGGGCAGATCACAAGGTCAAGAGATTGAGACCGTCCTGGCCAACATGGTGAAATCCCGTCTCTACTAAAAATACACAAAAAAAATTAGCTGGGTGTGGTGGTGCATGCCTGTAGTCCCAACTACTTGGGAGGCTGAGGCAGGAGAATCGCTTGTACCCGGGAGGTGGAGGTTGCAGTGAGCCGAGATCGCGCCACTGCACTCCAGCCTGGGGACAGAGTGAGACTCCATCTCAAAAAAAAAAAAAAAAAAAAAAAAAAAGGTCTGCCCTAAAATTATGCGATTCTTCTCTAAACTACAATTATTTAATGTAAAACCGTCTTGTATCATGTCAAAAGATAAAAATACTCTTGTTAAGATCGTGTGGCAGACTTTATTCAGGACTATGGCAATAGGTATAGGAATTACTGGAATGGGGCTTTGCAGTTGGGGAAAGAGACTGAGCTCAACTTCAAATACAACAAGGAGAAGTGTGGATTCATAGCCAAGGAGCAGAGTGGCTGGGTGGGGTGTCTGAGTGGAAAACTACAAAATGGGGGAGTAATTCTTGCTAAACTGACTCACCAGGTTTCCTGGTGATGCCAGGCCAGTGTTGTCAGACATCACCTGCGGGGTGGTGAGAGGGATGAGAAAGGTGATTAGATATTGAGAGTGATCAGATATTGAGGGTGGGAGATTTGGGTTAAAACCAAATTGGCAGGATTCTTGCTAAGCTGGACGATGAAAGACCAAAGGTCAGGCTGGTTGAGCAGAGAGCTTAGAGTAGCCTGACCAACATCTGGTCATGGCAACATCCTGTCAAAGTTCTTTCTTGGAAAAAATAAATTAGTAAAGATCCTTGGACTGGAAACATCATAGGAAAATAGAAATGTAAGAGAAATTGTCATTCTGGTCAGGATCTAAATGTACTAGAGTAAAACCAAAGAAGAGTAAAAAGGGAAAAGTGAGAGAAGAAAAAGAAAAATTTCCCAAGCCTCTCATTTAGGGAAGAACTGTTGTGGGGAACCCCGCGGTGGTGTGGGAGGGAGGGTGGGGAGAAAGAACCATGCAATCGCTCATCTCACTGTTGGGAATGGGGGAAAGTTGGAAAAAGGATCTTGTTTTCATATAACGGTGTGAAGGAATGATTTTGATTGTGAGGGCTAGGGAAGGTGAGCTCTCAAACTCACAAAAGGGAAAGCAGGAAATAAGGAAACTGATTAAACCAGCAAAATAAAAGGAAAAAGAGATGAAATAATGTGAAATAGTGTAAGATAAAAAAGAATAAAATCAGATATAGTGGTTATTACTCTAAAGACAAATTGACTAAATTCTGTCAAACTAGGTTTAAAAATAACAGTTAAATGCTCTTACAATATTGAAAATGAAGGGGCATGCCAAGAACTAGCAGGCAACAGCTGATAAATTTAAGAAATGCAGCACTACTTTCAGATAAGATTGAATTTAAGATTGGAATATAATCGAATCTTAAATGAGATAAAGAGGGATATTATCTGATGACAAAAGATACAGTTTATTAAGATAATATGAAAGTCATCATACAAAATAGCAACTATAGTATGAAGGATTTCCAGAGCTCTGCCCTCATCTCCAAGAGTAGCTTTTCTGTAATCCTCCGGATTATTGGCTGTAAGCGCCATTAAAATTTTAATTTAATGCTATATTTTAAAAATTAAATGGCAGAGGATTTCTTAAATTTATGCCATGTAACTGCTTTCCTATGAAGCTCTGTTACTTGCAGAGAGCCAGCCATCTGCACTTGAACAAATCTGTTAAAAACCTGCCTTTCATAACCCTGACAATGGAAATAGTTGCCAGACAGGTAAAGATTCAGGGTGACCTCTCCTGGAGTGAAGGAACGAGGGATTCGGAGGGACTTTCGAGGGTCGCTGTCTTGCAGATGCGGGGTGTCCCTGCGCCCCCATCTCCACCGCTGCGCCCTAACTGTGTGTTCCCCTTCTGTCCTCAGAGGCTGCCGGCGCGGACCCGGACACAAGGCGGGCGGCGACTAGTGGCTTCACTGGCTGCCTCTCGGCGGTGCGCTTCGGCCGCGCTGCTCCCCTGAAGGCGGCGCTGCGCCCCAGCGGCCCCTCCCGGGTCACCGTCCGCGGCCACGTGGTCCCTACGGCCCGCTGCGCGGCGGGGGCGGTGTCCGGCTCCCCGGCGCGGGGACTGGCTCCCCGACTCGCGGGGGGCGCAGGTGTGTGGCCCTCCACCCCTGCGCACCTGAAACTGCGCTTCTCTCAAATGTTTGTGAATTTCTCAAAAGCCTTCTTTTCTTCGTCTCTGTCATCCTTTTTTCCTTTTTTAAAATACGCTTTTGTGATGTTCTTATTTTAATTCTCTTTTAGTTGACAAAAGTTTGCTATGTGTAAATTGTGGCGTGATTAAATCAAGCTAATAAACATCATTCTCCCTTTCCCTGTTGTAGGTCGTTCTGGACCAGCGGATGAGGGACAGCCCTTGGTTAATGCAGACAGAAGAGACTCTGCTGTCATCGGAGGTAACAAGGCCCTGAATGCTGGTGCTTGTCATTATCGCTTTAGATAATGATACCATTACTTAGCACAATGGGAAATATATGTAAGAATCAACACTCAATGGTGAGGTCAGAGGGGTGCTATGTATTGCGGTTGGTGGTGGTTTTTTGTTTTTTGTTCTTTGTTTTTTTTCTATTTGAGACAAGAGCCTCACGCTGTCACCCAGGCTGGAGTGCAGTGGTGAGATCTCCACTCACTGCAACCTCTGCCTCCCGGGTTCAAGCGATTCTCCTGCCTCAGCCTCCTGAATAGTTAGGGTTATAAGAGTGTGCCACTATGCCTGGCTAATTTGTTGTGTTTTTGGTAGACACAGGGTTTCTCCGTATTGGCCGTGCTGGTTTCGAACTCCTGGCCTCAAGTGATCTGCCCGCCTCAGCCTCCCAAAGTGTTGAGATCACAGGCGTGAGCCACCATGCCCGGCCTTGGTTGATTTTCTGAGGCAGTATTTGCTGATTTCAGCTTCCCTGGGGGTGCTCAGCATGTAAGAATTCTGCTGAAACAATTTTTTTTGAAGAACAGTTACAAAGCTAATAATGAAAAGTTATTAATTTGAAAATAGCTGTATTCCCTAGGACATGTGGGATATTTGTCAAGGTAATGACAACTGTTGGACGGACCTGAAGTAATTATGTTCAAAGCAATGGAAACCTCAGCTAATTATCAGAGCATACACTTTATGGTACTTTTCTTCAATGACAAATAGTATGATTTAGATACTCCCATGACAGTGTTTCACTTATTTAAGAAGTTGTTTCTTTGTTTGTTTGTTTGTTTGTTTTTTGAGACGGAGTCTCGCTGTGTCGCCCAGGCTGGAGTGCAGTGAAGCAATCTCGACTTACGGCAAGCTCCGCCTCCCGGGTTCACGCCATTCTCCTGCCTCAGCCTCCTGAGTAGCTGAAACTACAGGCGCCCGACACCGCGCCCAGCTAATTTTTTGTATTTTTAGTAGAGGCGGGGTTTCACCCTGTTAGCCAGGATGGTCTCGATCTCCCGACCTCGTGATCCACCCGCCTCGGCCTCCCAAAGTGCTGGGATTACAGGCATTGATTATTTAAGAAGTTTTAAATGCACACATTATTTGAAGTGTGTTGTTATTTTAAAGTGTATGATCCCCTGTCATTAAGGACATTTACAATGTTGTGCAGCAGTAGCCATTGTATGTTTCACTTTTAATCATACTTTGGAAAGAACTAATCTAACAGGCTAAGAATGTTTTGTGGTTATTTTTAATTGAAGAAAAGTGAAGTTAAACATAGCTTAAAAGTATGTTTTGGCAATGAAAACTTTTTTTCTAAAATATAATTTATTTAGAGCTGGTGCAAAAAATAAGCATTCACCTTTCCTTGTTAATTAATGAGTGAATTATTGAAATCTTTGTTTGAGACAGAGTCTCACTCGTCGCAGAGGCTGGAGTGCAGTGGCGCCATCTTGGCTCACTGCAAGCTCCGCCTCCCATTCTCCTGCCTCAGCCGCCGAAGTAGCTGGGGATACAGGTGCCCACCACCACGCACGGCTAATTTTTTATATTTTTAGTAGAGACGGGGTTTCACCGTGTTACCCAGGATGGTCTCGATCTCCTGACCTCATGATCCACCTACCTTGGCCTCCCAAAGTGCTAGGATTACAGGCATGAGCCACCATGCCCGGACGAGTTATTGAAATCTTAATTGTATTCTTATTCTGCAGACTCTCCATAGCACATACAAGAGTAAACTAGTTGTGTTTGTTTCCTCCAAAATGACAGAAAACAATTTCGACACAATAAAGTTCTGACTAAATTTCAGTTGAGGATATTCACATTTCCATCACTATCTCAATTCTTTTTCTCTTAGAAATCAGTAAGGTGTAAATTAAAAATACATGACCTGATGAACAAAAACTGTTTTTAAACAGTTTCCAGTGGGAATGTGGTCATTAATGCATGTCTAAAAGGTATACTTTCGTGTTCAATTTTAAATCAAATCCAATCCTAAATCAATCATGCCTTTTTAGGAGATTTTTTTCATTGCAATGCAAAAGCAATTTCAACATGCCGAACATTTTCACGCTAGGTTTTGAAGTCCTACAGACGTTTACACAATGTCAGGGTTAGTACCCAGCTTTTGGTGAGAAGGAAATGGGCAAGTTGATCATAGAACCAGCTCTTATCTTTGGAATTGTATTATATTGCTTGTGGTCAAATATCACTGGCAAGATTGACGGAGTAAACGTAGGGAAACATCTTAGCAGTGTTCTCTTCTGCTGAGAAATTCTTAGGCTGAAGGAGGGGATGAAAAGGAGTCTGTGGAAGGCTTCCCCTGGGCTTTCCCAAAGGCAGTTTGCATTTTCTAATAGGGACTGGCTGAAGATATAAATTAATATTTGTGTGAAGTACTTTAAATGTACGATGTAGGCAGTAAAAGCGTGGGGGAGGAAATATAATTTATCCTCATCATTCCTAAGTTTGTAGTTGGGACAGACCTCTGATTAACAAGAGAAAAACAAGCAAGTTTACTAAGGCATGCAGCCCACAGCATGTGGGAGAAACCTCAGTGAAACTCAAAGCGCAGTGGCTTAGAAGTCTGGCTCATCTTCAACAATACATTTCTGGAGAAATGACAGGACAATGGAAAGCAATTTTAGGTGTCCGAAGGCGAGAAACCGTGGGAAGATAAATATATGGGAAGAAACTAGTGGAGTACGTGTGTTTGTACATTCTTCTGCTGACATCCCTGAGCTGGTAAGAATGGTCTCCGGTAAAAGAGAATTTACATCCTGTCTTTAGATGAAAAGAGGGGAGCATCTAGAGAGCTCTTCCTCCATTGGCTGCTTCTTAATTGCCTTTACTTCAAAATATTTGTCAAAAAGGCATATTTGGGGGTGACATATTCTGATTACCTTCAGAAGCTTGTCTTTATACACATTTATTTCTTTTAGGGTAGATTTTACTTTCATTTGTCACTAATACGATTGCTTCAGTACACAGCATTCTGTGGCATGGCTTCATGCTTTAGCACTCTGGCTCTGAATTAAAGCCTGAAACAATTTATAAAGATACTGGTATCCAGGCCTTCCATTCTTTTATTCTGATTTACTGACTTAGTGTGCAGCTAGAGTCGAGAATCATGGACACTGCTAATGGTTTCAATATTTTAAAACATTTTGCCCAGCTCTTTCAAATAATCCACGTTCCAGGTAAAAAAAATGAATAAATATGCCTGCAATATTTTTGGTAATAGGGATTGATTATATATATGCAACACTACTGCGTTTGAAAAGTATATTATCGGCCAGGCACGGTGGCTCACGCCTGTAATCCCAGCACTTTGGGAGGCCGAGGCGGACGGATCATGAGGTCAGGAAATCGAGACCATCCTAGCTAACACGGTGAAACCCCGTCTCTACTAAAAATGCAAAAAGTTAGCCGGGCGCGGTGGCGGGCGCCTGTAGTCCCAGGTATTCAGGAGCCTGAGGCAGGAGAATGGTGTGAACCCGGGAGGCGGAGCTTGCAGTGAGCGGAGATCGCGCCACTGCACTCCAGACTGGGCAACAGAGCAAGACTCCGTCTCAGAAAAAAAAAGTATATTATCATAAAAGTATTTGAAAACAATTTCATTAAAATGTACCCATTTCATTGTACTAACAATAACATGTAATGACCTATGATGATGCAAGCACTCTATACTTGTAAAATGATTTAAAATTTCCCACTTGTTAACTGAAGGATGTAAGCGGTCTTAGAGACATGTATGTCTCTATTCTTTTAAATCTGAAAGCATTATCTAAAACCCAATCATCGTATACCTGTAGGGAAAAAGCCTAACACAGCCATATCCAAAAGTCATAGTCCGTCAGAAGTATGTTAAATGTTATAAAACTACTTGACCTCAGCATTTCTGAGTTTTGGTGTTTTCAATTTATAATATAATAGGTGGTTGGTTTATTTTAACCAAACTTAAAAAGCAATGATGTCTGCAAAGCCTCTGATTGGACCAAAAGTCACCATTTATACTCTGACATTGAGGCCAGGCACGGTAACTCACACCTGTAATCCCAACAATTTGGGAGGCCAAGGTGAGAGGATCACTTTAGCCGAGGAGTTCGAGACCAGCCTGGGCAACATAGCAACACCCCATCTCTACAAAGAATAATTGTAAAAAGAAAAAAAAAATAAGCTGAACGGTGGAGTGGGCCTATAGTCTCAGCTACTTGGGAGGATCAAGGCTACAGTTAGCTGTGATCATGCCACTGCACTCCAGCATGGGTGACAGAGTGAGACCCTCTCTCTAAAAAGAAAAAAAAATTATGATGTTTTATTCTTTTCTTTCCCTAGGTGTGATAGCAGTGGTGATATTTATTTTGCTTTGCATCACTGCCATAGCCATACGCATCTATCTACAGAGAAAGTTACTCAAAGAAAATGAGTCAAAAGTCTCAAAAAAAGACGAGTGCTAGGACAGCTCTAAACAGTGAGCTCGATGTGCAAAACGCAGTCCATGAAAACCAGAAAGAGCGAGTCTTCTGATTGGCAGCTGTGGCTGTCTCTATCACCGTGACTGTGGACTTCCCTGCTGTTGCCATCAGGGTGCACACAGCAGGTGCAGTGCTGTCACCTGGCTGAAGACCTGCAGCCTCGGAGCCTCTGGGAGGTCCCTTTCTCCCTCGGTGAAACACAGTTCTCCACATCAATTTCCAAACAATGAATTAGGTATGGCCATTCATCACTGTTCAGTAGTTTCCCCATCCAAAGGCTCTCTTCCAAAACTGCAGTTTGATCTGTATTAATAATTGTGGGGTTTTAGATGAGAAAATGACTATAAAGCTGTGGCCCTACTTTATTTTTTAAAAATGACAGAACTTTTGTTCAGATGTAAAAGACAAAATTGCACTTTAATGTTTTTGTTACTTGAAAACATATCTGGGATCCCTTCTTTTGGTCCTCTGCTGATATTTATAAAACAGGAAATGCTTCTTAGACTACCTTCACTGGCATTTCCATAGTCCTGGAATCCAGAGCCAAGTGGCCTATCTAAAATTCACAGCCCTTTTATTCTCCTGTGTGATGGTTAATACAACGCAGTTGAAGCCTGGAAATACTACCATTATTTTTGGTGTATTGCTTTTTCTAATTGACTGTTTTTAATGATTTTGATACATTTTAATGTTGAAATTAATATTGAATGTTAGCTATGAAATTTTAGTATTGAATTTTATAATGGAACAGAACATTGGTAGGTAACAAGATGCAAGAGGATATCAATACAAGATTGCCTGCCTGTTTTTCTTTGTAATTTGTAATTACAGTTTTTGTAACTTGTGATTATGTTTTTAACTAAATTTACAACCAGATACAAACAATACTTCTTACACAGAGTTATCCTTTTTTTATATCATTAATACATGAATGAAACATCATCCTAACTTACTTCCCCAAGATATTGAGAGGTCATATCTGTTTTTCTTTATCATTCATTTCTTTTTCTAAAAGTTGTTACTGATATGCTTTTGATTTCCTATGACTCTATTATGTTGTACAGAACATCTTTTCAATTTATTAAAAAAATAGCTTAACTGAAGATCACTAATTCCTTTTCTAAATTTTGAACTGCTCTAGGCATAAATATCATTGTGTATTATCCTTTCATCTAATCACTTTTGGAATGTAAATTGAAGGCTGTTTACTCCAAGTTAAGTTAGCATTTACATGATGTTTATTAAATCTGCCAGTCTGATCACAGGTTTATGACCATGGGGCCAAATTCCCATAGATTACCCAAAATTGAATATGTGCTGTTAACTGGAACATGTCTCATTAAGGTTTACGTACACACTAAGACAGCAAAGGATTGGAATTAACTTTACGGAGACAGTTCCAGGGACTAATACTGAAGCAGTGGTTATTTGATAATGCATGGAACCACCATTTGGATTCAATAAACCAATTATATAAAAGCAATGATGCTACACTCTTCATATTCCAGATACCAACTGCCTACCAAGGGCTAATGAGATGGTATATTTCTTCCACATCAGGGCAAGCTGAAAATATATTGATTCAGCGTACTGTTACATAAATGAATTTCCATCTTCTCATATGTGTTATTTTTGAAAGAATGAATACACTCTCTGTCTTAAATCCGCTCTTAACAAATGATCTCTTCTCAGAATACTACATCTGTATTGAGAGTACAGACAGCCCATTGGTCACTGCACCTTTTGCAAGACAGCAAAACAGATGCATCAAATTGCATTGATACATCATCACCATCAATCTTTTGCACTGATTTTTAGACTTAATCTTCTTATTTGAAAATAAACTCATTTTTAAATAAAATAAAAAATATTTTAGGGAAAGCTCTATAAAATTAAAATTACAGAATTATATGCTTTTTAAAATTTATGCAAAAATGTGCAGACAAATGTATTCTGTATTGGTTTATGTATTACTTTGCCCTTGTATATTTTGAGATTATTAAGATTTGTTGACTTTTTTGGTTTGATATTTATCATCTGTTAAATTTTTCCTTTTAAATTATTAAATGCAAAGCGCAAGAAAAAGATAAATATTTACTGATTGCTAGATGTAAAAATATCTATGAATATATATATTTAAACTTCTGCCAGAGAGCAACCATCTAACAGTCAACTTACTAAAATCTAAATTGAGTACTTTTTACTGTTGCAGAGAATTAAGTCACTAAACGTTATTTAGATATATAGATGCTAGTTGCAGGTAACACCCTTTTGTAATATAAAAGTAAAAGCATAATAATTTCCCAACTTTTGTCTTCAGATTAAAAAAGAAAATAGCATATAATTACCATTCTTCATTTGAGAAAGCTGAAGATTCTGATGCTTAAAAACTTCAGAATTCTAATATTAAAAATAGAGTGGTTCATGTGACATTGAAGGCTTATCTCTGTAAAATAGTGACACTGGTGAGTGGTATTATCTCAATATTTTTGTCCAAATTCACCTTAGGAAATCACTGTAAATCTTCATTGTTTCCTAAAAGTCATTATTATGGCATAAACTTAACATACTTTGATAGTAGTTAGTACTGATACGTGACATATTCTACCTCGTGTCTCTATTACTCTGTCTCTATTACTGGGAAAAGTCACAGTAAATTTAACATTTTCTTCCAGACTGTGTATGATCTTTCATTGTAATAGAGACATGGAGTAGGATAAGTCATGTATTAACATATAAGATTTTTTTAACCTGCTCCCTCAGTTTTATAGATGAGACAAAGATAAGGTCGTAAGAGCTAATCTCTTCAAGTAGGCAGTACTAGTAAGTTGTCATGCGTGGACTGAACTCCTGACACTTCTCTCTCTTAACTTCAATCCATAGAGAAGCCCACCTTCCTGCCTTCCCAGTATTATTTAGCAGAGGAGAAAATCACATTAGGCTGTTTGATACTCTGTTTGCCTAGACTGACCAGTCATTCTGGATCTTTGTTCACATCTTCTCTGAAAGAATATTTGATGGGAAATCTTTTTTATTTTTTAATTTTTGTGTACACACTAGGTGTATATATTTATGGAGTACATGCAATGTTTTGATACAGGCATGCACTGTGAAATAAGCACATCATGGAGAATGGGGTATCCATCCCCTCAACATTTATCCTTTGTGTTACAAGCAACCTAATTTACACTCTGTATTTTAAAATATGCAGTTAAGTTTTTATTAACTATAGTCACCCTATTGTGCTATCATATAGTAAGTTTTACTCATTCTTTCTACTTTTTTTGTACCCATTAACCTATCCCCACCTCTGCCCCACCATTATCTCAGCTGTCTACTACTTTTTTCAGCCTTTACTAACCATCCTTCTACTCTATATCCATGAGTTCCGTTGTTTTGATTTTTAGATCCCATAAATAAATGAGAACATGCAATGTTTGTCTTTCTATGCCTGGCCTATTTCACTTAACATAATGACCTCCAGTTCCATCCATGCTGTCGCAAGTGACGGGATCTCATTCTCTTTTATGGCTGAAGAGTACTCCATTTTGTATGTGAACCACATTTTTTTCATTCATCTGTTGATGAACACTTAGGGTGTTTCCAAATCTTAGCTGTTATAAACAGTATTGCAACAAATAAAAGAGTGCAGATGGAAAATTGATTTTGATGGCTTTTTTCTTTAATAAAACATTAATTTCTTCATGTATAACTGGAAGGCAAACAAATGATCCATTTGCTTAGTTTATTCTTGAATCCATAATATAAGTGACAGAAATGGATTATTAAAATATACTTGAAGTTGGGGAAGAATGATATGGACACATTTTAAATCAAAACATGATGAATTGGCTGTTTAACCTACTATCTCATTGGCCAATTTGGGGCAAGATGAAAGTATTTGTAAACACTGTTTTGGCAATTATGTGTAAAGAGAGAACCAATTTTTTAATTAAAAAATTGAATTCTAAGAATTATAGAGCTTTTCTATTGGTAAAGACATTAAATATCATAGAGTCCAATGCTTTTCTCTTCCTTCACATCACTCCCAATGGATGTAGCTCAGGCTAAGTTCATTGCTGATGCATTGTCAGAACAGCCACTAACGGTTTAAGTTGGTATACTTGAGTGCAAATGTGAATAATGTTTTAAGAAGGTTACAGAAAGTTGCCATTACTAGGAGTAGTAGCAGAATTTATTATGGATTAATCATATCGTCGGGAAAATGTACTGAAGCACTACTTCCTGTGGTTTTTTTTACAAAATGATAACATAGTTTATTGCCTATAGGTTGATTATGACCTAAAATTATATTTTTGCATTTTATTGTGCCATTATATATTTTAAAATGTGAGGTTCACATTGTTGCATTTGCTCTGTGAATAAAAATGTCTAAAATCATAAGATGAACTTTTAGATTTTGCGATATGAAAATTTCTAACTTAGCTAGCTTGTGATGGTACCTAAAAATTTAAGAAAGCCCTTAAAAGAGAACCTCTGTGACTGCATGAGCACTTTGTATGACTCATATCACATTTTAACTCCTTAAGCAAGCCAATGAGGTAAAACATATAATTATCCCCATTTTTGCAAAATTCACAAAGGCCTTCACTGCTTTGAGAAAACGTTACACAGATAATTACTGACAAAAATGGGTTAGACTGCAGGTCCTGAGATGTCTAGTTCCTGACCAGTTCTACAGGTTGCCTTGCTCCCGTAATATGCTCCAATCTACAATGTTCATCTTAATCTGCAGTGAGTCAACATAATTGATAGCTAAATTTACTTCTTGTTCCAAATCTTTAGGATATGATTCATGTGTGTTTTATACATACATACATATATATGTGTATGTGTGTTTATACTTACATATTTTTTTTTTCTTATTTTACTTCTGGCTAAGATGGAGTAATAGGGAGCATATTTACCCTCTAACCCTCCTGCATGAAACAACCTCAAACCAGACAAAATATGTGAAACAATGGTTTTCAGTACACTGGACATGAGGCACGGAATGTAATCCCTGAAAGATAGGAAACATAAGATGTGTGCTGTGAGTATCCCAGCTTACGACTTGAGAGAATTTGAGACAGCAGTGCGACAATGGAGATAGATAGCTTAAGGAAGCCTAGCAAGTCTCTGAATGGAGTAGCTGTTGCTGAGAGTTCAGGTACACGAAGGTGGCTAGAGATTGCAGGATAGAGTACTGGCGAGGAAAGAGCTGCGTTGGAAAAAACTTTGCAAATCTGGAGAGGGTCGCCCTTCAGTGTGTAACAAAGTGCATGAAACTACCTGAGGCAAGGGAAAGAAACACTCAAAAGAATTACAGCAGCATTTATCAACCTTTAAAAAATTATTATTGACCTCAAGGAATCTTTTTAAACATCTTTTCTAGTCATCTATCTATGAATTTTTTTATTTTTATTTTTTATTTTATTTTATTTTTTTTTGAGACGGAGTCTCGCTCTGTCACTCAGGCTGGAGTGCAGTGGCGCGATCCTGGCTCACTGCAAGCTCCGCCTCCAGGGTTCATGCCATTCTCCTGCCTCAGCCTCCCGAGTAACTGGGACTACAGGCACAAGCCAACACGCCCAGCTAATTTTTTTTTTTTTTTTTTTTTTGTATTTTTAGTGGAGGCAAGGTTTCACCGTGTTAGCCAGGATGGTCTCGATCTCTGGATCTCATGATCTGCCCACCTCAGCCTCCTAAAGCGCTGGTATTACAGGTGTAAGCCACTGCACCCGGCCTGAAATTTTAATATCGCACATGCACTGCATATCTCTTTAATACTATATGTATATCTGGGCTTTACACAAAAAGAATATTTTTCTTCTCTTCACTTCTCCCATCCCCCCCAAAAAAACTAATTTCTGCCGTTTTGGGGACAATATCACTCTCACTGAGAGTGCATGTTCACACACAACCATGAATAGAGGTGGTTGCCATGGGCTATACCAGAAATCCCCGTAATTGATAGGGCATTAGGTAGAATATTCATAGGGGTCTTGCCTCAGTCCTGGCAAGTCCTAGACCATGAATTACTATGGCGGCCCCACTAAACAAATCTTCAAAGATTTGGAAAAAAAGATCAAACAGTTTCCAATAACTAATTGGCATCTCTGAGCAAAGTTCACATGTACTTCCAGTAACATAAAACTATCCAACACCAGGCCGGGCACGGTGGCTCATGCCTGTAATCCCAGCACTTTGGGAGGTCGAGGCAGGCAGATCACGAGGTCGGGAGATGGAAACCATCCTGCTAACAAGGTGAAACCCTGTCTCTACTAAACATACAAAAATTAGCCGGGCGTGGTGGTGGGCGCCTGAAGTCCCAGCTACTGGGGAGGCTGAGGCAGGAGAATGGCGTGAACCCAGGAGGCGGAGTTTGCAGTGGGCCGAGATTGTGCCATTGCACTCCAGCCTGGGCAACAGAGCCAGACTCCATCAAAAAAAAAAAAAAATCCAACACCCAACGAGGTAAAATCACAATATCTGGTATACAATAAAAAATTACCAAGTGTGTGAAGAGGCAGAAAAATAGGACCTATAATGAGGATAAAAATCAATCTAAAATGACCCAGCACATACACAGATGTTAGAATTACTAATGAAAAATATTAGGACTATATTCCGTATTTTCAAAGATTAGGATGTGACAAGAAAAGGCTTAAATTAAACTTCGAGAGATGACAATGCTAATGTATGAAATTAAAAAATACAATGGATGTAATTAATGGCAGATGAGAGTTTTCAGAAGAAAATATTAATAAACTTGAATATATACAGCAGTAGAAAGCATCCAAAATGAAACAGAGACAGAAAAAAACAAAGAATAATCAGAGTATCGGTGATCTGTGGGACAACTTCAGTTGCCTAATCTGTGTGTATTTGGAGTTCTCAAAGTAGAAAAGAGAGTGGATGGATAGAATAAAATATTTTTAAAAATTAATAGGTAAGCATTTTCCACATTTGATGCAAACTATAAACCCACAGACCCAGGAAGCTCAACATCCCCAAGTAGGGGTGCTATTAAGAAAACCACATCACAACACATCATAAGCAAATGGATCAAAACTCAGTGTGGTAAAGAGAAAAAGACAAGTCTTACACAGAGAAGAAAAACAAGGATGATACCAGACTTCTTTTTGGAAGCAATGCAAGGAGAAGGGCAGTGGAGCAATATCTTTCATGCTTCCAGTGAAACATCTTCCAACCAAAAGCAGAAAACTGTCTCTCCTAGGTTTCTATGCCCAGCAAAACCGTCTTTCAAGAAAGGATGAAACAAAGATATTTTTCAGACATAGAAAAGTTAAAAGTAATATATTATCAGCAAACCTGGACTATGAGAACAGTGTAAAAGCCTTTCAGGAAGAAGGAAAATAAAGAATAATATCTTTGTGCAGATAGAAACATGGATCCACACAAAGAAATGAAGAGCACTGGCAATAGTAACACCATAAGTAAATATACAATACCTGCCCTTATTACTTAAATATCTTTTAAAGATAATTGGCTGTTTAGAAATAATAGCAGTGTCATGTGAGTTCTGCAGCATGAGTAAAAGTAAAATATATGACAACAATAACCTAGAGAGACTAAATGGAAATATAGTTTGTAAGGTTCTTAGACTGTGTGTAAAGTTGTATAATGTCTATTAAAAGTTGGCTATTACAAGTTATCTTTAAGTTAAAACATCTGTATGGTATAATCCCTAAAGCAAATGCTAGAGTAACAAAAAGAGTGATAACTAATATTACAATGCAGCGATGAAATAGAATAAATTTTTAAATGCTTGAAAGTAGACAAAAAAGATGAGAGAGGACAAAGAACAAGTGGGACAAATAGAAAGCAAATAGCAAGATATAATGTAAAAATCTGATAAATCTGACCTTAAAATTAACAACTCTCCTTTTAAAATACATTGTTAAGAGAATAAGAGTCAAGCTACAGACTGGGAGAAAATATTTGCAACACTTTATTTGAATGCTGTAAATTTTTTTCAGAATATAGTTCATAAAGAACTCTTAACAACTCAATAATTAGCAAAAATAAAATGAAAATAATGAATATAAGAAAAAAATGACGAAAAGTGCTACGCCAGTGGACAAAAAGCACACAAAAATGTTCAATATCGTTTTGTCATTAAGGAAATGCAAATTAAAACCACAGTGAGTTATTCTTCCCACTAAAATGTTTATGATTAAAAATATTGTCAGTACCACGTGTTGTTGAGAATATGGAGCAATTATAACTCTCATACATTATTGTTGGAATGTAAAATGCTACAACCACTTAGGAAAAGTTGTTTAACATTGTTTTATATAATTAAGCATACATGAAACCTATGACCCAACAATTCCAATCCTAGGTTGAAAAGAAATGAAAACTTACGCCCATTATAAGACTTACACAAGAACGTTTACAGCATCTTTACTTATAATATCCCCAAACTGTCAACTGCCTAAAAGACCTTCAACAAGAAAATGGACAAACAATTTGTGTTGTATTAATAATGAAATACTCTTCAGCTATAAAATGGACAAAACTACTGGTAACTGCAACAAACATGGCTGAATCTAAAAAACCTTGTGTTGAATGAATAAATCTAGACACTATAGTAGGGTACATTCTGAAGTCCTAGAACAAGCGAAACTAAGATATAGCAGTAGAAATCGTATCAGTAGTTACCTGGGTTGAGGTGGGATGGGAGTTGACTGCAGAGAAACACAAGGGAAGTTTCTGGAGTGATGGAAATGTTCTATGTCTTGATTGACTATGGTTACATTGGTGTGGATACCTGTCAAAACTCTTTGAATTTCATATTTGGAATTTGTATATTGTATATAAATTATACTTCAATAAATATGTACATGTATATATAATACATTTTGATATGTCATGATGTCTATCACTTCACAGCATATTATATTTCTATCATACCATATTTACATAACGGAAAAAGATGAAAACAATGCTGTATTTTGGGGAAATCACAAGAGATTATCACCTTTATTTATTTTTTATACAAATACATATTAAATCTTTCACAGTACAATACAAATGTCAAAATGTGGTATTTTCATTGCTCTATAAATTCTTATATGTTCTATGTATGTAATAAATGTTAAAAACAGTGTTTATATGTTGTATATGTTTATTTGTTCTATGTGTTTATATGTTCACTGTTCTATAAATTCTCATATATTGTATACTATACAATCAGGTGATGAGCTGCTCAGCAAGTAAGTGCTGAACACTCTGCACCCCTCATCACGTCAAGCATTTCACATCCCTTTTCCTGTAGGCTTCCACAGTAGACATTTGACTTGCCAATTACATTTTCATCCATCATTCTGGAGAAGCCTGGAGAAACAGCTAGACACAGGGGACATACTCCTATACCTTGCTCATTGTGCCTTGGAATTATACATATTGAAATATTGTAAAGATTTGCTTCATTTGTATCAACATGGCTGTGAAATTAGATGTCAACTCTACCTCACTTCCAACTTTTAGGAGGAATCCAGATAGTTTATTAGAAAATAGAAGTGCAAAAATGTTTGCTGTTTGATTCTCAGACCATAGCCTGAGATTAGCAATATTAAAAAAAAAAAATAACGGACAGAAGAGGCCCAAGTCTCTCCCAGCCCCTGGGATGCATGGAAGCAATGGGCTGTGATGTCCTACTGAGGTAAAAGAAGTAGTGTTTGTTATAGTCCCATGAGCAGAAGCAGTAAGAACTTGAGGTAGGGTGCACCTAAAACTGAGAACAAGGGAAAGCTGAAGTAGGAAGTGTCACCAGGGAGGGACTATGGGTCCTTACTATGCGAAGAGAGAAAAGGATTTAATTAGGTCCAACAGAATATAATGCCATTTCAAAAACATTTTCTGTTAGGACAGTTTCCAGAGACTCTAAGTGGTTGTTTTTTGTGTGATGATTTTTGAGCTTGGTAGAATTTTTCTAGTCTGACTGGATCAGTTCTAGAAAGCTGCTCAGATGAATATGCAATGAATGCTTTCTCTCTTCACATACTTCTCAGTTAGAAGGAGAATATTTCAGGCCAAAAGGATGCAAGACCTTAGTTATATATGCCACAATCAGATCAGTGATTTTAATTTGCCCACCCTAAAGAAATATGAGTGTGTACCATTCTAAAGAAATCTGTCTTTCTAACATGTCTATCACTTTCCTCAATGATTCCATAGCAAACAGTTAATGAAAAACAACAATAATAGCACATGTATTAATCTTCACCCCTTGTAATTTTCCAAGGAATTTAGACAGATCTATTGCAAAAAAAAATCATCAATTCTTATGTTCTTTCCAAATAGTTTTTGCACTTAATCATATTATTCAACATTTCTCCATGTCTACCTGTACCTTCAGACCCTCACTAAATCCAGTTAACTAAAACCCAAATTGGTTAGTGATGTTAAGCATTTTATGTCTTATGTCTTCTTTTTATTTTATGCTTATATGTCTTCTTTTGAGAAACATCTGTTCATGTCCTTTGCCCAGTTTTTAATGGAAATTTTTTCTTACTGAGTTTTTTGAGTTCTTTATTAAAAAAATGCTCAGTATCACGAATCATCGGAGAAATGCAAATCAAAACCAAAATGAGATATCATATTACACCAGTCAAGATGGCTATTACTAAAAAGTCATAAACAACAGATGTTGGCAAGGATGTGGAGACAAAGGAACTCTTATACACTGTTGGTGGAACTATAAATTAGTAAAAACTCTTAAGGAAAACAGTATGGAGATTTCTCTAAGAACTAAAAATGGAACTACCATTCGACCCAGCAGTCCCACTATTGGGCATCTACCCAAAGGAAAAGAAATCATTATATTAAAAAGACGCCCACACTTGTATGTTTATTGCGGCACTATTCACAATAGCAAAGTCATGGAATCAATCTAAGTGTTGCTTGGATAAAGAAAACTTGTGGTAAATATACACTATGGAATACTATGCAGCCATAAAAAGAATAAAATCATGTCCTTTTCAACAACATGGATGGAGCTGAAAGCCATTATTCTAAGTGAAGTAACTCAGAAAATTAAATACTGCATGTTCCCACTTACAAGTGGGACCTAAACAAAGAATACACATGGACATAAAGATGGAAATAACAGACATAAAATAGGCCCTTTTCAGCCCGGCGCAGTGGCTCAAGCTTGTAATCCCACCACTTTGGGAGGCCGAGGCGGGTGGATCACGAGGTCAGGATATCGAGACCATCCTGGCTAACACGGTGAAACCCTGTCTCTACTAAAAATACAAAAAAAAAAAAAAAATCAGCGAGGTGTGGTGGCGGGCGCCTGTAGTCCCAGCTACTCGGGAGGCTGAGGCAGGAGAATGGCGTGAACCCTGGAGGCGGAGCTTGCAGTGAGCTGAGATCGCACCACTGCACTCCAGCCTGGGTGACAGAGTGAGACTCCGTCTCAAAAAAAAAAATAGGCCTTTTTCTTTAACCAGAACAACATCACTATTTCTACTGCAAGTGTTTCAAAAACATCTGTGCTATTTTGAAATATACCAAGTTTAAAATTGTCACAAGAAAAATGTCTTTGCGGCCGGGCGTGGTGGGTCACACCTGTAATCCCAGCACTTTGGGAGGCCGAGGCGAGCGGATCACGAGGTCAGGAGATAGACACCTTCCTGGCTAACATGGTGAAACCCCGTCTCTACTAAAAATACAAAAAAAAAAAAAAAAATTAGCCGGGCGGGGTGATGGGCGCCTGTAGTCCCAGCTACTCGGGAGGCTGAGGCAGGAGAATGGCATGAGCCCGGGAGGCGGAGGAGCTTGCAGTGAGCCGAGATCGTGCCACTCCACTCTAGGCTGGGAAATAGAGCAAGACTCCGTCTCAAAAAAAAAAAAAAAAAAAGAAAGATAAATGTCTTTGCTATCTTTCCCAGGTCTCCAGCTGCCTCCACACTGGCGTAAGAAACACTGGAGGAAAAATGACCGCCTCACAGTAGTTTAAGCTGTTCTTTTGCCCATAGATGTACACATTTAAACTTGCTCCTAGCTCTCCAAGATTGCTTATTCGCTGATATGTTGCAATGACAACAAAATACAACTTCTGTTTGATTAAAAATGAAAGCAAGTAAAACATGTTTTCCCTCACTGGGTTCTGAGTTATTAAATCCAGCTTATCATTGATGTTTTAAAATTGAGGTTATATTATATAGTTTAATTTTCAAAAGAGACTTTGATATATGGAAAATGTAAGCCAAGGAAAATAAAAATATGAAAATTCAGAAATAACATTGCTAGCTCATCACATATGTTTATTTAAATTTGGTTAGTATGCTGGAGAGAATTTGGGATTGAATTCAATTATTTGTGCTATATACAAAATAAATTTACTAGCAGTTAGATGGAGTTAGCTTAAAAACCTAATCCTATATGTAAATATTATAAAAATGTTTAATTCCAAAGTAGTTCAATAAAAAGAACGGGGCTTTGAAATCAACATGCTGGATAAATAGACAACTACTGTAGTTAATTCTAAATAAGCATCCTTACAGCAAAGAGATACACATTTTTACAAGGCTCTTTCTCTCAACTTTGTAAATAACAAGTATCTTTAAATTGCCATTGTCAGTATCTCTTCAGTAGATGCCCCTTGGCAGGGTGTGCTCTGCACTTCTCTGCTGTGATTATGTCTAGAGGAATTGCATCAGGATGGACAAGAATGGTTGTGTGGAAAAAGAATTTAGATTTGCTGTGAAAAATGGACTCCACAATGGATTTTCTGGGTTGATTAGTTAAGCAATTGAAACACGAAACCCAGTGATTTGAAATAACAAAACAAATTGCCTAATTTAGAAATATAATGAAAACACATATATTATTCAAAGACATGTTGCAACAATAGATGGCTAGCTGATGACTAGTTTTTAGTATTTGTAATATAGGGTGTATGTAATTTTCTTTTTGAATTTAGCAAAATCCCAGCTTTTTTATATGGTATCTGAGTAAGGAAGATAAACATCTTTTTTTTTGAAATGGAGTCTCACTCTGTCACCCAGGCTGGAGTGCAGTGGTGTGATCTTGGCTCACTGCAACCTCCACCTCCCAGGTTCAAGCAACTCTCCTGCCTCAGCCTCCCAAGTAGCTGGGATAACAGGCATGTGCCACCACGCCCAGCTAACCATTTTTTTGTTTTTATATATATTCTTAGGAGAGACGAGGGTCTCTCTGTATTGGCCAGGCTGGTCTCAAACTCCTGACCTCATGATCCACCCACCTCAGCCTCCCAAAGTGCTGGGACCACAGGCGTGAGCCACTGCGCCCGGCCAACATCTTTTTATAGTTTCTGATTTCCAATGTACAATTAAACTCTTGGCTATTAGGAGCATCTATACATCCCCCAACTCAGAGTAACCACTTTAGCTATTCTTAGCCAATGAAGCCAAAGAACATGGAAGACTGTGCTCCTGTTCTAGTTCTTTTATGTACCTTGTTTTAAGTCTTCCTTGTTCCCGGCTCCCTCTCACCATAAGGACGTGGCTCTGCTGACGTTTCTCTTTAAAACTCTCTATCCTACCCTGCTCCATTCACCTCTTTTATACTAATTAAAGCCTCCTCTTCCTTCTGATCTCAGCTTAAGAGACACTGTCTTGAGGCACCTTTCCTTAGCCTTCCAAATCTGGCTCTTTCGTAAAACCATCCTACAGATCACTGTTCTTTTTCATCAGCATGGTTGTCTCAATTTGATGACTGATGTGATGATGTGACCGGTGCATGTCTGCAGTGAACTGCCGGAAAGCAGAGCTCGTGTGCACTGGAGAGTGTATTCCTGTGAGTGTATTCCTGTTCCCTTCCGGGTGCCTGCGGATGACCCAGCAGCCAGGTCCAGCACTGGCCTAGGGCTCCAAACTTCTACAGTTAGAAAATTGGCAAAGATACTGATTTAACTTTGGCGCGTTTGTTAGGCTTCTTCTTCTTCTCTCTCTTTTTTTTTTTTTTTTTTTTTTTTTTTGGATAACACTTTAGATAACATATGATAGAAAATGAGAAGAGTTTAAGGAAAATAATTTTATTAGTGTTCGTGGCCCTTAATGACTTAAGCCCTAAGTAGGGACTTCATAATTTCAAACTTTCAAAAATGTCTTGTAACATGCAGTAAAATGTGTCTTATTCATGAGAGTCATGTCTATCCTAGGCAACTGTTCTCAGTTTCCATGGACAGAGGAAAAATTAGACGTACATATGTTTTATGGGGAGGAATTTGGACTAAACATAAGAAAGAATTACCTGGCCAGGAAGTTGTTGTTCACTATTACATTAACTCATTTTACAGGAATAAAGGAAATAACATGATTTAGGACGAATGTAACCCAGAAAGAGATAATGAATCAGAAGCCCTCCAAATTTCCTTTGAGATTTGTTGAGCATATGATTATGAGATTTGGTGAAAGTATGTCACTCCCAGTAAGTAGGTGTAATTTAAAATATGTAAGAAGTTCTACATATGTGCTTGGTAATTTTAAGGGTTATTATATATAATCATTACTGAGATCACTACATAGCTATGTCCTGCCAGTAATCCAAAAAGAAAAATCATTCTAGTTGTCATCAACTACGTAAGATAATAAAAATAAACTTAAAGTCTTAGGCAATATTTTATATATTGCTCAGAAGTACACTTCTTTGTGTTATAATTAATGACCCTCTATGTGTGATTATTCAGATTATTGAAAGTCTTAGTATTAATCATTCATAATAATTAATTTTAAATATTTGAGTAGTCAGTTCTAAAATAATTGAAATCATTAAAACCTGAATGTTATTCAATCAAAATGACTTAGAAATAAAATAATATTATTAAAATAAGGAATTAAAGACTATAAATTTAGACGATGGGGAAATTAACAGAACCACTTCATGTCTTTGCCTTTATTTGGTAAAGGATAGACTCTTTCATCCAATAACTTTTTTAATTACCATAATTTTGAAAATGTGGGACTTTTTCTTTCATCTTACACAGTATATTGCTTGTCTGGCAAATTGAACACGTGGAGAAAAGAAATATCTTTGTCAAAATGAGCGCTTTATGTAGGACACTGTACATTATATTATAAAAATACATTAATAAATAGGTCCATAGTCTGTATAATATATAATAAATATCCTGAATTAGTTCTTAAGACTAATGAACTTCTTTTGTCCTAATTTTTTTTTTTTTTTTTTTTTTTGAGATGGAGTCTCATTCTGTCACCCAGGCTGGAGTGCAGTGGCCTGATCTTGGCTCACTGCAAGCTCTGCCTCCCGGGTTCATGCCATTCTCCTGCCTCAGCCTCCCGAGTAGCTGGGACTACAGGTGCCCGCTGCCATGCCCAGCTAATTTTTTGTATTTATAGTAGAGATGGGATTTCACCATGTTAGCCAGGATGGTCTCGATCTCCTGACCTTGTGATCCACCAGCCTTGGCCTCCCAAAGTGCTGGGATTACAGGCATGAGCCAACGTGCCCGGCCTTGTCCTAATATTTTTATCTGGCAGATGCTATACTTAACACAGCATTGGATTCTTAATGCCATTTGCAATGTAAAATAATAACACCAAACCCCAGTTCTGAGGTGAAATTAGTATAAATGAAGGTACATGGAATATTTGAAATATAACTGCTAATTTCAGCTTATTATTAATTATATACAGTTATTTTAAAGAAGAGCTGAGACTAATAATTTATCATCTCAACTAAGAATGAAGGATGTTTTAAATTCTGCTATCACCAAAGTAAAGTTTTCTGATTTGCCATCTTCGACTAGGCTCCTCCTTGTCTTCAAATTATACCCATTATGATAGTCCCCTCATCATAATCCAGTGGAAAGGGACTGGATTTTACTTTCTCTAAATTGCTAACATCTAGACAGTGGTGTACCACATTTAAATAGCATTCAGTAAATAGATAAATGCATTCATTAATAAAACATTCATATGTCCCCGTTTTTGGCAAATATCTAATAGAAATGTGGAAGGTAAGAGGAAGAAATCTACCCTTTGGAACAAATATAATTGGAAATAATAGTCTTTGGATATATTTATATGGTAATCATAAAATCTCGGGAATTGTCTTAAATGATTTGCATAGATTAAGTCACTAAATCCTCACAGCAACTTTGTGAAGTGAGTTCCTAATATTCCCATTTTATAAATGAAGAGACTGAAGCAGAATTAGTTTAAATAACTTCCCTAGGGTCATTTGTAATCAAACGATCAATGGGCTTGCTACCCGATGTGCATAGAGGCCAATACCATGGCACAGGCTTGAGAAAAGAGAAGCTGTATTGCTGGTTGACTGGCAAGGAGACAGGAGAAAATGCTCAAATCTGTCTCCCTGAGCTGGGGGCTGAGTTGGGTTTTATAGGAATAGGGTAATGAAGTGTTATCTGATTGGGTCTTGTGATGAGATGATGCTGGGAGGCATGATCTGACTGAATCCTGCCATGGGGTACCACAAGGGCTCCATTTGATTAGATCCTGGATCTTGCCATGCAGTGTCCCCTTTTTAATTCAGTCCCACTTCTTGGGCTGAGCACTTAAGTTCCGCCCATCATTGCAAGTTTGGTTCATTTGGGCTGTTCAGGTTATGGGACCTTCAGCCTGGGAGTCCATGGCAACTGAAAAACTATTCATAACATTTTTACATAAAAATTGAAGAACCAGATTGGTTTTTTGTGGTTACACATTCACTTAATAAATGACTGAGCTGGAATTTGAACTCAGGCAGTCTGGCTCTTGTCTGACTCCAGCGCCCAATCTCTTAGCCAATATGCACTATTGCCTGTGATAGAGATATTATTTTTGGTTATTGGGATAATGACAGCCAAGGGAATCTATAGAGTATTATTTCACAAAAATAATTCTAAATACGGCCAGGTACGGTGGCTCACGCCTGTAATCCCAGCACTTTAGGAGGCCGAGGCGGGTGGATCATGAGGTCAGGAGATCAAGACCATCCTGGCTAACACAGTGAAACCCCGTCTCTACTAAAAATACAAAAAATTAGCCGGGTGTGGTGGCGGGCGCCTGTAGTCTCAGCTACTTGGGAGGCTGAGGCAGAAGAATGGCGTGAACCCGGGAGGCGGAGCTTGCAGTGAGCGGAGATCATGCCACTGCACTCCAGCATGGGCGACAGAGCAAGACTCCGTCTCAAAAAATAATAATAATAATAGTTCTAAACACATAAAATTTCTCTATAGGATAACTTATTATTTTCTTACTGCTTGACATAATTTATGCCAAATAAGCTCAGTGGTTAAGCAAAAATATTCAGATATTAAGAAATACCATAAATCATTTAACGCTGTATTAAATACATACAATTTAATTGTCCAAAAGTATTTTCCTGAGTGAAAAAATGATGGTGCAAATTTTGGATATTATAAGACAACTTGAAGAAGAGTAGAGTGCAGAAAGAAGTTATATTTTAGGTGGGCTAGAATAACATAACATTTATGCAATAGCCCCAATTTGTGATATAACACTTCATAAAAATGTTCAACAGTTTACAAGTGCTTTATCTGAAAACAATGGAGAATTAATAGCATAAACTGGGAAACTTACTTTATGATTAACAAAGTTTTTTTTTAATGAAAATGATTAAAAGTAGACTACATTGTTTTAAGTATTTATTTTTCATTCAGCATTCAATTGCCAAGTCATTTCATTCACAGTTTTTAAGGATGTTCTGAAAATTCTGGCATAAGACCCAGGAGATGAAATTATTTGCCAAATGTTGATGTATTATGGGAAAAAATGACTCTGTTTACAACTGTAGCCATGTGAAAATTAAAGTTATTTAATCCCAATTTCAATTAGCCAATTATGAGACAAAGGCAAAGAACTAGTGAAATACTACAAAACACTTTTTTGATATATTATACAATTAAGTTATCATTTTGCTCCAATGGATAAGAATAAGGTTGCCATAGGGGTTCATCCTAATGCTAGGAAGCAGACCATAAAATCTAAAATTACTGGTAGAATTTATAGAGAATAGACTCTGACATTAAGATGTAACACAATTTAATTGAGTAGCACAAATATAATTGTCTTGCCTCATGGCTAAGTATCTCTGTAGAACTGCAATTTTAAAAAATGAAACCCAGCCAACAAAGGCAAGTAAAAAGTCCGTAAGACTTATGAACTCTGTCAAAGTGAATACAATAGAAGACTCTCAGTCATAATTCTTTAAATCCTTCTAATTCCTTGATATTCAATATCTTTAATTGCCATAAGGCCCTGAGGTTGCTCCCTCTTAGCTCTTAAGCTGACCTCCTACTAATATGTAGCTCTTTGCTGCTTCTCCCTCTTGGTCTTTATTTTCTACAAGCTGACATCTCAGCCCTTTTCAAATGAAAACTGACCAATTGATCCTATGCTCTTAGAAAACCTTCATCTACTTCAACCCCTTCTCCTGGTCCTATACATCAAAAGGCCAAGTTCTAGGGGTCTGTAGTCTCTAATAGTGTGATGATATGGCTACCCTGAGAAGCAACATCTCATCCAGGAAACCCTGATCAGCATTTTTCTCTGCAAGTGGCATCGCAGGATTGTGAATTGTAAACAGATAAAAGGATTCTTAGTGGTACCTCTGTCAAGCTCATTACACATTCCAGAATCAATCAAGTCTCCTGCTAGCATTTGAAGAATATCACCAAAAAATTGGTAGCTACGTTGTTTCCTTTGGACATGCAAGTAGATAACTATCAGTAACTACCAATAATAACAGCCAGTCAGCTCAGGCTGCTGTAATAAAATAGCATACATTGGGCTGGGCACAGTGGCTCACACCTGTAATCCCAGCACTTTTGGAGGCCCTGGCGGGCAGATCACGAGATCAGAAGATCAAGACCTCCTAGCTAACACGGTGAAACCCGGTCTCTACTAAAAAAAAATACAAAAAAAATTAGCCGGGCGTGGTGGCGGGCACCTGTAGTCCCAGCTACTCAGGAGGCTGAGGCAGGAGAACGGCGTGAACCTGGGAGGTGGAGCTTACAGTGAGCTGAGATCGCACCACTGCACTCCAGCCTGGGTGACAGAGCAAAACTATGTCTCAAAAAAAAAAAAAAAGAAAAAGAAAAAGAAAAAGAAAAAATAGCATAGATTGGCTGGCTTAAACCACAGGCATTTATATCTCACAGTTCTGGAGGCAGAGAAGCCTACAATCAAGGTGCTAGTTCACGATCAGGCCTGGCCCCTCGCTTGTGGTCAGCCTCCTTCCCATTGGGCGTCAGGTGGCCTTCCCTGAGTGTGTGGGGGATGGCTGGCGATAAGAAGATCTCTGGCTCCTCGTCCTATGAGGACACTAATCTCCTCATAAGGGCCTCCTTCCAGGATCTAACCTAAACCTCATGACCTGTCAGAGGCCCCATCCCCAAATACCATCATATTAGTGGCTAGGGTTTCAACTTAGGAGTTTTAGAGGGACACAGCATTCGGCTCATAACAAACTGTAAGTACAGTCAGCTTCACTAGATCACATTTTCTATTTTGAGAGCCCATTTTGAAAATTTTAAAAGCTTTGAGATTTTGAATATGATCAAAAGTACTGAGAACAAAGAAAATTCATTTGGAAAGACAATTGGTAGTCTGCTCACAAATGAATAATCTGGGACACTTAATAATATATCTGAGTTTTGTTCTACATTAATGAATAATGTAGGTCCTGGCATCATGGAGAATAATTGCACTTTGCTTCTGCAAACTCCTAATAAGTGTTCTGCCAACAGGCAGGAAAGTAGGGTTTTCTACCGCAATGAAATCTGCAGCTTTATGTCTTTAAACCCTGTGGTTTCATAGGAAGGCAGTTCTTTCTATAGGATAAAACTTGAAGAACATGACTGCATTCAGATTTAAGACAAAAAAAAAAAACCTAAAATGGAAAGAGTATTAAAACCATGTCAAAGCATATGGTATTGATGCCTCAGTGTTCCCCAGTGTTCCTGAGTTCAACAGAAAGTTCTAGTAAGGTTGACAGATTTCCATCTCAAGAGTCTGCCTTGTCACTCTTCCCAGGGAAGAGTTTTGCATAGAAGATTGGACACATGCAAAAACAACCCAGAATTACATGTGTGTGGCAGGAAGAGGGGACAATGTCCCTGGAGGTGACATCCAACAAATGTGGGATAGCAATCAGTGGACAGGAAGATTCTGAGACACGTTCCATGGGCTGTCTCAGAGAGTCCCCAGAGGGATTAGCTACATAGCAAATAATACCCCACAGTGGTGACTTTTCACATTGTAATTTGCCAATGCGTTTATTGAATCCTTTTATCTGTGTCCTCCTAATATGCTCTGGGAAAGAGGTTGAGGTTGCAAATCCCCACAACCCCATTTGAGTTTTTGAAAGAACAGCTGCTGTCCACTTCCGACCAACTGAGGCCCTAGAAAAAGCATGTAAGTCCTACTCCCTCACACTTCTGTAGTGTCACATGTATTTGTCCTTATAAACCTGAATCAATCTGGAAATTCATTGCCAAACATAAGGGTTCCAGGAAGTCTAACTTTATCTAAAGGATTTAATGAAATTAATAAAAAGTAGAAACTTTTAAAAATATTGATCTGTAAACTGCTTAGGACAAAATATGTATAAAACTAAACTGAACTATTAAACTTTACATTAAAATCTAGGGAGTAATAAACATCATTTACTATTTAATTTCTCAAATGGAAGTGACATATTGTCATTGATTCGCAACAGTGAGTGTGGTATCAGAATCGTTTCTGGAATCTTTTCAAACTATACCTCCCTGCTGGAAATTCTGTTATATCCTCAAGTTGTGTTTCAGAAGGCAGAAACTATTTCCACAGTGAGGCACTATTTCGGATATATCATCCCTCAAGAGGAATATGTACAGGGAAAAGAGAATATGTACACTTGATAATGAATATATGTTGTCTGATTTAAAAAGTGTGCAGGTTATTAAGTTGGTAAATTAAAGATAACATATTTACCCATTATTTGTTAGTAAAGGTAATTATTTCAAAATTAGAGTTAAAAAGTTTAAATTTGTCACCTATTTGAGTATGTTTAACATACACACACGCACGTGTATGTATATATATAATTATATCAAGATTAACAGCTTATAAAAATCATTTTGAAATTTTGGTCTTCAAATATAAGTTGGGTGTTTTGGTCAGGATCTTCAATCATTTATGGCAAATATAAGTTGTGTGTTTTGGTCAGGATCTTCAATCATTTATGGCAAAGATTTCTCACTTCTAAGACTTCCTCTTGCTTTGTTTGTTTAAAGTATCATCGCCTATAATAGGTATCCGAAACTAATATCTAACTTTTGCTGTAATTTCTAGTTTTCTCTAAAATTCTGGGTCTTCCTTTTTTCTTTTCTTTTGTTTTCTTTTCTTCTTTTCTTTTCTCTTCTCTTCTTTTTCTTCCTTTCTCCCATTCTTCTTTCTTTTTGTTGTTTTTGTTTTATAAATTTAAGTTATGAATTTATGGGAATAAAGCTGTTAAATGTTGTTCGTATCTAAAGGTCTTTGGGGTTTCTCAGATAGCTACTGGATAATGCTCTACTCACATTATTCAAGAAGAAATTTGTAAAGTAATTAGGTATGTTTGATACTGTCTATATTCTGATTATCTCAACCACTGTATGAGGTCACTAGATCCCATGCCCCAGAGCCTCTGTGCTGTGATTTAGATGCCCAAAAGACTGTGTGTTTGTTAAGCGAACATTACAACAACCCCCAAGTTAGGCACTCCTTTTTTTTTTCTAATTCTTCCAACTTTTATTTTAGGTGCAGGGGGTATATATGCAGGTTTGATACATGGGGAAATTGTGTGTCATGGGGGTTTGATGTGCATATTATTTCATCACTGGAGCAATAAACATAGTACCTGATAAGTAGTTTCTCAATCCTCACTCTACTTTCACCTTCCGCCCTCAAATACATCCTATGTCTTGTCCCCTGCTGTGTGTCCATGCATATTCAAAGTTTAGCTTCCACTTATAAGTGATGACATTTGGTATTTGGTTTTCTGTTGCTGTGTTAATTCACATAGGATAATGGCCTCTAGCTGCATTCATGTTGCTGCAAAGAACATGATTTCATTCTTTTTTATGGCTGCGTAGTATTCCATGGTGTATATGTACCATGTTTTCAACTGCTGGTGGTCATTTAGGTTGATTCCATGTCTTTGCTATTGTGCATAGTGCTGCAGTGAACATAGATGAGCATGTATCTTTATGATAGAATGACTTACAGTTCTTGGGGTACATACCCAGTAATGGGATTGCTGGAGAGAATGGTAGCTCTGTTTTAAGTTCTTTGATAAATTGTCAAACTGTTTTCTACAGTGGCTGAACTAATTTACATTCCCACCAGCAATATGTAAGTGTTCCTTTCCTGCACGACCTTGCCAGCATCTGTTATTTTCTGACTTTTTAGTAATAGCCATTCTGACTGACGTGAGATGGCATCTCATCATGGTTTTGTATTTCTCTAATGACTACTGATGTAGAGCGTTTTCTTCATATGCTTGTTGGCCATGTGTATGTCTTCTTCAGAAAAGTGTCTGTTCATGTCTTTTGCCCACTATTTAATGGAGTTGTTTGGTTTTGGCTTGTACATTTGTTTAAGATCCTTATAGATTCTGGGTATTAGACCTTTGTTAGGTTCACAGTTTGCAAATATTTTCTCTCATTCTGCAGGTTGCCTGTTTATTCTGATGTTAGTTTCTTTTGCTGTTCAGAAACTCTTTAGTTTAATCAGGTCCCATTTGTCAATTTTTGTTTTTGTTACAATGGTTTTTGGCATCTTAATCATGAAATCTTTGTCAGGCCTATGTCCAGAATGGTAGTTCCTAGGTTTTCTTCTGGGGTTTTCATAGTTTTAGGTTTTACATGTAAGTCTTTAATTCATCTTGAGTTGATTTTTTTATATAGGATAAGGAAGGAGTCCAGTTTCAATCTTCTGCATATGGCTAGCCAATTATCCCAGCACAATTTATTGAATAGGGAGTCTTTTCCACATTGCTTGCTTTTGTCAACTTTGTTGAAGATCAGATAGTTTTACATGTGTGGCTTTATTTCTGGGTTTTCTGTTCTGCTACATTGGTATATGTGTCTGTTTCTGTACCAGTGCCAAGTTGTTTTGGTTACTTTAGCTTGATAGTATCATTTGAAGTTGGGAAACGTGATGCCCCCAGCTTTTTTCTTTCTGCTTAGGATTGCCTTGGGCTCTTTTTTGGTTCCATATGAATTTTAGAATAGTTTTTCCTAGTTCCCTGAAGAATGCCTTTGGAAGCTTGATAGAAATAGTATTTAATCTGTAAATTGCCTTGGGCAGTATGGCCATTCTAACAAAGGTGATTCTTCCTATCCATTAGCATGGAATGTTTTCATATTTGTGTCCTCTCTGATTTTTTTCAGCAGCGTTTTTAATTCTTGTTATAGAGATCTTTCACCTCCCTGGTTAGCTGTATTCCTAGGTAATTTTTGGTGTGAGTATTGTAAATGTGATTGCAATCTTGATTTGTCTCTCACCTTGGATGTTGTTGGTATGTGGAAATGCTACAGATTTTTGTGGAAAGATTTTGTATCCTGAAATTTTGCTGAAGTTGTATATCAGATCAATGAGCTATTGGGCAGAGACTATGGGGTTTTCTAGGTGTAAAATCATATCATCTGCAAAGAGAGATAGTTTGACTTCCTGTCTTCCTATTTGAATGCCTTTTATTTCTTTCTCTTGCTTAATTGCTTTGGCTAAGACTTCCAGGACTGTGCAGAATAGGTGTGATGTGAGTGGGCCACCTTGTTTTCTTTCAGTTCTCAAGGGAAATGCCTCCACCTTTTGCTTGTTCAGTATGATGTTGGCTGTAGGTTTGTCATAGATAGCTCTTAAATTTTGAGGTATGTTCCTTCAATATCTAGTTTGTTGAGGGTTTTTAACATGACAGAATGTTGAATTTTATCAAAAGCCTCTTCTGTGTCTGTTGAGATGATCATACGGTTTCTGTTTTTAGTTCTGTTTATGTGATGAATCACATTTATTGACTTGCATATGTTGAACCAGCGTTGTACCCAAGAAATAAAGGCTGCTTGATTGTGGTAGATTAGCTTTTTGATGTGCTGCTGGACTTGATTTGCTAGAATTTTCTTGAGGATTTTTGCATCTGTAGTTCAACATGGATATTGGCCTGAAGTTTTCTTTTTTTGTTGTGTCTCTGCCAGATTTCAGTGTCAGAATGATGCTGGCCTAATAAATGAGTTAGAGAGAAGTTCTTCCTTCTCAATTTTTGGGAATAATTTCAGCAGGAATGGTACCAGTCTTCTTTGTACATCTGCCTGAATTTGGCTGTGAATTTGTCTGATCCAGGGATTTTTCTGGTTGGCAGACTTTTTATTACTGATTCAATTTTGGACCTTGTTATTGGTCTTTCAGGGTTCAATTTCATCCTGGCTCAATCTTGGGAGGCTGCATGATTTCAGGAATTTATCCATTTCTTTTAGGTTTTCTAGTTCATGTGCATACAGGTGTTTGCAATAGTCTCTGAGAGTTGTTTGTATTTCTGTGGAGTCAGTGGTAATGCCCTCTTTGTCATTTCTGACTGTGTTTATTTGAATCTTTTCCCTTTTTTCTTTATTATTCTAGCTATGGGACTATCAATCTTATTTATTATTTCAAGTAACCAGCTGTTGGTTGCATTGATCTTTGTATGATTTTATTCACATCTGGATTTCATTCATTTCAGACCTGATTTTGCTCATTTCTTTTCTTCTACTAGCTTTGGTATTGGTTTGCTCTTATTTTTCTAGTTCCACTAGGTGTGATGTTAGGTTTTAATCTGAGATCTTACTAACTTTTTAATGTGGGCATTCAGTGTTATAAACTTTCCTCTTAACATTACTTTAGCTGGGGCCGGGCGCGGTGGCTCAAACCTGTAATCCCAGCACTTTGGGAGGCCAAGGCAAGTGGATCACAAGGTCAGGAGATTGAGACCATCCTGGCTGACATGGTGAATACAAAAATACAAAAAAATTGGCCGGGTGTGGTGGCGGGTGCCTGTGGTCCCAGCGATTCAGGAGGCTGAGGCAGGAGAATGGCATGAACCCAGGAGGTGGAGCTTGCAGTGAGCAGAGATGGTGCCACTGCACTCCAGCGAGACTCCGTCTCAAAAAAAAAAAAAAATTACTTTAGCTGACTCACAGAGATTCTGCAATATTGTATCTTTGTTTTCCTTAGTTTCAAGGAGTTTCTTGACTTCTGTCTTCGTTTCATTGTTTACCCAATAGTCATTCAGGAGCAGATTGTTTAATTTTCATGTAATTTTATGGTTTTAAGATATTGTCTTCATATTGATTTTTACTTTTATTGCACTGTGGTCCAAGAGTGTGGTTGGTATGATTTTGGTTTTTTTTAATTTGTTGAGAATTGTTTTATGGTTAATCATGTGGGCAGTTTTTTAGTAAGGGCCATGTGCAGATGAAGAAATATATATAGTCTGTTGTTGAGTGGAGCATTCTGGAAATGTCTGTTAGGTCCATTTGGTCAAGTGTTGAGTTCAGGTCATGAATATCTTTGTTTCCTGCCTTGATGATCTGTTTAATACTGTCAATGGGGTGTTGAAGTCTCCCACTATTATTGTGTGGTTATCTAAGTTTTTTCGTAGGTCTCTAAGAATTTGTTTTATCAATCTGAGTGCTCAGTATTGGGTGCATTTATATTTAGGATTGTTAAGTCTTCTTGTTGAATTGAACTCTTTATCATTATGTGATGCCTTTCTTTGTCTTCTTTTTGGTTGTTATTGGTATAAACTCTGTTTTATCTGAAATTAGAATAGCAACCTTGCTTGTTTTTGTTTTATATTTGCTTGATAGATTTTTCTTTATTCTTTTACTTTGAGCCAATGAGTGTCATTGCATGTGAGATGGGTCTCTTGAAAACTGCATGTCATTGGGTCTTGCTTTATTCAATTGCCACTCTGTGCCTTTTAAGTATGGCCTTTAGCCCTTTTACATTTAAGGTTAATATTGATATGTGCAGATTTGATCCTGTCATCATGTTGGTAGTTGGTTGTTATGCAGACTGGATTATATAGTTGCTTTATGTCAGTGGTCTATGTACTTAAGTGTGTTTTTGTGGTTGCTGGTAATAGTCTTCTGTTCCCATGTTTAGCACACCCTTAAGGATCTCTTGTAAGGTAAGTCTGATGGTAGTGAATTCCCTCAGCATTTGTTTGTCTGAAAAGGATCTTATTCCTCCTTTGATTATAAAGCTTACTTAGGCTGGATATGAAATTCTTGATTAGAATTTCTTTTCTTTAAGAATGCTGAATATAGGCCCCCTATCTCTTCTGGCTTGTATAGTTCCTGCTGAAAGGTCTGCTGTTAGCCTGATGGGGTTCCTTTTTAAGTGACCTACCCCTTCTCTCTAGTTGTCTTTATTATTTTTTCTTTCAGGTTGACCTTGGAGAATCTAATAAATATGTGTCTTGGGAATGGACATCTTGTGTAGTATCTCAAGGGGTTCTTTTCATTTCCCGAATTTGAATGTTGAGCTCTTTAGCAAAGTTGGGGAAATGTTCATGGACCGTTATCATCAAATATGTTTTCCAACTTGCTTGCTCTCTCTTCCTCCCTTTCAGTGATGCCAATGAGCCATAGAATTGGTCTCTTTACATAATCCCATATTTCTCTGAAGTTGTGTTTATGCTTTTTTATTCATTTTTGTCTGATTGAGTTGATTCAAAGATCTGGTCTTCAAGTTCTGAGATTCTTTCCTCAGCTTGGTCTATTCTGCTGTTAACATTTCTGATTGTATTATGAAATTCTTGTGGTGAGTCTTTCAGCTCTATCAGATGGGTTTCATTCTCAGAATGGTGATTTTGTCGTTCACTTCTTGCATCATTTAAATAAATTCCTTAGATTCCTTTGATTGTGTTTCAACTTACTCCTGAAACTTGGTAATCTTTGTTCCTATCCCAATGCTGAATTCCATGACTGTCATTTCAGCCTGATTAAGAACCACTGCTGGGTCATTTGGAGGTAAGAAGACATTCTGTTTTTTTGAGCTGTCAGAGTTCCTGTACTGTTTCTTTCTCTTCTGTGTGGGCTGATGTTCCTTTAATGTTTGAAGTTGCCGTCCTTTGGATCTTTGGATGGGGATTTTCACTTTTATATATATATATATATATATATATATATATATATATATATATATATATATATATATATTCTTTGATTCCCTTGGGGGTTGACTATGGTATAAAGTGAGTTAAGTGAACTGGTTTCATCTCTGGAAATTTTCAGGGGGCCAAAGCTCAGCTCAGCACTCCTGGGCTGTGTACTCTTACCCTGGAAGGTGGTACTAGGCCTCCAGCTTTGTTCTCTGGCCCCTCCAGTTTAAGCACCTGTTGCAGGAGGTGCTTGGAGGAGCCAAGGTGTTCCCAGTCCACTGGCAACAAGACTCTGATGGGGAGTGCCAGCCAAAACACTTCACCAGGGTAGTGACAGTAGGGTCCACATTGGCTGGCATTTCTAATGAAAATAAACCTTCTCCATTATTTGTGCATAGAGATAACATTTTGCTTTATGGTTTAAAAATTGATCACAAGCTCATTGCCTACATTAACATTTCTCTTGACCTTGTGACTAAGGTTTATTCACTTTGTTTAGGTATAGTGGTAGCCCAGCTGATAAAGTCTTAGCAGATTTCCCTCAGCTCACTCTGTATAGGGTCTTTGACAAGAGTGTCATTAGTATAGAACAACACATGGCACTTCTAGGAAAACAACATCATTGCTTATATAATCTTTTGTTGGCTACTTCCCCAGAAAACCTTTAAACTCTGCTATTAACTAAATCTAGCTACTGATTGAGGGAAGCAGTCTACCATGAGCCTTGCGTAGTTCTGAAGGTTCTTGCTGGGTATGTCAAGAATGCAAGTCTCCTTACTTCACACCCATTAGGATAATTAATATCAAATGAACAGAAAATAATGAATGCTGATGAAGAGGTAGAGAAACTAGGGCCTTTATGATTACTGGTGGGAATGCAAAATGATAGAGTTGCTGTAGACCAGAGTATAGTGATTTCCCAAGGAATTAAACACAGAATTACCATATGACCCAGCAATTCCTCCAAAATTAATTTCAAGCAAGGACTCAAACAGATATTTGTACATCAACATCCGTATTAGCATTATTCACAGTAGCCAAAAGTAGAAACAACCCAAATATCCATTGGCAGATAAAGAGATAAAATGTGGCATAGACATAGAATGAAATATAATTCACCCTTAAAAAGAAAGGAATTCTGCCACATGCTACAATATAGATAAATTTGAAAGACCTTACACTAAGTAAAATAAGGTAGACACAAATGGAGATATATTTTATGATTCTACTGATATGAGGTACTCAGAGTAATCAAATTCATAGAAACAGAAAGTAAAATTGTCATTGCCTGGGGATGGGGGGAGTAAGGAATTGATAATTAGTGTTAATGGGTACAGAGTTTCAGTTCTGCAAGATGAAAAAAATTCTGGAGATGGATAGTGGTGATGATGGCACAACAATGTGAGTGTGCTTGCCACTGAATTGTACACTTAAAGTCATTAAAATGGTAACATTTCATGTTATGTTTATTTATCACAGTAGAAAATTTGAGATATGTAGATGTAGACAAATAAGAATAAATACCTGTGTCAAAAGGGAAAAAAATTTAAATGTGAGGCTCTGAATGCTCTTTTTCCATACCATTTCTCTGGGTTGTATTTCTAGCAGCAACCTTGAGAGGTGAAAAAATGTTTCCCTTTGGAACGTTAAGCAGACTTGTCTACTGCCTAATGTAAAAGCAGTACACTCCCCAACTCAGTGTTTCTTTGCTGCAATACAAATTTATTATAGCATGTTCACCATTGACTTGGATTCCTCTGCTTTATCCTTGTGAAATTTGGGGGACAAAGTTGACTGATACAACATGACACTCACGCTAGCAATGCCGTGAGTAATGAAATGTTTGTCTCTGATCCAGGACTGTTGTGTCTTCCCCCTATTCATGAAACAGTAACAGACTAACTTATTAGCTTATAAATGGGGTAAAATCTCAGACACTACATTTCCTTGTTAATATAGGTGACTATTATTTGTGTCTACCAACTATTGAAACTTTAATCATGCACTTTTGGAACTAATGTTCCTCTACAGAACCTTGATGTAATATTAATGTGATCCAGGTATATATTTTACAGTATAGGCTATAATTTTTGGATATCTGTTATAGAGTCTGCCTTTTTACCAATGCTTAGTTCTTCTCAAATGGTTAAACTGATAGGTCTAGTGTAAGCATACAACCTTGCTATAGCTTTAAGGCTTAGCTACCACAAGTAGAGTAGATATTCCTCTGAGACTTTTTATGAATCTAACAAGCTATGATAACAAAGGAGTTCTCTAATTGCACTGGGTACTTCAATCAAACACTGAAAATGATTAATGACTTTGAGGGCAACACAATATTCAAAATGAATCTTGGTTATTAAAATGGTAGGCTATAATTTAGTTGATATATTAAAAACCACAGAGAACTTTCTAGATGACTACTGTATAAAAGTAGAAGCCCTTATTGTTTTTTCCACCAACTGGTAAAACCAATTGCTCATACTGATTTTATTAATCCAAAATACTTATTCAAATTTCAAGAAAATCACAAAGAAATCTCTTGGAAATAACTTATTTGTACTTAGCATAACCAAGGATCAGTTACCAAAGTGTAAAGTTTTAAAAGTCATTTACCAAAGAAGAAACTTTTCATTTTAATTAAAGCTTTCGTTTGAGCTAAAGTTCTACTCCTAGATAAAATGTTAATGTGATCTCGTCCCAAATTTCTCATAAACTCTCATTTTGTAAATGTTACAAGAAGGTACGTGACTCTTGGCTTGAATCCTGCTCTGACAGATTCCATATCATTGAATTTGTATCCTGTCAAGTATTTACAAAATTAATATATGTGCAGTCATGTGCACAATTAATACAAAATGTATTTCCAAGAGGGATATGATTGGACGTATCCCTCCAAGAGAATGAGTTTATTGGAAGAAACACACTTAGCATTAGAACTATGCTATAAAAAGCCATTTTGATTATTTTTTTAATCACAAAGAATCTGTTTAAGCTCTATGAAAAACACTAGAGAAGACATGGTTCTAAGGATAAAAGTGTTTAGGGTCCTATAATCTGGACATCCAGACCCATGTTAAATCTGACCTAGAGGCCTATTAAAAAGCCTCCAGAAGCAGACAACTTCCAGTAGACATATTCCTTCAAGAGTCTACAGATCAGGAAGATGACATTAAAAGTATATTCAGTCATATGAAGCTTTCACTCAAGATATTTCAGGTAAAACTTCATGATCAGAAAAACATGCCCTCATTTGGATTCTATTTTATCACTTGGATACCCCTCTTTTTCTCACTTTTTTCATTTTGTCTTAGTTCAAGGTATTAGGCTATGAAAATTGAAATCCCACTCATTTTTCTCATTTTCTTGACTAATTTCATTCTGATAAACCCTGTGAACTCATTGCAACTTTCCAGAATATTACTAATGCTAAAGCATCTAGACGTTATGGCTGAAAGGCAGGTCCTCAAAATTAGCTGCAGTTGCTGATATTTTTTAGAGCCTCATGAGAAAGATAATGGCATATGGAATTAATGATAAATTATGACCAATTATTTTCTCATAAAGCTACACAGAAATCATTGCATGCTTTTTCTAAACTCTGGGATTTTATTCTGAATACAAAAATTAATTAAATTCAGGTGACATTTGATAAATAATAGTGACTATGAAAAACATACTTGTGTCTCCACAAGATATACTCTTGGAATTATTATTCTTATGAAGAAATCATGATTTTCTATAATCATATTCAAACATAAACATTATTTTGGACATCGTGTTCTGGCCTTTCCATTTACTGAAACAAACCATTCAGTTGCTCATGTTTTATTGAATCAATGTGGTAGTTTATAAAGAGGGACTCAAGACATCAGAATTTATCATATATATGTACATGTATACATATATGCTTCATTTGTGTGTGTGTATGTGTGTGCTTGTGTGTGTAGGTGTGAGTGTGTTTGTGTGGTGTTGAGAGGTGACAGCGTGCTGGCAGTCCTCAGAGCCCTCACTTGCTCTCGGCACCTCCCCTGCCTGGGCTCCCACTTTGGCAGCATTTGAGGAGCCCTTCAGCCCCCACTGCACTGTGGGAGCCCCTTTCTGGGCTGGCCAAGGCCGGAGCCCACTCCTTCAGCTTGCAGGGAAGTGTGGAGGGAGAGGCGTGAGCGGGAACCGGGGCTGTGTGTGGCGCTTGCGGGCCAGCTGGAGTTCCGGGTGGGCATGGGCTTGGCAGGCCCCGCACTGGGAGCAGCTGGCCAGCCCTGCTGGCCTCGGGCAATGAGGGACTTAGCATCCGGGCCAGCGGCCGCGGAGGGTGTACTGGGTCCCCCAGCAGTGCAGGCCCACCGGTGCTGCGCTCGATTTCTCGCCGGGCCTTAGCTGCCTTCCCACGGGGCAGGGCTCGGGACCTGCAGCCCGCCATGCCTGAGCCTCCCACCCACTCCATGGGCTCCTGTGCGGCCCGAGCCTCCCCGACGAGCACTGCCCCCTGCTCCACGGCTCCCGGTCCCATCGACCACCCAAGGGCTGAGGAGTGCGAGCGCAGGGCGCGGGACTGGCAGGCAGCTCCACCTGCAGCCCCGGTGCAGGATCCACTAGGTGAAGCCAGCTGGGCTCCTAAGTCTGGTGGGGACGTGGAGAGTCTTTATATGTGTAGCTCAGGGATTGTAAATACACCAATCCGCACCCTGTGTTTAGCTCAAGGTTTGTGAGTGCACCAATCGACACTCTGTATCTAGCTGCTCTGGTGGGGCCTTGGAGAACCTGTGTGTGGAAACTCTGTGTCTAACTAATCTGATGGGGACGTGGAGAACCTTTGTATCTAGCTCAGGGATTGTAAACGCACCAATCAGCGTCCTGTTAAAACAGGCCACTCGGCTCTACCAATCAGCAGTATGTGGGTGGGGCCAGATAAGAGAATAAAAGCAGGCTGCGGTAGCCAGCATTGGCAACCAGCTCTGGTCCTCTTCCACCTCGTGGAAGCTTTGTTCTTTAGCTCTTTGCAATAGCTCTTGCTGCTGCCCACTGTTTGGGTCGACGCTGTTTTTATGAGCTGTAACACTCACTGTGAAGATCTGCAGCTTCAGTCCTGAGCCCAGTGAGACCACCAACCCACCGGGAGAAACGAGCGACTCCAGACGCGCCATCTTAAGAGCTGTAACACTCACCACGAAGGTCTGCAGGTTCACTCTTGAGCCAGCGAGACCACAAACCCACCAGAAGGAAGAAACTCTGAACACATCTCAACATCAGAAGGGACAGACTCCAGATGTGCCACCTTAAAAGCTGTAACACTCACCACGAGGGTCCGCGGCTTCATTCTTGAAGTCAGTGAGACCAAAAACCCACCAATTGCGGACACAGTGTCAGTGTGTGTGTGTGTGTGTGACTGTGTTTGTGTGTGTGTAGGTGTATGTTTGAGTATGTTTGTTTATGTGTAGGTGTTTCTACCTTATCCAAGTTGTTTCCCAACTAACATAAGTGATCCATAATTTATCCTTGACTGTGGACTACACAGTAAACAAAGCACCTCAGGTTTTAGAAACAACAGAATAGCAGCAACGTGTTGACTAGGATAGTCCTAAATAATAGATAATTGGCAATTTAATGTCCTTCCAAGAGAAAATCTTTACCATACCCGAAATATCCGAAACCTGAATAAACATTAGGTAAGTAAAATTGATTTAATTGATCTTAGGAGTTATTTTTCTCATTAAGCTAAACCCTAGAAAAACTTGAATGTTAAGTGAGCTCCAAATATTTCTTAAAATACTTGGGATTATTCCCAAACTGTTTATATTTTTAACCTTCCCATTATCTTGTTTTTTTGTTTTTTTGTTTTTTTGGTTTTTTTTTTTTGAGATGGAGTCTCACTCTGTCGCCCCAGGCTGGAGTGCAGTGGCGCCATCTCGGCTCACTGCAAGCTCCGCCTCCCGGGTTCACGCCATTCTCCTGCCTCAGCCTCCCGGGTAGCTGGGACTATAGGCGCCTGCCCCCCGCGCCCAGCTAATTTTTTTGTATTTTTAGTAGAGACAGGGTTTCACAGTGTTAGCCAGGATGGTCTGGATCTCCCGACCTCGTGATCCGCCTGCCTCCGCCTCCCAAAGTGCTGGGATTACAGGCGTGAGCCACCGCGCCCAGCCTATCTTGATTCTTATATCTTGCTTCACAGCCATAACCCTGACCTGACATTCAACTCATAATACAGTGTTGAAGAAAAAAATAAAACCTCTATAGGAAAAATCTGTTCATCTAGGAGCTGGATTTTAACCAAAGAAAACGGATATAAGATATATTTTAAAGGGATATGATGCAGTCCGATTTAATTGTGTGCAGAGTGGCAATAGAAGGAGAGTGGCACGTAATGCCTGGACATAGTTTGTCCCAGCGGAACTGTCGAGCCTTTTCAGATAATCTAGAAATAACTGAAAGTTTTCTCTGTTGACTATCCCAGAGACTGATCCCTTAGTGTCCCTCTTGTCAGTCAGTATACTCAGGATAAAGAAAAGTAAACTCATTTTTCAGACTTTTTTTTAAATGCCTCTGCCCTTTTGTTTTATAAGTCCAATTTTTATCTCTGATGATAACAATCTATTGATTGTTCTCCCACATATATTAAAATTGCTTGTTGATAACTAAACTGACATGGAGTTATTTTTGACAACACAAAAATGTAGAGTACAATACAGTTGTATTTAAAATCAATAAGACAAGTGTAGTCTATTATTATTTAGGGACAAATGTCTGGTTTGTTTGATAAAAGTAATATTAGACTCCTACCTCCAGCAATTTAGATATATAAATTGCAGGTAAATTTTTATAATTTTACATATATTTGTCAGAAGAAAACAGAAAAATATAATAAAGTTCAAATACAAATTATAAATCTTTATGCCATCTGTCCCGCCAATTAGAAAAAAGTCATAAAATGAGATGTTGAGTGGAGGACTGCCTCAATACTTTCTGCTTAAGATGTGTGTCTAAGACAAAATGGTAGCTAAAGATAGAGATAAAAAGGGTTACTGTGCATATAATGAAGGACAACTTACAGCATTTAATAATAGATTTAACCTGCAGAAAACACACATCAAAGTTAATATTTATATTCACAAACTTGAGGATTGAAGGTATTGTGAATTTCACACTATTTGAATATAATGGCAGAGTTAAGAGATTATAAACCAGTCTGAAATATTACTTAAATGTGACTGTGTCTCATCTGCATGCAAATAGCAGTTATTTTTTACTTTCCTCTTTTTTATTTTTCTAAGGCCAGAAATTAAATATTTATACATGTAAGAACTTGCTTTTTTCCCTTAACTCTCCAAGAGTATTCTTATCTGGTTTTATTAGAATAATACGGCCTCTGGGAGCAAAGATACCGCCTAGCACTCAGCACTGGAAGTCAAGATGGAGAATATTTCCAAGGCAACCATGACCTTCCCTTTGGTGCTATGTTACACAGTTTGGAAGGTAATTCAAACAGTACGTAACATCAGCATGCTGAACATCGAGAACTTGGCTTCATTGAAGGTGTCAGGCAGGCTCCTGGCCAGGAAAGCCAAGATGAAGCTCCCCAGTGCCAAAAAGGTCAAGAATCCCAGAACAGAGTGGAAGGCAAAGAATACCTCATCACTGAGAGTCCTGATGGCACTCTGTGATCCCATGCCAAATTCCAGAGAGTTACTTGGATAAGGAAACAGATGAAAATAACTGTGCTAAATACTCCCGGTCCCCAAAACCACTTTGGCTTTCTCTCTGATGCTGCAGCCTTACAGGCTATAAGCACAGTGATAGTTTTAGCTAACGCAGTTGAAACAACCACAGTGAAAATGATTCCAAATGTTGTCTGTCAGAGGATACAAGTGACTGTGTTTGTACAGCCAGTGAAGAGCAAGGAGCAGAAGAAAACAGAAAGAGAGATGTCGCTGAGAGTCTTGACTATGAGTGTGTGTATGTGCTTCACAAAGACCACAAGAACCATGGCTGTATTAGTCCATTTTCACACTGCTGATAAAGATATATCAGAGACTGGGTAATTTATAAAGGAAGAGAGCCTTAATGGACACACAGTTCCACGTGGCTGGGGAGGCCTCACAATCATGGCTGAAGGTGAAAGGTACGTCTTACCATGGCGGCCTGCAAGGGAGCACGAGAGCCAAGCAAAAGGGGAAACCTTTTAATAAAATTATCAGATCTTGTGAGACTTAGAACAGTATGGGAGCAACTGCACCCATGATTCAATTATCTCCCACCAGCTCCCTCTTACAACACGTGGGAATTAGGGGAGCTATAATTCAAGATGAGATTAGGGTGGGGACACAGTGAAACCATATCAATGGCAGTGAGGACAGAGAAACAGAGAGCTATGCTGGCCAGTGCTGTCCCCAGTGCATCTTCAAAATCCAGGAAGGTCACAACTCTGTGAGGCAGTGATCTCTCTCACTGAATACTGGTTGTCTGGGCATTTTGCACATTCACTGGAGTCTGATTTTAAAAAGTCAAAAGCTTATTGTCTCAAGTTCTGAAATGCTTCCTTTTTTCACAGGACTAAACAATGATAACGTTAGTCATCTTAAAGCACATTGTCCACCTATTCTCCATACTTCATGAAATTATAAGATGCTACAAATTAACTCATTCCAGTTTAGCAGTATTTATCCCCCTTGTCATTTATATGAAGAAAGATGTTTTTTAATCTTTTACATAGATGTGCATGCTACTCCTATTTTTTATCTGATGATGAGACCATTACAATCTTTAAGACATTCCAAATATCTATTTGTCAGGCTAAGCCTTAAATTTATTCATTTATACAAGAAATTTATTCGTTTACACAAGAAAGCTTTAACTGGCGAGCCAGACCCTTAGTTGAATTCTAGAAATACTACAATGACCAAGGCATACTGCTTTTCTCAAAATTAAAAAAAAAACACACACCCTCAAACTCCCATTAGATTGACCATGAGACATTAAGTTGCACTGGTCCAGAATCTGGGCATTACTCATGATTTTTTACTTCACAAAAAAACACAACTAATACATCAGTGAATCCTCTTGACTCTCCCATCAAAATACTTCCTAATTCTAACCACTTCTTGTCACTTCCACTTGGCCATCCTGATCTAAGACAATGTAATCTCTACCTAGATTATTGTAATAAGCCCAAGCGGCCTTCCTACTTCCAATTCCCTGAGTCAACTTCAGTCTATTTTGCACAAAGCAGGCAGTTACTCTTTAACAATCAAATCATTTAACTGCCATGCTCAAAGCTTTCCAATGGCTCTTAATTACACTTTAAATCAAAATTTTTATCATGTTTCTAAATCTCAGACCTCAACTCCTACCACAATTTCTTTTTGCTGTATTTTCCAACCGTCCACATTAGCTGCCTTGATTTACTTTCAAGTTTACAAACTCCTGCCCCAAGGCCTTTGAACTTCTAGTTCTTTTTGTCTTGAATGTTCTTTCCTCAGAATGTAACAAGACTCATTTACCTACTAATGGTTTTGATATTTGTCCCCTTCAAATCTCATATTGAAATGTGATCCCCAATGTTTAAGGCAGGGGCTAATGGGAGGTTTCTGGGTCATAAGGGTGGGTCCCTCCTGGATGGCTTGGTGCCTTCCCTCCAGTAAGGAGTGAGTTCTTGCTCCATTAGTTCATGAGAAAGCTGGCAATGTTCTACTGATTAGAACATTAAAGTGGATCACATGAATGATAAATAAGGGAAAGAATGGCACTTTGTAGGTCTAACCCAAATCCTAATCAATTTTTGTATTAACGGGGACGCTGAAGAATGGCTAGAAACAAATTGTTTGTTGACCTATCTTATTGGAAATCTCACCCTCTAGGTGCTGAGTTCAAACAACATACAGCTTTTCCTTCCTGTGGGGATTTTCTAAATTCTGACCCATAGCTGTGGCTGCACACAGAGTAGACAGCCTGAAGAAAAGAAACTGGGGGTTGCTGTTCCTCATATATTTAGAATAGATGAATTATAAAATTCCAAAATTAATAATATTGTATTAATTTAAATATTATAATGATGTGTAATACCTTTTAGAACTATCTGAAACACGCATACTAGAAAATAAAAATTAAGTAGAAACAAAAGCAATGTTTTTGATAAAGGTAAAATAAAGTCGCTGGGTGTGGTGGCTCACGCCTGTAATCCCAGCACTTTGGGAGGCCGAGGCGGGTGGATCACGAGGTCAGGAGATCGAGACCATCCTGGCTAACGTGGTGAAACCCCATCTCTACTAAAAATACAAAAAATTAGCAGGGTGTGGTGGCAGGCACCTGTAGTCCCAGCTACCCAGGAGGCTGAGGCAGGAGAATGGCATGAACCCGGGAGGCGGAGCTTGCAGGGAGCTGAGATGGGGCCACTGCACTCCAGCCTGGGTGACAGAGCGAGACTCCGCCTCAATAAATAAATGAATAAATGAATAAATAAAGTCACATTTTTGCATTAAAGGCAAATATCCAAATAATCTAAATTACATCCACACAAAATGGATAAGCAAGGTGATTGAAAGCCGTATATTGATTAATTGTCCAAAGGATGTATAATGATGCTATCTCTAGTATAATAACAATAACATTGATACACATATCCAGGCACTCAAGACATTTTATTTTAAAAACTAGCCTAGGCTACTCCTACTGGTGATAATTAGATCAGATTTGCAGAATACGAAACAATTAGAATTGGTAGATAAATACAACAAAATCTTACAAACCTAGCCTAGCTCCAATAATCTATGAGAAACCTCAAGGAAAAAAATAAAAAAGGAACAGAAACCGAGAACGGGAAAGCTGATCGGCAAGCAAAAGCTATCCTCACAATGTTTGCTAATTAAGATGATCACGGTCACTTGGGTTTTATTGACCAAAACCAAGGGGACAGGAGACAAGACCTTAGGCTTGAGACAATCCATAGAGCTGCAACTATTGAAGGCCCACTTTCTTTTTCTTTTCTTTTTTTTTTTTTTTTTTTTGAGACGGAGTCTCGCTCTGTCACCCAGGCTGGAGTGCAGTGGCACAATCTTGGCTCACTGCAAGCTCTGCCTCCTGGGTTCACACCATTCTCCTGCCTCCGCCTCCCGAGTAGCTGGGACTACAGGTGCACACCACCATGCCAGGCTAATTTTTTGTATTTTTTTAGTAGAGACGGGGTTTCACCGTGTTAGCCATGATGGTCTCGATCTCCTGACCTCATGATCCACCTGCCTCGGCCTCCCAAAGTGCTGGGATTACAGGCATGATCCACCGTGCCCAGCATGAAGGCCTACTTTCATGGGGAAATGATCTAGGAAAAAGAAAACAAAAAAATCTTCTTGCCAGTGAAAGGAGATAAGTTCTCAGCCTCAGTTTGGAGTCTGGGTGGCAAAAGAGAAAAATGTCTCTTCTGAGAAATTTTTATTCAAAAACTTGTCTTCATACTGGTTTGGGATTTAATTTTAAATGTATTTGTATAGTCAAGGAAAACTTTAAGTGCATAAATTAAATGTCTTCTGATTATTAACAACTCAGGTGCTTGGATGAAACACAGGCAATCCTGTAAGAGGGACTGACCCTCAAAATATTTATTACTCACCATGAAGTTATACAGACACTAAGACCAAATGAACATGTAAACCACACAATGAAGAGTCAACATAAACAACAAACAACAAAATGCAACCAGAAGGCATTTTAGACCTTATAATTTTCAGATATAGGATCAAAATATGTATAGGCTTAAACTCTTTATGGAAACAAATAGGGTGTCAAATTGTGAGCAGGAATTGGGAGATGAACAAAATCAATCAGAAAGATTCTTAAAAAAATAAAAAATATAAATATAAACATTAGAATTATGGGATGAGCTAATATGCATGTTAATAGCCATAGCAATGCTATCAAACAAAGCCACTTCCTCCAAAAATGGGGTCTTTGCTTGTTCGGTGCTGCAAAGGCAATACACAAAACTGCAGGTGAGCACCAAGCAGTGCAAGCTTTACTTGATGGCCATGGACTTGAGAAGCAGAAGCATGGCTCACAAATCACTTCTCGACTAACGAGAGGTGAGGAGGTTAAAATAAAATACAGGGTTTCTCTAATGAAGGGATTGGACATTAAAAGCAAGGGGAAGAATATTCGTGCATTTTCCAGGAATGAGCAGCAACTTCACAGAACTCCTAGTGCCACCTTCCTTTTTGAACTTTTATGACTTCTGGTCAGCGTCATGATGATTGTCAAGTGTCATGACACCAGTGGAAGTGTCTTTTTTTCTTTTCTTTCCTTTTTTTCTTGGCGATGGAGTCTCACTCTGTCACCAAGGTTGGAGTGCAGTGGCATGACCTGGGCTCATTGCAACCTCTGCTTCCTGGGTTCAAGCAATTCTCCTGCCTCAGCCTCCCAAGTAGCTGGGACTACAGGCGCATGCTGCCATGCCTGGCTATACTTTTTGTATTTTTAGTAGAGATGTGGTTTCATTGTGTTACCCAGGCTGGTCTCAAACTCCTGAACTCAGGAAATCTGCCCGCCTCAGCCTTCCAAAGTGCTAGGATTTCTTTTCTATTTTAAGAGATGGGGCCTTGCTCTGTTGCCCAGGCTTGAGTGCAGTGGTGCAATCATGGCTCGCTGCAGCCTCCAACTCCCGGGCCTTAGTGATCCACCCCCTTATAGCCTTCTGAGTAGCTGAGACTACAGGTGTGTGACACCACAGTTGGGTAATTTTTAATTTTTTTTTTTTTTTTTTTTTTTTTTTTTTTGTCGAGACCAGGTCTTATTCTGTTGACCAGGCTGGTCTCAAATTCTTGTGCTCAAGCAATCCTCCTACATTGGCCTCCCAAAGGGCTCAGATTACAGGGATGTACAACTATGCCTGGCCAGGAGTGCCACTTAGCATGGAAATGAGATTATAATGAAGCCTGAGGCTTTAGCTATCTTGGTTCTAACAAGTGTCAGCGGGTCTGGTTACAAAGGGAACTTCTTAGAACAAGTGTCCTGTTTTTTAAAGATAAGCAGAGTTAGGGCAGTGTAGAAATTCAGCTATGTCATGTCAGCATGCTACCACGTAACAGTAATATCTGAAAAATTAGTAACATGGAAATTTTTTGTACATTTTAGACAGATCATATAAAAATACAAAGAAATAATATATATGTGATAAATATCAAGTCACATATAAAGTAGAATAAAAATGGCTAAATTATATTGGTTACTTTTTATTTCATGAGTTGAACTCAACAGGATATAAGGATTGAGCATCTGCCTTTATATGCATATGGTCCAATTCAAACACAAACTGTGCAGTGGAATAACAAGGAGAAATTGACAAATTTGACAAATCTATCCATGATGGTAGATATCAATGTATCTCCCTCATGAATAAAGAGTTTAATTAGACATAATGTAAAGAAGAATACAAGTAATTTAAGGAACATAATGAACAAGCCTGATATAATAAACATATACAGAACTCTGAACCTCCAAGTCAGTGACTACTCATTTTTCACAAGTACACATGGACAGTTGATTAAAATTGACCATTCACTGGCTAAAGAGCAAGACTCCTGTCTACAATACAATTAAATTAGTAATCAATCAAAAAAATCAAAATCCTAATTTTTTTACATTTTAAATATATGTATAAATAACTAATGGATCAAGAAGAAATAAAAAATTTAAACACAAAACCTGTAACTTAGAACTTATACATCAGCTGAAGAAGAAATACAAAGTTAAAATAAACAATATGTATTAGTCCATTTTCACACCGCTATAAAGAACTAGTTGAGGCCGGGCGCAGTGGCTCACGCCTGTAATCCCAGCACTTTGGGAGACCGAGGCGGGCAGATCACAAGGTCAGGAGATCGAGACTATCATGGCTAACACGGTGAAACCTCGTCTCTACTAAAAATACAAAAAATTAGCCGGGCGTGGTGTCGGGCACCTGTAGTCCCAGCTACTCAGGAGGCTGAGGCAGGAGAATGGCGTGAACCCGGGAGGCGGAGCTTGCAGTGAGCCGAGATCACGCCACTGCACTCCAGCCTGGGAGACAGAGGGAGACTCCGTCTCAAAAGAAAACAAACAAACAGACAAACAAAAAACTACTTGAGAGTGGATAACTTACAAAAAAAAAAAAGAGAGATTTAATTAACTCACACTTCCACAGGCTTAACAGGAAGCATGACAGGGAGGCCTCAGGAAACCTACAATCGTGGCAGAAGGTGAAGGGGAAGCAAGGATCTTCTTCACGTGGTGGCAGGAGAGAGAGAGCGAACAGGGAAGTGCCACACACGTTTAAACCATGAGATCTCATGAGAACTCACCCACTCTCACAGAACAGCAAGGGGGAAATCCACCCCCATGATCCAATTACCTCCCACCAGACCCCTCCTCCAATTCCACCTGAGATTTGGGCAGGGACACAAATCCAACCCATATCACAATAATAATTTAAAATAGAGTTAGCTGTTAAAAATAGAGCCACAAGATACACACCAGATCCATGTGATCTTATACCCAAATAACAGTGTTCAAGAAATAGTAAATTTTCATCTTTTAGTAAATTAGAAAAAGACTCCTCGATTTGAGAAGCTAGCATACCATTGATAACAAAACAAATCGTAGAATGGTAAAGTAAAATTAGAGAACATTTCCAGTTAGGAATATGGATATAAATACCGTAACTGTGTACCACAAAATATTAAAGAAAGCATCCTGGTGGAGAAGGAAGGAGGGGTGGATAGGTGGAGCATAGGGTACTTTGAAGGCAGCCATAATATTTTGTCTGATACTGCAATAGTGGATACATGACATTATAAATTTGTCAACACACATAAAATTCTATAACACACACTGAACCCTAATGTAAAGTATGGATTTCAGTTAATAATAGTGTATCAATGTTGGTTCATCAATTGTAACACATGCATCACCCTAACGCAAAGTGTTATAGAAAATACGAATTATAGAGAAACGGGGAAGAAGGGAGGTATATATACTCTTTGTACTTTCTCTTCAAATTTTTTAAAACGTGAAACTACTCTAAAAAATAATGTCTATTAAAAAATTATGATCAATTTCAGTTTATCCTAGGAAAGCAAGGATAAGTTAATAAGTATACGTATATACATATATATAAATTTAATAATCTATACTAACAAATCATTACAGAAAATCATATGCATTTTAGTAGACACCAAACTAACTTGCAATTCATAAAAGAATGTCTGAGTAACCTGTGGCCGGGAGTGGTGGCTCACGCCTGTAATCCCAGCACTTTGGGAGGCTGAGGTGGGCGGATCACGAGGTCAGGAGATCGAGACCATCCTGGCTAACATGGTGAAACCCCGTCTCTACTAAAAATACAAAAAAATTAGCAGGGCATGGTGGTGGGCACCTGTAACCCCAGCTACTCAGGAGAGTGAGGCAGGAGAATGGCATGAACCTGGGAGGCAGAGCTTGCAGTGAGCTGAGATGGCATCACTGGACTCCAGCCTGGGCGACAGAGTGAGACTCCGTTACGTCTCAAAAAAAAAAAAAAAGAATGTCTGAGTAACCTAACAGTACAAGTAAAGTTATTACCAGAAATATACAGAAAGCATCAAGGTAAAATATAAGAATTATTCCATTTGAAAGGGGTATGATATGCACAAAGATGAAAATTGAGCTCCTATAAAATAACATAAGGATTTGAAATAAAGACACAAAACTTACTGTTTAGAGTTAGTATCATTGACTATAAAAACCAAGACAATCTTAATTATAACAATGAGGAAGATAACAGAAATTCAGAATATCAAAAATATTTTTATGTAGAAATAAAAACAAAACATTTAATTTTAGAAATATATTATTTAATGCATTTTTGTTACATGTGTAGTGATAAAATAATAAAATAAATTTAGAAAGAAATATATTATTTAATAAGATATAAAAATCTGAGGACCAATACAGTATTGTGGTTAAAACCATGGATTTTGACAGGAACTCCTTTGGTTAAAATTGTGACTCATCACTAAGAATATAATGGTGAATAAGTTACTTAACGTTCCTTTGCACCCCTTTTCTTATCTAAAACAAATATGAAAGGGATCTGACTCATAGCAGCGTTCTGAGTAATATAACAGACATACATAAAACCACTAAAACAATGCTTGGCACATAGTTAATGATTATTCACTACCATTATTACCATCGTTGTCATTTTATTATGCAATTTAATGTTTGTTCTTCGGTAAGCAATGGATAAGAAATATTAAAAGGTAGAAGCGTGTATAGGTGGGATACATATCAACATACATATGTATAGGCGTGTATACATATCAACTACGTAGAGGGTTCAAATCAGGTGAAATTACCTGCATGAATCAACTCTATTCTGGTATCCATATTCAGTAAAAAGCTATCTTTGAAACTGTGACTAACCTCTGAAAACAACAATGGCCCATTTGATCCTTTCCTCGAGTATGGTAAAATCTTGACCACGTGGAAAACACATTCTCCTAGCTTCCCTTGATGTTGGAGACCATCAGGCAAATTACAATAATTCAGAATATCATACTATGCAACAGAGTTCCTATTCTAATCTGGGTACCTGATCATCAGCACTGGTCATAAATTCCGTGGTCCTTAAGAGAGTAAAGCTAAAAGGGATGCATCAGGGAGTAATAAAAAAAAAATGCATTATGCTATGAAACGTTAACTGAAGCATTGTTCCTCCCTGATCCTTGAAGACTGAAAGCTCAAATTCAACTTTATACTTTGATGAAAATAAAGACAATTGTGGTTTCGATTTTTATTATTATTTTTTTGAGATGGAGTCTCATTCTGCTGCCCAGGCTGGAGTGTAGTGGCGCAATCTTGGCTTACTGCAACCTCTGCCTCCTGGGTTCAAGAGATTCTCCTGTCTCAGCCTCCCATGTAGCTGGGACTATAGGCACCCGCCACCGCATCCAGCTAATTTTTGTATTTTTAGTAGAGACAGGGTTTCACCATATTGGTCAGGCTGGTCTCAAACTCCTGACCTCAGGTGATCAGCCCCCTTCAGCCTCCCAAAGTGTTGGGATTACAGGCGTGAGCCACTGCACCCGGCCGCTTTCAAATTTTTGATGATCCATTTACAGGCAGTGTGTAAGAATTTTACCGAGTGTCTCTGAATATGAGTTTTTCTCATACATAAAATAGAAATAGCAATTCATATCTCTTAATGTTATTTTGAATTAAAAGAAAAAATATAATCACCATTTATGCTGAACACAAAGGGCTCAAAACTAATTTCTTTTCCCCAGTCATTTCTAGACAGTTAATATCATATATCAAAAAATTTAAATCAGATTGAAAATGAGTATTGGAAATATGCGACAAACATTTAATCTTAGAACAAATATGACAAAGTTTCTTCTAGCCTGAGATATCTATGTGACGATCATTTACACACACACATACACACACACACATATCAAAACTGAAAACTCTCCGGACTATATATGGTTTCTCATTGTAAAAGCAAGTAGACATATTCATTTTCAGAATTTATATCCAGAATGTAAAATTTCAATGTGTTTTGCCTGAGTTATTATGTAGGTTTTGAGAAAATCTCATTTATGACTGTATGTTTCAAGAATCGATGGGCTCCAGGGCCGACAGTGCCCTAGCGGAAATCATTACCTGCCAGGGATGAAACAGCACTGCATCTACATTTTCCTCATATCCCACTGTATTTCTAAAAGCAGCACTTAGCGTAGGGCATTGGCTGCACACGCAGCATCATAGATGGTGTTAATGAAATCAGATGCAATCCAGTCAAAGCAACGCAAACGCACAGGACCCAAGAAAGCATTTCGTGGGCATCCTCCTAGGGTTTCACAGCCAGAATCAGAAAGGAAGCAATCCAAGGAAAAAAGCCACGGTTTATTATGGAAAATGTGTTCTGGGTGTATGGAAGAGCTAACTGTCTGAACAAAATGCTGGAAGCCAGGCATCTCACTGTTCTGCTTTGAAAAAGTGAGAGTCCCATGGAATGGATTAAGTATGAAACTTCCCCCATGTGTGATAAAGTCCCACTGGGAGGTGGTAACACACACTTTCCACGTTTTCAAAGTATTCCATCCCAGAACGTCAGGAGGATTAGGGGGTCTGTGTCACCACAGACAGCAGCCACATTTGTTGATGGATCTTCAGTCTTGGTCAATGTTATCCTGCCTGCTCATGGCAGAACACCCTCCAAGACAGTTTCTTTGTAAAGCCTGAATAGATACCTTCCCTGGCCACTTCTCTCAGTTCCTAGAAAAAATGCCCACCTTTTTTTTTTTTTTTTTTGAGACAGAGTCTAGCTCTGTCGCCCAGGCTGGAGTGCAGTGGTGCAATCTCGGCTCACAGCAACGTCTGCCTCCCGGTTAAAGCGATTCTCCCGCCTCAGCCTCCTGAGTAGCTGGGATTACAGGCATGCACCACCATACCCGGCTAATTTTTCTATTTTTAGTGGAGACGGGGTTTCTCCATGTTGGTCAGGCTGGTCTCGAACTCCCGACTTCAGGTGATCCACCTGCCTTGGCCCTCCAAAGAGCTGGGATTACAGGCGTGAGCCACCGTGCCTGGACGAAAATGCCCACCTTTTATGTCATCCGAGACAAGCAGCCCTACCAGGTCTAGCTAAAATGCTGCAACAGCTTCACCATGCCAAGAGGCAAAGATGATTCCTTGGGACCATCTGATACAGAGATGGAAACTGTCCTTCATCATTAGGCAAAGGATCAAATGGACGTAACTATTTTGGAGGAAAAGGAAAAACAATATCCATTTGTATTCAGAAGTGATTTGAGGGAGAAGGGCACAATCAAACACAATACATCAGGCACTTCACTTTCTACTCCTAGAAGAAATTCAAAGCTAGCAAGTAAATTACTAGAGAAATTGATGAACATGTGTAAAGGCAAAATGCTCAGAGTTTTTCTTAACAAGAGTTAAAATTGTATTCAACTCATTCATGAGAAAACATCTTGAAGACAAAAGTCCTGATTTGTAGACCATTTGAAGAGCAAGGTTTCATATAGCCATTGGCAAACAGGTAAGCTATAATAAAATTTTTAAGAAACATACAAAACTGGTTAATATTATCTAGGGTAATAAAATTGTAAACAAAGTTTCTTCTCTGCCAGCCTCCCTTCCCCTCCCCAAAATCTCAGTTTACCAAATCTCCCTATAAGCTAATCTGTGGGTTTACAGGGCTATAAAAATTCCAATTTTGACTATTAGTCAAGGATACGATTCTGGAGAGAGTCAGAGGATGGTCAAAAATTCTTCGCAAAGCCAGGTGCAGTGGCTCACGCCTGTGATCCCAGCATTTTGGGAGGCTGAGGTGGGCGGACCACCCGAGGTTGGGAGTTCGAGACCAGCCTGACCAACATGAAGAAACCCCGTCTCTACTAAAAATACAAAAATTAGCCAGGTGTGGTGGCGCATGCCTATAATCCCAGATACTCAGGAGGCTAGGGAAGGAGAATCACTTGAACCCGGGAGGCAGAGGTTGCTGTGAGCAGAGATCGCACCATCGCACTCCAGCCTGGGCAACAAGAGCGAAACTCTGTCTCGAAAAAAAAAAAATTCTTCGGAGATATAGCAGTTAGATAATAACAGCATGATAGTAAAGAATAAAGCAATTATTATTTCACCATTTTGAAGTTGAAGATACTACATTCTCTTTTGGAAAGGGGAAGATTTACTTGTTGATTTTTTTTAATGTATCATCTTCCCTCTGGGAAAAATTAATCTGGATAGTAAGTGTTCAGATATAGAGTTCCCAGAGCTGGCCTGGCTGTGCCAGCCAGGGATGCCTCACCGCTGCCCATCTCATTCTGCCTCCTTCTTACCCTAAATAAACACTGGCAGTACAAGGACTTTCTGTCACCTTTGGGGGCATCAAAGACTGCTCTGAGCCTCCTTTTGTTGACATGCCTTGTAATAACAGCAAAGGACATTCAATGTCATCTCTGACCCACCCCATCCTGTCTCACCTGTGGTAGTTTGTAGATTTCCATCAACATCTCCAACTGAAAAACAAATGCTGATATAGTTCCTTCAATCGCTGCTATGGATTTGCTCTGCCTCTCACATGTATAATTGGGAAGGTTCTCGGCCCCTCCTGACATCCAAAACAGAGGGCCCTCCAAAGTCCTCTGATTAATGTGGTAGGTATTGTAGACGTGATACCCCAAAGACATGTTGAGTAAGAGCAGCGGGCCCCTGTTGATGTCCTCGATGGCAAAAACGAACACAAAAAGAGTCAAAATGCATGTTTAGAGGACAAACTCTCACACCTCCCACTCAAGGCCTCACAAAAGCCATCTGTACCCTGACCTGAGCATGTGAAAATGAGGTACACAAGACTCAGAGAGCCGTGAATTAGCTGAGTACCAGAGGATAAATCAGTATGCAAAGAGAGTACAATTTAAGACGCTGCAATTTAATGGTGAGTTGGGTTTCCAAAGGAGTCAGTAAGTGGCAGGACTTCAAGGGCGTTTATTCACTTTGTTTACCAAGAAACTAACGAGTGGCTGAAATTGAAACTAAAGTAGACAGTGGGCGTGGGATAAGAAAGGATATTGAGGATAAAAGATCAGGGTCCACATAAGACGCCAGGCTGGACAAGGAATCAGAGAGGGCAGGTAAGAAAGGAGAATGTATTTTGGAGGAAATGGCCTCACACATTGGCTGGGTTGCAGATGCTTAAACATCATTTGGTTGTGCCTCTTGGGTCAGAAAAAATAAATCCAGACTTTAGAGTCCTTAGGAAAGGGTGGGGGAAGCATGGCATTGTAATGATTCTGGGAGAAGCATAAAGAGGCCAACAATGACTAATCACAAGCAAAGAAAATTCTAAAAGCATTGTGCCCTTTAAAAAAAATTTATATCATCCAAATACCTCAAGCAATGCTGGCAAGAGCTAAATTCAATTTTCCTTCACTCTTTTTCTGACTTACAAGCAGCCTCGTTTCATGTTGAAATGCCTCCCTTCCCCAAAGTTGCAGGATAAGCACAATCCCAACAAATGACCCAATAGAACAAGGACTGCCTTCAGCTATGTTGTTCTTTCTAATTTTCAGTGGAAAAAGCAAATTCTTAAAGGTCTTCAAGAGGTAGAAGGGCTGTAGGAGGGATTCGGGTATTATAATAATTGCAGATTCTATGGTAGCCTACGTATAATATTGTGTGTGATATTCTCAAGCCCACTGCTAAGTACGCATAAATATCCACACTTCATATGTGGTAATATTTCCTGAAATAGGATAAATGCAAGATAAATTCTAAGCCCAAATTTAAATGCACTTCTGACTTTAAAACTTGTTATTTCTTATATATCCTTTGACCTCCTTAGAAATGACATTTAACTCCCTAAAAAAATACTAGAACTTGTTAGTCAGGCAAACTACATTTACTAGACTTACTAGTACTCTCATTGAAGAAACAGTGAGTATATTAGTCCATTCTCACATTGCTATCCAGACACACCCAAGTCTGGGTAATTTATTATTTATTTATTTATCTGAGGCAGAGTCTTGCTCTGTCACCCAAGCTGGAGCGCAGTGGCATGATCTCGGCTCACTGCAAGTTCCGCCTCCCAGGTTCAAGTGATTCTCCTGCCTCAGCCTTCCAAGTAGCTGGGATTACAGGTGTGCACCACCACGCCTGGCTAATTCCATGCCTGGCTCTCTTACTGTAAATGAGAATAAGAAAGAATATAGTCTGCTCAAAGTCTTAGTATAATAGCACGTCTCAAAATAGAAAATTGGGCAAAGTGTTCATAGGGTTTCAGAGACTCAGCTGGATGTTAAAATCACCCAGGGTCTAGGCTGGGTGCGATGGCTCATGCCTGTAATCCCAGCACTTTGGGAGGCCGAGGCGGGTGGATCACAAGGTCAGGAGATGAAGACCATCCTGGCTAACACCGTGAAACCCCATCTCTGCTAAAAATACAAAAAATTAGCCGGGTGTGGTGGCAGGCGCCTGTAGTCTCAGCTACTCAGGAGGCTGAGGCAGGAGAATGGTGTGAACCTGGGAGGCGGAGCTTGCAATGAGCCAAGATCACACCACTGCACTCCAGCCTGGGTGACACAGCGACACTGTCTCAAAAAAAAAAAAAAAAAAAATTCACCCAGGGTCTTACAAGGAGCAGAACAAGTTGGGACTAATCAGAGTTTCTGATATAACAGCTGCGGACTGCAGGCACTAGCTAAGTCTTAAAGCAAACCTTAATAAATCAGCTCTTAGTCCATTAAGTAAGTTGTTGAATTGGTTCAGCCTTTTTTTTTTTCCAGGAGCAGTTATTCCCTGCAACAAGCAGTTTTTTTTTTTTTTGACTTGTTCTCAGTGTTGTTCATCAAAAATAGGAAAGTGTGCTTAATCTCACGACTGTTTAGCACAGAGAGGGATGGAGTATGTTCGCCTCAAAAACTGTTGAACATTATGACAGGAAACTATGCAGGTTTGTAGCATTATTGAACACAAGAATAATACATTATTTCCATATTTTTGGATTGACAATTGTTAAGGTCAGAAATGTTTGTTTACCCGTGGAATAGATCATTAGGATAGTGGCAAATGTTCATAGGCCATAGGACATGACAGACATTAGCCTAAACCTAAAAGAAACTAAACAAACTAAACTCTAACCAGTGAAAGATTTCCATTTAAAAACAAAGAAACTATTTTCATTTTAGTTCTCAAAAAATACTTAGAAAAGTAGAAATTACTGGAGTTTAGATGACAATATATTGAAGCTCAAAACAAAAATAAAATTTAACTCCTAACATGCATACACACGCACACACATAAAAAACTCACATGTGTGGCCAGGTGCAGTGACTCACGCCTGTAATTACAGCACTTTGGGAAGCCGAGGTGGGCGGATCATGAGGTCAAGAGATCGAGACCATCCTTGTCAACATGGTGAAACCGTGTCTCTACTAAAAATAGAAAAATTAGCTGGGCGTGGTGGTGCATGCCTGTAGTCCCAGCTACTTGGAAGGCTGAGGCAGGAGAATCATTTGAACCTGGCAGGTGGAGGTTGCAGTGAGCTAAGATTGCACCACTGCACTCCAGCCTGGCGACAGAGCCAGACTCTGTAAAAAACAAAAACAAAAACAAAAAACACCTCATGTGCACATGCAAATGCACACAAGTATAGATGGAGGCATCTATCAGTAAATACACGTATTACTCAGACCTGGTGGGTTATCTCCACGGCCTGTCCAAAATCCTTGGGGATTATAATCCTATCCACCAAATTCTTCCTCTGTGTTGATTTAGATTTTCTAAAAAGAGAATGATACTTAAATTGATAACTATAATTTGGACAGATTAACATAGCAAAGTAAAATATTTTGAAAAATAATTGCTTAACCATAATCATTTTTTTAGTAATTTTATTTTGAAATTCTTATGGACTCCTAAGTTTTCTCCACTGTCATCTTCTACATGACTGTAAACAAGGTGGAGGTGTTTGAGACATGGTAGGCCTTTCATTTTGTTTTTATTTTTGCTTTTTAGCTATTATGGTTGTAAACTGCCTTGAATCCTTGGGCTGAGAAGCAAAATGTTTTGAGATGCTTAGAGTTTTAAGGAATAGATCTGAATTTGAAGAAGGCATTTTAGTTTATACCAATGCTCACTGATATGGTTTGAATCTGTGCCTCTGCCCAAATCTCATGTCAAATTGTAATCCCCAGTACTGGAGGTGGGGCCTGGTGGGAGGTGACTGGATCATAGGGGCGGTTTCTCATGAATGGTTTAGAACCATCCCCTTGGTAATCTTCTAGTGATAGTGAGTTCTAAGGAGATCTGATTGTTGAAAAGTGTGTGGCACCTCCCTCCACATTGGTCCTGCTCCTGCCATGAGAGACATCTGGCTACTGCTTTGCCTTCTGCCATGATTGTAAATTTCCTGAAGCCTCTGCAGAAACTGAGCAGATGCCAGCATCATGCTTCCTGTACAGTCTGTGGAACCATGAGCCAATCAAACCTCTTTTCTTTACAAATTACCCAGTGTCAGCGGGGTGCACTGGCTCACAGCTGTAATTCCAACATTTTGGGAGGCAGTGGCATTCCTCACTTGAGGTCAGGAGTCCAAGACCAGCCTGGCCAACATGGTGAAACCCCACCTCTACTAAAAATAAAAGAATTAGCCTGGCATGAAGGTGCACACTTGTAATCCCAGCTACTCAGGAGGCTGAGGCAGAAGAATTGCTTGAACCTGGGAGGCAGAGGTTGCAGTGAGCCAAGATCATGCCACTGCACTCCAGCCTGGGCAACAGAGCAAGTCTCAAATAAATAAATAAATAAATAAATTTATAAAATAAATTACCCAGTCTCAGGTATTTCTTGATAGCAATGAGAGAATGAACTAATATACTCACTCACTATTTCTTCAATGAGTACTAACTAATCTTTGTGCTGGTAAGGAAAATAAAATATTTTCAAGCCAAAAGCATGAGATTTGGGAGAAATATAAATTTATACCAGAAATGTATAGTAAATTTTTCTTAAAAATTGATAATTAATAAAATTTGCATAGATTTTTATCTCCTGTGTCAAATTTCATAAAGCATATATATATATATATATATATTTTTTTTTTTTTTTTTTTTTTGAGACAGAGTCTCGCTCTGTCGTCCAGGCTGGAGTGCAGTGGCGCGATCTCGGCTCACTGTGCGCTCTGCTTCCCGGGTTCATGCCATTCTCCTGCCTCAGCCTCCAGAGTAGCTGGGATTACGGGTGCCCGCCACCACACCCAGCTAATTTTTCTATTTTTGGTAGAGACGGGGTTTCACCATGTTAGCCAAGATGGTCTCGATCTCCTGACCTTGTGATCCGCCTGCCTCGGCCTCCCAAAGTGCTGGGATTACAGGCAGGAGCCACCGTGCCAGGCCCATAAAGCATATTTAAAAAATAAGTGATTTTAATTAAAATAAGAAACTTGAATTCAGACCAGTATTTAAATCCAATCCCAGAAATGAACATTAGTTACCGAGAGGCAAAAATATTTAAGGAATCAAATGGGCCTAAAAATATTTAGTGTTTTGCCTTGGATAACTGCATTATTTGCAATGAACCTTCAAAAATCATGTAGTAGGTAATCCCGGTTAACCTAAATTAAATTGTACCCAGATTGATAGCACCTGCCCATTTTCTAGATAATGGCAGCCATCCACTGAGGAGAGGAACTGCCTACCATGACTGGGAAGAGTGAATGAGAACTTTATTGTAAAAACTCAAAGTACCCAGTGAAGTTTGAGATAATATTTGAGTCATTCATTCATTCATTCATTCTTTTAACACATATCCAGTGTCTTGTATGCGCCCAGGCACACAATATTCTAGCAAGAAGTTTTATAAAAGTGAGTAAGATAGATTAAAAATTCCTGCTCTAGTTTTATTTGCAATGCATTTAGGGGAAACATTTTTTTAAAGTAAGGCACAGGTGAAAAATTCTGGGGAGACGGGCTGGGCACGGTGGCTCACGCCTGTAATCCAGCACTTTGGGAGGCTGAGGAGGGTGGATCACAAGGTCAGGAGATCGAGACCATCCTGGCTAACACGGTGAAACCCTGTCTCTATTAAAAATATAAAAAAAGTTAGCCGGGCTTGGTGGCGGGCGGCTGTAGTCCCAGCTACTTGGGAGGCTGAGGCATGAGTGAGTCGAGATCGCGTCACTGGACTCCAGCGTGGGCGACAGTGTGAGACTTTGTCTCAAAAATAAAGAGTGATGTGATTGGATCAGTTAGTGTGAGTGGAGGATGTAGAGACAGGAGGGTGAGAGGGGAACCTGTAGAAAGAGGATTCCTCTCCTCACTCCCGTCTGTGGCCAGAGCATCCCTGCCCCCACTCTGAGCACACTCCCCCGCCTCTGCTTTGCTTCAGTCACTTGCATGGTTAGAAGCCCCATTTTACGCCGACCGCAGTGACTCACGTCTGTAATCCCAGCACTTTGGGAGGCCGAGGTGGGCGGATCACGAGGTCAGGAGATCGAGACCATCCTAGCTAACATAGTGAAACCGCATCTCTACTAAAATACAAAAAATTAGCCGGGCGTCCTGGCAGGCGCCTGTATTCCCAGCTACTCGGGAGGCTGAGGCAGGAGAATGGCGTGAACCCGAGAGGCGGAGTTTGCAGTGAGCCGAGATCACGCCACTGCACTCCAGCCTGGGCGACAGAGCGAGACTGCATCTCAAAAAAAAAAAAAAAAAAGAAACCCCATTTTACCTTAGGCTCACGGGGCACACACTAGGTCAAATAAGCATTCCATTTTCGTTTTTAAATGTCTAATGTTATTTGATACAGCACCCTTGGTAAATATTTTATAAAGAGGATTCGAATATGTATTGTTACTAAACAGACAATATATAGTGGAGGAACACTCTTTCTCAATATTAGCTAATAAATATGCATTTTTAATAAGCTGATTAAGGCTTTGTTAGTTTCTCAATGATAACATCGGGCCCATGGTTCTCAATCAGGGTATGATTTTGCCCCTCAGAGGACATTTGCAATATCTGGAGGCATTTTCAGTTATTATAAGTGGGGCTGGGTGGGTGCTGCTGGCATCTCATGGAGAGAGACCAGAGATGCTGTTAAACATCCTATAATTCACAGGACAGGCCCCCACAACACAGAATTATCCAGCCTAAAATGTCACTAGTGCTGAGGGTGAGAAACTCTGACACATCGATTCAGTGATGTTCTGGCAACAGCCAATAAAGTCAGCAATTAAAAATTTGTATTGTAGGGCCAGGCGCGGTGGCTCACGCCTCTAATCCCAGCACTTTGAGAGGCCAAGGTGGGCAGATCACGAGGTCAAGAGATGGAGACCAGCCTGGCCAACATGGTGAAACCCGTCTCTACTAAAAATACAAAAATTAGCTAGGCATGGTGGCATGCGCCTGTAGTCATACTCAGGAGGTTGAGGCAGGAGAATATCTTGAACCCAGGCGGTGGAGGTTGCAGTGAGTCGAGATCGCACCACTACACCCCAGCCTGGTGGCAGAGCGATACTCTGCCTCAAAAAAAAAAAAAAAAAAATCATTGTATGAATATTCAAAATTATACATGATTGTAGTTATAATTGAGTCATGAAGGCTGAAAATAAAGATAAATGAATGAAGCTTCATTTAAGTAGCAAAATGAAAGCCTCCCCATCCTCCATTATCCAACCAAGAGGAAGCATTTTACATTCCAATACTTGCAATAAGAGTGTTTTATTTTTGGTCGTTCATGAATAGCAAATAATTGATCTTACAGTTGGCATTAAATAAAGAAAGTTGGTCAGAAAAGCAACCCACTTAATCACCCTCGAACAAAAATTTTGCAAATTGTCCAAGTCATTCAGGTAAAATATTTATTTTAATAAAATCTCTATTATTTTCACTGGAACAAGCCAAGCCTTTCTTTTTCTGGAAGCATCTACCCCTCTTTCAGATTATACATATTTTAAAATAAATGAAACAATGTGGTTGCTGTCTCAGTAGCTTTGGATCATGTGCCTGGCACTCTGCATGCAGCAGTAACTTGTGTGGTTTCCTTGGGTAAAACTGAAAACATATTTAACTTTTTAAAAGTTTCTTTTCTAATTTAAATCAAAATCTGTTTTTTCTATCAAACTTGTACATTTTACTGTACCATTTTTTTCTCAGCAAAGAATAGCTTTGATTCATGAATTTATCAGATTTATTAGAGATTTGGAGGGACTTGATGGTCACAGTTTAGAAACAAGTCATAAAGCCCTTAGCGATCCCTAACTTAATATTCTATGCTGATGATTGCAGAATGTGTAATAATCAAAACGGTAAATAAACTTTAAGTTTTAAGCCTCTTGGGTTTGGGGTTTGTTTGTTGTTATTGACAAAGATTGCTTGGTGAAACCTTAGTCAGTCAGCATCCTGAACCTTCTCCTAGGCCCATCTATGTATGTCCTTGTAAAATCCAGTTTTAGCAAAAATCCCCACTAAGTCAATTTAGCAAGCACCCCCATGCTGGATATCTGATCATCCTCCATATGAAATCAGGGTCTGCGTCTTCCACTGTCCCCCAGGTGAGGTCTGATCACCCCCATCTGGCTTCGGCAGATTTAACCAGAATCCCCCTCACCCCTAATATTTCCTTCCTCTTAGTAACTTTTTATCCACTGACTCCCACACTGCTCCATAGCTACAAATTCCCACCTGCCCATGCTGTATTCAGGGTTAAGCTCAGTCTGTCTCCTCTCCTGCAATATTCTATTGCCTTGATGAATGTGTTAATTAAACATGACTTATTCATTTCACAGTGTAAACATATATCAGAACATCACATTGTATCCCACACATATATGCAACTGTTATTTATACATTAAAAATAAGATTTTAAGAAGTCTAAAAACTAAAAAACACACACAAAAATTTAGGAAACAGCACACACACACACAATGGTAACTATATGAAATGATGGTTATGTTAATTATGTTGACTATGGTAATTATTTTACAATGTGTACATATACCAAATCACTATGTACCTTGAGTATATGTAACTTCGTATTTGTCTGTTACACTTCAATAAAGCTGGAAAAAAAACAGCAAACTGAATCCAACACTGTGTGAAAAGAATTATAAACCATGACTAAGGGAGATTTATTCTGAGTATACAAGTGATAGGGACAGGATGCAGGGAAATTCTGGGCAGAAGAGGGTGGGGCCCCACCCTCAAGCCAAAAAGCCTCTGGACCACGGCCCAAAGTGAAAACTTACATCCCTGTTTTCCCCCTCGAATGTTGCCTTTTCCTAAACCACCCATGGCTCCACCTCCCATCCTGTGCCTATAAAAACCCCAGAGCTCAGCCGGCAGAAAGAGGAGATGCAGCTGGACATTGGAGACTACGGCTAGACATTGGAGAGAAGCAGCTTGACTTCAGAGGGACATTAGAGAGAAGCAGCTTGATGGCGTAGCTTTGGAGAAGAGTTGGCTGGGGACAGCCAGACTCCAGGGGAAGATTACCTTCCTGCTCTGACCCCTTTTCAGCCCCCCTTCCTATTGAGAGCCACTTTCAATGGCAATAAAATCCCCCACATTTACCATCTTCAATTTCTTTGTGCAACCTCATTCCTCCTGGATGTCAGACAAGAACTCAGGTGCCCTAAGTGTGGGTGCAAAAGGGTGTCACACTGACCCTGCACTGAGCTGTTAACACTTTAGCTCTCCATGAATGGCAAAGCTAAAAGGGCACTGTAACACTTTCTCTGGGGGTTCAGGGGTCACGGGCACCCTCCGCTAGATGCTGCCACAGGGTCAGTACAGAGTTTACTCTTGCTGGTGCCCAAAAGCACTTGCCCCAGCTCCTATACCTACACCTGCGCTCCCCCTCCGGCGAGGGGTGGAGCAACAAGTGAATGGAGTTCGCCCCTGCAGGCACTCATGCACTCCAGTTCCTACCCATGAAGGGGTCAGGGAAATATACTGCTTTACAAGTTTGACTCAACATTTGAAAATCATTTAATGCAACCCATCATATCAACAGCCTGAAGAAAATGAACCATATGTTCATACTGATTATATCAATGGAGGCAGAGAGAGAATTTGACAAAATCCAACATCCATTCATGATTTTAAAATTCTCAGCAAACTAAGATGGAGAGGAATATCCTCAACCTCAAAAAGAACATCTGTAAAAAAAACCCTAAAACTGATATCATAATTAATGGTGAGAATAAATGCTTTCCTGTAAAGATGCTAAGATCAGGAACAAGGCAAGGGTGTCTTCTGTCAGTACTTCTATTCAAGTCATACCAGCAGACCAAGCTAATGCAAACAGACAAGACAAGAAAAGAAAAGGTATACAGATTAAGAAGGACTATATAAAATTCTGTTGGTTCACAGATGATATGATTGTCTATGCAGAAAATCTCAAAGAATCAACAATAGAAAAAAAATTCTGGAACTAAATGATTATAGCAATAATTCAAGATACATGTATAATATACGAAAGTCAACTGCTTTTCTTTATGCTAGTAATGATCAATTGGAATTTGAAATTAAAAACAATACCGATTATATTAGCATTGAAGAAAAAAGAAATACTAACAGAATGTGAGCAAGATCTATAAGAGGAAAACTATGAAACTCATCAAAAAAGTCAAAGAAGATTCAACAAATTGAGAAACATTCCATGTTTATGTATAGAAAAACTCAATATTGTTAATTCCCAATTTGATCCATAAATCCCTCGATTGAAATCCTCACAAGTTATTTTGTGAATATTGTGAGACTGAGACTAAAATGTATATGAGAAGGCAAAAGACCTACAATAGTCAACACAATGTTGAAGGAAAATAGCACCATCAGAGAACATATACCACCCAACTTCAAGACTTGCTATAAAGCTAGTAATCTAGACAGAGTGGTGTTGGTGAAAGTATAGACAAACAGGTCAAGAGAACAGAACAATGAGTTCATAAGTAGATGCACACAACCATAGTCAACAGATCTTTGACAAAGTAGCAGGGGAAAGTCAATGTACAAAAAATATTTTCAAGAATTTATGCTGGAACAGCTGGACATTCACATACCAAAAAAAATCGAATCTAAACACAGACTTTATACATTTTACAAAATTAATTTAAGTGTATCACAGAACAAAATTAAAACACAAAACTATAAAATTCCTATAAGATAACTAAGATAGCACAGGGGAAGAGCTACATGACTTTTTTTTTTTTTTTTGAGTTGAGATCTCGCTCTGTCGCCCAGGCTGGAGTGTGGTTGGCGCTATCATGGCTCACTGCAGCTTTGAGCTCCTGGGCTTATGTAATCCTCTTGCCTTACCCTGTGGAGTAGCTGAGATTATAGCATAGGTGACTTTTTATTTGGCAGCGACTTTTTACATCCAACACTGAATCCTCGATCCATAACATTTTTTAAAAAGGTGAATTTCATTAAAATTAAAAGTTTCTGAGACTATTCAGAGAATGGAGAGGCAAAAAAATTAGGAAACATTTTGCAGAATGCATAAATGATAAATAATTGATGTCCAAAATATACAAAAACTCTTAAAATTAAAAAAAGGAAACAGAGGATCTGAATAGATATCTCACCAAAGATGTTATACATGTGGCAAATAAACATTTATAAGTTGCTCAACATCATATGTCATTAGTTAATTACAAATTAAAACAGTATCGAGATGCTATACACCTATTAGAATGGCTATAATAAAAAAAAAACCTGACAATACCAATTTCTGACAAGCACGTGGAGCACCAGAAGCTGTCATTCATTCCTGGTGGGAATGCAAAATGATGCAACCACTTTGGAACACAGTTTGAGTCTTGCCAAATAATTCAATGATTTCAGTCCTAGGTATTTACCTAAATGGGTTGAAAATACATGTCCACACAAAAGCTGCATATAAATGCTTATTGCAGCTTGATTCATAATTGCCAAAATTGGAAGGAACCAATCGTCATTCAAATTGTGTAAGGGTAAACAAACTTGGTTTGTACACACGGAAATATTAGTCAGCAATAAAAAAGTCAATTATCAAGCCATGAAAAGACATGGCAAAACCTTAAATGCACATTGCTCAGTGAAAGAAGCCAGACTGAAAAGATGATATACTGTATGATTTTAATGATAAGGGATTCTGGAAAAGGCCAAATTCTAGAAACATTAAAAAATCAGTCATTGTCAAGTTGTAGGTGCAGAGGAGGAAAGGTATTGATTTAAAATTGTGATATAAAATTTATACAAATAACTAGTGTGGACTATTGCATCCTACCCTAGTTACCACCACTTTTAACATTATTCAGCTGCTCTTTTTCCCTGTCCAGGTCCCATGCCCATATCTACTGTAACAGTCACAGTAGAACCTCTTGAGGTAGGTCAGCTTCAGCATGACCTGTTTCTCTAGGATGTCTGCATGCAGCTCTGTCTATTACAATGGTGTAATACCTACATGGCAGGCATTTGGCATGACGAAAGTGTCCCAACTTAAACAAAAGTGTCTGGCAGGCTTATGTCAGAGCAGAAAATCCCGTTTTCAAATCAGAGAATTTCCCAACTTAAAGTTATTTCATCATAGCCTGTCGAGGCCAGATGACATCATAGGTCTCCTCATTCAATCGCTTCATGCTGTGGATGAAGGGACTGAGTCTACAGAAGAGTTGGGTTATCTTCCCTTGCTTTTCATATGATGGAATCTTTAGTCATGCCTGAGTCCAGTGAGTGACTTTTGGGTTCTGAAAGGCTGAACTTCTACCCACAGGATGCTTGGCCTGATAAACAGAAGATTCAGGAGATTGACAACCGCATTATGTTTTTTCTTAGCTTCATTCAGCACTGCTTTTTAGTCCATGCTTCAGTTTTCTCAGATCATTCTTAGCCTCAGACACTGGAGGTTAAGTATCTCCAAAAGGCACTCCTGGTTCAATTCCTAATTCCCCTACAGAATTCACTCCCCATTCACTAAATCTTCGCCCAGTGTCCAACTGTGTGCCAGACACTATGCTGGGTACTTTGATGGAGCAGTGAAGAAACAGACATGGGGCTATTATATCTGCTATCTGGCCAGGCAAGGTGGCTCACACCTACAGTCCCTAGCACTTTGGGAGGCCAAGGTGGGCAGATCACTTCAGGTCAGGAGTTCAAGACCAGCCTGGCCAACGTGATGAAACCCTGTCTCTACTAAAAATACAAAAAACTGGCCGGATGTGGTAGCAGGCGCCTGTAATCCCAGCTATTTGGGAGGCTGAGACATGAGAACCTCTTGAACCCGGGAGGCAGAGGTTGCAGTGAGCCAAGATTGTGCCATTGCACTCCAGCCTGGGTGACAAAAGCAAGAGTCCATCTCAAAAAAAAAAAAAAAGTTATTTATCCAGTGAAGGAAAGACAATAACAAGGAAACAACTTGGTAAACAAGCAAGTGTAAATGATTTTCAGTGCTGTAAGGAAATGGTTGTAGTGAGACTATGGACAGGGTGTTGGCATCTTCCTAGAGTCAGGCAGTTTGTGTCCAAGAAAGCAGAGCCGGGGGCATGTAAACAAAATTGTGTATATTTAAGGTATACAGGCCTGGCGCAATGGCTCACGCCTGTAATCCCAGCACTTTGGGGGGCCAAGGCTGGCGAATCACCCCAGGTCAGGAGTTCGAGACCAGCCTGGCCAGCATGGTGAAACCCCGTCTCTACTAAAAATACAAAAATTAGCTGGTCATGGTGGTGGGTGTCTGTAATCCCAGCTACTCAGGAGGCTGAGGCAGAATTGCTTGAACCCAGGAGGGGGAGGTTGCAGTGAGCCGAGATCTCACCACTGCACTCCAGCCTGGGCAACAAAAGTGAGACTCTGTTTCAAAACAAAACAAACATCAAAAAAGGTATACAATCTGATGTTTTGATACACTTATACATTGTGAAATGATACCACTACCAAGCTAATGAACATATGCATCACCTCAAATAGTCACCATTTGTGTGTGTGGTGTGTGTGTGTGTGTGTGGTGAGAACATCTGAGAACTGCTTTCAGCAGATTCCAAGTATATAATACAGTATTAACTATAGTCACCATGCTGTAAATAAAATCTCCAGAAATTATTTATCCTGTATAACAGAAACTTTGTACTCTTTAGCCAACATCTCCCCGTTTTTCCCATCTTCTGTCCCCTGGTAACTATCATCCTACTGTCTAGTAGGTTTCACTTTTTTTTTTTCCTTTTTAGATTGCATCTATAAGTAAGATCATTCAGTATTTGTGTTTCTGTGCCTGGTTTAGTTCACTCACTATAATGTCTTCCAGATTCATCCATTGTCACAAATGAGAGGATTTCCTTCTTTTCCAAGACTGAATCATATTCCATGGTACACATATACTACATTTTATTTATCCAGTGACTTGTCAACAGACACTCAGGTTGTTTCCATATTTTAACTATTATGAATAATGTTGTATTGAATATGGGAGTGCAGATATCTCTTTGAGATAGTGATTTCATTTCCATTGGATATATAACCACTAGTGGTATTGCTTAATGATATCGTAGTTTATTTTTAATTTTTTGAGAAAGCTGTTTTGGAAGAACCAGTCATCACAGAAACCTACACTGTTTTCCATAATGGGGGTACTAAGTTACATTCTCACCAACAGTGTACAAGGGTTCCCATTTCTCCACACCTTCATCAACACTTATCTTTAATCTTTTTTATAATAGCCATTCTAGATTATGAAATTACACCTCGCTGTGGTTTGATTTACATTTTTTTCTGCTGACTAGTGATTTTGATATATCAATATATTGATATTGACATAATACAAATATATTATAAAATTTTTTCATACATTTGTTGGACAAATAGATATATTCTTTGGAGAAATGTCTACTTAAGTCCCTTGCCCATTTTCAAAACTGGGTTATTTGTTTTCTTGAAATTGAGTTGTTTGATTTTAGTATGTATGTTGGATACTGAGCCCTTACCAAATGTATGGCTCACAAATATTTTCTCCCATTCTATAAGTTGTTTCTTCACTTTGTTGATTATTGCCTTTGCTATGAAGAAGTTTTTTGGTTTGATGTAATCCCATTTGTCTATTTTTGCTTTTGTTGCCTGTGCTTTTGGAGTCGTATCCAAAAATTTATTCCACAGAATAATGTTATGAAGGTTTTCCCCCAGTATTTTTACATTGTTAGGTGTTAAATTTTTAATCCATTTTGAGTTGATTTTTGCATGTGGTGTGAGACAAGGGTCCAATTTCATTCTTCTGCATGTAGATATCCAGTTTTTCCTACACCTTTTGCTAAAGAGACTATGTTTTCCATTCTGGGTTCTTAGCACCTTAGTTAAAGATCAATTTACTGTAATTGTATGGATTTATTTCTGAGCTCTCTGTTTTGTTAAATGGTCTATACCTCTGATGCATGCCAATACCATCGTGTTTGATTGCTATAACTCTGTAATATATTGTAAAATTAGGTAATATAATTCATTCAGTTTTGTTCTTCTTGCTTAAAATTGCTTTGGTTACTTGGGATCTTTTGTGGTTCCGTATAGGTTTTTGGTTTTTTTTTGAGATGGAGTTTCGCTCTTGTTGCCCAGGCTGGAGTGCAATGGTGCAACCTCTGCTCACCACAACCTCAGCCTCCTGGGTTCAAGCAATTCTCCTGCCTCAGTCTCCTGAGTAGCTGGGATTACAGGCATGCGCCACTATGCCCGGCTGATTTTGTATTTTTTTGTTAGTAGAGACAGGGTTTCTTCATGTTGGGCAGGCTGGTCTCGAACTCCCGGCCTCAGGTGACCCGCCTGCCTCGGCCTCCCAAAGTGCTGGGATTACAGGCGTGAGCCACTGTGCCTGGCCTCCATATAAGTTTTAACATTGTTATTTGTATTTCTGTGAAAAATGCCATTGGAAGTTAGATAAATATTTCATTGAATCTGTAGATCATGGTGAGTAGTATGAACATTTTGACAATATTAATTCTTTCAATCCATTATCACAGGGTATTGTTTCATTTATTTGTGTCTTATTTCTTCCATCAATATTTTCTAGTTTTCAGTGTATATAACTTTTACCTTATTGATTAAATTTATTTTTTTAATTTTTAAATTTATTTATTAAATTTATTTCTAAGTGTGTATTAGGGATTTTTATATATTCGATCATGTCATCTGCAAAGAGAGACAATTTAACTTCTTTCTTTCCAAACTGGATACATTTTATTTCTTTTTCTTGTTGACTAGGATACCCATTTGTATGTTGAATAAAAGTGGTAAGAGTGGGCATCCTTGTCTTGTTCCTGATGTTAGAGGAAAAGTTTTCAACTTGATTATAAAGTGTCTTGGTGATGGTCTCTTTATGTTTAATCTATTTGAAATTCTTTGAACTCATTGGCCTGGATTTTCATTTACTTCTCCAGATTTGGGAAATTTTCTGTTATTTTCTTAAAGAAGCCTTTTTCCTCTTTCTCTTTCTCTGTTCCTTCTAGGACTTTCTTAATGCATATTAGGTTTGCTTGATGGTGGCCCATAAATCCTGTTGGTCTTCTTCACTCTTTTCATTCTTTTTTTCTTTTGTTCCTCTGACTGGTTAATTTCAAATAAGCAGTGTTTGAGGTCACTGCCTCTTTCTGCTACTTTATCAAGTTTGCTGTTGAAGATCTCTGAAATTTTTCAGTTCAGTCATTATGTTCTTCAGCTTCAGAATTTCTGTTTGGTTATTTTTTATGTTTTCTCTCTGTCACACTTTTCATTTTATTCACACATTGTTTTCCTGATTTTGTTTGGTTGGCTGTGTCTTCTTGTGTAGTTCATTGAGCTTCTTCAAGCCAATTAGTTTGAATTCTTCTTCAGGAAGTTCATAGATCTCCATTTCTTTAGATTGGTTATGGGTATTACATTCTTCTTGTGATGTCATGTTTCCCTGATTATTTATGTTCCTTGTGGCTTTGCCTTGGTGTATTCATATTTGAAGAAGTAGGCACCTCTTACAGTCTTTACAGACACTTCAGTGGGAAATCCTTTTACCAGTCAGCTTGTCCGGAGATTCTGGGAAGGCCAACTGGCATGGTCCATGGGTGGGATTATTTTAGGGGGCTGGCCTGGTGCCTGGGTCAGTGGGCATGTGGGCCTGGCTCTTGAGTCCACAAGGGTTGGCCTGGTGCCTTGGCCTGTCGGGGCAGGCCTATAGCTCCAGTCCACTCAGTGGACTATGAGCATGGGTCTACATGGGTGGGTCTGGATCCTGGGTCTGTGGGCGTGGACTGGCTCCTGGGTCTGAGGTGACTGGCCTGGTACCAGAGCCCACTAGAGTAGACTTGGTCTTCAGGGATAAGCCTGGAGCCTGAGTCCATAAGGCCAATCTGGCACTGGGAAGGGCCTTGAGCCTGAGTTCATAGGGGCTATTCTGGTACTGGGTGGGCCCAGAACCTGAGTTTATGAGGCTGGGTTCAGTATAGAATCTACGGCAGCAGCCTGGCCCTAGGGCCAACTGAGACAGGCCTCATATCTGATTCCATTGGGAAAAGCCTAGTACCTAAGACCATGAAAACAGGCCTGGAATTGGGTCCATAGGGGTTGGCCTTATGCTGGAGCCTGGAGCTGCAGGGGCCATCCTGGAGCTTGAAGGTGTGGGTGCCAGCATGGCTCTGGATGGGCCTGTTGCCTGAGGTCATGTGAGCTGGCCTGGGGCCTGGAGGCCACAAGGGCTGGTCTAGATCTTGGGGCCACAGAGGCTAACCTGGTACAGGTATTGGCCTGCAGCTTGGGGATGCAAAGGTTGACCTGGTGCTGGGGAGAACCTGGAAGCTGAATTGGTGCTGGGGTGAGCCTGGAAGCTAAGTCTATGAAAATGAGCCACATATTGAGACCATAGGGATCAGTCTGGCATTAGGCACACTGGTATTAGGGCACACTGGTACCTGATTCCATGGGAACAGGTCTGGTGCCTGAGACCATGAAGGTGGATCTGTAGCCTGGAACAATGGGAACGGCTTTGTGCCAAGATTCACTGGTAGGAGTCTGGTGCCAAAATCCATGTGAGAGTCAGGCACTCACTTCACTTTCCTTTCCCCATGCAAAAGGTATCTCTCTCTCTACTGTGATGTGTAAGCTTGGGGTAGATGTCACACTGGTAATGCAATACTGTCCTTCTTACCTTATTCAATGTGCCTTTTCTTATTTCTGTACTCTATCCAGGTGCTATAATCTCTGACCTGGATTCCTTAGCTCTTGCAAAGGTATTTTCATTCATGGATGGTTGTTCAAATTGATTTTTCTGTGAGGAGATGAGTGCTGAAAATGCCTATTTCACCATCTTGCTGATGTCACACTGAAAATTCAAATTCTGTCTTATGATGCTGGTTTATGGATGGCTTTATAGAAGCCCGTCCTGTAAAGAGAGAGGGAATTAACACATTCCAAGCAGAGGAAATGGCAACTGATGGAAGAACTCAGTGGGTTCAGGAAACTGAAATAATGGATATAGATCTCCAATATATAGAATACAGAGTGACAAAGAGGCCAGGACAGTTAATGGTGGGGATGGAGTGGGTGGGTGATCAGCCATAGGCAAACTTGAATGTCATGGTCTGTAGGTAAAAACAATAAATGGTCTCATATTTTTAAAATATAAAATGTATAAAATGATTTCAAAAGTCACCAGGTGATAGATGCAATTCTAAAAAAAATGTAGATCTTTAAATAGGTTATTAAAGCGACTAAATGAGCAAGTTCCAGATTTTAACTGATTCTAGAGGTTTGGATATAAAATGAGATATTTCATATTTGGCCTGCTTGTACTGAACATTTACTGACAGATGTGCTTTTCTTCTGAACTAATTCTACCGTGTGTGCTAATAAATTTTATGTAAAAACGTGTCCACAGTCAATTACATCTGGTAAACGCTAATTTGAAACAAAAGTCTTCTTTGAACCCTTAACCTGGTAAACATTTAAAATCTCCAAAAATAATGTAGAAATGCAGCAGTTACTACATTTACTTCACCATTGCTAATTCTTTTATTGAAGCATCTTGAAAGATTAGATTTTAGGTCACAATATCTGGGTATTTTTGGTTCTAAGAGATAATAGAGACTGTACAACAACAAATGTCACTATAGGGTATTACTTGTTGTGGTAAACTGTTTCTGTTATTTATTTCCTGTTGAATTAATTTAGAAAATCATATTCTGAAGGAACACAGTATAAACTTTTTATTTTCTGTGGCAGAGTTGGTAGATTGAATAAAACAACTTATTTGCATGTTGGTTCCAGCAAATGGGGTTGTCACCTGGCTGTGAGAGCAGCAGGAGCTAGCTCAGGCCTGGCATAGAGACAAAGGGTAGGGACTGATCCTGCAGCAGGCAGGAGCCGCTGCTTGTTCTGGCTCACTTTAGTACATTTTAGCAGAGAAAAGCTTGCAATCCATATGGATTATAGCAGACAGCACGTTAATTAGGCTCTACATTATGGTGATCAATTATTTTTAAAAATATACCTCAGGCCAGGCTGGGTGCAGCGGCTCACGCCTGTAATCCCAACACTTTGGGAGGCCAAGGCGGGCGGATCACGAGGTCAGGAGATCGAGACCATCCTGGCTAACACGGTGAAACCCCGTCTCTACTAAAGATACAAAAAAATTAGCCGGGCGTGGTGGCGGGCACCAGTAGTCCCAGCTACTGCGGAGGCTGAGGCAGGAGAATGGCGTGAATCCGGCAGGCGGAGCTTGTAGTGAGCGGAGATCACGCCACTGCACCCCAGGCTGGGCGACGGAGCGAGACTCCGTCTCAAAACAAACAAACAAACAAAAACCTACCTCAGGCCAGGTGCAGTGGCTCACGCCTGTAATCCCAAAACTTTGGGAGGACGAGGTGGAAGGATTGTGTGAGCCCAGGAGTTCAAGACCAACCTGGGCAATAAAGCGAGACCCTGTCTCTACAAAACATTTTTTAAAAAGTTAGCCAGGCATGGTGGTGCATGCCTATAGTTCCAACTACTCGAGAGGCTGAGGCAGAAGGATCGCTTGAGTCCAGGTGGTCAAGGCTGCAGAGAACCATGGTCACACCACTACACTACGTCTCATTCTAATATTACCCAGTTTGTTGGCAAAAGCCCGTTAGACGCTTGGTTTTCCTGACTTCAAGGCCCATGTACTTCATCCCTCATGCCCTTGAATCTGCCCTTTTGTATTAGGTTTAATTTGTCATTTGAGCTAAGTTTCAGAAATCTTAGGCAGATTTTAAGTAAACTGAATAAAAAATATTGTCCATTCTCTCAAATTTGGATTTTCTTTCTCTAGTTAAAATGGTAGCATTTTCATAACAGTTTAGTAGAGAAAATAATTTCATAAAAAGGGATTTTTTTTAAAAGTCACATCTCTTTATGAATATAATGCCATGCCCAAGGCATGTACCTTTTCTCCTAAACTAGGGCTTTTTTAGGGTTATATAGAAAGAATCTTCACAGTCTAAAGCATTTTGAGTATGTTGTGGGCCAGAATACATTAACTGATAATTTACTATGCATGAATCAATTGACTAATGTGTCAATGAAGGACAGATAGCAAGCAAACACCTGCCTACTATAATTTATTACTCAATATAAATGAAACGTATCACATTCTCTTTTTCTGATTACCAGAAAAAAAATCCTTTTAGTTCATTTTGGAAGAAAATTGAAACCTACATTAAAAGCATTATAATTTTTGGTAAAATATACCCTTGAGCAAATATATATGAAAAATGTTAATTGTAAGTTGGCTGTCATTCCTACCTAACATGTAGTTTATCTCAACACAAAGCTGAGCAGCCAAGCACAAAGATAATGCTAATTTTTTATAGCCATTAATAGTTAATGCTAGAAAAGCTGTCATACGTTGTTTTAAAATATTCCCTAGAATGTAGTATTTCATATCTATGACATTTCATAGGAATACAAAAATGCATACCTCTCAACATTTATAACAACAACAAAATCCTTCAGGTGTGATATTTTGGCAAAAATAAGGGAGAAAGTTCCAAATTTTGAATAAATTAATCTTTAGTACTTTTTCTTATAGTTGAAAAATGAGACAGAAAAATTCTTGTGTAAGACTAGACAAATATTAAACTGCTTTCACATTTTGTCTTAATTACTCACTTGGTTCCACTCCTATTGAAGAAAAAGTATATCAGTGAGTCAGTAAGGCACCAAGATGTCAAAGCATTAATACTACAGAATAAAAAAGCCTAATAAATACAAATGTCCACAGAACTATTTGTACACAAATGTTTATGGCAACTTTATTTTTAATAGTAAGAAATGAGCCTAGATGTTCATCAACTGTTGAATAGATAAATGCTTGTAGTATAACCGTCCAATGGAATAGTAATCCAATATTTAAAAGGAATGAACTATTAATGCAAATGAGTTAATTTCAAAATAAATATGGTGGCCAGGTGTGGTGGCTCATGCCTGTAATCCCATCACTTTGGGAGGCCAAGGCGGGCAGACCATGAGGTCAGGAGATTGAGACCATCCTGGCTTGCACATGGTGAAACCCCATCTTTACTAAAAATACAAAAAATTAATCGGGCATGGTGGCAGGCACCTGTAGTCCAGCTACTCAGGAGGCTGAGGCAGGAGAATGGCATGAACCTGGGAGGCAGAGCTTGCAGTGAGCCGAGATCGTGCCACTGCACTCCAGCCTGGGCAACAGAGCGAGACTCCATCTCAAAAAAATAAATAAATAAAATAAAATAAATACGGTGAGTGAAAAAAGGCAGACAAAAAGAGTACATACTGTAAAAATTGTATTTCTATGAAAGTCTAGAAAATTTGAACCAATCTACAGTGACAGAAAAGAAATAAATAGTTGCCTAAGAATGAGTAGGTACAAAGTGATTACAAAAACAAGCATTGCCAAAGGACAAAGGAAACTTGAGAGTGTGGTGGATGAGTTCCCCTCCTTGAGAGTGGTGTTGGTTTCATGGATGTATGTATGTGCCTATGCTTGTTAAATTGTATACTTTATACGTGTGCAGTTAATTTTACATAAATTTTAACCTCATCATGCCTGTTAATAAAAGGTTTTTTTTAGATAAATATTAAGGGGAGAAATTGTTCTACCTGTAACCATGGTTGACCAAGATAAATTTTCTTGTCACCGTTACTAAAATAGTTATAGTGGACATATCTATTTGGATATATGCTGGCATCTTACTCCCAACATATGTAAATCTTAACTGAAAATAAAGGACTGATTTTTAAAGAATGAGGCTTGTAGTGTGAAGCTAAATGGGCTCTCTAAAACAAAAGGAATGAAACCCCTGATTTGTAGCATTTGCTGATTTCTATTGTGTAAATTCTCTCACCATGGCTTTTATTACAAAGGATATGTCTAATACCTGGCTGGTAAAATTCTCAGATAGCTTCTCGGGAACACCTTCTATGACCAGTCAAGGTAAAGCTGAATTTCTTCTACCCATGGGTTACTCTCTTACCTGTGGACCTGCCTTTTCTTCTCAATTGACCTATAACACATTTATGTTTTTGTTTGAAATAGTCTCCCTATATTGGAATAGAGCCCCTTGGAAGCAATGACTTCAGCTCACGCCTATGTTCCCTTTACCAAGAAGGTCTCAACTCACAAAAGTGTTCAACCATTATTTATTTATTCTCCCAACAAGTGTTTTGGACTGGGTGTGGAGCTGGGGGTAAAGAGGTGAGCAAATTAGACATAAATTTGACCTCAAGGAACATATAGTCTATTCAGGGAGAGCTACTTTAATCAAATGCACAAATATTGGCAAAATTAAAGCTGTGATTAGTGATTTTAAAAAGACATATGATTCATTGGAAGCATAAAATAGCAGAACCTGACTTACTCTAGGGAGTCAGGATTGCTTCTCTGAGGAATGACATTTGAGCTGAGATCTGCAGGATGAAAAAAATTAATGTGAGAGTTTTTGTAGTGAGAAGAGCAATTCAGAAAGTAGAACTGGCTTATGTGAAATCGCTGTGGCAGGAGAGCAAGGAGTGTTGGGGGCCTGAGTGAAGGTTGGTGTGGCACAGTGAGCAGAGTGGGGAGCCCTGTGCATGGGGACTTGGGGGGACACAGAAAGACCATACAGGATTTTAGAGGCCTAGCTGAGTCTTTGGACTTTATCTCCTGGGCATTGGAATAACCAGAAGTCCTTGACACCACTGAGATAATGGGAACCCATTAACACCATTTTGACCTGTGGATGACATGATCAGGCTTCCATCTCAAAGATAAGTGTGGATACATTGGGGATAATAGACAGGAAGGGGTCTGATATGGTTTGGCTTTGTGTTCCCACCCAAATCTCATGTTGAATTGTAGTCCCCAATATTGGAGGAGGAACCTGGTGGGAGGTTATCGGAATATGGAGGCAGATCTCTCCTTGCTGTTTTCATGATAGTGAGTGAGTTCTCACGAGATCTGGTTGTGTGAAAGTGGGCAGCACCTCTCCCTTGGCTCTCTCTCTCCCTCCTGCCAGCCGGGTGAAGATGTGGTTGCTTCCCTTTGGCCTTCAGCCATGATTGTAAATTTTCTGAGGCCTCTCCAACTATGCTTTCTGTACAGCCTGTGGAACTGTGAGTCAATTAAACCTCTTTTCTTCATAAATTACCCAGTCTCAGGTAGTTCTTTATAGCAGTGTGAGAACAGACTAATACCAGCATCAAGAGCAGCTGGGGGAGATCAGCTGGCCACATGATGGTGGCACTGTGCCCGGGGAGTTGATGGTGGTTAATACAGATAAATTCTAGAGATAAAATTGACTTGATTAAGTACACATGAATGTGAGGAAGACAGAAGAGTCAGGAATGTCTTTTAGGCTTCTCAACTGCAAAGATGGCAGTCATTTTTGACTCTGAAATTAAGAATAATCACCAAGAGGGGGCAGGAGGAGAGATGGTGACTTTGGCTTTACATACTGTTCTCATGCTTGCTGTCATGTTATTAGAGTCTACGTTACTGCTTCTGGAAACAATCTCCATCTCCAAATTATAAAAATGTGCTTGGTTAAATGCCTGTTAAATTTGAGAGAGACTACAATTTCCTAACAGCATAGTCTAAAACAGTTCTGAAAAATTACTTTAAAATGTTCCTTATAACCTTCATTATACTACCAAATAGTAATTTATTCATACTTGTCTTTATGACTGAGTGGGAGAATTTAGAACTCAAGATTTTTTTAAAAATAATATTTATCATACAGGCTGAATAAAGAAAATGTGGTACATATACACCATGGAATACTATGCAGCCAGAACAAAGAGGAGGATCATGTCCTCTTCAGCAACATCGATGGAGCTGGAGGCCATTATCCTTAGCAAACTAACCCAGAAACAGAAAACCAAATACCGCATGTTGTCACTTATAAGTGGGAGCTAAATGATGATAACACATGGACACATAGAGGGGAGCAACACACACTGGGGCCTCTCAGAGGGTGGAGAGTGGGAGGAGGGAGAGATTCAGGAAAAATAACTAATGGGTACTAGGCTTAATACCTGGGTGATGAAATAGTCTGTACAACAAACCCCCATGACACAAGTTTCCCTATGTAATAAACCTGTACATGTAACACTTAAGTTAAAAGTTAAATAAAATTATCAGGCCGGGCTCGGTGGCTCACGCCTGTAATCCCAGCACTTTGGGAGACCCAGGTGGGCAGATCACGAGATCAGGAGATCGAGACCAGCCTGGCCAATATGGTGAAACCCTGTCTCTACTAAAAAAATACAAAAATTACCTAGGCGTGGTGGCAGGCGTCTGTAGTCCCAGCTACTCGGGAGGCTGAGACAGGAGAATCGCTTGAATCCGGGAGGTGGAGGTTGCAGTGAGCTGAGATTGCACCACTGCACTCCAGCCTGGGCGACAGAGAGACTTCGTCTCAAAAAAAAATTATCATCAAGAGATTAAGTCATGGTATGAACAAGTGATATATTGTCTAAAAATAGTTCTCTGTAAGATGCTTTAAAATTTTAATCATTAAGTTGCCATCATTTCTATGGGAAAATCTTATATTATTTGACCTAAAGCACAAATACCAGCACTTAAATATGAGTAAGTAAAAGCAGATAAATAATATAATTGCTTTCCATTTACACTCAGGTTAGAGGCAACCTGAGTGATTTGAGGAGGTGGTAGTGATTGGGCTTTTCTATAAAATGTTTATTTAAACATTTATAGAAAATAAAATGCTAAATCAAATAGGATTTAAACTTAACAATAAACAAAATAACTGAATAATTGTGAAGTTTTTATCTTTTATCTCCATGACTTTTGCTCCATGAAGATAGTCAGATACAAACACTATGCCAGTATCAAAAATTAAAATTGTATATTTATTTTACCTTTTGATTTCAATTTTTGAAGGAAAAAAATATGAGATTACTTCAGAAAAAAATGTGTCAAAAAGATTTTTGTTTTGCACAATTTTTAGTTAGGGCAGAAGTAGAAGCTGCTCTTAATAACTTTTCACTGACCCGGAGCCACTTGGAAAAGTCCTACAGAGGTGAAAAAACAAAAAATCAAAAAAACAAGAAAACCACACCTCCTCTGAAGTGAGTATGACATTAAAGACAATTCAAACTCACTCCATCGCAGACATTTAGTGACTCAGACATGACACTTTATTGTGTGTGAGACAGGATGGGTAATGGGAACTGGGGTTAGAATCTTGAAGCAACAATTAGGAAAAATGAATTACCAGCTGGGCGCAGTGGCTCATGCCTGTAATCCCAGAACTTGGGGAGGCCGAGGTGGGTGCATCACGAGGACAGGAGATCGAGACTATCCTGGCTAACACGGTGAAACCCCATCTCTATTAAAAATACAAAAAATTAGCCGGGCATGATGGTGGGCGCCTGTAGTCTCAGCTACTCAGGAGACTGAGGGAGGAGAATGACGTGAACCTGGGAGGCGGAGCTTGCAGTGAGCCGAGATCGTGCCACTGCACTCCAGCCCGGGCGACAAAGCGAGACTCCGTCTAAAAAAAAAAAAGGAAAAGAAAAATGAATTACCATTGGATAAATTAATGAGAATCAGTATAAACTAAAATGTGGGATTCTCATGCTTTGCGTTTGTTAACTTTTCTCTTTTACCGCCTGTGAATTAACACATCTACAAAGACCATTGAAAAGAATATGCACAGTCATCATTTTATTCATCTATGAAAATTACTTCTGAGGATCTATCTACTAAACATTTTTGTGGACATGTCATAGTATAGTGACTTTAAAAAATCTTTGTTTTCTTAAACTTCTATGCTAAGATAATGTTTCATTCAAAAACTAAAAGAGTGTTCATTATTAGTAATCTAGGTGGGCATGCTATTTCTTTTTATAAAATATTTTACTACTTATTTCTCAACATTTGAAGAGTGTATTTAGTTTCTATTTAAGAACATGTATACCTGCCCCCTAAGAAAATAAATAATCAACATTTTAATTTTGAAATAAATTGTACTGTGTTTTAATTATCAGTCTTGGTCCAAGTGTATCTGCAAATATTTCTTTTATTTAATTAAGTACATCATTCTAATTTTCATATTTCAAGCTCAAACTTTTCCCATTTTCTAGTTTTCTACTGTCATTAGGAACTTTGCATACACCTATATCTGACACAGTTTCTCAGTAAAGTATTAATACATACAAATAATGCTGGCAACAAAATTCTTTCTGGGTTGAAAAAAAACACACCGCAAAGCCAGGTGCGGTTGCTCACTAATCCCAGCACTTTGGGAGGCCGAGGCTGGCAGATTACGAGGTCAGGAGATCGAGACCATCCTGGCTAACACGGGGAAACCCCGTCTCTACTAAAAATACAAACAATTAGTCGGGTGGGGTGGCGGGCGCCTGTAGTCCCAGCTACTCGGGAGGCTGAGGCAGGAGAATGGCGTGAACCCAGGAGGCGGAGCTTGTAGTGAGTCGAGATCGCGCCACTGCACTCAAGCCTGGGTAACAGAGGAGACGCCAGACTCCGTCTCAAAAAACAAAAAACAAAAACAAAAAACAACAACAACAACAAAAACATGCACCACAAATGTTCCCAAAGTGTCTGATAATATTGTTATGGTAGTGATGTTTGAAGAAGAAAATGCTAATATTAGAAGAACTGCTCCTAAAAGAGAAAACGGTGGGAAACATGATAAAAACCACAGTGATGGATTATTAGCAGATCATTTCTCCCAAGCTTTAGGTGAAAGCTTCCTTTGGAGTTGCAGTGCAAGCAGGCAGGTAAATACTAGGGGTCCTAACAATAGCAGAGAACTGACAGCAAAATAGCCTCTCACACATTTTCTCAAAAAAAAAATGTACATCTGAAACTTGCTTGGGGCCCTCTCAAGATAACACCTACAATCTTAATCCACTCCTAAATTATCAAATTCAGGAAGTAGCTTTCCTGAATCTCAATTTCAGTTTTCCTGTGCATAGAAAATGCTCAAATCCCAAGTCCGTATTTTCCATGTCCTGAGAAAAGCAGATGTCAGGAGGGTGTGTGGGGTGACTCACGGGTTAAAATCTGGGTAAGCAGCAGGATAGGCGCAGCTAATGAGCAAGGGATTTTGGAGCAAGAATGCCTGTTCTGTGAAGTGGGGGCCGGGCGAGTGAAGATGCATAGACTAGACAGGAGAGACAGGGTCTCTGTGGTCCCCTCACGGTGCCACACGTCCTCCTGGATTTCTGAAATGGGGAATGTGGAGCGTTGAGGTCCAGGGGTAGCCAGGGGCCTTATATGTTCTATAGATATAAAGGGATAGAGTTCTTAATCAATTGTTATACTTGCCTCTCTATTACAGAAATCTGCAATGACAGCTTTACTGATTTCTGTTTTGAATCCATTTAACCCCTGAGATCGAAAACATTTTGCTGGCCTTAAATGACCGTCTACAGAAAGCTTTAATAAATAAATTCTACTGAAGTCTGCACAGTTCTCCTACCCATACCAAGTGTGAATTTTTGTATGTATGTTGAATGTGAATATGTTACAAAATTATCTAGAAAAATCTGGACTATCTATAACAACCTTCCTGGATTATATGGGAAGAAGAGGGCTAGTCTGCCGGAATGGTGCTTCCAGAGCAGTGTATGTCAGTCATGTGGACTCACTCAGCAGCATCCTTGGACCCAGCTCCTGCTGCAGGCTCTGGAGGGATGCAGGAGACTATGGCCCAAGGCCTGCCTCCCATTCTCTGGGACCTCACAACCCTGCTGGGGAGACCTGAAACCCCACCTCCAAAGACAGCAGAGCCTGGACTGACCGAGGGTCTGGCTCTCACTCTGCTTCTCTGTGAAACAGTACTAATCATTTCATGTCTCTGGGAATCTTTCTGTTAAATAAAGGACCAGATTTCATGATTACCAGGATTCTTTCAAACTCCAAAATTCTCGTTCTATGAGGGCAAGACAGAATATAATAAAATTTCACAGTATGATAATGTAGGGGTAGAAAAGATGTGATATCTTTCCTTACCCATCATAAAGGTCACAGGCGACACTCCTATAACAAAAGACAGGTTAGCAAAAGTAATGCATGATACATTTATTTAATCAAAGTTTTACACGACATGGAGTCTTCAGAAATGAAGACCCAAAGACCCAGGGGAAACTGTCTATTTTAATGCTTAGGTTCAATGAAGAATGGGCAGCCACGTGCAAAGGTGATTGGACATCTCTTCAGATTCTTCTTGGCCTTTCTGTATGACATTCCTTTCCCTAGGTGTAAAGCAGGACTGCTCTGGAACCAGGGTCTTGTGATCTGCTATCAAACAAGGTAGGTCAGAGAATTTCTTCATGGCCAGCTGCCACACGGAAAGGAAAGGAAGGTTAGAGTGATATTTCCAGGGTGTCATGGCTTGCTTTGGGCAAGAAGAATTCTGGTTTCCAGGACTCACTTCAGGGGAAAAGCAGGGGGTGGGAGACAGGAAGGCAGGAGAAGGTCAGAGGGAAACTTGGCTTCTGGGGCCTTCAGTCTCCTTTAGTTCAAAGCACTCTGGATGCCAAAGCATCATACTTCGGGGTATAATTTTATGAGCCCCAGCAATAACAGTCTTTGTGGGAATTCAGAGAATGGGGAGGAATGTGTAAGCTGAAAAAGAATGAAGGAAGAGATGTCAACTGAAGTCAGCTTTTACCCACGTGGCAAGCATCATTCTCTTTGGTTTTATGGAACAACAGTTGTGAAACTGGGCAACTTTCAGACAAACCATTTCATTCCTTCAGTAAATATCTAAGCTCTTATTATTGTCTTAAGTTTCAAAACAGGTCTCCCCATCCCATCTGGCCCCTAAAAAGGATATGTACTTAGTTAAAGAACACAAGACAGGGAATTTGAAGAATGACATTTCCCCCCAAAAGCCCAAATTTCTAACTTTGTGGTTCTTTCTAATGAGCTGTCTGTAGCTCAAGCCATACCCCTAGTAGCTGGATGATAAAAAAGGCTGTTATTTGATCCTCAGACTGGGGAGGAGCACTAGTGATTTCTTTCCCTGCTTTACTGGCCCTGAGAAGAATACAACTTCTCGCTTGCACTCTGATTAGCAGCAGGTAGAAGAAAAAAGCTAATGTTAGAAATTTTCCCCTGTCCCTGATGCTCCAGACACTGATTCAGCAGAGGTGAAAGGAACCGTTTTCATTGTTCAGAGCTATAGATTTATGAAAATTGCTTCTTTTGATAGGCAGCCAGGCATGAAGCAGCCTTCTGCTTCTAGTCTCAAAAAAAAAAAATACTGAGGGCTAATGATGTAAATCAAAGATATTGCCATATTTCCTGGATTTGGATCTCATTGCTACTCCTAGAGCAAAGAATGGTTCCTATGACTGAAGACAGAAACCATACAATGCATTCAACATTCTGTCTTTGGTAATCCCTGAAAGTCACACTAGAAACTTAGGATTGTGTTAGCTGTAGGAAGGAAATCTGAAGTTCCCATGGAGAGAGGCAAGTCAAAGTGCAAATGTTGAAGCTGCTGTTTTTCTCCATCAGCTTTCTTGGGAATTGAGGTAGGGACTTAAAACTGTTTTCACTAATGGCTCTTTAGTGCATCATAGTGAGTTTTTTATTCTTCCCATTAGAACTGAAAAATCTAACATGCTGCTGCCTTCACACCTCGTTTTCTGTCTTCATTAGGAAAGTAAATAGTGGCATGCAGGAAGCCTGGTGTAGGCTAAATCCTACTTGCCAGGAGGCTCTGCTGAGGTGGCTATTTAGAGGAAGAGAAAGAGCCCTGGACCCCAACTCAGAGGAAGAGTCAGGGCTATGTCTCCAATAGGATGGGAGCAGCAACAGATGGCTTTGCACTTCTGGGTCACGGGACTTCATCTGTGAAATAAGAGGGTGGGAGTGGGCAATTCTTGCAGGAATTTCCCCTACTATTAACATCTCCTGGTACATTTGTTACAATTGATGAGCCAATACTAATACACTATTATTAAGACCGTAGTTTACATTAGGGATCACTCTGTATTTTACATTCTACAGGTTATGAGAAACACACAATGACACATATCCATCATTACAGTATCATACAGAATACTTTCACCACCCAAAAAAATCCTCTCTGCTCCACCTATTCATCCCTCCTTTCCCCCAGAGGTCCTAAAGTATGTAGCCTTTTTGGATTGACTTCTTTCACTTAACAACATATATCTAAGTTTCCTCAATGTCTTTACATGTCTCTGCTAGCTCATTTCTATTTATCACTGCATAATATTTGGTTGTCTGAATGTACCACAGGTTATTTATCCATTTAGCTATTAAAAGTCATCTTCCAAGTCTTGGCAATTATGGATAAAGCTGCTATAACCATCTGTGTGCAAGTTTTTGTTGAACATATCTTTGTTTTCAGTCTCTTTGGGTAAGTACCAAGAACTGCAATTGCTGAAACATGTGGTAAGAGTATGTTTAGTTTTGTAAGGTACTGTCGGCCTGGTGTGGTGGCTCACGCCTGTAATCCCAGCACTCTGGGAGGCCCAGGCAGGTGGATCACGAGGTCAAGATGTCGAGACCATCCTGGCCACCATGGTGAAATCCCATCTCTACTAAAAATACAAAAATTAGCTGGGCATGGTGGCACGCACCTGTAGTCTCAGCTACTCGGGAGGCTGAAGCCGGAGAATTGCTTGAATCCAGGAGGCGGAGGTTGCAGTGAGCTGAGATCGTGCCACTGCACTCCAACCTGGCAACAGAGTGAGACTCCGTCTAAAAAAAAAGAAAGATACTGTCAAACTGTCATCTAAAGTGGCTATACCATATTGCATTCCTGTCGACAATGGATGGGAGTTCCTGTTGACTCATATCCTCCCCAGCATTTGGTGTTGTCAGTATTTTGAATGTCACCATTCTAATTGGTGTGTAGTAGTATCTCACTGCTATCTCAATTTGCATTTCTCCAATGACATATGAGGTGGAGCATCTTCTCATATGCTTGTCATTCTGCATATCTTCTGGGGTGAGATGTTTGTTCAGATTTTTTACTCATTTTTAAATGTTGTTGTTTGTTTTCTTCTTGTCGAATTTTGAGGATTCTTTATGTATTCTGGATACTAGTCTTCTATTGGATATGTGTTATACAAAGATTTTCTCCCAGTCTTTGGTTTGTCTTTTTATTGTCTTAACAGTGTCTTACATAGAATGGAAGTTTTAATTTTAATGAAGTCCTGCTTATCCATTTTTCTTGATGAATCATGCATTTTGATGTTGTACCTAAGGTCATAACCAAAATCAAGGTCAACTAAATATTTTCCTATGTTGTCTTCTAGAAGTTTTATAGTTTTGCACTTTACATTTAGGCCTATGATCCATTTCGACTTAATTTTTGTGACAGGTGTAAGGTCTGTGTATAGATTTATATTTTTGCATGTTGGATGACCAGTTATTCTACCACCATTTGTTGAGAAGACTACCTTTTCTTTTGAATTGCCCTTGCTTCTGTGTCAGAGATCAGTTCACTATGTACATGTGGGTCTATTTTTTGGCCAGCTGGTATGTTCCATTGATCTATTTTTTTATTCTTTCACCAATACCACACTGTCTTGATCACTATAACTTTATCATAGATTTTGAAGCTATGCAGTGTAAGACTTTCAAACTTGTTCTTCTTTAACATTTGTTGGCTAATCTGGATCTTTTGCCTTTTTATATAAACTTTGGAATCAGTTTGTCAGTACCCACTAGATAACTTGCTGGGATTTCTATTGGGATTGCTTTTAATCTATAGATGAAATTTGAAAGAACTGACATCTTCACAATATTGAGTCTTTCTATCCATATACTTAGAACAACTCTCCATTTATTTAGATCTTCACTGAATGCCTTCATTACAGTTTGACAGTTTTCCTCCTATAGATCTGATAAAATCAGAACAATGATGTGGAGCTATCACTGTCTTTGTTGAAGGAAACAACAAAATATACGTGCTCAATGGGAGAAGTATTAGCAAATTATCACACACTCTGATTTGTTTTCTCTTAAATGTCAATTAATGGATGAAATTACAATGTGAAAATAACCATTGTTAACTTGTGTGAAGAAAATATGAGGGAAGATGGCTGACTAGACATAGCCAGGAGGAACAGCTCCCACCAAGTGACCAGGAAATTGGGAAGACTGGTGTGCTCCTGGCAGATCTTCAGAGGGAAGGCTTTGAGGGCAGACAGAGGGAAGACACAGATGTTGGGCTGAAGGGGGAGGAAGCCGAGAACCCTGCAAGGGGCAGCCGGGAACCCTGCAAGGGGCAACTGTGCACCAGGACTCATTCCAGGTCCCCAAAATCTCCTGGAGGAGAGGTGAGTTGAACAGGCAAGGGGCAACCTCCTCTTGTCGCAGGCCCCTGAATTCCTGACAGGAGGAGACCCTACAACCACCAGGGACACTTGAGTTGTCAGGAAGACCTGCTTATAAAGTGTTAATGGTAGAACTCCAGACTGTGCAAAGCCCAGAAGGTTTTGTGTGGGAGCATCTGTAGTGGAGAATGGTCAGGGACACCCATTGCCCTAGGCTAGACTTGTTCTCATAGGAGACTTCAGCCCTAGGGGAACTGTCAGAAATGAACTCTGCAGGGCAGTCTTGCCCCTGAGACAGGGCCAGTCTGACCTGAGCATCCTTCAGTCTGCTCGCCCCTCCTGGGGCCCCAGCCTGGCCACACCTGCTTGCAGCGCAGCTTCACAGCAGGGTGCAGTGGAGGCTACCTCCTGAGGACCTGCATCATAGTTCCTGTGCTGGCTGACTGTGCCTGACCAGCAAAGATCTGCTGCAGAGTGGCCCCCATGTACACACATCAACCTAACTGTGCCCTGCCCCCACTGCAGTCTCCCCGTGCCACTTTGCCTGCATGCACTAGCCCACGGCCATCCCCCACATCGCTTTGCCAGTGCATGTGTGTGTGGGTGGACCTTGCCTCCCCTTTCCCGCCACAGCATGTGTGCCATGTTACTGCTGCCATCCCGAGTGCACTTCACCCTCTCGACCCCCCCACCATACTGCCATTGCTGTTGGAGCATTGATGAGTGGGCATAAGCCTGCCAGCCCCGCCCCTGCCAGCGCCCTGCCCCTGCACCAACACTACCACCAGTGTGACAATAGGCACCGAGAACAGAGGACCCACCCGTGTTCTGAGCAGCCATGACCACCCACGTGAATGTGCAAGGAGAACTCACACAGTCCTGTGTGAACTCACACACTCACACACTCACCAGTGCTTCACTCCCATGCTAACACCGCCACCGGCACAAATGCACACAAAGACACGGGGGTGGGGGAGGGGGCAAGCATCCCCCACCCTCAACCCCTGCACTGTGATGCCACAGTTGCTGCTATGAATGCCCACAATGAGGCCAGCATGCTGGCAGCCACTTGCTCCCTGCCGCAGCCAGTGAATGTGCACCACACCTCGCTGCCACTGCTGCTGCTGCTGCTGAAGGTGTGAACCAGGATGGATCTCACTGGCACTGCCCTATGAAGCACTTTGACTGGCACCACCCATCAGAGTGTTGTGACCAGTGGTCTTGGATCATCTTGGTCCTTCCAGCACAGCAGGTTCCTAACCTTTAGGGGCCAGAGACAAAGCCTAGGCCAGAAACCAGTCCCCCAGAGTTAGAGCATGCAGTTCGGGAGTCCTGAGCTGAGCCTTAGCCTCCTAAAATATTCCAGAAATGAAACCATTCAGCTGAACCCACCTTGTACCAAAACCAAACCCTCAAGGCCATCAAATAGAATAAAATAAAATAAAGCTCAGCCACAGGACATCAACTTAAAAGATTAAAGAAACATCAGCCCACAGAGATGAGAAAGAATCAGCACAAGAATCCTGACAGCTCAAAAGTCAGAGGGCCTTCTTCCCTCCAAATGACCACATCACCTCTCCAGCAAAGATGAGATGGTTGAAGTGACAGAAATGTAATTCAGAATATGGATATGAATGAAGATCATTAAGATTCAGCAGAATGTTGAAACCCAGTCTAAGGAAGCTAAGAGGCACAATAAAATGATACAGGAGCTGACAGATAAAATAGCCATAGAGAAAAGAATGTAGCCCACCCGATAGAGCTGAAAAACATGCTACAAGAATGTCATAATGCAATGGCAAGTATTAACAGCAGGATAGACCAAGCTGAGGAAAGAATCTCAGAACTCGAAGACTGGCTTTCTGAAATAAGACAGCCAGACAAGAAGAAAGAAGAAAGAGTGAAAGTAAGAAATCTCTGAGAAACATAGAATTATGTAAAGAGACCGAATCTATGACTCATTAGTGTCTCTGAAAGAGATGGGGAGAATGGAAACTACTTGAAAACATATTTTAGGATTTCATCCATGAGACCTTTCCCAACCTAGCTAAAGAGACCAACATTCAGATTCTGAAAATGCAGAGAACCCTGCAAAATCCTTCACAAGAAAATCATCCCCAAGAGACATGATTATCAGATTCTCCAAGCTTGAAATGAAGCAAAAAAATCTTAAAGGCAGAGGAAAATAAATGAGAGATAACCTACAAAGGTACAAAGGGAAGTCCATTAGACTAACAGCAGACCTATTAGCAGAAACCTCACAAGCCAGAAGAGGTTGGGAGCCAATATTCAACATTCTTAAATAAATGGAATTCCCACCAAGATTTCAAATCTAACCAACCTGAGCTTCATAAGTGAAGGAGAAATAAGATCCTTTTCAGACAAAGAAGTGCTGAGAAGATTTTTTTTTACCACCAGACATGCCTTATAAGGCTCCTAAAGGAAGTACTAAATATGGAAAGGAAAGTCTGTTACCAGCCACTAAAAAAAAAAAATACACTGAAATACACAGCCCAGTGACACTATAAGGCAACCACATAAGCAAGTCTTTAAAATAACCAGCTAACATTATGATGACAGGATTACATTCACACGTATCAGTATTAATCTTGAATGGAAATGGACTTAATTCCCCAATTTAAAGGCACAGAGTGGCAAGCTGACTGAAAAAGCAATACCCAATGGTATGCTGTCTTTAAAAAACTTATCTCACATGCAATGACATCCATAAATTCAAAACAAAGAGATGGAGGAAAATCTACCAAGCAAATGGAAAACAGAAAAAAAAGCAACTTTAAACCAACAAAGATTAAGAAAGACAAAGAAGGGCATTACGTAATGGTAAAAGGCTCAATTCAACAAGACATTACTATCCTAAATATATATGCTCCCAACACAGGAGCACCCAGATCCATAAAGCAAGTTCTTGGAGACCTTCAAAGAGACTTAGACTGTCATACAATATTAGTGGGAGACTTCAACACCCTACTGACCATATTAGACAGATCATTGAGGCAGAAAATTAACAAAGATATTCAGGACCTGAACTCAACACTGGACCAATGGACCTGATAGACATCTACAGAACACTCCACCCCAAAACAATAGAATATACATTCTTCTCATTGCCACATGGCACATACTCTGAAATCAACCACACATTGGACATAAAACAATACTCAGCAAATGCAAAAAGAACTGAAATTATACCAACCACACTCTCATACCACAGTGCAGTAAAAACAGAATTCAAGTCTAAAAAAATTGCTCAACACTATACAATTACATGGAAATTAAACAACCTGCTCCTGAATGAGTTTCAGGTAAATAATGAAATTAAGGCAGAAATCAAGAAGTTTTTTGAAACTACTGAAAACAAAGTTACAACATACCAGACTCTCTAGGACACAGCTAAGGCAGTGTTAAGAGGGAAATTTATAGCACTAAAAATCCACGTCAAAAAGTTAGAAAGATCTTAAATTAACAACCTAACATCATGACTAAAAGAACTAGAGAAGCAAGAGCAAACTAACCCCAAAGCTAGGAGAAGACAAGAAATAACCAAAATCAGAGCTGAACTGAAGGAACTGAGACATGAAAAACTATTCAAAAGATCAACAAAGCCAGAGCTAATTTTTTGAAAAAGTTAATAAGATAGATAGACCACTAGCCAGAACAATAAAGAAGAAAGAGAGAAGATCCAATTAACACAATCAGAAATGACAAAGAGGATATTAGCACTTACCCCACAGAAATAAAAATAATCATCAGAGAATATTATGAACCCGTCTACACACACAAACTACAAAACCTAGAAGAAATGGATAAATTCCTGGATACATACAACCCCCCAAGACTGAACCAGGAAGACATTGAATCCCTCCACAAACCAATAACAAACTCCAAACTTGAATTGGTAATAAATAGCCTACCAATAAAAAAAATAAAAATAAAAAAGCCCAGGACCAGATGGATTCACAACTGAATTCTGCCAGCTGTACAAAGAAGAGCTGGTACCATTACTAGTGAAACTATTTCAACAAATGGAAGAGGAGAGACTCCTCCTCAGCTCATTCTATGAGGCCATCATCATCCTGATATCAAAACCTCTCAGAGACACTAAAATAAAAGAAAACTTCAGGCCAATATCCTTGATGAACATGGAAGCAAAACTTCTCAACAAAATTCTAGCAAACTGAATCCAGCAGCACATCCAAAATTTAATCCACCACTATCAAATAGGCTTTATTCCTGGGATGCAAAGTTGGTTCAACATTTGCAAATCAATAAATGTGATTCATCACATAGACAAAACTAAAGACAAAAACCACGATTATCTCAACAGACAAAGAAAGACTTTTGATAAAATTTAACATCCCTTTATTTTAAAAACTCTCAGTGAACTAGATTAAAGACTTAAATGTAAAACCTAAAACTATAAAAATCCTGGAAGACAACCTAGGGAATACCATCCTGGACATAGGAATGGGCAAAGATTTCATGACAAAGATGCCAAAAGCAATTGCAATGAAAGCAAGTTTGACAAATGGTATCTAATTAAACTAAAGAGCTTCCGCACAACAAAAGAAACTATCAACAGGGTAAACAGACAACCCACAGAATGGGAGAAAATATTTGCAAATTATGTATCTGACAAAGGTCAAATATCCAGCATCAATAAGAAACTTAAGTAAATTTATAAGAGCAAAACAAACAATCCCATTAAAAAGTAGACAAAGGACATAAGCAGATGCTTTTCTAAAGAAGACATACATGTGGCCAACAAACATATGAAAAAAATCCCATTATCACTGATCATTAGAGAAATGCAAATAAAAACCACAATGAGATACAATCTCACACCAGTCAGAATGGCTATAATTAAATGTCAAAAAATTACAGATGCTAGTGAGGTTGCAGGGGAAAAAAAAAAACGCTTATGCACTGTTGGTGGGAGTTCAAATTAGTTCAATCATTGTGGAAAGCAGTGTGATGATTCCCCACAGAACTAAAAATAGAACTACCATTTCACCCAACAATCTCATTATTGGGTATATACCCAAAGGAATATATGTCATTCTATCATAAAGACACATGCATGCATATATTCACAGCAACACAATTCACAATCGCAAAGATCTGGAGTCAATCTAAGTGCCCATCAATGTTAGACTGGATAGAGAAAATGTGGTACATATACACCATGGAATACTATGTAGTCATAAAAAAGAATGAGATCATGTCTTTTGCAGGAACATGGATGGAGCTGGAGGCCATGGTGCTTAAACTAATGCAGGAACAGAAAACCAAATACCACATGTTCAAAACCAAATACCACATAATTGGGAGCTAAATGATGAGAACACATGGACACAAAGAGGGGAACAACACACACTGGGGCCTACTTGAGGATGAACGGTGGGAGGAGAGACAGGATCAGGAAAAATAACTATTGGGTACTAGGCTCAGTATCCGGGTGATGAAACAATCTATTTTCCTACATAACAAACCTTCACATGTACCCCTTAATCTAAAATACAAGATTTTTAAAAAAAGAAAATATGAGGAATAGCATACCATTTGGGTTGAGATAAGGAGAAAGAAAGCATGCTTCGCTTACAAGATTTTGTTGGAAAACTGCAAAAAAATGTCTTTTACAAAATTGGTAAACATTTTTTTTTTAAATCAACACCACAATCCTTAAGTGCTTTAGTCAAAATACTTGTCAAGTGAGTAAAAAAAACAAATTAGTTGATCTTGCCTCTCCCCAGATTTTAGGTTCTATCTACACAGGAACTGAGCAATAGATCTTATGTTATGACTTATTTTGGTAAAATAAATGGTCAGCATAGCAAGAAAATGAGTTTAATTGAAGTTTTTCCTGCCAAAGATTGTAGGTTCCCTCATTTATAGATACTGTATCATGGAATTTACTTTAGGTAGTTTTTTATTTTTTTTTCCTTCTCTGTCTCTGAAAAGACCTTGCATAGTAGTAAGCTTATTTTGGCTTAGTGATTGTCAGCCCCGACTTGATTACTCATTAAAGTAACCTGGAAAGCTTTAAAAATACTGAGGCCAGGCCCCTCCCCACAGATTATATTGAATTGAACCATGATGGGGCTAGAGAATTAGGATGTTTTTTGAAGCAGCTGGACTTGTGAGTCACTGGTAGCCACACGAAAATATCATTACATGCAGTTGTTTGATTGAATTAAATTTTTGTCTGAATTTCTGACCAGTTTTGATAAAGTATTTCATCCAGTACCCCATGTGCATACAGACTCACTTGTCTACTATAAGAGGAAAGTATTGTGTGACATGTTTTCATGAGTCCCTCACATTTCTGCACATTTGACGAACAGACACAGACTGCCCTTTGTTTTGACCATCTTTTCAAGCATGTTGGTATCTCCTTCTGGAACAAAGACTAGGCATAGTTAGGGATCTTTACAAGGGATTTGCATTCCCTGAGCTCAGGGCTCCTATCCCATAATGCATGTGCAAGCATCCATCTGAGTCCATCCATGTCCTTCCTGTGGGACTCCAGGGCTAGGACAACTGATACCCTGCTGCTTATGCTGTTTGTTGGTCCATAAATAATAATGTTATTGACTGGGTGTGGTGGCTCACGCCTGTAATCCCAGCACTTTGGGAGGTTCAGGCAGGCAGATCACAAGGTCAGGAGATCGAGACCATCCTGACTAACATGGTGAAACCTTGTCTGTACTAAAAATACAAAAAATTAGCTGGGCGTGGTGGTGGGCACCTGTAGTCCCAGCTACTCGACAGGCTGAGGCAGGAGAATGCTGTGAACCTGGGAGGCAGAGCTTGCAGTGAGCCAAGATCATGCCACTGCACTCCAGCCTGGGCGACAGAGCGAGACTCCATCTCAAAAAAGTAAATAAATAAAATAAAATAATAACAATAATAATAACATTCTTTGTCTCTGACCTGGGAGTCTTATTTCTTTTGGCAGCATCCATGAGAGTGGCAGGCCAACTTGTTAGATTGTAAGTAGTATAAAATTTCAGACCCTTTACTGTTCTTGCCAGGAAGATGAGTGTTAAATTGGAGTAATACTTTGAAAATAAATGCAGAGAAACAATGTCTGGGAATAACTATTAAAAAGACATAATATATGAGGATCTCTGGGGTGTCCCACTTGGTAGAGCTATAAGGTAACAGGGTGAATGTATCTTCTGAAAAGCCACAGCTTGCCTGTGATGCCACGTTACAGGAAGTCATCGCATTTTGCAGGTATTTTGCATTTACGTTTTCTCGCAGCTGAAGGAATAATCGCTGTCTGGAGGTCTTAAAAAATAGATAATTGTCTCTAATACTATATCTTTACTGTTCACATTTCTTGTTATTGAACATCTACATGTCCAGGTGTGGTGGCTCACACCTGTAATCCCAGCAGTTTGAGAGGTCAAGGTGGGAGGATCACTTGAGCCCAAGAGTTCAAGACCAGCCTGGGCAACATAGTGAGACTCCACCTCTACAAAGAAAAAAAAAATTAGCCAGGCATGGTGGCATGCACCTGTTGTTCCAGCTACTCAGGAGTCTGAGGTGGGAGGTTCACTGCAGCCTGGGAAGTTGAGGCTGCAATGGGTGTGATTGCACCTTTGCACTACAGATTACAGACTGGGACACAGAATGAGACCCCATCTCCAAAAAAAAAAAAAAAAAGAAAATCTACAAAAATATGTGTTTCTGTGGACCAGCTAAATATATTAGTGTTATATTATTAGGGAAATTTGATGAGTTAAACCCACTATTTAAATGCCATAACTAAAGGCCACATCACATCTTTACAGTGTAGTTTTAAACTAGACCATCCAGTTTCTAATGAAGAGACAACTCCGTCAGTTCCGACATGAGCCCAAACAAAACTTCATCCCCCCATGAAGTGGATTACAGATATGCACACACATCAGCAAGGGAAGCATGACAACAGTTCATTTAATGCTCTTATATGCAACCCTATATTGTATTCTGAACACAATGAAAATAAGATGTGGGCCAAGCATGGTGGCTTATGCCTGTAATCCCAGCACTTCGGGAGACCAAGATGGGAGAATCACTTGAGCTCAGGAGTTTGAGACCTGCCTCAGCAACATAGCGAGATCTTGTCTCTGAAAAAATATATTCTTTTAAGCGAAAAAAAAAAAATAAGATGAGATGTCTGCCCTTCAGCATATAATAATAATAATTTTAGAGCATCTATTCTACACCAGACATTGTGACTAAATGCCATACAAGGCGCTGTTATAATTTCCAATGTACATATGGTAGGGCTGAAGTTTAGGAAGTTTAGCTTGTTCAAACGAGAACACATGGACACAGGGAGGGGAACATCACACATCAGGGCCTGTAGGGGGATGAGGGACAAGAGGAGGGAGAGCATTAGGACAAACACCTAATGCATGCGGGGCTTATAACCTAGATGATGGGCTGATAGGTTCAGCAAACCACCATGGCACATGTATACCTATGTAACAAACCTGCACATTCTGCACATGTATCCCAGAACTGAAAAATAAAATAAAATTAAAAAGTTTAGCTTGTTCAGCATCCCATAGTAAGACACTGAGATGCAGGACTCAGGCTCTTAACTGAACAACATCCTATTACACAGATGCTACTTGAAGAAACAGATCAGCCCACCTACCTGACTTGACACCTTATAAATGAAACAGCCCTGTGAGCACACCTCAATGCAATCTCAGAAGATCCTCCCAAGCTATTTCACTTATTTACAAGGGAAATGGGAAATTGTTGCTGTAGCTGACAATATATTTATTGAAAACATTAGAGTGGAAGAAGTAAAGTACAAGTGAATTTGACATTTCAGAACATTTTGGCTTTTTGTCAAAGGTATTTGAAATTGCAAATGAGGCTTTGGCAGTTACTGAAAAGATGTATCAACTGAGTTCAGGAGATGAGTTTTGGGGTCAATCTTGAATTCTCTTCCTAGGGAAGATCTGTGTTGGTGAAGCATAGAGTTTGCAAAGGCATTCCTCTGAATTTGTGCTATTTATACAGAAGAGCTCTCCTTTCCTGTGGATTTCATTTACACGATTGGAAAAATTGCCTCTTTATTCGAAATAATCTTTGTGAAATTATATTTTCCAATGTATAATAAAAGAGGTGAATCTGGGAAATGTGTGTAGTAAAAAATTTGACTTGGACATGCCATTAGGTTAAAAGATTGAATTAGGATTTATTTTAAAGATTCAGCATGGCAAAGAGGAAAGTGGCCAACTTTAGGATCTATAAATCCAATGTTGAATACTGGCCTGGCCTCGTCCTCATGCAGTGACCTTGAAGGTTTCTTATGAAAAGAGAACTCTTGTTAGTGCCTGGTATTAGGCTTTTACTCACAAGCTGATCACTGTTGCTCTATTTGTCACTGAGATTTTCATGGTGATAGTGAGGAAATGATGGTGATAATGAGGATAAATTTTTTAAGTATCTCAGAAATGGAAGAAAATATTACAAGCATTGAATTATAAATGTGTGCCTATTGAGCTTATGCAAGAATAAGGCAGAACTTTCCCTCAAGGTGCACGAGTATTATTGAAGAAATAATACAGACAGAATTACAAACATCGACTATATGATAAACTTTTGAAGTGCACCTTGCGAATAGATCCAAAGGAGGGTTGGGTTTTTGCTAGAAGGATTCATACTCATTTGAACAACTCAATGGAGTATAAATAATTGAAATAAAATACCTTAACATGTTTATTCAATTACTGAAGCCAGTCTTATAAATTATAACACAGAAAAATAGACATATTTTTATTTGGGTATATTGTTTCTTGCCTTTAGGACGTTATAATGAGGTATCACATTTAAACATAAGGCTGACATAAGACGTCAAAACAGATTATGAGGGATATGACTAAAAGTTGTTCTTTCCAAATATAGGTGCACAACTCAAAAATGTCTAACTTATAAGAACTTTCAATCTGTATGAGATTAACCAGTTAACTTGTTATCATACCTAATGAGTACACTCCTGGTATAGTTAACTTTAAAACAGATGAACTTTATAATACATGATTATGAGTAGACAATATTTCAGAGATCCTAAAAAGCTTGTTTAAAATGTCTCTTTTGATTAGAATGAAAGATAAACAGTGACAGATGATGCCTATTGTTTCCACGGTAAGTACACTAATTAAAAGTAACATTGGGCCAGGCACCGTGGCTCACGCCTGTAATCCCAGCACTTTGGGAGGCCGAGGCAGCTGGATCACGAGGTCAGGAGATAGAGACCATCCTGGCTAACACGGTGATGAAACCCCGTCTCTACTAAAAATACAAAAAATCAGCTGGGCGTGGTGGTGGCGGGCACCTGTAGTCCCAGCTACTCGGGAGGCTGAGGCAGGAGAATGGCGTGAACTCAGGAGGCAGAGCTTGCAGTGAGCTAAGATCGCGCCAATGCACTCTAGCCTGGCAGACAGAGCAAAACTCTGTCTCGAAAAAAAAAAAAAGTTAATGTTTAGCTTTTAACTTTCACTATATATATATATATATATATATTTAAATGGAGTCTTGCTCTGTCACCAGGCTGAAGTGCAGTGGTGTGATCTCGACTCAGGACAACCTCCACCTCCTGGGTTCAAGCGATCCTCCTGCCTCAGCCTCCTGAGTAGCTGGGACTACAGGCACACACCACCACACTGAGCTAATTTTTGTATTTTTAGTGTCGACGGGGTTTCACCATGTTGGCCAGGATGGTCTCAATCTCTTGACCTCATGATCCACCCACCTCAGCCTCCCAAAGTGCTGGGATTACAGGCATGAGCCATTACGCCAGTCCCCACAATAAGATTTTCGAACTCACAACAATATAATAGAGCTGGAAGATGAGCTCTGTTGAGGGAGAAAAGGGTACACCAAATTCCTGATATGGCTTGCATATTAAAAGCCAACTCAGGCTGGCTCAAAGGTGAGAGTCTTGCTCTGAGCCAGAAGGTGGAAGGTGTGAGACAGACATAGAAATGAAGGTGTGTCCTCTCTGCAGAGGAAGGATAGGGCAGTATTAGAGGAGACATGGCTATGCTGTGTAGCTGCCTGGACTTTGAGAAAGACCTCATGCCACAGGGCTGAGGAACATTCCTGTGGATCCCTAGTACACACGGGATCAAAGGGATACCTTAATCTACAGTTTCCTAAAAACAAACAGTTAAGTTGCTTTTAAAAATTAAAAAAATATACATTATTTTTATTATTTTAAAAGTATGGAAATTTTTTAGTCACTGGGGAAAGGAGGGGAAAGCATTTATTTTTATACAGTTACTTAATTACCTCCAAAACACAAATTTTGGAAATCATATTTGCTGGTACAAGTATTTTAATGAACAAGAATCCATATATTGAGGTTATGATTAGAGAGCTCAATGTATGCATTTGCCATCTTGCTCGAGCTCGGCATAGCATGAAAACCTAAGTTTATTCCCAAAGTATATAACTTCAAATAAAAAAAAAAAAACTTCAAGTTCCAGCCACACACTCTCTCTCTCGCTCCGTACCTCCCTCTTCATCATCTCTCTATATATCTTACATACTTTAAAGCCCCAGCCAGGTGCAGTGGCTCATACTTGTAATCCCAGCACTTTGGGAGGCCGAGGCAGGTGGATCACCTGAGGTCAGGAGTTCAAGACCAGCCTGGCCAAGATGGCAAAACCCCATCTCTACTTAAAATTCAAAAATTAGCTGGGCATGGTGGCACGCCTGTAACCCCAGCTATTTGGGAGGCTGAAGTAGGAGAATTGTTTGAACCCGGGAGGTGGAGGTTGCAGTGAGCTGAGATCACGCCACTGCACTCAGCCTGGGGACAGAGCGAGACTCTGTCTTAAATAAATAAATGAATAAACAAAATAAAATAAAGTCCCACTTCACTTCTCAAATGAGACTTCTGATTAACATTTTGGTTTGTAAACCAGGGAATAACTCCTACATTTTATTCATTCAGGGAGAACAGACTATATGCTGGGTCATATGTTATGTTCATATTTTCTCTGACTCTCATTCATGAAGATGTCTGCCTTTCATTAATTTGTTTTCTTGTCACTCTGTGAAAACATAACTTCAAGACTCACAGACACTGAAAAATACTATTTTTCAACCACTAATTTCTAACGTTGTTGAAGGAAAGCTTCATTTCCCCCAGGAAGCTTTCACTTTGAAGACACAAACTCCCTGAGTGGAACAGGAGTTTTATCTTCACTTTGGAGCTCTAGAGGACCATAGAGAGAATCTAGTCCAACATTACAGATAAAGAAACTGAGGCCTAGAGGAGACAGGTGACTTGTAGAAAGGTCCTACAGGGAGTAGCAGAACCCGAACCCACAGGCAGTCCACCTAACTCTGAGACCGGGTCGCACTGACAATGCCATGTCCACCTTCATTACAGCACAAAATTCAGGGAATGGGGAGCATCTATAGAGCTCTTGGGAAATAAAACACCAAAGCTTGCAGATCCACTGATGAACCCAGTGCTGCATTTATAGACCCACGTTAAGGGTCAAGCACACACGTCAGCTACTGAAGAAAAGAAATTCTGACCTGGACTGAGTACATTAGCATCCTTGTTAGTTGCATTTGCTAAATAAGTCTCTTCTAAGCTCAACTCTCTGAAGAACCTCCAGGAGTTATGAGAGGTTTTGAAGAGAAATTGTAATTACTTGGGCCTTGACGAAAAGGATGAAAAAAGGTCTTTAATAGTTCTGTGAAGGAACAAGAGGATTTTGTTCATGGCCATAAAAACTAAACTCAGCAAAGGAGAAAACATAAGGCAATGGAGAAAAAATAGCCCTCTCAACAAATGGTACTGAAACAACGGGACATCCACATGAAAAAATGAGTCTAGACAAAGACCTTATGAGCTTTGCAAAAATTAACTCAGAGTAGATCATAGACCTAAATGTAACATGCAAAACTGTAAAATCCTAGTGGATAACATCAGAGAAAACCTGGATGACCCTGGATACGGTGATGACTTTGCAGATTATCCAGGAATTGCACTCCTTGCTATTTACCCAAAGGAGCTGAAAACTTACGTGCACACAAATACATTCACACAGACATTTATCGCAGCTTTATTCATATTTGCCAAAATATGGAAGAAACCAAGATGTCCTTCATTAACTGGCTGAATAAAAAAACAGTGGTACATTCAGGCAACACCAATGAAAGAAATATTTTGTAAGCTAGAATTTATTAAAGTTAAAAACTGGCTGTGCATGGTGGCTCACGCCTGCAATCCCAGAGTTTTGGGAGGCCGAGGCGGGTGGATCACCTGAGGTCAGGAGTTCAAGACAAGCCTGGCCAACATGGTGAAACCCTGTCTCTACTAAATATACAAAAATTAGCTAGGTGTGGTGGCCGGCACCTGCAGTCTCAGCTACTCAAGAAGCTGAGGCAGGAGAATTGCTTGAACCTGGGAGGTGGAGGTTGCGTGAGCTGAGACACCACCACTGCCCTCTGGCCTTGGCGACAGAGCAAGACTCCATCTAAAAAAAAAAAAACCCATAGATACTATGAGAATGAGAAGACAAGTCACAAACTGGGACAAAGTATATTCAAAAGTCATGTCTGATAGAGGACTGTTATCTGAGTTATATAAAGGACACTTAAAGCTCAACAATAAGAAAACTAACAACCCGATTTTTAAAAGGGCAGAAGACCTGAAAAGATGCCTCATCCAAGAAGATATACAGATGGCAAATGAGTATATGAAAAGATGTACAACATCATATGTCACTGGAAATTGCAAATCAAAACAACAGTGAGACACCACTACACATCTATTAGAATGGCTTAAGTCCAAAACACTGACAACACTAAAAACTAGTAAGGATGTGAAGCAACAGGAATTTTCATTCATTTCTGGGCAATGCAAAATAGTACAGCCTCTTTGGAAGAGAGTTTGACAGTTTTTAAAAAACTAGGCCAGGCGCGGTGGCTCATGCCTGTAATCCCAGCACTTTGGGAAGCCGAGGTGGGCAGATCACGAGGTCAGGAGATCAAGACCACCCTGGCTAACACGGTGAAACACCATCTCTACTAAAAATACAAAAAAATTAGCCGGGTGTGGTGGCGGGCGCCTGTAGTCCCAGCTGCTGGGGAGGCTGAGGCAGGAGAATGGCGTGAACCCAGGAAGGCAGAGCTTGCAGTGAGCCGAGATCGTGCCACTGCACTCCAGCTTGGGCAACAGAGTGAGACTCCGTCTCAAAAAAAAAAAAAAACTGAACATATTCTTACCAGATGATTTAGCAATTGCATTCCTTGATATTTTCCCAAAGGAGGTGAATACTTGGATCCACACAAAAACCTGCACACAGATGTTTACAGCAGTTTTATTCATAATTGCCAAAATGTGGAAGCAATCAAGACGACCTTCAGTAGCTGAATGGATAAATAATCTGTGGTACATCCAGACAATGGAATATTATTCAACCTAAAAAGATGAGACCTATCAAGCCACGAAAAGACATCAAGAAACCCTAAGTGGACATTACTAAGTAAAAGAAACCCAATCTGAAAAGGCTAACTACTTTTGATTCTAAGTGTATGGCATTCTGGAAAAGGCAAAACTCTGGAGACAGTAAAAAGATCAGCATTTGCCACTTGTTAGGGAGGAGGGAGAGATGAATAGACAAAGCACAGAGGCTTTTGGGGGCACTGGAACTATTCTGTATAATACTATAATGGTGGATACATGTCACTACACCTTTGTCAAAACCTATATTATGTACAACGCCAAGATTAAAATCTGTTGCAAACTATAGACTTTGGATGATAATGATGTATCCATGTAAGTTGGTTGTGACAAGTGTACCACTCTGGTGAGGGGTGCTGATTGATCACGGGGGAGGCGGTGCGTGTGTGGAGGCATAGGGTATATGAGAATTCTCTGTACTTTCCACTCTGTTTTGCTGTGAAACTAAAACTATTCTGTAGAATAAAGTGTATTGTTTTTCTTAAAAAGGTAAACTTACTTTAAACCTAATATGAGACTTAATCATTATCAAAAAAAGGGAAAATGCTTCCAATTGAGAATTCCTGGAATTTACTGGTGTTTAGTAAAATTAAAGGCCAATGATGAAGAAAGTTAAGGTCTGCCACAGGCTGGATATCTTGCAATGACTTTCTTTATAGCTAGTGTATTTTGAAAAGTAAAAGAACTTCATGGGTAGTGAAAACTTAATGAAAATTGCAACTGTCTCATTAGATGATATCACAGGCATTTAGGTATGTTCAAAGGTCTATGGTTGGGCCGGGTGAGGTGGCTCATGCCTGTAATCCCAGCACTTTGGGAGGCCCAGGTGGGCGGATCACAAGATGAGGAGATCGAGACCACCCTAGCTAACATAGTGAAACCCCGTCTCTACTAAAAATATACAAAAATTAGCTGGGCGTGGTGGCGGGCGCCTGTAGTCCCAGCTACTCAGGAGGCTGAGGCAGGAGAATGGCGTGAACCCGGGAGGCGGAGCTTGCAGTGAGCAGAGATCCCGCCACTGCACTCCAGCCTGGGCGATAAAGCGAGACTCCATCTTAAAATAAATAAATACATAAACAAAGGTCTATGGTTTACTAAAAGAGTGATATTCCAATTCAATTATATTTAACGTTTTGGTGAAACATATTTTTAAAAATGCGAACCAATAAAACCAAACAGTTTTACTTTAAAAATACAAGTTAACTAAGCATGCTAACACATTTCTCAAGAGATGGATGGAACCCCACACCTAGTGGGGTCTAGCAAAAAAAAAAAAGAAGTGCCCATTTTTAGGAATAAAAAGTATTTAACCCAGTCTTTTTCTTTGTTTTGATAAGGAGCCTGGCTCTGTCGCCCAGGCTGGAGTGCAGTGGCGAGATCTCAGCTCACTGCAGGCTCTGCCTCCTGGGCTCACGCCGTTCTCCTGCCTCAGTCTCCATACCCCAGTCTTTACTATTTAATACAAGATGTCTAGATTTAAAATGAATTACAAGCTACATAAAAAGGCAAGAAACAACACATTTCCAAGTGGCCGAGCAATCATCAAAACCACACTCAACACTCAGCTCTGACACAAGTGTTTGTTAGAATTTTCTGATAGAAAATTTAAAAACAACTGTAATTAATATGGTAAAAGCTGTAATGAAGAAACTGGCACCATGCAAAATCAGATGAGTAATTTTAGCAGAGATATGGAAACTATAATATGAATAAAATGGAAATGCTAGAAATAAAACTTTGGTAACAGAGATAAAGAATTCCTTTGATAGACTCGTCAATAGACTTCATGTAGCCAAGGAAAGACTCTTGCGCTTAAGAAAGGAATCAATAGAACTCGCCCAAATTGAAATACAGAGGAAAACAAGAATGGGGAAAAAACAGAACACAGCATTCAAGAACTAGGGATATCTATTCCATATTATTAAACAATCTAGTACAGATATAATTGGAATCTGAGAGACATATGTGAAGAAGTAATGTCCAAGAATATTCCAGAAGTTAACAACAGACTGGAAACCACAAATCCAAGAAAATTGGAGAACATCAAACAGGGAAAATAAAACATAACAACTTGGGTATATAATTGTCAAGCTATTAAAAACAAAAGGCTTCTTCTCCAGATTTCTATACATTTTTAAGGAATTAAAGGAAAGGCCTTCTGAAGAAAACATAAAAGCCATTACTTTCTTTTGCAAAGGACAAAACTTAAACAAAGAACTAACTTAAACATGAAGAGGAATTAACTGGCTCATATAAATGAAAAGTAAGATATATTTTCTAATCCAGAATATTTCTGGATTCAGGAATTAAATAGTATCATCAGGATTGTGTGATTCTGTCCCTGACATCTGCCTTTCACCCTGCTGGGGCTCAGAAACCCATACACCAAAATACAGTGCTTTGACATGATGAACTCCAGAAGAAGCTTCAAGGTCTCTTTTTTTTTTTTTTTTTTTTTTTTTTTTGAGACGGAGTCTCGCTCTGTCACCCAGGCTGGAGTGCAGTGGCACGATCTCCTCTTACTACAAGCTCCACCTCCCAGGTTCACGCCATTCTCCTGCCTCAGCCTCCTGAGTAGCTGGGACTACAGGCGCCCGCCACCGCACCCGGCTAATTTTTTGTATTTTTAGTAGAGACGGGGTTTCACTGTGTTAGCCAGGATGGTCTCGATCTCCTGACCTTGTGATCCGCCTGCCTCAGCCTCCCAAACTGCTGGGATTACAGGTGTGAGCCACCATGCTCGGCCACTTCAAGGTCTCTTTGACCTTCCCTCCTCTCCTTTCTCTCCCAAAGCACAAGATAAAGTTGTTCTCTGAAGTTTCTTTATAGGCCTAAAGTATGGAACTAACATAGAAGAAAACAATTACCTCTGGTATTCTCCCTGAGTTTTCCTTAACTGAAATCATATTGAAGGAAGAAAGACTGAAGTCTGCCAACATATCTGGACAGACTTTTGTCACAAACCATTGTCTGCTCTGTGGGCCCGACACACTTGGTCCCAGGTCAATGTATGTTCTTCAAACCCATTGAATCTCCCCCAAAATTATTTACTACCCCTCTAAAATCATTCACACTTCCCTACTTCTCTTTCCCTTAATAAGAGTGAATAATCGCCTGTACCCCAATTTGTGGTGGAGCAATCATTCTGTGATTCTCTCTCATATACCCTAGTAAATGTATATGCCATTTATCTCACTAATCTGCCTTTTGTGAGTTGATTTTTCAGTCAATCTACTGAAGGCAAAAAGATAAGCCTTCCCTTGGCCCCTAACTCTATTGGTCAATAGAGTGTGATACTGAAGGATTTGATACAGAATCAAAAATCAATGGTTAGATCATGTCATAGATCCTCCACTTTGATCAATATAGCTTTAAATTCTCTGGGAGTGATTCTTAACTAATGATGGTCATCAGAGTCACATGGGAACAATTTCTGAAGACAGATTCCAAGATCATATGAATACAAGAATAGGGCTTGAAGATGCACATTCCCAAAATCTCTTCATGGAATTCTGATGACTTCCCTTTTAGTAAACTAGGTTTTTTGAACCCTGTCTACCTCTTAATGTCTATCCAAAAGAAGGCAAGATAAAGACCTTTGAAATAATGCTTAAGATTTGCATAATCAGCCAGGTGCAGTGGCTCATGCCTGTAATCCCAGCACTTTGGGAGGCTGAGATGGGCGGATCACAAGGTCCGGAGATTGAGACCATCCTGGCCAACACGGTGAAACTCCGTCTCTGCTGAAAATACAAAAACACACCTGTGGTCCCAGCTACTCGGGAGGCTGAGGCAGGAGCATGGCATGAACCTGGGAGGCAGAGCTTGCAATGAGCCAAGATCCCGCCAGTGCACTCCAGCCTGGGAGACACAGCGAGAGTCTGCCTCAAAAAAAAAAAAAAAAAAAAAAAAAGATTTGCATAATGTTAATCATTGTCTAGCTATGCAGATTCTATTAACAGTTTCCGGAAAAGCAACCTGTTCTGGATGTTATTACATGTTTAAATTAAATGAGCTCTCTTCTTTTAAAAGAAACAGAACCAAGAACCAATGACTTTCAGAGAATGATTAACTCTCCAACAATAGCCCCTCCCAAAACTAATGTGACATGAGAGTCTAGAAATTATTTTCTACACTGAAATAAAATTTGCATTATACTGGCAATAAACTATTTCTAGATGCATGAAAGCATCTGCATAGTCAAAAGGCTTAGGGAAGTCTCTCCTGGAGAAAAGCATCCCCAGATGAACGTACTTCCTCTGTAATGGGTGATGGGCAGAACAGAAACACCTGAGCACCGGACTGGAGGTGAAAAGTCCTATGTGGGACTGATTAGATTTGGAATCTTGGAAGTTACAAGTCATTTATGAAGTCTCAGATTACCATATGTAAAATGAAGGGTTTTTAATGAATGGCTGCAATCTAGAGTTTCTATTCACAAGTGTTCTTAAATGTGCTGATTCTAATTGGGGATAGAAAGATGAGCCCTTGACTTCCTCCCCGAGCCCCTGATTTTTGCTAACCTGTTGTTTTTCTCTGTACTAATTTCCTCTTCCACAGTTTTTACAACAACAGTATTAAAAAGGCTAATTGGCTGGAGAAGTATGGCAGACAGCGTGAATTCCAATAGAAGAGCCAATAAGAAGACACTTTACAGAGGAGTTGACTGATGAGCACAGGGACCTTGGGAGCTCTAAGCATGCCAAAAGTTTAGGTTGTAAGAAGGAAGGTTTAGCAAACAGAAGATTTCAAGGGCTTTGTGGTCTGTGTTAAGGGTTTTGGGGTTTATCCTGTGGAGCCACAGGGATGAAATGGAAACCATTACACTCCCTCTCCCTCTCTTGGTTCATGTGTCCAAAAATGACCAACTCAAGCTCCAGTGCCTCTTGCCTGATGCCTTCCTTCATCACTTGCTGGATACACTGTCCTGAAACAGTGACTTTGTCATGCTTTCATTTTTAAAAAAACATATTCCTAATGTAGAGAGTCTGGAGAGGAGCAATGGTAAAGGCAAGAAAACGAGTTTGCAAATTTTTGTAAATGATTCATAAAATAGATATTGATGTTGTTAATTAAGGCAGTAGCCTGGGATAAAGAGTCGTCCATGGGTTTAAGAGATGTTAAGAGGGTAGAGTAAGCAGTAATTTCTTTTTTTTTTTTTTTTTGAGATGGAGTCTTGCTCTGTCACCCAGGCTGGAGTGCAGTGGCATGACCTCAGCTCACTGCAACCTCTGCCTCCTGGGTTCAAGCAGTTCTCCTGCCTCAGCCTCCAGAGCAGCTGGGACTACAGTCGCACACCACCACGCCTGGCTAATTTTTGTATTTTTAGTAGAGACGGGGTTTCACCATATTGCCCTTGCTGGTCTTGAACTCCTGACCTCATGATCCACCCGCCTCGGCCTCCCAAAGTGGTGGGATTACAGGCGTGAGCCACCTCGCCCAGCCAGTACTTTCTTATTAACTGAATATCGAGGTGGAGGATGAGTGGCAGGAGAGATAGTGAAAAAAAGCTCAGGGTAACTCCAGGTCTGACTTACATAACTGAAGGGACATAGTGCCATTTATTAAAACAGGGATGTCTGCAAATTATTTGATTGAGGAAACAGAGAAAATGAGTTCAGTTTTGCATATCTGTTTTTGAGACATTTGTCTTTGGTGCTTAACTATTTGTATAGCATTTGCCCAGGAGATAGAACTGGCCAGAGATTTGGGGTTATCGCCAACTGAGACCAATAAGTAGTTTAGATCCTCACTATTCAAAGTGTGGTGTATGGCCCAGGAGCATGGACATCATTTGAAAGCTTGTTTGAAATGCACGATTTCATACTTCATCCCAGACCTATTGAATAAGAATATGCATTTTAAGATTCTCAGATAATTTATATGTACATTAAAATTGGAAACCACTGGTTTACATTACTCAGAAGAATACATTGTGAAAAATAAGCTCAAGGATGGAACATGAGAGACATCACATTCAAGAAGCAGGCAGGAAGAATGGTTAGTAATGGAGACCAAGGAGGCACATTCAGAGACCTTAGAAGAGGGTGTGGAAAAACGGTATCATGGAATCCAGGGAAAGACAGGGTTACAAGAGGAAAGGCTTAACACCTGAAAATTCCAGAGTCAGATGAGCTCGGATCTGACTACTGAGGAATTGAGGGCTTCAATGTTTATAAGAGTGCATAGACCCAAGGAAGTGGGTGGAGACCTGACAAGGAAGTGATGGAAGACTTTTTTTTTGGAGAAGTTTGGCCTTGAAGAGGTAATGGCCATGGCTGAGGGAGACAGTGGGTGGGTAGAAAGCAAGATCTGAAATGTAGAATTGGTTTTTCTCTTCACAGGAAAAAATTTTGATCATGTTTATAAATTGAAAAGATTAAAAATATATGAAAGGGAAGACTGATGTTAATAATTGGACAGCATCTTGATTATGACCGAGTAAACAATGTCAGGATGGACTGCCTTTGAGCAGAAGGGTTTTTCCCTCCAAGCCTTCTCAGATTAGAAGACAAGAACGTGAGCGTGATTGCATGCAAATATGGGTAATGTCTTGATGTGGTTGTTTTAGAGCATGACAATGGAGAGACTTTCTGGCTGATAATCAAATTTTCTTTGTGAATGAAAGGCAAAATCTTCTGAGGGGTGGTGAAGATTTGGTAGAGCCATAGGAGAAATGGAAGAGGATCCTGAAAGTTCTGCAAAGCTGCTCCCGTGGCTGTAAATCATGAGCACCAACCTCACTTGGCGGGTGAATTCTTGTGGCAACACTCTATAGCCCAGGGACAGGAACGGGAAAAGCCATGGTTGTTTTGATCCAGTTTGAAAGTTGGAGTGTTATAGGTTGAAGCATGTGGAGAGTGCTGATGAACACGATCAGAACCAAAGAGAACAAATTGAAGCTTTGAGGGGGAAACTTGAAAGGGAGTGGAGGGACTGGCAGGATAAGTAAGATGAAAGTGGACACGGTTTAGAGTTTAGAATTTAGAAGGGAATTAGTTCTCAGTACCGGTACCACCTAGTGTGGAGTGGGTAAAGAGACCAGTGAGGGAAACTGAATATAATAGAGTTTCAAGTTACAATCCTGTCAGAATCAGTTTAGAAGTCATCTTCTAGACTCCAGTAGCCAAGAGACTTCACGTCTGAGGCAGGAAAATCTCTGAAAGCATGAGTTCCAGTTTTCTTGTTTCTTATCACCTGCCTTTGAGTGAGTCATGTCACTCAAAGGCAGGTGATGAGGACTTGGAGACACTTGGAGTTCAATGGGCCTGACCCACTGAGTTGCAGATAAAAATTCACTTCTTTATTTAATTCTTAACCAATGGCCGGGCACGGTGGCTCACGCCTGTAATCCCAGCACTTTGGGAGGCCGAGGCGGGCGGATCACGAGGTCAGGAGATCGAGACCATCCTGGCTAACACGGTGAAACCCCGTCTCTACTAAAAATACAAAAAATTAGCCGGGTGTGGTAGCGCCTGTAGTCCCAGCTACTCGGGAGGCTGAGGCAGGAGAATGGCGTGAACCCGGGAGGTGGAGCTTGCAGTGAGCCGAGATCGTGCCACTGCACTCCAGCCTGGGTGACAAAGCAAGACTCCATCTCAAAAAAATAAAAAATAAAAAAAAAAATTCTTAACCAATTAAATATGCAGTGAGTATGTAGGGTACTCAAAAATGTATTTCAACAGTCATCAGAGCTGCTATAAAGACCACTGAAATATAGGTCTTAATTATCACAGTTTGTCTAAGAAGACAAGGCTAACACATTTGAAATACGTACAAGAGACTACATAATTACGGGTAATTGCCAAATTATAAATATTGACTATGGGACAGGCGCAGTGGCTCACACCTGTAATCCCAGCACTTTGGGAGACTGAGACGTGCAGATCACGAGGTCAGGAGATCAAGACCATGCTGGCTAACATGGTGAAACCCCATCTCTACTAAAAATACCAAAAAAAGTTAGCCAGGCGTGGTGTTGTGCACCTGTAGTCCCAGCTACTTGGGAGGCTGAGGCAGGAGAATGGCATGAACCCGGGAGGCAGAGCTTGCAGTGAGCCGAGATCACGCCACAGCACTCCAGCCTGGTGACAGAGTGAGACTCCATCTCAAAAAAATAAAAAATAAATAAATAAATAAATATTGACTATGCAAGTTATAGGAGGTTATAGGAGTTCATGTGACTAAGTAAATCAAGGGGAGGAGTGTCATCAAGGCATCTGTCCCCCTGATAGGTAGACTTTGAATGGGTAGAGGAAATAAGAATGGGCAGGCATCTAAGACAGGCCAAATGCCCCAAGGCATAAATGAACATGGTATGTTTGTGTGGAAGAAAAGGGATGGGCCAAAGAGATCTGAGGTGCTGAGTTGAAGTGTGTCAAATGATGCTTCTGTAAGGTGTGATAAGGTCACATTGTAGAAGGCTGTGCTAACCTAATGGAGAGAAAAGCTCACAGATAATAAAATGAGGGAGTCACTAGGTCTAAGCGGAGATGAAGAAATACAAACTTTCACAGATTATAAGCAATAGAAGATATTCTTTAAAAAATCAAATGCATACAAATGAAAATATCTGCATAAGAAGACTAGAGCTATATAAGGAACACAACGAAGTTGGGAAATATTGCGAAGAATACTACCATCATGAAGACAACTCTCTATATTAAGTAAGTTATTTCAAAAAATAAGAGGAAATTCAAGAGCAGTAAAAAACAAAAGGAAAAAACTCTATTGTCAAGATCACATATGAGATAATGTAAATAGTTTAAAAAGTGGGAAAATTTTATCTATCTAATAACCATAGACATGCAAGTTACAGTAGTTCAAAGCACCATTTTATGTCTAATTACTAATAAAATCTCTCTGAAAAGATAAGCCTTTCCTGGCAGTCCTGTGGAGAACGGGATGCACCATGTGCTACTTGTGACCTTGTAACCTAATGGATGCATTCAGAAAGTAACATACAGATGCTATATAATTTATAAAAATTTCATCCTCCTTTAACCAATATCTCACTACCAGGAATTTCTCCTAAGACAAGCTTTTTTTCTTTTTTTTGAGACAGAGTCTCGCTCTGTCACCCAGGCTGGAGTGCAGTGGCGCAATCTCCACTCACCGCAACCTCTGCCTCCTGGGTTCACACGATTCTCCAGCCTCAGCCGCCTGAGTAGCTGTGATTACAGGGGCCCGCCACCACACCCGGCTAATTTTTTTGTGTTTTTAGTAGAGATGGGGTTTCACTGTGTTAGCCAGGATGTTCTCGATCGATCTCCTGACCTTGTGACCTCCGCCTCCCAAAGTGCTGGGATTACAGGTGTGAGCCACAGCACCCGGGCGTTTTCGCTGGTGCAAGTGATTCTCCTGCCTCAGCCTCCTGAGTAGCTGGGATTACAGGCACGTGCCACCATGCCTGGCTAATTTTTGTATTTTAGTAGTAATGGAGTTTCACTATGTTGGTCAGGATTTTCTCGATCTCCTGACCTCGTGATCCACCCGAATCAGCCTCCGGAAGTGCTGGGATTACAGGCGTGAGCCACAGTGCCCGCCGGCCTTTTTTTTTAAATTATGTTTACAAGACATTCAATGTTACATCGAAAAAGTGAAAACAGTCTAAATATCCAAGAGTAAGAAAATAGTTAAGAAAATTTTAACACCCAACATGAGGCGATAAGCTTCTGTTGTTATTAAATGTAATAAATATGAACATTTGTCAAACATGGACATGACAAATACATATAAAAAGCAAGATATAAATCTATATGTTCAATATTATTGGACATGGGTAGCGTACGTCTAAACATAGAGAATCAAGCACTACAATAGGAGTGGGAAATGCAAGCTTCCTTTCTTAATGTCAGATGCCTGAGAAGAGAACACCCCCGGAGGATCACGGCGTCTGAAGAGATTACTCTGGCATTCTACCAGGACCGTCCCTCCATTTTCTTCTCTTCTTTATTTTGGTCTGAAAAGCTCTTTTCCTACCTATTTTTTTTCTTCTGTATAGCATCAGAAGTATCTTCTTATTTATGTTGAATTTTACATAGGATTTTATTTTAGGATGTATTTTCAATCTCAGTTTGTTTTCCTAGCTCAACATGTTTTGTTTGTTTTTGAAAATTCATTTTACTTGTTTTTTGTAACTCTGATTTTGAGTCACTACTGAGGATGCCATAGTATTTTTTTTTTTTTTTTTTTTTGAGATGGAGTCTCATTCTGTCACCCAGGCTGCAGTGCAGTGGCGCGATCTCGGCTCACTGCAAGCTCCACCTCCCGGGTTCACGCCATTCTCCTGCCTCAGCCTCCTGAGTAGCTGGGACTACAGGCACCCACCACCATGCCTGGCTAATTTTTTGTATTTTCAGTAGAGACGGGGTTTCACCGTGTTGGCCAGGATGGTCGCGATCACCCGACCTCATGATCTGCCGGCCTCGGCCTCCCAAAGTGCTGGAATTACAGGCGTGAGCCCCCTCGCCTGGCCCATAGTATGTTTTATAAGTGTTCTGAAATCAAGTAATAAGAGTTTTTTTTAATGAAGGTGAGATAAGTTTCTGGCAAATATAGAACTTGAGAATTAATGAAGTGTATACTTCTCATTTTCTACTCTAACCTTTTGAAATTAATACAATTTTAACATGAAATATTTCCATGAAATTACAAGAGAACTTTGATGTTTGTTTCTGCATTCTGGGCTCCCAGAAACATGGTGTAGCATGGTCTGACCTGCATATCTTTGGAAATTTATAATAGGTTTCATTGTCTGATCTTAACCAAAACCCAACCCTTAATAAAATAGCCCAGTATATATATGGTTTTTTTCCTCTACTAAATGAATTACAATTCTCTGCTAGCTACCAGCACAGGGAAAATTAAAGAGAAAACCTTTCTTTCCTTACAGTGCATGAATTTTACCAGTGTGGAAGAGTGAAAAGAACCCAAGCTTCGGAGTTTTACAGCCACAGGATCAGATTTTAGTCTATTCCACTACCCAAAACTACGCAAGTTTTCTGGGGTCATCTATCCTCTATGACCTCATCGGTAACAACAGGCTTCACTGTGGCTTAAGTGAGATAATGAGTAGAAATGGAATGGTTTGGGCCAGGCACAGTGGTTCACGCCTGTAATCCCAGCACTTTGGGAGGCTGAGGTGGGCAGATCACCTGAGGTCGAGAGTTCGAGACCAGCCTGACCAACACGGAGAAACCCCATCTCTACTAAAAATACAAAGTTAGCCGGGCATGGTGGCATATGCCTGTAATCCCAGCTACTCAGGAGGCTGAGGCAGGAGAATCATTTGAACCCAGGAGGCGGAGGTTGTGGTGAGCTGAGATCGTGCCATTCCACTCCAGCCTGTGCAACAGGAGCAAAACTCCATCAAGAAAGGAAGGAAGGAAGGAGGGAGGGAGGGAGGAAGGAAGGAAGGAAGGAAGGAAGGAAGGAAGGAAGGAAGGAGGGAAGGAAAAAAAAAAGAAATGGAATAGTCTGGTAGGGTGATTCCCAAACTGCTGCACATTAGAATGAAGTGGGAAGCTTTTAGAAACACAGTGTCCACATTGCACGCAACATCCATGAAGTCAAAATATTAGGCATGGGAACCAGGCATCAACAGTTTTTAAAGATCCAAGATGATTCCATTGTGCAGCAAAATTTGGAAACCAGTGCCTAGCACAAAGCAGGTACTCAGCAAAAGTCAACTTTCTTTATCTTTCAATGTGTGGTGTATTTGCCAGCTTTCGGGTAGCACTTCCTTATCTTCATTCCTTAAAACTCTGCAGCAGAGTGGCACTGCATAGGTAAATGCTACACTGACATCTTGCTGCATGCCGCACTTTACTGCAGTGGAAAATAATAAGGAGCTAGCCAATACCCATTATTAAAGTGTCACACAAGTGTGTCATCCCATCCAGTCACATTTTTCAGGGGCTTCCAATTCACACTTTCATAAATGCGGCCGTTTCCTCTTCCTGTGACTTAGATGAGATGGAAACAGACATGCTCTCAAGCATCATATTAGCTTTTTTCAGAACTTCTTTAGTTTTCTAGTGAGGCATCTGTGCCTCCTAGAAATGCACTTTAGACCCTGCTATACAGAAAAGTAAATTTTCTTACAACTGGTCTGAAGCATATGTATTATTCTTTTAGATCTGATGTATCAAATGCCCACGGCCCTAGGTATGCCTGTGTTTGTTTAATCTATAATGATCATTTTATACAATGTGCTGGCACCTTGCCCAGCACACTCCTTTACCTATAGCAGGTTTAGCAGGCTGGGTAATTGCCCCTTTTAAAGTTGTCTGCACTCAACACTGCCCTGTCTGGTAAATGCAATTAGAAGCAAATCCTTGGGTGTATCACCCCAGACTTTTTATTAAGCTCATATGGCATTCTCATTGCCACTATTTCTCACCAGGTTGCTCATTAGCCAAGGGCAGCCAAAGGTCTGGATCATATCAGACGGTGACTTTCCAACCCATGAGACTCCCTTGTTCACCTTAAATATAAACCACATAGAGAAGAAACTGGGGATTTGTATGCCTGAAAGCTGACGGTGGCCATAACAAAAGCAATAAACAGAAATCCTAGAGATAGTGATGACAGAAGAAATGTGTGTTTGCCAAGGAGTTAGAGGGAGCACTTTGTGTTGGCACTGAAATCAGCCAGAAGAATACTCAGAGTGAGACAGAAGTTGACTCATGCAACAAACCTTCACCACTGACAGTCAAAGAAAATGACTGAGGAACGTCTCAATCATGTTAGAGGTTTATTTTGACAAGGTTAAGAACGCACCCGGGAAAAAGGAACACAAAACCACAAGAACAATCTGTGATCCATGCTTTTTCCAAAGAGGGCCTGGGAATTTTAGTATTTAATGAGAAAGAGCAGGCAGTAGGAGAAAGAGGAAGAAAAGAAAAAAGGGGGAGGGTAGATAAAAGGGGCAGGCAGTTGCATTCTGTTGAGTCTTTGATCAGTGTGCACTGAATCCACATTTCACATGTCAAAGGAAGGGGTAGAGAAATAGTCAATTATGCATTCATCTCACACTCAGTGAATCTGCATTTTTACATAAGATAAAATAAACATAAAGTAGAGGAAGTAATCAGATATGCATTTGTGAACCCAGAAAATCTGAGACAGGTCTCAGTTAATTTAGAAAGTTTATTTTGTGAAGGTTGAGGACACATCCGTGACACAGCCTCAGGAGGTCCTGATAGCATGTGCCCAAGGCAGCTGGGGCACAGCTTGATTTTTACATTTAGGGAGACATGAGACATCAATCAATAGATATAAGAAGTACATTGGTTGGGTCTGGAAAGGCAGAACAACTGGAAGCAAAGGCAGGAAGACTCAAAGCTGGGAGGGAGCTTCCAGGTCACAGATAGGTGAGACACAAACAGTTACATTCTTTTCAGTTTCTGATTAGCCTTTCCAAAGGAAGTAATCAGATATGACTCCTTTGGTGCCGGGCGGCGGGTGGGGGGCGCTTTTAGTTCTATCCTTTGTCCTTTGTTCCAGGATCTGTGAAGATAAGCTGTTCCCTTGCATTTTCTGGGTGAAATTCAGAACTGTTTTAGGGTAAAGATCTTGGGACCCACAAAGAATTTCGTTTTGAGCAAATTGTGAGAGAGGCATGTATCCTTTTAGATCTGTAGCTGTCTTATTTAGGAACAAAATGGGAGGCTGATTGGCATGACCCAGTTCTCAGCTTGACTGTTCCCTTCAGCTTAGTGAGTTTGGGGTCCAGAGATTTTATGTTCCTTTTACAGCACCCAGGAGGAACTGAGCATAAGCCTATTTCTCACAGCTTTGAGGAGCACTAACTGAAGTGCTCAGTTAGCAGCATTTGAATTAATTATTTCACAGCTCATCCTTAACCAAATTATTTTTAATATGATTCTAAAACTGGAGTTTTACCTTAAGCTTAGTATTTTGAGGTAATCTTAGCAGCAGTTGGATCTTAGCTCACTAAGAGCATGAGAGCTCTTAGTTACCTCACTCATCAGCGGCTTGGCTCCTCTTTTGGAAGGCATAAAGAACCTCATCCATCAGTGCCCACATACTCCTGTAAGCGCGGGCCCCTGTTCTTTGCTTCTGGGAAGCATCCATCTGGTCCTGTATTGCTGTCTTTCCTTTTCTGTCTGTTTTCCTATGCAAACCAATCTATCATTCTATTTCCCAGTCACTTGACCAGATAGACAACCACATAAAAATGGCTAAGTAATTTAAGCTTAAAAATTAGGAGCAGGAAATAATGTAAACTGGAATAGTAAGAAAATGCTGAAGGTGAGACTTGTGGAGGGCTGGCATTGTGGACGTCTTTAAGGTATAAGACTTTATTATAACAGTCAAAGCAAAGGGGACACGTAATTAATACAAGACTTTTTATCAAAGAGGAAAAGCTGTCATTTTCTTAGGAATCTAATACTATTCTAAGACTTAGGTTTAAAATGTATCAGGAGTGCCTTCTAAGTGACTGTGGAAAGAGGGAAATAGTAACCATATATTTTGAATGAGTGATTCTAGATCGTGGCTTCTATTTTATGCCTACTCTTCTCCCCTTGTCTCTTGTAAACTCACTTACAACCAGATCATAATAATAAAACTAGAATGCAGAGTGGCCACACAGTACAGTGACTAAGTACGCCAGCTCTGAAGCCAGAGCTTTTGGTTGGGATCTCAATACTGTTAATTTACTCATTTGAAAGACCAGGGTAATATAATCCTTCAAGAGAGGGTTGTTATTAGGGTGGACCTGATAAATAGGGTGGACCATATAATTTATCATACAGATGGATGCTTTAGAAAGTGCGATGATGTTTACTTGTCAAATTATTATCATGCTATTTTGACTATATTTTCTTATACGCTTTACTTGGAATATTTAAATTAGCCCATATGTAACTAGAGTCTAAAATCCATAGTTCAGGGAAATTGTGGTTGTATTTTGTCCCTTTAAAAAACACAGGTGCATTGGTGCCTAAATCATTGACCCCTGCAAAATGCAACAGGTTGCGTGGAAGTGAAACATAATGCCTCCAACCTGCTAGTTATTTACACATGTTGACCTAAGGAACACACAAGCCAGATATTCTTTAGGTTGTCTCTTTTTATTGTTAGACCACTGAATGGCAAAGTACTTGGTCTGCATTGGATTTATTTACTGTTAAAAGATTTTCAAGAAACTACAATTTAATAACATGTCCTTGAATTTTTTTCACGAGTTGAAATAATAAATATACAGTATCTATTCATCTATCCTGGAAAGTCCCTGATAAAAGCACTGCGTTTTCTTAATCAGTTTCCTTTTCTGTAGAATAAATTTCTGTTATGCTTCTTAATCAGCAAAATGACAAACAAATTAAGAAATAACCTCAAACTTAACAAAACAGAACAAAGTCTTCCCTGAAGGTCTTGGAGAACCACATGAGATCAGATCACAACCCAAGGTCTGCCCTGAGAAACGGGGAAAGCCAGGGACCTGCCACACCTCCCTTCCTCTTGTCTAACAGGAGATGAGAAACTAAACTTAATTTTCGTGATCTTACTATGTTAGCCTCATACGTAATCATCTTCTCTTTTGTCTAAATGGTTCCCTATTTTCACCTTATACTTAACTATCATATATAGGGCATATGAATACATTTATCTCAGATCCCATTCAGAAGTTGTAAAGGAATACATTATTAATAAATCAAATATTTCTACATTACATGGAAGAAAGTGTGGAACAGTTAAGAGGATGGGTACTGGTCCCAAAGAGTCCAGAGTTTAAACCCTTACTCTATATTATCTACATGATCTGCGCATGTCGCTTATTTTTAATGAGTTTTAGTTTCCTCATCTGCAAACAGCGTGACACTTGTCCCAAAGGATGGAACTGAGGATTTAGTAAGATAACAGGTGTAGACAGTGTCTTCACAGTGCTGGGCTCGTGTCAGGCCCTTGATAAATATTAATTCAATTCCCCTTCTCCTGCCCTACTACCATCCTTCAGCTCAGAGCAGCCAAAAGCTGGAAAAATAGGCTCCACCCAGAAAGTGTAACAAGATAACGATAAAGCACAGTTGGATGGATCGGGGTAATCTACTGAGTTATCCCTGTTTTAAACCATTGTGTTTGCTTCTGTGCATAGGAGAATCACCCCATGCTGAAGGGCAAGTGGAACATTTGCACAGTTGCCCTTGGGAACATAAAGAACAGCAGTTCCCTTAGCCAAGCCTAGGGCAGTGTGGAGATGAGGGGCACGTGGGACGCAGGTCCCTCTGCTACAAGCTTGACTGCCATCGGAAGCTGGGAGACACCAAAGGGTGGCCCCAGGGGCTCTCTGTCACCTTATGGTGACTCAAAAAATGCACATTCCTGCATTGATAACAATGGGTATTTTTATTACATGAAAATCTATGTACTTACTATTTGTGTTCTTCCCAACATTCAACTGACTTTTCTACCTGATGCAAAATGCAGGAGGGCTATTCACGACTTCTTCCTGTCTTCCTCTTCTCCTCCTATTCTTCCTCTTTCTTCTCCTTCCTTCCTCCTTCCCCTCCTACTGATGTTTTTATTTCTATCAACAGAAATGAGAAAAATCACTTTCAGTTACAAAGTAAGTCTGAAACTGTATCAAAATAATTTAGATCTTTAGTAGATTGAGAAAAAACACACGAATTTTTTCAACTTGCAGGAATAAAAATGTCAAGATTATTAACTCTGTTCTTTATTTTTAGTGAACTATAAAAAGGTTTATTGATAATTTCTGTTGAGCAAGATGACTTCAGAGTTTATATCATCTAGGCCTTAAGATTTACTAGAATTTTAATGTATCATTCTAAAGATGTGCTCACAGAATACCCCTCAGTGTTGCTTGACCGATAAGGGTACACGCTACAAACACGTGGAGAAAAACGTGCAGAGCTATTCGTGCAAGAAATTAGTGGCCATTTAAATTCCTCACTTATTAACAAAATAATAGATTCCTTCATCCTAAAGAGTGCAAGTGTATTTAAGGTCCATGCCATAAATACTTAAAACTATCTCATCTTACTGAAAATTTATATAACACATGACCTTTGCAAAATTGCAATCTTTATTCTTCAAGCAAAACTTGGTTTCTGCTGGTCACCACAATGTGCTTCTTTTGGACGCCATGTATAACTGAGATTGAATTGTAACTGTTAGCAGTGGAGAAAGCCTGCCGCAAATCAACTCAATTGAATTTTGTGTTCACAGATGCTTTGAGTTTTACAGAGTCTTATATTCCATTTTCAAGTGCATCATTCAGGACACAGGCCCATTTTCCATATCCCAGATCACCCAACCAGTCCAGGGCTATTTCAGAAACTTTCCTGAGCATATAATATAGACCAACGCTAGGTTGTAAACTAAGTATAAAATTCTAAGCCCCCCAACCAACTGAACAGAAACTTCTTGGCCAAGAGGACCCCAGAGAAAATTGAAAAGCTGTTTCTGGCCCTGAAAGAAAGGGAGGTCAGACACACCTCATCATACCTCCTCTGTTTTGGAGTTTGGACTCAACAAGTAACCAGCAGCGGTGTTAAAATAGAGATCCTAAGACTGACAGAACAGACCCTGTGTGGCCATAAGATAACAAATTATGAACAAGCCCTAAGGCCATGCAAGGCAGGTGTAAGTCAGGCCTGCAGGCCATCAGGCTTGCTAACCAGGGCATTTTATTGTGGCTGACTCTGACAGAGCATTCTTACCTTCCCTTCTGTCAACTCTAAGCTGTAGACAGGGCCTTACTCCTTTAACCAATCACAAATTAGAGAATTCCCAAGTCCACCTACAACCTATAAGACCTCTCCTGAAGATAATCCTCCTTTTTGAACCGAACCAGTGTATACCTTCCATGTGTTGATGTCTTTGCCTGTAACTCCTGCCTCCCTGAAATGTATAAAACCAAACCAACCCGGCCACCTCGGGACCACTTACTCAAGCCTTCTTAGTTGCATGTTTTCTCCAGGCCTCAGTCACTCATATTGGTTCAGAATAAACCTCTTTAAAATATATTACAGTTTGTTTTCTCCATTAACAAAGTCAAGCAATTAGTTCTAAGATCTGAAAATATAACTATTACTGCACTAAAATAGATTAATGAAAGAGGATATACTAGATACAGGAATATGAATAGCGCAAAATGTGGCACATTTGTGGAACACAGAAAAGGGATTCTATGAGTTAGCCAGTTAAAATAACTAAGGCCATGGCCATTTCACATCCCAGGTCCAGAATTTGAAAGATCAAAGTATCTCCATAAAAAAATATATATTCTCCCCTTCATGCTTGAAAATGCAATAGGCAATGTTATAGTAAAGTCAGGAAACATGAGTCTGTCTTATTTTGTTTGGGACCCTGAGCTGGCTGTTTCACATCTTTCAACCAATTCACAGGTGTGACTTTAACTATCACTCATACCCTGTACTTTTTTTTTTTTTTTTTTTTTGAGACGGAGTCTTGCTTTGTTGCCAGGCTGGAGTGCAGTGGCGATCTTGACTCACTGCAACCTCCAACTCCCAGATTCCAGCGATTCTCCTGCCTCAGCCTCGCAAGTAGCTGGGATTACAGGTGCATGCCACCATGCCCAGCTAATTTTTGTATTTTTAATAGAGACAGGGTTTCAGCGTACTAGCCAGGATGGTCTCGATCTCCTGACCTCGTGATCTGCCTGCCTCAGCCTCCCAAAGTGCTGGAAATAAAGGAATGAGCCACCGCAACTGGCCGCCCTATTTACTTTTAAATATATATTTCTAGTCCAGACTTTTCTTCCACACCCATACTTGAATATTCATGCATCTTCTGAATTGTTTCCACTTGGATTTTTCTCAGACACCTAAAATTCAGCTTGTCATCAATTCTATCCATCATTCTTCCAAATCCTCTTCCTGCCCCTGAGCTCCCCCTCCAAATGCCTAGCAGCATCATTCCCTCCTGACACTTCCTTCTTACCACCCCCCCACCTATGCCCTCCTGCCACAATTAAGTCCTGTGAACCCATTTTCTTAAAAACTCTTTAATTCTTGAATTCATATCATCATCACTTCTCACCTTCGCTATTGTAACAAAATTTAATGATCTCCCTGCTTCTATTTTTTTGATTCCCTCTCACGTTTCCTTCATAGCAATCTTTTAAAATTTAAATCTAACCCTGTCACCTTTACTTTAAAATCCCTACAAGGCTTCTTACTGCTTTCAGAGATAAGTTTAGGCTTCTTAGTTCAGCATAGAAGACGCCTGTTGGTTAAATGTTGAGTAAATTAAACTTTGAGGTTTTATTAGGTAAATTAAAATCCTTTAACCTCTAAGAACTCTAGCATCCTAGATGCAATACCAAATCCTCTATCTAGTACTTCCACCAGGGCACCTCCCTCTGCCCATATACTGACCCCATCCCAACTACTTAACAACCCATAGGTTGTCAAAAAGAAAACAGAGACTGACAAGGCTTAGAGACCCTTAGAATACTTTTATAACCTCTTCATTTTCATAGTACCTTGAGTGCAAGCTGCTCCATCTGAGACATGACTCTTTAGAGATGAAGCTAATCAAATCAGTACATGTTCAGCCCCCTTGCTATCCAGCTCCTCACCATACCATAACACTCCACATGTCATAACCAGTGCCTACCCCTTCACAAGTACTTGGCAAGGGGCAAAATAAGATTTTGATACCTTCTAGAGGAGACTAAAATCATCACCATGCCCAGACAGGTTTTTCATCTGTTCTTCTGAGGGCAGCTGCAAGAGGTTGCCTAAGAGACTTTATCTGCATAGTGACAGCCTTTGTTCAGTGCAATTCCACCCCTCACCTTCCCATAACTTGTCCTGTTCAAATTCCAAAGAGAATAATTTATAAACTAATTTCTGTCTCCCAGGCCCATTCAGTTCTCCTGAAAAGCATTTTACTATTCTTCAAAATTACCTGCACACTAATCTCCCCTCTCCCCTACAAAAAGAATGCTATTTAAGCCTCAGCTGTCTGGCCCTTCTTTGAGTCTCATATTTATAGGGCTCGCATTTTCATGTACATATTAGCAAATCTGTGTGTGTTTTTCTCCTGTTAATCTATCTATTGTCAGTGTATTTTGGCAAGATGACTCAGTTATCACACCTCCAGAGGAAAAGTTTAAACTTCTCTACATGTATTACTCACAATTTTTGCCATGGTCTCCTGATCATTCCAAAGTCTATGTGCCTGCATGATTCAAATAAGCTTGATTCTCTCCTTGCTTGGCACACAATGGAAAAGAATCTATAACTCATATTAGTAAGTTTCATTTGTAAATGGGAATCATAGAGACCTTTAAAACCAGCCCTAAATGTGAGACATTAGATCAATCTAGAGTCATTTGCATTCTAATAGGTCAAAGTTATCTCAATGCTGTATTAATAGGTTTTACCATATTTAAAGAAGATAAAAATGGAATTTCGTTCCGATTTTTTTCATTAAAGTTAATTTAAACAAATTTCATAGCTTAAAGGCACACAATTCAACTATCTAGATGTAACAGTGAAATACAGTTTCTGAACTGCTTTGACTAGTAGACAAGATATATTTCTTAATTCCACTTTTATTTTACTTATTTAATCTTCAGGCTATACAACAGTAAGGAAAAAACAATATAGAACAAACAATGACATTCTCATATCAAGGCATGAGCATTTATATCATCATTCCCAGTGGGGATGTTGCAGAAGCAAGTTTTAGGTCAACAAGATTTAATTTGTTTTTACTTCTTTTGAAATCAAATCATAAGGTTTTTAAAAAATAAAATGAGAAGTATATGGAAATAAATCATATATAAAGTTATAGGTTAGACATTGAGCTCAAATGTTAAATAAGACAGAATGAGAAAATCAATTCTCCCCCAAGATTAAGAAAGGTGAGAAAAACGTACCAGCACTAGGAGGATGGTAGGGACAGGCTTCCTCCTGCTTGGTTTTATGTATTTAACAAACCTGTCTTGGCTACTATGTGCTAGACATTGATCTATGCACTTTAGAATATTAATTCACCTTTATAGAAACCAATGAGGAGGTTTAGATATTACTATTTTATCCATTTTTAGATGGGAAAAGGAAAGCCATAGAGATTAGGAGACTTTCTTCAAGTCACATGCTTAAGAAGTGGTAAGTGGCAGGGCAGGGATCAAATCCCAGGTGTCTGGCTTCAGAATTGTCTCAGCCACTGGGCCATGCTGACTTGGTATCCCTTTATAAAATCACTAACTGGGCACAGAAAATACGTCTGGGTATGGGATTTGCAAATGTTTTCTCCAAGTCAGTAGCAAGGCTTTTCATTTATGTTTCAGTGTCTTTTGAAATCCAATTTATTAATTTGTTATTTTACAGATTATGCTTTCGTTGCCTTAGCCAAGAAATATTTGACTAACCTGAGGTCACAGAGACTTGCTTCTGTTTCATTCTAGAAATTTTATAGTTTTAACTTTTACATTTAGGTCTATGAACCATTCTGAGTTCATGTTTACATATAATGCAAGTTATGGACCAAAGTTCATTTTTTTGTATATCTAAAAGTCCCAGTACCATTTGTCACACAGCTCTCCTTTCTCCACTGCACTGCCTTGGTGCTTTTGTTCAAAAATCTATTGTCCATATACATGGGGTTCAAGAAGTATTTTTATCACATTTTATAGGAAAATGGAGGTGTTGGTGAAAAAAGCCAAACTCTGTAGAATATTTAAAGAAGTTTGTGTTGGGAACAAGCCCCCCCAAAATCTGGTCATAAACTGGCCCCAAAACTGGCCATAAACAGAATCTCTGCAGCACCGTGACATGTTCATGATGGCCCTAATGCCCACGCTGGAAGGTTGTGGGTTTACGGGAATGAGGGCAAGGAACACCTGGCCCACCCAGGGCAGAAAACCACTTAAAGGCATTCTCAAGCCACAAACAATAGCATGAGCGATCTGTGCCTTAAGGACATGCTCCTGCTGCAGTTAACTAGCCCAACCTATTCCTTTAATTCAGCCCATCCCTTCCTTTCCCATAAGGGATTCTTTTAGTTAATTTAATATCTATAGAAACAATGCTAATGACTGGCTTGCTGTTAATAAATACGTGGGTAAATCTCTGTTTGGGGCTCTCAGCTCTGAAGGCTGTGAGACCCCTGATTTCCCACCTCTATATTTCTGTGTGTGTGTCTTTAATTCCTCTAGCGCAGCTGGGTTAGGGTCTCCCTGACCGAGCTGGTCTCAGCAATTTTGGGCCAAATATGAGTGACCATGGCTCAAGGCACAGTCTCAAGAGCTCCTGAGAACATGTGCCCAAGGGAGTCGGGCTACAGCTTGGTTTTATATATTTAGGAAGACATAAGACATCAATCAATACATGTAAGTTATACATTGGTTTGGTCCAGAAAGGCGGGACAACTCAAAGTGGCGGTGGGGGTGGGAGGTGGTTGGGGCTTACAGGTCATAGGTGGATTCAAAGGTTTTTCTGATTGGCAGTTGGTTGAAAGGGTTAAGTTACCATTCAAAGGTTTAGAATCAATAGAAAGGAGTGTCTGAGTTAAGATAAGGGGTTGTGGAGACCAAGGTTCTTCTTATGTAGATGAGGTCTAATAGGTGGCCACCCTTAGAGAAAAATAGATGGTAAATATTTCCTATTCAGATCTTTAAAAGGTGCCAGACCCTCAGTTAATCTCTTCAGGACTTGGAAGGCCTGGGAGGGGAAAGATCTAGCTATGTTAATAATGTTCTTTTTTTTTTTTTTCTTTTCTGAGATGGGGTCTCACTCTATTGTCCAGGCTGGAGTGCAGTGGCGTGATCTCGACTCACTGCAACCTCTGCCTCCTGGATTCAAGCAATTCTCCCACATCAACTTCCCAAGTAGCTGGGCACCACCATGCCGGGCTAATTTCTGTATTTTTAGTAGAGACAGGGTTTCACCATGTTGGCCAGGCTGGCCTCGAACTCCCGGCCTCAAGTGATCCACCCACCTCAGCCTCCCAAAGTGTTGGGATTACAGGTCTGAGCCACTGTCCCCAGCTGGAGATTCTTTATAGATGCAAATCTTGCCCCACAAAAGATGGCTCTGCAGGGCCATTTCAAAATATGGCAAAGACACATATTTTGGGATAAAATATTTTGATTTCCTCCTTTATCTGTCATGTAATATTATACTAGAGTTGGGTTGAAATGTGGTATCTTGTTACAAAGGTTGTGTTTTGTCAGTGTTATGTTCTCTGTTTCAGTGTTAATGTTGGTGGCTTGTGCCTGAACTCTTCCTGTCCTGGCCTGACTTAGTTTTTCAGGTTTCTTTGGGCCCCCTTGGCTGACAGAGGGGTCCATTTTAGTCAGTTGGAGGCTAAGAATTTTATTTTTGGTTTACAAAGATGTCAGACTATTAATTAACTCACTGAAGGTCACACAGAAACTAGACTCCCATCAGATCCCAAATCCATTTTTAATCCGTGACTTCAGCAAGCTACTGAACTCTGCTTTTCTGTTTCCTTAAATATAAGATGAGAATGAGTTCCAGTCCCTACCCGGCTGTCTGACCAAGCTCATTTCTTCCCAATTTCCTATTGATTGACGTTAGACAATTCAGGCCTGTGTCCTGGTTTTCTTTTTTTAAACATGAAACCCCTGTTCCTGTACCCAAGAACCAAAGTGGACCCTGACCAGGAGGAATTGAGGCACCCTATAGCCTTGGCTCCTCACATTGCCTTTCCAGGAATTGACCTGAGACACCACAAATGGGTTATTCAATGGGAGATGCTGAAGTAGGCCCTGGAAAAAGACTCCTGGAACCAAGGCTGCCCTTTAGCAGCCATCATAATGGAGACTCATACAAAGGAGTAATCAGAAAAGCCTCTTTGCAGAGACAGTAAGAGAAAGAGGTGGCCACTTGGAGAGATGCTGAGATGAGAAACCTCAGCTCCTGGGCCTCAGTCCTCTGTTCCAAACACTTAAGAGGCTGATAGTCAGCTGTCTCCTAAATTTTTATAAGTTTACTTCATTTTTTTACCAGAAGTTAGTTTAAAGGAGTTACTGTCTTATGATGAAATGATCCCTGAGACGAAGGGTTTCTGCAGAGATTAAATATGTTTAAATAAGGAAATATTTAGGTTGAAAAATATAAAATTGCAGATATGTGACCATTTTTAGATAAAAATATTTAAATAAAAACAGCAATGTCATCTGCTTTAATCTAGCATACATTGCAGTGCTTAGCACGGTACCTGAAAGCATCAGTCCCTCACTAGCCTGGCCTTGTCAGAGCTTGTCTTCATTTGAAATGTTGGTATTTTGCTCATAATGAATTTTTTGCATTCATTTTGATATTTTAATATTATGTTAACTATTTATCTTAATGACTGAATTTTTTGGTGACTTCTCAGTTTTGCACACGAGGCAAATGAGGCAGCTGCTCACCTCAGTCCTGGCCCTGACGCAGAGCTCATCATTAGCTCATTAATAGTGTACTTGTGGCTGGGTGTGGTGGCTCACGACTGTAATCCCAGCACTCTGGGAAGCCAAGGAGGGTGGATCATGAGGTTAGGAGATCGAGACCATCCTGGCTAACACGGTGAAACCCCATCTGTACTAAAAATACAAAAAGTTAGCCAGGCGTGGTGGCGGGCACCTGTATTCCCAGTTGCTTGGGAGGCTGAGGCAGAAGAATGGCGTGAACCTGGGAAGTGGAGCTTACAGTGAGCCAAGATCACGCCACTGCACTCCAGCCTGGGTGACAGAGCAAGACTCTGTATCAAAAAAAAAAAAAAAAAAGTGTACGTATTTGTTGTATTATTGAAGTTACTCATGGAAAATAACTGGATTGCAATCAACCAGTCCTTTTGTAATCAGTGTACCTGATTCATTAAAAGACAGTCTTAAAAAGTACTCCACACTCTCATGATGGAAAATTGCCCACATATCAGTACTCACACAAGATATACAATTTTTTTTTTTTTTTTTTTGAGTTTCAAGCTGTCAAGTCATGAAAGAAAGGATATATTTTTAGAATGTGGCTTTAGGGAGGAGTTTAAGAAAAAACATTAATTTAGTGTCTGTTCCCTGCTAGGCACTGTTCAGGTAAATTACAGATGTTAACTCATTGAAACTCAGAGCTACTCTGAAAAGTGGGTGCTGTTACTCTCACTGCAGAGACAAGAAAACTGATTATAATGAATAAATCAAGATCACATAGCAAGTGTATGACAGACATGCAGTTTGATGATTCTAAATATTTTCACAACACCATGCTGTCTCTCATTTAGTTTAGAATAATTTTGTGTCACTCTAGATTATATTTTCACTTTAAAAATCCTAGGAGCCCTAGAGACTATGGTAAAACAATACCCTTTTAAATCAGCACTTCACATAATTCTGGGATTTATTTTTTATTTTATTGTTCTTTTTTGAGATGGAGTCTTGCTCTGTCGCCCAGGCTGGAGTGCAAGGGCACGATCGTGACACACTGCAACCTCTGCTTCCTGGGTTCAAGTGATTCTCCTGTCTCAACCTCCTGAGTGTCAGGCCTCTGAGCACAAGCTAAGCCATCATATCCCCTGTGACCTGCACATATACATCCAGATGGCCTGAAGTAACTGAAGAATCACAAAAGAAGTGAAAATGTCCTGTTCCTGCCTTAACTGATGACATTACCTTGTGAAATTCCTTCTCCTGGCTCATCCTGGCTCAAAAGCTCCCCCACTGAGCACCTTGTGACCCCTGCCTCTGCCTGCCAGAGAGCAACCCCCTCTTGACTGCAATTTTCCTTTACCTACCTAAATCCTATAAAATGGCTCCAACTCCTATCTCCCTTTGCTGACTCTCTTTTTGGACTCAGCCCGCCTGCACCCAGGTGAAATAAACAGCCTTGTTGCTCACACAAAGCTTGTTTGGTGGTCTCTTCATGTGGACATGAGTGAAACCGAGTAGCTGGGATTACAAGCACCCGCCACTATGCCCAGCTAATTTTTTTTATTTTGTATTTTTAGTACAGACAGGGTTTCACCAAGTTGCCTAGGCTGGTCTCGAACTCCTGAGCTCAGGTAATCTACCTGCCTCAGCCTCCCAAAGTGCTGGGATTACAGGCATGAGCCACCGCCTCTGGCCTTATTTTTTTAACTGGGAGTCAATTGCCAGGCTACTGTGTACCTTTGCATTTATAAGTCGTAAGTGTTCATACGCAGCCATGAAATGCTAGGAGGAAGCTCTTCCACGGATTCATTCAGGCATTCACCGAACAAATATCTGAGACTTCATGCTGTGCTAGGCCCTAAGAAAATGACAGATTGCTCCTGCCCCACAGGACCTACTTACAATGTAGGGAGACACTGTGTGTTGAAATAATTTGCTGGCCACTTAGAAAAAACGTTGTGTTTGGACTCCTGTGTCACAACTCACCTCAAAACCAATCCTGGAAGCATATAAGAATTAATGTGAAAATTAAAACATAAAAGAGCTAGGTAAAAGTCGAAAAAAAAATCCTTGTGGCTTACATGTGGACTTTCTAGATATAATACTGAAAGCTAGAAACCATAAAGAAAATATTGTAACTTAAAAGTTCCCTTGACCACGGAGCTCTCTCACCTGAACACTAGTAAAGCACTGCGCAGATTCACGACTCATCCTGTCATTGTTTTCCTAATCAACACTAGCCCTAACAACTGTTGCAAAAACACAACTTGTCAGCACAATTTTTAATTGCTGCAACTTTTCCATTTTGAAAATTCAGGTTCTGCTCTTCACAGTGTAGCATCAAACAATCAGAGTTGCTGCTTACCATGATCTCACCAAGCCAAGGGGACCAAGCCTTCTTCCAACTTATTCTCCAGCCTACTGTGAAAAAAGTCACCAGGTAGCGGGAGAGAAAGTAGAGCACGTGCATTTCAAAGAACCTTAACTGGAGTCATCGGAGACTTCAGAACGTCTTGTCATATTCTTATTTCCTCAGTAAATGCAGAATAATGAGCATGTGGACACAAGCTTTGGCAATGAACACAGCCTAATCAAAGCTAATGCAAGTCAGGCAGGGCCTCCAAAGAATGTCTAATCTTTGCACCGTCGTTTTAATACGTTCGAAGGGCTTCAACACATTTAACCCCAAGAAGCACAAAGGCAGGAGCCTAAATTAAGTTCAAGAAGACGTCTCACCCACCTTGAGTGACAGGTGGGTAGAGAGCACTGGTGACACAGCTGTTCCCTCCCCAACAGCCCCACAGAAATGCAAAGCCAGTCAGATCCAACCCCGACTGCTCATCCTCCTGTCTTTTCTATCTCAGTTAATGAAATGGCCATCTACTCAAATCCTCAAGCTAGAAACTTATCATTGTTTCTCTTTCCTCTCTCCTGGTCCTCACAGCTGTTCTACCTTCTGAATACAATCCATGTCTCACCAGCTCTAAACCAGATTCTGGGCTCTGAGCCAGCATCATCTGTAGTGGGATGTAGTGGCCCCCTGAGGAGTTTATATCCCCCCAACTCCACCTACAAGCATCAAGAGTGATCTTTTGAAAATGTAAATCAGATCATATCACTCCCATGCTTCAAGCTCTTGAAATGCTCCCCGGCCACTTCGAATGACATACAAATTCCTAGTGGTGGCCTCTAAGACTCTACATGATTTGGTCCTGACTGGGTTTCTGACCTTTGTGATCATGTAGCTATAAAGCAACACTTTAACTGATTATTTGTAGAGCCCCACAATGGATTATAGAATATTATATATAGTTGAGAACAATATTTAAAAGAATATGTAGAGAAATACACGCACACAATACACACATACATATATACATATATATACACCTATGATTATATTTTAGAGAATGCATATGCTCATGCCACCATAGGAAGCACACAGGACCAGCCTCCTTGTTGTCACATACTCCCCTTTACAGAAAGAGCCCCAAAACAATTGTTGCCCTCTTCTCAGGGGGCATTTCAGAATCCTTGAGAAGGATATTCACTTAAACGCTTTCCATTTTGGCAATGAATATCTTAAGAGGGTTAGAACACTTGTCAGCTACCACTTACACACATTTCTTTCCTAAACTTCATGCTCTTCAACATTGAGGAAAAAAAATTAAGAACTATTCTTATCTTCAGGAAGACAAAGAATACAGTCTGCCTGAATTGTGAATTCAAATCTCTCATTCAAATTACTATTTCTATTGTGTAGAATTTCTCCTCTCATTCAAAAGAAAGAAATGTGAATCTTCTCATAGGGAGGGATGTGTAGCATTTATGTTCTGGAAAAATCCTCTGTGATGAGCCGCATTGTGCATGTGATGCCCACACCCTTCTCAGGATGTGAATCGCAGAGTCCATCATATCAGTGAGCCAAGAAGCTTGGGTATGTTTGCCAATGACTTAATACACAAGAGTGTGTGTTTTGGAAATTATATCTAACATAATGTTCATTTTGGAAAGCACTTACTCTGTGCCAGACAGTGTGCTGATTCTTATGCATGAATCATCTCTTAGCTCGAGACTTTTTTTTAAATGAGATTTATATTCTCATTTTACATGCAAGATGAATAAGCCAACTTTAGAGATTGAGCACCAGGTTCCCAGAAACAGAGCACTTACAGTCTATGCTCTGCCGCACCCATGAATTAGCATATATTGAAAACTATGTAGGGGCAACAAATGCACAGTACCCCATATAACTTGCTGGGGACCAGAACACGATACCTCCAAATATGGTGTCTTGGCAATCGAGGAAACTGCAGAACAAGAAAGTCACTCTGACCTCCTCCCACCTTTCTGTGTAAAACATAGTTATAAACGATTTCTCTGACCTTCCTCCCCTGAAATTAAGTTGTGAGACCCTCACTCCAGAGGAGCCCTGCCCCATTCCCAGGGGGAAGGAATGCTACTCAGAAAGGCCAAGGAGAATCTGAACAAGAGACCGTTCTAAGTTCCCCCCAGTTTATCACCATGACATCACACCCTTTCATCCAATCATAGTTCTACATGACTGTTGATTCTACATCAAACCTAAGCATACAAGTGCACGCTTTTCTCTAGATCTTCATTTCTGAAACCTCCTGTGCCATGCAAAACTTTAGTTAAATAAATTTTTTATGCTTTTCTCTTGTTAATCTGTCTTTTGTTATCAAGGTGTCAACCATGACCCTTGTGATGGGTGAGGAAAAGGTATTGCTTTTTCACCCCTACAAAACCCATAACATTTTAGCTCCGTCAGAGCCTTCCCCATCAAAAAGTAACATGCTAATTTCTTTTCATTGGGTTCAGTTATGTTACCATAAAATATGGTACCTTGACATTTGAGGAAACTGAAGAAGAAATATCACTCTGAGTGTCCCTGATCCTCCTTCCTAAAAGCATGTCCTAAAACCTAGGATGGATTTTCTGACCTTCTCCTGAAGCAGGTCATAGGACTCTTATTTGAGAGGTTCTCCCTATACCCAGAGGAAAGGAGTATCCTTATCTCCGAAGACACAGGGACACAGAGAAGAACCTGCACAAAAGCCTTGCTAAGTTACCTTCAGTGTGTTACCATGAGGTCTACCCATCTTGTCCAGTTATATTTCTTCATGACTGTACATCAAATGTAGCATAATACACGTTTTTTGTGTTTGTTTGTTTGTTTTTGGGATGGAGTCTTGCTCAGTCACCCAGGCTGGAGTGCAGTGGCACGATCTCGGCTCACTGCAAGCTCCACCTCCCAGGTTCACGCCATTCTCCTGCCTCAGCCTCCCGAGTAGCTGGGACTACAGGTGCCCGCCACCACGCCCGGCTAATTTTTTGTATTTTTAGTAGAGACGGGGTTTCACCGTGTTAGCCAGGATGGTCTGGATCTCCTGACCTGGTGATCCGCCCACCTCGGCCTCCCAAAGTGCTGGGATTACAGGCGTGAGCCACTGCGCCTGGTCAATACACAGGTTTTCTACTTCTTTGGTTCTTTATTTTTCATGAAGTCATGTCATGTAAAACTTATTAGTAAGTTTTATGCTTTTCTCTTGTCAATTTGTCTTTTGTTATAGGGGCCTCAGCCATGAACCTAGCAATGGCTGAGGAAAAGATACCTCTTTTCCCCTGCACTTTTAACTATCTATAACAGAAAAAACAAAAACAAAAAACAACTCACTTTGACAAGCACACATTGAAGTCTCCCCAGAGAAGGAATCAGAGCCGTAATTTGTTTTTTCTTTTAATTTAGATTTTACTTCTATCCTAGATCAGTCCCATTCTTTCTGCTATTTCTCTGGTCCCATACCTCTTTATTTTACCTCACAACTAGTTTACCAGCTCCCTTAAGGTGACCCATCATTAACTTTCTTTTTTAATCTTTCAGCTAGCCTATTGTCAACTACTCCCAAAGCCTGGAAAGAAGCTCTGCCCATTGTCACTCTCCTGCTCTTGATATATCTGATATTGTTTCTGATTCTGCTATTTTCTTACATGCTTATCAAAAAAGGCCTGATTTCCAAATAATGAGAAACACCGAACTAATATATTAAAATATGGAATTTGTGCAGATGCTTTATAGAGAAACAATTACATTCATAATGTCAATATTTAATGGTAAAAGTGAGGACTGAGCCTGGCTCATGAGGGATGCTGGTCTATTTCTCCATTTCACTTGGGAGAGCCACACTTGCTGGTTAAGCTCTTGAACAATTTCCTTGTGAGACAGAACCTTTAAGAACGACGTAGGCTAAGATGAGAAATGGAAACCAGCCAGTTCACTGACCTTAAAGAATACGAACAAAAGACCAGAACACCTGGTTGTTCTTTGGCAGGCACAGCAGCTGTGGTACACCTCTGGCTCCTGGCCTTCCCACCCATCAGCCATCCTAAATATACAGAACACAAAATTGGGAAGGGCTGTAAGCGCAGTGAGAAAACTCACTTAACTCACTTAAGGCTATCATTCTTTCTCATGTTTTTTTTTTTAAATAAAATTTTAAAATGTTCTCTTATGTAAAATATTAAAAGGAGGAAGAGATTTTATTTACCATAAGCAGCTATTGAAGAAGAGAGAATGATTCCTTGTTAACTGGATCTTTTCCTTGAGAAACAACAGCAGTGTTTGAAGTCTCTGGCATCTTACTTGGGAGGCTGGTAACAACTTGAATTCATCATTACAAATAAAGTTTTCATTGAAACTAATTTTTTTGTTCATTAAACATAAATAGAATCCTATGTAAAAGGAGAAAGTATTGTGTTAAAAAATGTATCTGGTGAAAAGTATATTAAGTTATTCAATTCTGTATTCATCCATCCACCCATCCATCCATCCATGTACTCTCTGTATACATTTGCTGAGAACCTATTGTATGCTGGGCACCATGAGAGGTGTTAAGATATCGAGGTAAACAAGATGCATCTAAGTTAATATATGCTTTCATCTTTTAAAACTGTACTTCATTCCTACCAAATATTTTTTAGCAACCCTGAGGATCAAGCTGAGAAACACTGGTTTCAGAGACACACACACACACACACACACACACACACACACACAGACACACACCCCGATGTAACCCAGTGCAGACTCAGCTGCCCACTGCTTACAAAGTCAGTAACAAGGAGGAAGTCTGTAGTGAAAGGAAAGTTACTTTGTTTCCAAAGCTAGCAGCAGGGAAGCAGGCTGCTTACTTTACGCCTCCAAAAACCACTTAAAACTTTAGGCTGGGGAGAAAAGTTTAAAAAGGGGAAATTGGAATGGGAAGCCCGTGGGAGGGTGCATTGCACAAGGTCTGCTGTCTTGTTCTGGTGCCTATTTCAAGCTGTGGTCCACTTGAAGCGCAGGTTGCTGTCATCTCAACAATTGACGAGTTGTTGACAGCCATCTTGAGGTCATCACTGGGATTTTGCAGCGGAGTCTCCATGCTTGGTCTTTTTTTTTTTTTTTTTTTTCTCTGAGACGGAGTCTTGCTCTGTTGCCCAGGCTGGAGTGCAGTGGCGCAATCTTGGCTCACTGCAAGCTCAGCCTCCCGGGTTCACGCCATTCTCCTGCCTCAGCCTCCCGAGTAGCTGGGACTACAGGCACCTGCCACCACGCCCGGCTAATTTTTTGTATTTTTAGTAGAAACGGGGTTTCACCGTGTTAGCCAGGATGATCTCGATCTTCTGACCTCGTGATCCACCCACCTCGGCCTCCCAAAGTGCTGGGATTACAGGCATGAGCTACCGCGCCCTGCCGCTTGGTCTGTCTTAACGTTAGGCCCTGGAACTTCTAAATAAGAACATAATTAGATACGTTACGTGCTTAAATAAACTAGATAAATGCGTGTGGGGTATACAAGCATACAGCTAGATAAATGCACCTGGGGTAAAGGAAAATATGGTGAGAAACGGAAGGAAGTAGGGTTTCAAAGTATCTTTCAAGGCTCTATTTTAAGACTAAGGAAAAACATTTCTAGAGATTGTTTCAAGGTTTCAACTTGAGACTGGGAAGAAAGGAAAAAGGAGAAAGAAGTTTTAAAGTGCTTTTTCAGGCAGGGCTGTTCGGTTACACTATTTAGGAGTTGGAGCAGCTGCCTCCAGATTTGTATGCACGCCTCTGCCCCTTTGTTTTCATGGCATGGCCATAGAACATGCCTTTGTCCATATCTTGCCCATAATCAAACCTCAGCTCCTGCAACTGCCCCCATAAACAGGCACTTATAACCCGCACATTCTGTGTGTCTTTATGTCAGCTGCCCCTTTCTGTTCTGGGTTACAGCTATTTATGTCAATGATTTTCTCCCCTCTACATCCTGTACATTATTTTCCAGGACAGAATCCCATCCATAGGTGCCTATCACAGTGCCCAGCACGTGACAGACCTCCATAGTAGGTATTCCATAAATATTTGAAAAATCACAAATTATTCTGAGAGGAGAAAGTGTGACATTGCTCCGGTGGCAGGACTTGTCTTGGAAAGAGAGGAAGAAGAAGTTTTCACTCTGAAGGATAGGGAGAAATAAAGAGAAACTGATGTAGGAAACAATTTTTTTATTGAGAAGAGATCAGATACAATGATGCTGCAGAAAAGATCTCACTGACAATTATTAACCACAGTGTTGTTGGTTTAACTTAAAAATCACTGTCCACAGACTTCCTAGAAAAAGGAACATAACATAATTGTATTTGGCAGTTCAGCCCCATCTTCTTTTTTTTTTTTTGAGATGGAGTCTCACTCTGTCGCCCAGGCTGGCTGGAGTGCGGTGGCGCGATCTCGGCTCACTGCGAGCTCCGCCTCCTGGGTTCACACCATTCTCCCGCCTCAGCCTCTGGAGTAGCCGGGACTGCAGGCGCCCGCCACCACGCCCGGCTAATTTTATTTTTGTATTTTTAGTAGAGACGGGGTTTCACCGTGTTAGCCAGGATAGTCTCCATCTCCTGACCTCGTGATCCGCCCGCCTCGGCCTCCCAAAGTGCTGGGATTACAGGCGTGAGCCACTGCCCCCGGCCAGCCCCATCTTCTTTAATCCTATGACCTCGATAGCTTTGCCCACAAAATATATTTACATTTTTTCCTTCAGTTTTCGACCTATTTTTCAACTCTTTTTGAAAGTCCTAAGACCCACTGTAAACTAGTTAATCATACAACCCATCGTTGAGTATCATTTATGTGACTAATTTCTGTCTTCCTTTTCTTACGATTTCATGACGTTATATCTTACTGCATCCAAGTTTTATCTGTAGCTGTGTGTGCTGGCAGATGAAACATTAAATAAAATATGTGGCAAGATCTAAGTCTGTTGCCGTCATTTATGTGGGTCTTTTTCAGTGAAGTCATTAACATTTCTTTCAACACGTTAGCCATACACTTTTATTTATTATAACATAATAAATTCACCGATTTGAGCCATTGAGTCACATTTCTTCGGCCTATGGAACACATTTGATAGAGCTATTATTCTCAGAGTAATAAGTTCATAGAGAATTGGGATGGGCAGTTGAAACATGGGTTACTTAACACCAGGAGACAGAAAAGCATGAAGAGCTAACTCGTATGCCTCTGAGTGTGTGGTCACACTGAACATGAGGGGTACCAAGGGCACATCTCCCCTGGCGCGATTCCTCTCCTTTCTGGGGGACCTGGAGAAGGGGAGGTAGGGGAGGAGGCTGGTGTGGCTATACAATGTTTCCCACAGTGAGAAGATACCAGTGCTTTTTAAATTATTCCCCACATCACTTCACCTTTCCTTTTTCCTACCTGAAGCTGTGTTCTGGGACAATGGCTGCAACTGCAGGTGCCAGAAACAGGAATGCCCCTGAAACAAGAATCTGTAACTATACTTTTAAACTTTGATGTCACAATTTCTAAGAAACTGGTAGAGCAGATTTTACCTTCACCCTGTCTGACAAGGCTGGAATTGACAGGGAATGCCGCTGTACTGCCTAGCGGTCGAGAGAGCCCGCTGGTTCTGTACCTATGTAACCCTGCCCCATGGGCATGGGAATGGACGGAGAGGCACTTGCTACACTAGTGTTGCTTCTGGCAATCTGAACCAGCACGGGGGCCTCACCTAACATCCCTTCCGAAGGTAGAAAATTAAAACTAACTGGCTGGGCGTGGTGGCTCATGCCTGTAATCCCAGAAGTTTGGGAGGCCAAGGCAGGCAGATCACGAGGTCAGGGGATCGAGACCATCCTGGCTAACACGGTGAAACCCCATCTCTACTAAAAGTACAAAAATTAGCCAGGCATGGTGTCGGGTGCCTGTAGTCCCAGCTACTCGGGAGCCTGAGGCAGGAGAATTGCTTGAACCCGGGAGGTAGAGGTTGAAGTGAGCTGAGATGGAGCCACTGCACTCCAGCCTGCACGACATAGTGAGACTCTGTCTCAAAAAATAATAATAATAATAAATAAAACTGATAACTGGAGAAAAGAAAGAATAATCGGTGAGAGTAAATAAATGAATAAATGGGTTATGCAATGAAAACCCAATATTACATTGGTACCTTGTGTATTAATTGCAGTTTCTTATTTCTATATTCTTGGTGCTCTGGCATTTGGCCCTCACTGACTGTAGAGGGTAAAGCTCACTCCTAGAAATAGCAAACATGGCCCAGAAGCACGCCTTTCATATGCAAACCAGACGACCCACAGCCCAGAGCCCTCAACTCTTTCTTTTATCACGCGCAGACATCCAATCAATATTCCTCTGCCCCAAGTCATCTGAGAGACAGGAACCAGACAACTCTGGACAGCCTCTATACCCCAGGGCCCACCGAAATTATTCAAATAGCCAGTGCTAAATCTGCTTACCTTGCTTCACTCATTCTTTCCCACAGAAATCACAGTACTGGCTAGAGCCCACATTTTCTTCCTGCTCCCTCTGCCTCCCGACCAACCTGGTGCTTCCCCAGGTGGCCCTGTGTGGCATGGAGTGTGTCTACCCCACTCCCCCAACCCTAACTGAGTAACCACCCCCTCAACTGTGAGTAACAAGCTGTCTTTTGAAGTGCCTTCATCTCCTGATCTTTTGGCCTCACTATACCTGCATAGCAATGAAACCTAAGTTTTAAAACACCTTGAGACGGTCAGGTGCCGTGGCTCACGCCTGTAATCCTAGCACTTTGGGAGGCCAAGGTGGGTGGATCACCTGAGGTCAGGAGTTGAAGACCAGCCTGGCCAACATGGCGAAACCCCGCCTCTACTAAAAATACAAAAGTTAGCTGGGCATATTGGTAGGAGCCAGTAAACCCAGCTACTTGGGAGGCTGAGGCAGGAGAATTGCTTGAACCCTGGAGGTAGAGGTTGCAGTGAGCCAAGATCGTGCCACTGAACTCCAGCCTGGGGGATACAGCGAGACTCTGTCTCCAAAAAAAAGTAAAATGAAATAAAAAATAAAACACCTCGAGAGTGGCTCAGAGCAAGAAATGTGTTGACCTAGAAGGAGGAAGCTGAGGCAAAATTAGTATCAATGGAGTTTATTTGGGCCAAGCTTAAGATTGCAACCCAGGAGCATAAGATTGAAGTTGCTACCATATACACTCCATTTAGCAGCAGTTACAAGTAGGTTTATAAAGACAAAAACTGGGGGACAGGGAGTGGGCTGGTACAAACTGGTTTGTCAGGAATCCTTACTGCTTTACAGAAATAACATTGATTAATGATTCGCTACACATCCTTAAGCTGTAGGGTGTGGCATTATTAAGTTAATTTACAGCTGCTGGTGGCAAAAGCAAGCAGTTCCAAGAGAGGAATACAGAGCTCAAAGCAGGGAGGAGGACGTGACTGCTGCCTCCTTTTAATCTCTCTTTGGGCCTGATAATTAAAAGGACTTGCATTTCTCAGATAAGAGTTCTTTTCTTTCCTCAAATAAAATTGTCTCTTAGGAAAGTTATGCCAGTTGCCAGAAAGAGAAGCCAAGGCTACTTCTGCTTTTGGAAACTTACAAGGTCAAATGGAAGCCTGCAAACCTGAATAACCAAAGGTCATGAGGCCTAATATGGTAGAAAGTCACTGGCCTGAAATCAGTCATTTCTAGTAATCTCTGGACTAGTTTCCTATTTACACATTCACGATTCAGTGCTTTGGGGATGTTTTCTTGTGCCTGCAACTTTCACTTTAAGCCCTCACATAGTAACAATAACACGGTTTATTAAGTCTATCACTATGTTAAGCATTCACATTTATATCTTCTGCAATTGTCCAGGAACCCTTCATGGTAAGCAAAGGTATCTCTACTTTAATAAGATAGAACCTGAGATATATAGAGAAAATAATTTCACAAAGTCACAAAGCTAGCAAGTGACAGAACCAGAGCTGTTTTCTTTGAATTCAGCCTCTATGTCCTTATACCAAAGCCCCTCTCAAGAGCATTTGTTAGATTCTCAAGTCTAGCCAAACAACCTTCTGCAAACCCAAATGATAATAGAGTACCATTCTTTTTTTTTTTTTTTTTTTTTTTTTTTTTGAGAAGGAGTCTCGCTCTGTCGCCCAGGCTGGAGTGCAGTGGCGCAATCTGGGCTCACTGCAAGCTCCACCTCCCGGGTTCATGCCATTCTCCTGCCTCAGCCTCCGGAGTAGCTGGGACTACAGGCGCCCGCCACCACGCACAGCTAAAGTTTCATATTTTTAGTAGAGATGGGGTTTCACCATGTTAGCTAGGATGGTCTCAATCTCCTGACCTCGTGATCCACCCACCCCAGCCTCCCAAGGTGCTGGGATTACAGGTAGAGTACCTTTCTTATAGGATAAGTGTGTGTGTGCCTGTGTGTGTGCATGGTGTATGTTACTCATTTGATGAGTACCACAGAGTTTTTTGAGTCAAAACGTGACTGGCAAAATGCTCTTAATTGAAGAAAACCACAGATGAACCATGTACAGTCTGAGACTCTTTCAAGTAACTGAAACAGCTCTTGTCCTCCCTTATAAGATCTCTGACAATAAACCTACCAATGTCCTGCATTCATAAAATGTGCTTTTTTTTTTTTTAGAACGTTGGAATGAATTGTATCTCAGTGAAATTAGAACTATGTCCCTCCTCAATTATGAGATTTGGTTTGTGACCACTGGTTTATTATATTGATAATGAAATCTCACAATTAACTTCTTTTCTGATCAGGAACCCACCCGATTGGCAAACATTGAAAAGGTGGATGGCATTAAGACTTGCCAAGGATGTGGAGCAACCTAGAGACACACGTTGTTGAGGGAGTATCCATTGCCACAACCACCTTTGAATACAATATTTATTATTTTCATTCAAATAATAGAAAATATACATACTCTACCACTCAAATTTGCCTCTTTTAGTTTTGTATCTTGGAGTAGACTTGTAGAATCGGAAGGCACCATACATAGATATTTACTGAAACATTGTTTTAATCTGTTTAATCAAATGAACAAAAATAATTCAGAGTACATTATCCACAGAATGGATCAATAAATCATGGATATGCACCCAATGGAATACCATAGAGTAGAGAAAAAGAATACATTGCAGCTGTGAGAAACAATGTACATGAAATCAGAAACATAATACTGCGTGAAAGAAGTAAGGCTGCGTGAGAGTACATGCAATATGCTTCCATTTATATAAAATGCAAAAAGGCGCAAACCTAACCAATTTAGAAACATTCTGGAGCATGGAAAGTTGCATTTACATACTCAGATGTAGTTTCTACAAATCCAAAATATTTTAAGCAGTATTTTTATTAGTTTACATAGCATATGTAACTCTGAAAGGGAAGCAAGTAGGCATAGATACAAAATAATATTCATAAAATCTACACAACCTACATACAATGACAACATAATGAGCATGAATGTACCGATTCAGTTTTAAAAATAAACATTCTCGGCCGGGCGCAGCGGCTCACGCCTGTTATCCCAGCACTTTGGGAGGCCAAGGCAGGTGGATCACCAGGTCAGGAGTTTGAGACCAGGCTGGCTAAGATGGTGAAACCCCATCTCTACTAAAAATACAAAATTAGCTGGGTGTCATGGAGGGTGCCTGTAATCCCAGCTACTTGGGAGGCTGAAGCAGGAGAATCACTTGAACCTGGGAGACGGAGGTTTCAATGGGCCAAGATTGCACCTTTGCACTCCAGCCTGAGCGACAGAGCAAGACTCCTCAAAAATAAAATAAAATAAAATAATACAAAATAAAATAAAACAAAATAAAAATAAACATTCTCACTTTCTGTAGTCTTCTGTGTGCTTTCACCCCTTTCCTCCAAGTAAAAAGAAACCCCATCCTCTATTTTATTTTGTTTCATATTTTTACTCATTGGTGTGTCCACATCATTTTCTTGCTTTTTAAGATTGGAGATCTCTTTGACAACATTATGTTTCTTTATTTGCTTCCGGCCTTTAGAGCCTGTGCATACTCTACTTATGTGCATGCAGTTTTAACTTGAATGTAATATCTATTACATGAATAATGTTCCATTTCCCAATTCGTATCTATATTCCAGGAGTGGCACATATGTTAGAGCAAGAGCAGAACAAACTGCATTTTTCATCACTGCACTTTAGACATAAGTCATGTTAACATGTCAGGTATCTTGGCGGATACAAGATTACTAATGTCAGGTTATTTAACTAGGCAATTACAAGGAGCCTATATTTAAACTCGATTTTAAAAAGCACGTTTTAAATAAGAAAACTTAACAAGCCATGGGCTGAGTCCTGACAGCTGGGCCCCGCAGCGGCCACGTCACTGAGAGGGAGAGATTGTCTCTGTGGCAGTGTGCACCAGGGCTACTGCCACAGGAAGCTGCTCCTCAGACCCAGCACAGCACCTGCCACACGGAGAGGAGGGGTTGGTAGAAGAGTCTGGGTCCCCGCACCCTTCCTGCCCCAAGAATGTCTGCTTTGAGCTGCTTTATTCATCCAACTTGCAGGTGACATTTCATCTGAAAGACATGTTCTGAAGCAAAACACTAAACAAATCATTGAACTAGGTATAAGATCTCTCCACTTCTCAACTGTTCTGGTATGACCATTTAAATTGTCACAAGCATAATTATCCAAATAATAGTAAATGTGTGGCTAAATTAAAATAGATAAGCACTACATCTTGATGAATGCTTTTAATCAATTCTCACTAAGCCAAAACAAAATTTGAAAAAAATTGTTTTACTCAATTACCCAAAACTGTATTTTCTTTTTAAATTGATGCATAATATTTGTACATATTTATGGGGTACATAAATATGATATTTCATTGTATGCATGGAATGCGTAGTAATGAAGTCAGGGTATTTGGGGTGTCCACCACCTTTTATCATTTCCTTGTGTTGGAAACATTTCAAGTCCTTTCTTCTAGCTGTTTTTGAAATATACAATACATCATTGTTAACTATAGTCACCCTACAAATATTTCTGTGATTGAACCCTAGAATTTATTCCTTCTAACTGTATGGTGATACCCATTGACCAACCTCCCCTCATTATCCCATCCCCCTGACCCACATGCCCTTCCCAGCCTCTCGTATCTATCATTCTACTCTCTACCTCCGTGAGCATCTTTAGCATCCACATGAGTGAGAACCTCTTTAGCATCCACATGAGTGAGAACATGTAATACAAAAATCATATTTCCTACACATGTTCACTGTTTCCCAAATAAAACAAATTTTAGAGGATTGACATACAGTCTTGATATTTATTACTGAATTATTATAGCTTTGATATCAAAAACAAGAAAAATACTTTGTGTTAGTTGACTGACTCACACTCCTCACACTCCTTTATACAATTTAGATATACACACACACACACATACCATAACCACCATAACACACAAAAGCTTTTGAGCATTTCAAAGCATTTAGTTCAAATAAAAATTATTCTCAAGAATAAAATTTTATTTTTCAAAAATGTCTAGGTTTATATTTTTTCTATATTAACCTCTAAAGCTATGTAAACAAATTAAAATATGACTTAAAATATTTTGGATTTGTAGAAATTGCATTTTAGTATGTAAATGCCATTTCCTATGCTCCAGAAACACTTATTTTTATTTTCATTTTTATTTTTTTGAGATGAAGTCTTGCTCTGTCGCCCAGGCTGGAGCGCAGTGACGCAATCTTGGCTCACTGCAACCTCTGCCTCCCAGGTTCAAGCAATTCTCCTGCCTCAGCCTCCCAAGTAGTTGGAACTACAGGCATGTGCCACCATGCCCAGTTAACTTTTGTATTTTTTTTAGTACAGACAATGTTTCACCGTGTTGGCCGGGATTGTCTCAATCTCTTGACCTCATGATCCGCCTGCCTTGGCCTCCCAAATTGCTGGGATTACAGGTGTGAGCCACCGCACCCGGCCTCTCCAGAAACTTTTCTAAATACAGGAAGTACTTCATATAGGCCAGCAACATTCCTGATTTGTTTATTCAAAGATGACTAAGAAGTTACTAGTCAACTTTTTACATTTTACGTGAGATTTTTTCTAGCTTAAAAATTGAGATATAAATGAGTTGGAACAAATTATTAATATGGAATTACTGTTTAAGGATAAATGGTTTGCGAGTACTAAGTCATCAGTTACACTTGTGAGCTGGCTGACAACCTGGCACAGCTGAAAATACCAATTAATTTTCTATAGTCCAGCCCGTCATGAGGAAAAGCAGAAATGCCCATCTGGACACTAAGAGAATCCCTGTGGGCTCTCACTCATTGCATTTCAATTATATTTAGGATGAGAGAAATGGCAAAATAATTAGACCTTAGTGAAATTCAGAAATGTGTGAATCTTTTCCAAAACTTTATTAGACTTTAGTGATGCACCACATTCCCAGATTGGATGAGCAGCAGTTTATTGCCACATGGACAACTATCACAGAAAATGTTTAGTGACTGGAAAAGCTTGAATACAAAATGTATTTCCAGTAACTCTGATGGAATTGATATTACATTTGCCCACAAAGTTGTCACTTAGCGGCTTCTAGTGTTTAGGTAATACACACAAGTGACGGGGCAAGGCTCACTGCAGTGATGCAAGACCATAACAGGTCTTAGTTCCTGATGGAATCAATAGAGTAGCTGATAAAAGGGCTCTCTGAGTCACTCGGTGCCTCAGTCCATTTTTGCATTGCTATAAAGGAATACCTGAAGCTGGGAAACTTATAAAGAAAAGACGCGTATTTGACTCAGGGTTCTGCAGGCTGTACCAGAAGCGTGGCACTGACACGTGCACCTGGGGAGGGCCTCAAGCTGCTTCCACTCATGCGGGAAGGTGGGGTGGAGTGTGCACAGATCACATGGTGAGAGAGGAGGCAAGAGAGAGGGGAGGTGCCAGGTTCTTCTTAACAACCAGCTCTTGCAGGAGATAACAGAGCGAGAACTCACTCATTACCCCCACTCCCCAGAACCAAGACGTCCACGAGGGATCCGACCCCATGACCCAAACACCTCCCATTAGGCCCCACTTCCAACACTGGGATCAAATTTCAACATGAGGTTTGGAGGGTTCAAATATTAGTGACTGGAATGTGGATCATTACATTATTATTTCTTTAGACACATCAGTTACTCTAAGGATTTGCACCATGTATCCATATGAATTGATATCCCCATGGCCAATCCAGGAATGCTTATATATCTGCTCACAACACTTTTATCAGGCTCATTAGTTCAATGCAATGTAACATTTAGAATACATCACAGAGTAGCATAGTAAGGAAAGGCCTTTATATTTTGTTGTAAGTGTGATACAAATATGCTGGAGGACTTTAATGTGAATTATGAGTTGGGAAGATAAATTGGGCAGCTGCAGAAAAATAGGCTGAAGGTGGGCAAAGGCCAAGGCAAGGATACAGGTGGGGGCCATGTTGGCAGCCCAGGCAGAAGGAGATGGTGGCTTGATCCAGGGTGGGGGTAGAGGTGAAATGGGGTAAGATTTCAGAAGGAGAGTGAAGTCAGACTCTACAGATTTTATGATCAACTGCATGTAAATTTGAGAGAACCGGAAGAACTGAGGACAACTGTGACATTTGGCCTGAATGAGTGGGTGGATGACTTGCTGCCTCTTAGACTGGAAATGCTTAAAGGGAAGGAGATTTGGGAAGTGAAAACCAGGAGTTCATGTTTGAACACGTTAAGCTGGACATGACATTGAGACATCCGAGTGGATGTATGGAGAGGGCTGAGGACTGTGTCACCAGGAGCTCACAGGAGAGGTGGTGGGAGGGAAATCCTGCAGAGACTTCAGACTCTGGCTGGGATTTAAGTCTGTGAGAGAGGACAGCAAAGCAGCCAAGAGCTGAGCCCTGAGGTCTCCAACCTTGAGAGGAAGTTGTGACTTCAGCAACAGATTTTCAGTGTTGCTCTCCTTTTTGGCTATAGTTCCATTCGCCCTGCCTGTGCACCCAACCACCTGCCCTCAAGTGTACATACTGAGCAACAGGAAGAACTGCTGATCAGATTTTTTTTTAAGTGTAAAAACAGCAAAGAAACAACGGACCACTCCTTTCAAAGGCAGAAACAGGGATGTTTTGCTCCTTGGTTAAGCTAAATCTGGGCATGATGACAGCTTCATGGCCCTTCCCTGAACCCCTACCTACCGATACTGAGGAGTTTGTACAGTTCCAAGAGTGTTTCAGTAAACAATCATTTTGTGCAAGGTACAGTTACCTACAAGTTAACAGAAAACCCTGTTCACCTGGTTTAAACAGTTAAATCTCACAAGCAAGGATCTGGAAGAGAGAGCAGATTAGGGTCGGTCTGCTCCAGGGCCTGCGGTGTTACCAGAACCTACTATCTCCATCTGTTGGCACTGCCATCCCAGGCATGCACCCTGCCCTCGGGCTCGCTCCTCGCTGGTCCTAAGGTGACCTCACGTCAGTCAGGACAGCACCAGTGGAAGGAGAGCAGTGAACCTCTGCTCTCGCTTTTTTATGTCAGTGTGGAACTCTTTCTCAGGGGCTCCCAGATTCCTCATGGCTCCGTTGCCAGAATTTGGTCAGAGGCTCCCCCTAAACCAGAGGTAATAAGGTCAGCATGACTTCATGGTGACTTTGCTCCTAGGCTGGAAATTGGGTCACCTTCTCTTAGCACACATGAGCCAAAGCAAGGCTCTGATGGCAAGTAAGTGGGGGTGGAGGCAGGGGCTCGGCTGCTGTGGAAGAAGCAAACAGCAGTGTGGGCAGTGTATAGCTTCAATTTCCAGGTGGGCCCAGCCAATGTGTGTTCCTTCTGGGGAAGGGAACATGAGGTCATTGTGGGGCAGGAAGAGTGGAGACCAAATCCACGCACCCTGTGGAATACAAAGCAATGAGGAACGTGTACCAGCCCACAGCTAACAAGCTGGGGAGACAGGAGGCTGAGACCCCGGACAACCCCGATCCCAATTGAAAAAGACACTCCTTTTAGGTGACAGATTCTTGGCTGGACCAAAATTTCTTCATTCCCCTGAACCCTCCCCAAGGCCCATCTGTGCACTTCCTTATAAAGTGCAGTTTAGCAAGAACCTTGCTAAGTCAGTTTAGTAAGAACTCCCCACTCTCAATATCTGATCACCGCAATACCCAATCAGGTTTGTCATCTTCCACTGTCCCCCGGTTGATACCTCATCAGCCTGGCCTGTCTTCAGCAAGAATCCTACTGGGGGTAGCTTTAGCCAGAATCCCCCAGCCCTGCTGTTTCCTCTTCATAATTTTCCGCCCACTGGCCCCCACCATGCCCTTGGTTATAAATTCCCACTTGCCCATGCTGCATTTGCAGCCCAGTTTCTCTCCTCCACTATGAAATCCCGTTGCCATGGGCCCTATACCCGTCTCCATAGATCCCTCCTTCAGAAAAGTCTCTTGTACGGTGCTTTAGCGAGTGTCACTGAATATTGTTTCTCTGTTATATAAGAGTGAGAAAAGGAAGCCCTACTATGTGGGGCATAATTGAAACATGGATGTGCGTGCATTTCAGCTGATGATTCATTCATTCAGTAAGTAAGTAAGTAAGTACTAATTAGGCACCTAACTGTGTCTGGAAATGTGCTAACTGCTGGGCACAAAGACTATAAATTTATAGATCATAGATCTATAGGAAGACATGGATATATGTTCAGGTAAGTATAGAGTGCCAGGGCAGAGCTCTGGGTAGGCCCAGAAAAGTGATAGATGGCACTTTCCTGTGGGAACAGGATCATGCCACAGAGGGGCTTTGTATGATCTAGGCCTAAAAAATGGTTATTTCCATGTCAGAAAGTGGAGAAAAAAGCATTTAGAACATGCAAACATGAACCTAGGCTGAAAACTTAATGTCTACGCATTTTAACCCTATTTCTATGTCAACTGCAAATATGTCTACAGTTCATTTTATGACGTGCAAAGACAGGCTGCCTTTCTGCTCAGTCTGGACATTAGTTGAAAAAATACCATGGAACAATACCTAAGAAAATCAGTCAATATTTGGCATAAAAATCAAGCACATCTAGCCCCATGCCTGCTGAGGTTGCCTGCCAAGATTCTCCCACAGAGGAGAAATTCTAGTAATTTTCAGTGCATCACTGGCTTTTTTCCTGATTCTGCCAGAAAACATCTGTTTGTTCCACGACTTGTCAGTAGGTTTATTCCCTTTAATTTTCACTTTGTGGCATAGAATGTCTAAGTAACAGATGAAAGAAAAAAAAACAGTTGCTGCCACTCAATGATAAGGTCTTTCTCTGGACCAGGGGTTCTCAATCTGGAGGGATTTTGCCCCTCAGGGGACATTTAGCAATGTCTGGAGACATTTTTGATTGTCGTGACTTGGGTGGGAGAAATTACAGTTTAAATTGCACTCTTATGTTCAATCATTTTTAAACGAAAGACTTCTTTCTCCTCGTGTGTGTGTGTGTGTGTGCACGTGTGTCCCCCCCACACATGTACCCACACTGAAAATAAGGAGAGGTTTTCTATTCACACATCCTTCCCTTCTCTAGCAGGAGCGGGACAGAGCTATCCCTTGCCTTGGCTACCTGTGGTGTGGGTGCAGTCCCCTTTCTCGAGTGGCCATGGGTTCCCCTTGTGTGGCAGGTGTACAAATAATCATTCCTTCAAGGAGTGAATTTTTGGGAACTTTGCAAGATCTTACGAGCCCAGGGCCTTGTTTCTGCAAAGTTCATTGGCATGGAAGATCCTTCTCAAACTGACATCACATCTCTCCCCAGCTTCTGACCAAACTTCCTTCGTAGAGATTCCCTTACACCGTAAGCATTTTTGTGAAGATGGTGGAGCCAGGAAAACGGCTTAACCTCAGCCTCCTGCTGTGGTGCTGTTAACTCCATAGACACGCGTGGACCCTTGCCATGCCCCAGGCTAGAAATGGCTGCTCTTTGAAGACTCCTTTCTCAACTCTCTATGTTCTCTTCTTCCCTTTTCTCCAGCCTCAGCAGCTCATCTTCTCTGCCAACTGTGTAGCTTAGCAACTTCCCAATGAGGGACTCACTCATTCTGCACTTTAGGGTTTAGGGTCCCAATCTCCAGGAGTAATCTTTTCTCTTAGGGCTACATCCTTTGGCTTTAGAGAGGTGAACAAGACTAGGATCTTTTCAGGAACATAGCACTCCCCAACTAGGTGACCATTCCTCCACCCTAGGTCCTTCTCTGATGTCCACTGTGGGACAAGAGTCTGGGAGAGGGTTTGTTCTCCCGAATTCAGACCTCCCAGCAAGCCTGTGGGAACCTGGGTGTCCTGAGAGGCAGCAATAACTGGAATGCCTTGTTCTCGGCTCTGAGCCTTACCCACAAATTGGCACAATTTTTTTAAAGTCTCTCCTGACACCTAATGCATCCTGTTATTCACAAAAGCACTAATTGAAGAAAATATTGTTTTCCAAAAGTGTCCAATGTTTTACATATTCCTTCTCTACCTTTCACTTCGATTCAGCTATGTATTCATATGCAAAACCTAGAACTCTTAGAACAAAGGCTTTCCACTCCTGTCTCCCTCCATTCAGCCATGGCTGTCAGCAATCTGTCCAACATGAGAGGGACCAGAACCTTCTTCATCATCTCCCTCACAACTTCCAGCAGTTCCAGTTGGCCAAATGTGGTTCAAGACAACAGTTCAGCTTAACAAACCTCTCTGTTAGATGTCTGATGCCTGATGCATGAAGCTTCCTCTCATCCTTTTTTTCCATTCTAAAATGTATGTACTTGAGTGAAGGGTGGAAGGATAGAGAAGTTAATATAGTCACATAGCAATAACCTAGTTTAGGTGTTTCACAGCTTACTTTTCTAAAAGTAGACAATCCGGCCAGGCGTGGTGGCTCATGCCTGTAATCCCAGCACTTTCGGAGGCTGAGATGGGTGGATCATGAGGTCAGGAAATCGAGATCATCCTGGCTAACATGGTGAAACCCCATCTCTACTAAAAATACAAAAAATATTAGCCAGGTGTGGTGGCGGACACTTGTAGTCCCAGCTAGTCGGGAGGCTGAGGCAGGAGAATGGCATGAACCTGGGTGGCGGAGCTTGCAGTGAGCCGAGATCATGCCACTGCACTCCAGCCTGGGCTACTGAGCAAGACTCCGTCTCAAAAAAATAAATTAATTAATTAAATAAAATAAAAGTAGACAATGCAAAGTATAACTAATGAGTGAAGGAATTTTTACAAGTATTATAACCTTTCTCATTATGTTTAGAAAATAAATATATTGAATAGATTTATATTTTTGTTCTTGTTTCTTACCTGTTTAGTCAACTGATTTTCTTTTTTTCTTTTTCTTGAGATGGAGTCTTGGTCTGTCTCCCAGGCTGGAGTGTACTCTGTAGTGGCATGATCTGGGATCACTGCAACCTCTGCCTCCTGGGTTCAAGTGATTCTCCTGCCTCAGCCTCCCAAGTAGCTGGGATTACAGGCATACACTATCAACCCTGGCTAATTTTTGTATTTTTAGTAGAGGTGGGGCTTCCCCATGTTGGCCAGGCTGGCCTTGAACTCCTGACCTCAAATGATTTGCTTGCCTCAGCCTCCCAAAGTGCTGGGATTAGAGGCATGAGCCGCCGTGTCTGGCCAATTTATTTTCTTTTGAATTGAATTTAAATGCTGTCAGGTTAAAGTTTTGAAAGGATGGTGATTATTAAAAAGTCAGGAAACAACAGACGCTGGCAAGGCTGTGTAGAAATAGGAACACTTTTACACTGTTGGTGGGAGTGTAAATTAGTTCAACCATTGTGGAAGACAATGTGGCGATTCCTCAAGGATCTAGATCCAGAAATACCATTTGACCCAGGAATCCCATTACTGGGTATACACCCAAAGGATTATAAATCATTCTGCTATAAAGACACATACACATGTATGTTTATTGCAACACTATTTACAAAAGCAAAGATTTGGAACCAACCCAAATGCCCATCAATGATAGACTGGATGAAGAAAATGTGGCACATATACACCATGGAATACTACGCAGCCATAAAAAGAATGAGTTCATGTCCTTTGCAGGGAAATGGATGAAGCTGGAAGCCATCATTCTCAGCAAACTCACACAGGAACATAAAACCAAACACTGCATGTCCTCATTCATAAGTGGGAGTTGAACAATGAGAACACATGGACACAGGGAGGGGAACATCACACACCAGGGCCTGTCTGGGGGTAAGGGAAAAAGGGAGGGAAAGCATTAGGACAAATACCTAATGCATGTGGGGCTTAAAACCTAGATGACTGGTTGATAGGTGCAGCAAACCACCATGGTACATGGTACGTGTATACCTATGTAACAAAACTGAACATTCTGCGTAGGTATCCCAAAACTTAAAGTGAAATAAAAAATAAAAAATTAAAAGATTTAAAAAATATATACTTTTTTTGAGACAGAGTTTCACTTTGTCACCAGACTGGAGTGCAGTGGCATGATCTCAGCTCACTGAAACCTCTGCCTCCCCGGTTCAAGCGATTTTCCTGCCTCAGCCTCCTGAGCAGCTGGGACTACAGGCACACGCCACCACACCTGGCTAATTTTTGTATTGCTAGTAGAGACGAGGTTTCACCATGTTGGCTAGGAAGGTCTCTATCTCTTGATCTCGTGATCCACCCGCCTTAGCCTCCCAAAGTGCTTGGATTACAGGCATGAGCCGCCGCACCCGCCGCAAAAAATGAAAATTCTTTTTTTTTTTTTTTTAAGATGGAGTCTCGCTCTGTTGCCCAGGCTGGAGTGCAGTGACGCCAGATTGGCTCACTGCAACCTCCGCCTCCTGGATTCAAGCGATTCTCCTGCCTCAGCCTCCTGAGTAGCTGGGACTACAGGCGTGTGCCACTACGTCCAGCTAATTTTTGTATTTTTAGTAGAGATGGGGTTTCACTGTGTTAGCCAGGATGGTCTCCATCTCTTGACCTCGTGATCCGCCCACCTCGGCCTCCCAAAGTGCTGGGATTACAGGTGTGAGCCACTGCGCCAGGCCAAAAGAGAGAAAATTCTAATAAAAAATAATAAAAGAATGCAATGAACTGCTTCCATGGGTACTTAAAGTACTAAACCTGTTACAGTTCAAAGCATTCATTATTGATTTTCTTGAACAGATTTTGTCCATACAAAATATTTATGCTAATCTCCCATTCCGTAGGTTGCCTCTTGATTTTGTTGATTATTTCCTTTGTTATGCACAAGCTTTATTTCACTTGTTCATTTTTGATTTTCTTGTCTGTGATTTTGATGTCATGTCCAAAAAAATCATTGTCAAGATAAATGTCAAGGAGCTTTCTCCTTCAGTTTTCTAGGCATTTTATGGTTTCAGGTCTTACATTTAATTCTTTAATCCGTTTTGAGTTAATTTGTGTGTATTATAAAGGTCCAGTGTCATTCTTTTACAAACCACATAAGTGTTTAATATCCAAAATATATTAGAGACTCATGCAACTGAAACGCAAGAAAACAAATAGCCAATTTTTAAAAATGGGTAAAGGACACGAACAGACATTTCTCAAAAAGACATACAAATGGCAGACAAGCAGCCGGGCGTGGTGGTGGGCACCTGCAGTCCCAGCTACTCGGGAGGCTGAGGCAGGAGAATGGCGTGAACCCGGGAGGTGGAGCTTGCAGTGAGCCGAGATTGCACCACTGCACTCCAGCCTGGGCAACAGAGCGAGATTCTGTCTCAAAAATAAATAAATAAATAAATAAATAAATAAATAAATAAATAAATAAATAAATAAATAAACAAACAAACCAACAACAAAACAAATGGCCAACAAGCATATAAAAAATGCTCAGTGTCACTAATCATCAGGAAAATGCAAATCAAAACCACAATGAGATATCACCTCAGCATTTCTTAGGATTTCTATTATTAAGAAAAGAAAACAAGTCTTGGCAAGGCTGTGGAGAAAAGGAAACCCTTGCACACTGTTTTTGGGACTGTAAACTGATGTAGCTCTTATGGAAAACAATGTGGTGATTACTTAAAAAATTAGAAATAGTGACGGGGCGCGGTGGCTCACGCCTGTAATCTCAGCACTTTGGGAGGCCGAGTTGGGCGGATCACGAGGTCAGGAGATCAAGACCATTCTGGCTAACACGGTGAAACCCCGTCTGTACTAAAAATACAAAAACAAAATTAGCCGGGCATGGTGGCAGGTGCCTGTAGTCCCAGCTGCTCGGGAGGCTGAGGCAGGAGAATGGCGTGAACCCGGGAGGCGGAGCTTGCATTGAGCAGAGATCGCACCACTGCACTCCAGCCTGGGCGACAGAGGAGACTCTGTCTCAAAAAAAAAAAAAAAAAAAAAAAAAAAATTAGAAATAGAACTTCCATATCATCCAACAATGCCACTTCTGGGTATATATTCAGAGGAACTGGAATCAGGATCTCAAGGAGATATCCACACTGCCATGTTCACTGCACCATCATCCACAACAGTTAAGATGTATAAACACCCTAAATGTCCATCAATAGATGAATGGAGAAAGAAATCACAGTTTGTACTGTGAAAGAAAAACTAATCTCGGGACCCCAAAATTAGTAAGCCAAGGGAAAAGTCAGTCTGGGAACTATGTCAGACAAACCTGCCTCCCTTTTGATTCCTAAATAAAATAGCCTACAAAGATAAAAAGCTACATACCTCCCTCACATTTTGCCCATAAGGAAATTCCTTGTGGACAAAAGACAGACAGAACTCAAAATCATTCCTCTGAGGCTCACCTGAGACAAATGCATATCTGATTGCTTCCTCTGCCCTATTGTTTATGTACAAAGCAGATTCACTGAGCCAGACTAAATTGTGTAGTTAGTGGAAGGCGTATCAAGGACTCAAAAGAATGCAACCTTTTTGTCCCTTGTCTCTTCTAACCTGGAAGCCTCTTCTAAACCTGGAACCTGGTGGGGGTGGGGGGAGTTGAAGTAAGGTGGAGTTGTCCCACCTTACTAGGCCAAATCAATGTACATATTACATGTTGATTGATGTCTTATGTCTCCCTAAAATGTATAAATCCAAGCTGTGCCCCGACCACCTTGGGCACATGTCATCAGGATCTCCTGAGGCTGTGTCACCAGTGCATCCTTAAACCTTCATGAAATAAACTTCCTAAATTGACTGAGATCTGTCTCAGATATTTTGGGTTCATGGTACATACAATGGAATATTATTCAGCCTGAAAAAAGAAGGAAATTCTTCCAATTGCAACAAAATGAGTGGACCTGCAGGGCATAATGTTGGTGAAATAAGCCAGACACAGAAAGGAAATACTGCATGATCTCACTTATATGTAGAAGCTAAAATAATCACAGTCGTAGAAATAGAGAATAGAATAATGGTGATCAGGGGCTAGGGGTTGGGGCAAATGGGAAAGTGATGATTAAGGGGTACGAAGTTTCAGTTATGCAAGGTAAATAAGTTCTGGAGATCTGCCATACAGCATAGTGCCTACGGCTAACAACACCTTACTGTGTAATTAAAATTGCTAAGGAGATAGATCTTATGTTAAGTGTTCTCACCAAACAAAATGAAACAGTAATAATAATAAAGAGTCAATAGGAAACTTTGGGAGGTGATAGATACATTTATGGCCATGATAGTGATGTTGGTTTCATAGGCGTATTCTTATTCTAAACTCATCAAGACAAATACATTAAATATGTACAACTTTTAAAAAGCAGTAAAACAGAAACAAAATATTTATGCTAGATTTTCCGTGGCAGTAAAGGCTGCCCACTCATCCTCAGGTCTGTCAAACTTTAGCTAAGTGAATGTGTTTGTAACTTATGCAAATCAGGTACCTGAAAATCTGCTCAAATATTTTGATAAAGATAACTACAAGCCCAAGTTTTCATCTTTCCATTTTCTTTGCTACCCAAAATGTAAAAAGAATATCATTGATAAATTAGAGATATGGACACCAGTAACCAATTAGAATCTGACTCTGCCTAAATATTGGCTTTTCTCTCTGCAGTCTTGGATTTTCTTCACCATCAACGGCTCATTTTATGTCTCACGTGGGGTGGTTTCTCACAAAGAATGAAGTAGAAACATAAAATGTGGCTGAATTTGTGGCTTCTAATGACAGAGATTCCACATGCTATGAACAAGCCACCTGGAAAGGAGAAAGGAGAGTGGGATCCCCAGTGTTCACTGAGGAGATGGGCTCTGCTGGAGCTGAGGATGGCCTAATCTTGAAGGGTCTTCAAAGCCATGCAGAGAACCAAGTCATGTCATTGGCTTGAAGTTAAGAGTCAGTGTTACAGACAACTAGTGAGACTCACAGGTGAGTTCCTCATGGAGATACTGCTAAGGCATCATCTTCCATTATGCCGTGGATTAGAATTTCTCCTAGAACTTGTCTCCAAAAATTGTGGTTCCTTCCTTGATTAACAGGTGTGTTTTTAAATTGTAGCCAATTGGGATCTTATGACTGACTCTTGCTCCTTATTCACTCTGCCTACCAAGAACGCAGTACTAAATTGCTCTACTAAAATCAACAGCTGTAAAAGTTTTCATGGCCTGTCATTGTGGGTACCAATTCACTCTAGCTTTTTCTTACTAATCAATCCTCATTTTATCTTTGTCCTAATTTCCTTTGTTTAAACTTAGAGTGCATCCAAAGTGGCATAAATTGTCTAATATTTAAAATGATATGGAATATAAATATATGGAAAAGCCTTTTTTTTTCTTTCCTTTTTTTTCTTTTTCCTTTGAGATGGAGTCTCACTCTGTCACCCAGGCTGGAGTGCAATGACATGATCTCGGCTAATTGCAACTTCTGCCTCCTGGGTTGAAGCGATTCTCCAGCCTCAGCCTCCCAAGTAGCTGGGATTACAGGCGTGTGCCACCACTCCCGGCTAATTTTGTATTTTTAGTAGAGATGGAGTTTCTCCATGTTGATCAGGCTGGTGTCGAACTCCCAGCCTCGGGTAATCCACCCGCTACGTCCTCCCAAAGTGCTAGGATTACAGGTGTGAGCCACCGCGCCCAGCCAGCATTTGTACTTCATAAGGTTAAAAAAAAAAGTTATCTGTTTATCCTTGTGCTTGTAATATAAATGAACCAGTGGCACTTTGGAATGCCACATGCAGAATGAATAGAAAAAGTTTAAAATATTGGTGCAGGAGGTCAATCAGAAAGATATATATCCATTAGAATATCTAGATATGAGATGATAAAGACATGGAATAAAGTAATAGCTCTTTATTTCTTCCCAAAAATGTTCAATTGCTCTCCTTGAAGTATATCCATTTTCTAAATACTTCCTCTTTATTCTCCTGTAATTCAGTAGGATTTAAGACCAACAGAAGTATTGTGTATTTCTAGTGTACTCAGTCTGGATTCAAGTCATTTCTAATGTTATACACAGTTGGTTCAACCACCCTACTATGTCTGGAATTGTCTTCTCCCCAGTTGCAACTTTTCTCTCACTTATTCTCTGCCTCCACTGGGAACACAGCTGGGGTGAGAATGGAATGTTTGCAGGGTGATCCAAACCAGGCCTGAGCATGGTTCTGCCATAGCTTTACCCCACGAATGCTCCAGTCACACCCACGCCCAAGGAATCTGTATGGGACATGGAAATCCAGCTTAAAGAAGTGGCATTTATGTTTCTGCATGTTTGTTTACTAGGGATGTAACACGGCCATTTAGAGGAGATTAGCACTTTGCAGCAGGCCCCTTGAAAGAAGAGATGGACCTCTTCATCGCAGTTAACCTGTTATGCCAAACAAACATGTTCATGGGCATCACTTTCTCAGTCCAACAGGGCCGTTGGAGCACAGAAGCCAGGCAGACACAAGCGGTGTGTTGAAGTCAGAAGTGGTCTGATTCAGGGCCAGGGTGGGGGTGATGTAATGAAGTGCCGAGGGCACAGACCTTAGGGAGACACTCACTGTCACGGTTGTGCAAGTGCAGCATCTCCTTAAATCTTGTCCCCTGTGTGTCTTGTCTTACCCTAGTTCCAAAACACATCTAACTTTTCAGCAAGAGATAACAGATGTCAGTCATATAAATAGCAGAAATGAGAGAGCCAAGAAAAAGAACAGCTTTGTGTTGAAAAGAAGTGTGGTAAGAATACACAGCATTTGAGGTAACAAGACTTCCTCCCGATAGGGACTAGGGTTTTCTCTGCATCCAGGCTGGGAATCCCGAGCTCAGAAGAGATGGTGGAGATGCAGGGTTCAGAGACTTTTGCTTGCTTTTCCTAACTCTTGCTAGCCAGAAACACTCTGCAATTTCACTTTTTTAACCTTTGCATTCATCCCATTGTAGTCCTCTTCTATGCCTTAAAAACACTGAAGATGAGAAGATCAAACCTGATGAAAGTCATGTTCTGTTTTCTGTGCTTTCATCATCCAACATCAATAGACTCTGACGCTGTGGCCTTGTGTGGTGCGTCTGCGTTTGTTGTGAGTTTCAAAGCTGAAGAAAGTTAGTGGGTGTCGGCATGTTCTCACTCATAGGTGGGAATTGAACAATGAGAACACATGGACACAGGAAGGGGAACATCGCGCACCGGGGCCTGTCGTGGGGTGGGGGGAGGGGGGGATAGCATTAGGAGATACACCTAATGTAAATGACAAGTTACTGGGTGCAGCACACCAACATGGCACATGTATACATGTGTAACTACCCTGCACGTTGTGCACATGTACCCTAGAACTTAAAGTATAATTTAAAAAAAAAGAAAGTTAGTGGGTGTCTTTCCCACTCCTGTTCTTCAGTTGCGGTTTTTCAAAAGTTGGCAGACATGTTTGATAAAATTCTATCAAAGAAGTCATCATGATGACATTAGAGTGTCTTCCTTTATGTTTATGTTTTTCGTCTTTATTCAGTGGTCGAGTGTGATGTTCCTTCTGCTCCATTTTTTTGTTTTGTTTTGAATTTCATGGTGTACCATGCGGGAGTGACCCACAGTTCCAGATGATTGATTAAAACCCCTCAGGCTCACACCGCTCACTGTTGACACATCCCTTGAGTTTTGAATGAGATCAGTTACGTTCATCTCCACTGCATTCTGCCTCCTTGTCTTGCTCCCTTCATTATTTACTTTTCTGCCCATTCTTTTATGTCGATAACTAATCTGTGTTCTTTAATCTTATTACCCACACGAACACAGAATAACATTTTAATGCTCAATTTTTAAAACCATTCTACTTTAAGGTGTAAACTCTTTTCACCTGCTAAACAGAGCGCAGCCGTATTTCAGCTAATTAACCCACAGCATATATACACCTGATAATTCCATCGCACATTTGGCTTACTGCCTTTTAAAGGCTGTCTTAGAGAGGGATTCCTATTAAAATTAAGAAGAGTTTTGAATTTGAAATATGATCAAGTCCTAAATGTTAGAGCTGGAGGAAAGTGTGTGCATTATTTTATTTGAACTCTTGCGTGGTATATATGGAGACCAAAGTGCTGGCACGTGCTCACTCCAGGTCGGTCAACTCAGTAGAGCCACTGCCAGACTTCCAGTCTCCCAACTCCTATTCCAGGAGTTTAGCTCTGAGAAAAGAAAAACAAAACAAGACAGAAAATTGTAGTCAATGTATATAATGAACTAATTGTACATACATTTGTGCACAACATGTAAAAAGAAAGTACAATAAGCTTGACCTTAATTATATTAAATAAGTAGAAAAGAGTTCTTAAAATGTACCAAATGGCAGAATGCATCATAATGGAAAATGTATTTATTTAGTACATACCTAGGAGAAGCTTTTCAGAGAATTTGCTTAAAAGGCAGACTCTTAATACATTTTGAACATATTTCACAAAACAAGTTTATCCGAAGAAAAACTTATAGTAAGATACAAAACAGGACATTGTTAACAACACTGAACACACTGAGATAACTTTCTATTACTGCTGCCGTGGAGTAGACCAGAAAAATCTGCTTATGCCATTGCTCATGATATTTATGATAATTATTTAAGAGAAGCATTAACTGGGGGAATGGACAGCGTCTTATCTACTTTGTAATAGCAGCGTTTAACGAGATGTCCCTGGGTAATACAGAGGAGACACTCTAACAACAATTATTGAATCGATAGGATAAAACACATAGAGAAACAGACTTCGAGAGCTCAGAACAAATGGAAGAGCAAGGGGCCAGGATGTAAGGAGATTAATAAGCTTTGGGGATTGGGGTGGGAAGTAAAAATAAATTTCATCTGCTTCCTCATTAATTTTCAATAGAACCAACCCTGCTCATGAACTGGATTAAGATTTCACGTGGAAACTATCAAGTTAGAGGACTTCAAGAGTGTCAGTGTGGTGATGCACTCACAGGACAGGGCAAAGCTAGCACTCATGTTCAACACCTGAGATAGTCTCTACTGGGAAAATGTCCTCAATCCAATTTGAATGGGAACCATGTTGAGAATTCCTGGTACATTGTATATAGAAAAATAATTAATACTTCCTAGTAGGCATTTAATATCTTACAGATATTATAGTAGAGGTTTTGAATACTCATTTATGTCTGAAAATATTCAAATAATATATTTAAAAATAGCAGCTATAATTTATTGCCCGTGTGCCCAGACAGTGGACAGTGTACCAAGAAGCACTGTAATCAATATTTTATGTGAATAATCTAATTTATTTTTCTCACTAAACTCCATGAAATATTTTATTCACTTTATTTTGAAGAAGAGGGATGAAACAGTTGCAAAGTAAAACTTTAGGAAGCATCTATTTGTTTATAAATGTATCACAAAGATATTCAGCCCACACTCAGCAGAAGTTTGAACCACTGGGGGACAAGATGAGAAGATCTTTCATTTTGAGACGTGTCCAGGAGCATTTCCCTGGACTGTGAGAAGAACCATGCTGCCTGTCTGTGCTGGGGAGGCCAGAGTTTGTCTGAACCATGAACTTGCCAGGTGCAGGCCTAGGGCTACACTCAGAGCACTCTCCAGACAGGAGAGAGAGCAGCCCTGCTCTGCCTGAACTCTGCCCAGCAGCATAGTCCAGCTGTCCCAAGAGTGCAGCTCTCAACAGTTATTCCTCCTAATGCTGTCACTGCTTTTCCAAGTGTCGGTCCTTTGGAAATTAGTTCCTGCTGTCTTATACACTTGAAGGCAACATGATTTTATTTCTATAAAGAGAGGCAAAGTATGGAGTTTATACCTAGTTAAGTTGGCTTTTTCTCCAATTAATTTCACTTAAACTTTATTTTGTACTAGCTTCGTATTAAAATAAATGTTTCTGGAATTTTTCACACTCAGAAAAAAATGGCATTCATATTAGAAATAACATTAGAGTATTTTGATTTAAAATAGTTTGAAACTACATTTTATTAAAATATTTGATTCCTTTAAGGCACAGCCTAGAACCTTAATAAAAAAATTGAATATCTCCCAATATTGCTGGTTATGCAACATAAATGAATAAAAGCTTACTGTAAGAAAAAAATTCAACTTTTAGATTCAGGGGATACATGTGCAGATTTGTTACATGGGTATATTGTGTGACTCTGAGGTTTGTGTACAAATGATCTTATTACTCAGGTAGTGAGCATAGTACCCAATAAGTAGCTTTTCAACCCTTACCCTCCCTCCTTCTCTCCCCCTTCTAGGAGTCCCAGTGTCTTTTGTTCATCTTTATGCTCATGCGCACCCAATGGTTTGCTCCCACATATATGTAATAACATGGCATTTGGTTTTCTGGTTTTCTGTTGCTGTGTTAATTCACTTACAGTAATGGCCTCCAGCTGCATGGATGCAGCTGCAAAGGACACGATTTTTTTTTTTTTTTTTTTTTTGATGGAGTCTTGCTCTGTCGCCCAGGATGGAGTACAGTGGCGCGATCTCGGCTCACTGCAAGCGCCACCTCCCGGGTTCACACCATTCTCCTGCCTCAGCCTCCTGAGTAGCTGGGATTACAGGCACCCACCACCATGCCCGGGCTAATTTTTTTAATTTTTTAGTAGAGACAGGGTTTCACCATGTTAGCCAGGATGGTCTCGATCTCCTGACCTCATGATCCACCCGCCTTGGGCTCCCAAAGTGCTGGGACTACAGGTGTGAGCCACCACGCTGGTTCGATTTTGTTCTTTTTTATGGTTGCATAATATTCCATGGTGTATATGTACCCCATTTTCTTAATTCAATCCACTGTTTATGGGCACCTAGTTTAAACCAAAACAGCATGGTACTGATACAAAAACAGATACATAGACCAATGGAACCGAAGAGAGAACCTAGAAATAAATCCACATACCTGCCACCATCTGATCTTTGACAAAGTTGATGAAAATAAGCAATGAGGAAAAGACTCCCTATTCAATAAATGGTGCTGGGATAACTGGTTAGCCATATGCAGAAGAATGAAACTGGACCCCTACCTTTTACCATATACAAAAATTAACTCAAGATAGTTTAAAGATTTAAATGTAAGACCTCAAACTATAAAAATCCTAGAAGAAACTTTAGAAAATACCATCCTGGGCCGGGCGCGGTGGCTCATGCCTGTAATCCCAGCACTTTGGGAGGCCAAGGCGGGCGGATCACGAGGTCAGGAGACCGAGACCATACTGACTAACACAGTGAAACCCCATCTCTACTAAAAACATAAAAACAAAATTAGCCAGGCATGGTGGCGGGCTCCTGTAGTACCAGCTACTCGGGAGGCTGAGGTGGGAGAATGGCATGAACCCCCGAGGCGGAGCTTGCCGTGAGCCGAGATCGCGCCACTGCAGTCCAGCCTGAGTGACAGAGGGAGACTCTGTCTCAAAAAAAAAAAAAAAAGAACTAAAAATAGAACCACCATTGAACTCAGTAGTCTCACTACTGGATATCTACCCAAAGAAAAAGAAATTGTTTTATAAAAAAGACACCTGCACTGGTTCTTTCATCACAGCACTATTTACAATAGCAAAGACATGAAAACCTGCCACGTTTGTTTTATGTTTTTGGAATCAAACACCAATCTGTCAGGGCCCTTTCTCTGCACTGTTTCTAATCATCCAGCCCCATCATGGCAATACAGCCTCATCTGGCCCCAGTAACCTCCAGTTTTCACAGAGCTTCTTTTCCCATGTATCCCCTCTCATGAGAGGCTCAGCGTTGAATTCAAATGCTCTGTGTTACTGCCCACCTCCTTTGAGAGGGAAGATAGCATGAGCTCATTGAATCCTCTTCTGCGGGGTGGCCCAAAACCTGAAAATATGACGGAATATCCATAATAGGTGATTTATAGATACACCATTCCAGTTCGTGATATTACATGACATGAGATACGTAATGGTATTGATCTGCAATAGCAACAAAAAGTCCAAGATACTGTGCAAAACTACAGTCACCATGGTGCCTTAAGACACACCTTCATCAACCCCTCAGATGTTCCCCATTGAGACATTGCCTCAGATGATTGGTGCCTCTGATTTTCATTGAATAAACCCGCACTTTTTGCATATTCCAGAGAAAGTAATCACGAGGGTTCCGAGCTGAGGAGCATGCAGCCCACTCCTCAGGGCTACATTGTCCATCTCAGTTTTGGAAATTACCAACCACCTGGTTCCTCCCTCCCTTGAAGGAACGGGTGGTGTACCTTCTGCGGGAAGCACTCCAGGTAGTGTCCCTTAGCTCATCAACAATGAGTGTTATTGCAACTTAATATGTGAAATATGTTAAACACTTGTTCATTTTTCCAAACTTTTGTCCACCCTGTGTTAAGTAGAATGTCCATCTGATCAATGAAGTTCAATCATGATTTTCCAAGTAAATGAAAGACTCAGTGAGTTAGTTCAGCAGTCAGCCAATTCATCAGAAGGCAAGGTCTGTGTTTCTTCCATAAAAGTTAGACCTAAGGGGTAACAGAACTGGACCCATTCATTAGTGAGTTTTATGAAACTGTTTTCATTATGTGTGGTGATGACCACCTCACTTGCTACCTCACAGGTTTTACATATGGCAGCAACAAATGCAGCACCACACTTTTCTCTACTGGTTTTTAACGTGGGGTTCCTGAATGAGCAGTGACAGCACCACACGGGAATTTGTTATAAATGCAAATTCTCAGGCTCCCCTGAGACCTACTGAATTAGAAACTCTAGAACTGGGGCCCGGCAATCTGTATTTTAGTAAGTCCTCCTGTTAATTCTGACATACGCTGAAGTTTAAAAGCCATTGTCTCATATCTCCCCTAGACAGATTATTAGTGGAGAATCTGTTTTACACTTGGCTGCCCTCACGCAGAGCTACAGTGTGATGACTGTCATAAGCAGTGGATTCACAGGATACTGACCCATTAGGAAGTGCTCCATTTAATCTGAAAGCAAAGCTGAATACGTGAGCACACATTACACAGGAATTTATGCCCTGCAGCATGAACAGCAACAACCAAAAACAAACTTAACTTCAAATGTTTAAGTCATTGGCAATTTAGCTGACTGTATGTTCTGAGGAATCAGGCCATGAGTGAGTAAAATATAATCGTAAAATATTTGATAAAATATCCAATCTCTATCTTAAAAGCAATGAAATTCTGATATTTTAGGGGAGTTTTGTTTGTGTTTTCCAATAACCAACTATAGATTGTTTGGATACAGACCCTTCGTAATACAAAATAGTTCATTCATTTTTGAATATTTTTGTTTATTTATTGCCAAATAAAAATTGCATATATTTATCATGTAAGACATGTGGTATTGGAATATGTATACATTTTGAAATGGCTAAATTGAGCTAATTGACATATACATTACATCACATACTTCTCTGTGGTGAGAAGACTTAAAATCTACTGTCTTGGCAATTTTCATCAGTATAATTTTTTATATTAACTATAATATAGTCACCATGTTGTACAAGAGATCTCTTGAACTTATTCCTCCTCTCTAACCTAAATTGTGTATCTTTTTTTTTTTTTTTTTTTTTTTTGAGACGGAGTCTCGCTGTTTCGCCCAGGCTGGAGTGCAGTGGCGCGATCTCGGCTCACTTCAACCTCTGCCTCCCGAGTTCCCACCATTCTCCCACCTCAGCCTCCCAAGTAGCTGGGACTACAGGCACCCACCACCATGCCTCGCTAATTTTGTTTTTGTATTTTTTTTTTTTTTTTTGAGACGGAGTCTCGCTCTGTCGCCCAGGCTGGAGTGCAGTGGTGCAATCTCGGCTCACTGCAAGCTCCGCCTCCCGGGTTCACGCCATTCTCCTGCCTCAGCCTCCCGAGTAGCTGGGACTACAGGCGCCCGCCACTGCGCCCGGCTAATTTTTTGTATTTTTAGTAGAGATGGGGTTTCACCGTGGTCTCGATCTCCTGACCTCGTGATCCGCCCACCTCGGCCTCCCAAAGTGCTGGGATTACAGGCGTGAGCCACAGCGCCCGGCCCTTGTTTTTGTATTTTTAGTAGAGACGGGGTTTCACCGTGTTAGCCAGGATGGTCTCGATCTCCTGACCTCGTGATCCGCCCTCCTTGGCCTCTCAAAGTGCTAGGATTACAGGTGTGAGCCACCGCGCCCAGCCTAAAATGGCTAAGTCTTTAGGAGAGGAAGAGTGAATAGTCATTCCTCCTTTCATCTCAGATTTTAAACAATACTTTCCTCCCTTAAGTTAAAAACAAATCTTTTCCCCCTTAAGTTAAAGATTTAGCAGCTGTCGTGGTTAGGACACAGGGTGATTGATGTGTGAGAGGAGATGAGTGGGAAGACTCAGGGTGGGGCCGACTCTTTTCCAGACTGTGTGCAGGTAGAAATGCCATCAGTCATCGCTTCCTCTGGACAGACTAATTTTTGTCTGTCTCTTCATAGATGCCCATGAGGTTACTCAAAGCCCCACATCAGATTTCCCTGCCCAGGACCTCTGTTTCCAGGACTCTTCAGCACACATCTCTGACCCACCTTTGCCCTTGCACCGGGCTTGTAATGCTGATCACTTCCAATCAGCAAACTGTAGTGCTTGAGGGCCTCCTGTCCTCTGCCCTTGAGTCAGTCGTTTCCATCTCAAAAATAATCACAAGGGAACTGAGACACACAGCCAGTGTCTTATGACATCATTTTCCCCCTTCCTTCCTATTTCCACACCAGGCACAGGCCAATATAGTTGCTGCTTATTAAAAGTTTGTGGGAAGAAAAATAAACGTAGACGGTAGTTTCCCTAAATCCTAAATGTTTCTACAGACTCTCTTTGAATTATCAATTTGGGAAGAGCGTTTAGAAGCTGGACCTGGAACTTTCCAGGAAGCTGGCTTAGACCATCCTTACCTGTCTGTCCACTACTAGAGCAGCCTCCAGAACATCTGCTTCAGAGGCCAGGAGCGCTCTGCGCAGCGGTGCAATCTTCAGGTTGTTGGCCCAGGAAATCTTCCAGGACTCGCCATTCCCATTCTTCAAATGCCTTCAGGCAGTGGCTGCATATTGTTCCCACTCAACTTGCCCTCCTATCTTGGAAATATATTTTCATTTTCTTATGTTTTTATTTAATTGTCTGTGTTCACGCTGTTTTACCTCAGTACATAGCTGCAAACCTTGTAGAACGATGCCATATAAAATAGTTAACATCCTCTTGGCAGCACTCTCAACCTCTCCATCTCACTGAGAAACAAGTTGACATACCAGGTTGGAGATCAACACAAACTGACCAAGAAGCTACACTGTTCTAAATTAAATGTTCATCACACTTTAACCAAGATTGATACCTAAGTAATTTTAATTGCTGAAGTCGCCTTCATGGAAAGCCCTCAGGTAACAGCAATTATAAAGGACACATTAATGACCAGGTAAGAGTCTATCCACATCAGCAGAGAACACAATGACTGTCGTTTAAGTACTTCAGTGTAACAGAAACAGGACACACACTGACGCATGCATTAAAATACTTATCATCCATGACCTGTGATGGTATCTGATTTGGGCAGCTACATTTGGGGAGTGGAGGGAAGGCGACTCAACCAATATGTGGCTTAATCGAGGCATGATAGGGTAGAGAAACACCCTGAAAGGCCAGAGTGACGTGAATCAAAAGACGTTCTGTGATTTTGGGGGGCACCAGGATTCTCCCATGGTCCCTGGCTTCACTTTGACACTGAAGTCCAATGGTTCTGATATTCCCAGAACATCTGTTGCAGCAGTTAGAATCACCTATCTTAGTTCTCCCTAATCCACAGCATGTGCCTGCTGAATTAACTGCTGTTGACATCGACGCGCTTATTTCAAAAGACTCCTCTGTGTGCAAAGTTCAATCAGAAAAACACAGTGTAGACTTCTGCCTTCCTTCACCAACCTCAGTCTAAGGATAGGTTATTTCTGATCGAAAAATCTCCTCAGACTTGCGACTCCTCCAGTGTAAACAAATGTTGCTGTTCCTTTAGGACAAATGATGGATTGACTTTATGTTTGATGCTATCGGGCCAGAAAATACTTGCTTGGAAATGTGACATTCAAGGTATTATCTTGGTCAGCCTATGGATAAGATGGGGACAGAAGGCCTACCAGGCTTTCCTCTTTTCTACAGATCCTTTTTGCTAGAGCTATTCATTTTCCTTGGGATCCTGGCAGTTCACCACCACCATTTAGTTTTCTAGAAAATCCATTAATTATCACAAATATTATTTACTTTCTCAGGGTTATGCTAGAATATTGTTTAAATCTGTAACAAAAGAAACTCAGGCTCCTTGTGACGCTTACATGTGTGACAGAGGAGTTTTGTAAAAAAATCAATCTGTAGACATTGATCAGAAATGCAATATGCTATAAAGTTTACCTCTACTGTCTGATACCCTATCATTAATCTACAACAGGACTGTTTAAAAACTGTTACAAACTATTAGTACCCCATTCTGTAATCTCCCTCTCTCTGTCTCTGTCTCTGTCTCTTTCTCTCTCTCTCTCTCCCTGCTAACCCCATGACATTTATTCAGTAATGACAGCCACAATCACCCTTGGTTCTTTTGGCTGTAGTTTAAAATCAACCGCGACTGAAGGTAGGATTATTTAGCAGGAGAAACGTTGGCCTAGAAAATATGTGTATCCAGATATTTAACTTCCTAATGTTTTCCATTCATTAACAAAACTTATATATATTATTTGGCAAGACCTATTAGTTTTTGCAGTCTGAGAAATAGAGACAAGAGTTATATGGTCAAATCCCGACTGCCAGGACTTGAGTAAGTTATTTAGAACCTCAAGTTAGTTTGTTTCTTTTAAATTTTTGTAGAATTAGCTGACTTTCGGGTTGCCCGTGCACATTAGAACAAAGGAGTATAAAATTGGCAGAGGAAAGACTAGAACATGAGGCAGCACTGTCTCATTCTTATTTACTCAGGGCACAGCCCAGTGACTTTAAGTACTCAATAATCATTTTGTGTATAAATGAATCAATATTTGTGGTTAACACTTTACAAATGTCAGCTGTTATTATCGTTTAATACATCATTGAATGTCTTATTACTCTTAATAGAATTTCAAGAAAGATACAATTAAGTTAAATCAGGATTTATTTGGGATAAGCTAAGAATTATTATTATTATTATTATTATTATTATTTGAGACATAGTCTCGCTCTGTCACCCAGGCTGGAGTGCAGTGGCACGATCTCAGCTCCCTGCAAGCTCCGTCTCCTGGGTCCATGCCATTCTCCCGCCTCAGCCTCGTGAGTAGCTGGGACTACAGGCACCCGCCACCATGCCCGGCTAATTTTGTTTTTGTATTTTTAGTAGAGACAGGGTTTCACTGTTTTAGCCAGGATGGTCTTGATCTCCTGACCTCGTGATCCACCTGCCTTGGCCTCCCAAAGTGCTGGGATTACAGGAGCGAGCCACCGCGCCCGGCCATTATTGGCTTTAATTTACAATCATGGATATACCATAAAAGGAGTATTAGTGTTTTAGAAGTACTGTATCCATTTGAAGAATGACAGGTGACTAAATGGTCATGGGTCTTCCTCCTCATGTCTCGCTGTGTGCTGTTCCGACTCTCCTGCAATATGGATCAGACTCTGAGCCTATCGTATGGTGAGACTCCCAGGCCGATGCTATGTCTAAATATGATGGGTGGTTATGTGTGCACAACCTATGGCATGTACACCACCATACAATATCTGTTAGCCTCCACAATGACCTAACCCATCCACATTAAGCAAAAGTCTCTCTTCATCTTTTATTTTTCTAATTTCCCTCTTTCCTACGTCTCTCCTTCAGTACAGCTTTTCCCTTTGATGCATTGTATTTTTCTCCTGCTATACCTTAGGACAGCTAGTGGTATTTTTGGATGCTATTTACCCAAACATGGAGTATCTTAGGGTTAGGAATGTTTTAGGGTCTTGGTCTATATTTAATATAATCATGTGATAAATATATATCTAGTATCAAAATGGGTAGAAGCATTGAGCTTACAAAGCTTGAATCTTACGTAGTATTTGATGACCTCAGTGTCGAAGAGAACAGGCAAACGAGTAAGTTGGTGGCCCCAGCATGTCGGGTAAGGGCTGGAATTCTGAGAGTAGTGAGGAAACCCAGAGGAGCAGGTGTGCACAGTGATGAACCTCAGTAAACATGTGGTTAGCAGTGAGCTAGCACTCATTTTATTTTGAAAGAGATTTTCCTATCATGCCTTTCCCCCAGATAAAATTATTCAATGGCTCCCCACTAGTGAAAGAAAAACTTCAGCCAAATTAAATTTGAAGGAGTTTAATTGAGCCATGAATGATTCTCAAATTAGGCAGCCTTCCCAGCCAGACTAGGCTCCCAGACTCCAGCTCAGCCACATTTTGGAAGAAGATTTATGGACAGAAAAAGGAAAGTGAAGTACAGAAAATGGAAGTGAGGCACAGAAACAGCTGGATTGGTTACAGCTTGGCATTTACCTTATTTGAACATGGTTCGAACAGTTGGCTACATTTGATTGGCCAAAACTCGGTGATTGGCACGAGGGTAGGCTACATTCTGCTTACACTTCACTTGTTACAGTTCACAATGTACAGAAAAACCTTTAGGCCAAACTTAAATATGTAAGGAGGCAGCTTTAGATGAAACGATTTAATACCATGTTCCCTTGAGTAAATTTTAAAATGTATTTCTTTTCAGTGTTATCCAATGTCATCTTCCACATGCTCCCCTTCCCCCGACATCCTCCCAGTCACATCTACTGCCTGCTGCTACCCACAGCCAAATATCCCTCTGCATGGGCCTTCACATATGCTTCTTATCTGCTAGTCCTGACCCTTTAGCTCATACCTAAAGGGACCTTTCCTCACATTTATGCAGATGGAATGCTGCAAATCCCGGGTTAAATGCTACTTCTCCGGGAAGCTGGCTTTTATGCCCCCATAGTGATTTCTCCATAGAGAAATGTTTACTTCTCCTTACCATTTGTACCAGAAAATGTGAGACTCACTAGAACAACCCTGAAACAACGGGTTTGGAAAGAGGAAGAATTAAATTAAAAGGCCAACAATGAGGAAACTTTGATTTCTTGGGGGCCACAGGGTCACCCCGATATAAAATTGCATCTGCGTTGTGATCAGTTTCTAAAGGTAAAAGCTACCAATGGAATTTGGAAATAGTGATAGACCCAGCCAATGGAATTCAGAAACGGTGATAGACCCAGCCAATGGAATTCAGAAATAGTGATAGACCAGCTTCTAAAGAGTTGATCTATTGGATGTACAGGGAAGTGCAAAAAAGGAAAAAGTGAAATATATAATCCCTTGGTTCTTGTTATAATTGCTAAAATGAGAGAAAAAAAGGGTACTGACACCAACCTCAGATTTTGATCAGTCTGAGATATGGCCACTAGTCTCAAAGCCATCCTCAAAGGGAAAAATATGCTGGAATATGCTCTGAAACATCTGGTCATCGAAAAGACAGTCCAGGTAAGACAGGAAAAATCAAGAAACTACTGAAACCAGGGGTGCAGCATGACGAAGTTATATCAACAGTTTATGGAAGAACCTTTACTGAAATAAATGTAGGAGTAATTAATTCAGAGTCAGTTTCTTTGGTTTTTGAATACTGCAGAATAGAAAAGCATGTTTGGGTTGATATAAGATCCACAGCTCACTATGGAACAATCGTAGATCACCACACATGATCCAGACACATAGCAGGTTGTTCCCTAGGGAACAATTAGCCTACTAGGCTAAATAAAAGACAGTATAAAGTTGTTTACCCTGAGGAGGACTATCCTATTTCCCCTATAAATGCCCATTGGAACATCCCAGGTGAAGGGGCTGGTGTGTTTTGTGTGCAAGCCATGCTGGATTGGCTTTATGATGCTCAGGATATTCATCCACTGTTTATTTCCCTTATGCAGGGCATGGTTAATGCTATGATTAAGGGGCCCCCTTTGTATAATCACTCAGTGTAGCTTTATTGCTGCAAAATCAAGCAACAGTCCAAAGAGCCCTATGGATTTGTTATCTCTGCTTCCCCTTATGTGTCTTAGAGATACACACAACAACAACAAAACATAATTAACAAGAAAATGGAGAAAGAAGAGAATCAACAGATTCATTTTAGCAGGGTGGAAAACTTTAGATGACTATTAACAAATTGGAATAAATAAAGTAAACGTTAATGGTGTTGAAACAAAGGTCTGAATGCAGTGCTATGGAAGGTTGCAGGGACCAACAGGAACCACTGCTGATCCCCCTTTGGCCGGTTTCCCCATTACAGGGCCCTACACAAGTCTATTTGTGTCAGTTTGGAGTAATTTTAAAGGCCAGAAAACAAAGATTCCAATGAGGAACCCAGCCTGGAATCACCTGGACAATGGTCAGGCAGATTTATCAACATAAAGTTTACGGAGCGGCCAGAGTCCCATAGCTGAACCCCTTGCCGTTTCAGTGGCAATTACTAGCTTGTGATCAGACTTTAATTGAAATGGACTCTATAACTGAAGGACACAAATTAATCTTGAAACCTAAAATATGATCATGGCTTGAGTGATAGTGAAGAAAGGCTTTAATAGGAAGGACAATAAACAGAAAATTTTCGTAGTCAGATGGAATTGGTTTATGGGGACTGCTACCAGGGTGTTTTAGTCCCTTTCTGCTGCTGTAACAAACTACCTGAGGCTGGGTAATTTATAAAGAACAGAACGGGCCTTTGCGGCTTTGCCTCGTGGAAATGATTTTTCACAGTTCTGTGGACCAGGAAGTCTAAGATCAAGGCTAGTGGAGTTTGTGCCTGGTGAGGACCCATTCCTCATAGTTGGTGGCATCTAGGTGTCCACACATGGCAGAAGGTGAAAGACCAAAGGCCTCAGCTAGAACCCCCCAGTCCTTTTTGTTCCGTTTTGTTTTTGAGACAGAGTCTCACTCTGTTGCCCAGGCCGGAGTGCAGTGGCATGATCTCTGCTCACTGCAAGCTCCGCCTCCTGGGTTCACGCCATTCTCCTGCCTCAGCCTCCCGAGTAGCTGGGACTACAGGCACCTGCCACCATGCCTGGCTAATTTTTTTGTATTTTTGTAGAGACAGGGTTTCACCGTGTTAGCCAGGTGGGTCTCGATCCCCTGACCTTGTGATCCGCCCGCCTCGGCCTCCTAAAGTGCTGGGATTACAGGTGTGAGCCACTGTGCCTAGACACCCAGCCCTTTTATAAGATGCTAGTCCATTCTTGAGGACAAAGCTCTCATGACTTAGCCACTTTCTAAAAGGTCCCACCTCTTAATACCACCCCAATGGGGATTAAATGTCAACATATGAACTTCAAGGGACATCCAGATCATAGCACAGGTCAATGTAAATTTACCCAGTGTGTTCACAGGCAGATCGACTCTTTTTCCCATAGGATGGACTTTGGGACCACCTGGGGGTTATGCAGAGGGCAATGGAAAACTGGCCTATGGAGGGCTTGCCTTGTGGAAGTGATCACAGGAATTTGAGGGGTGCATTGAAGTGGGGCATGCCAACGCCTATCAGAAACCCCCCTTCTAGGATTAGGAGGTACTCGGAGCCAGCAAGAGGATATCCTGGTGTGCTCACTTGAGATGGCCACTGGGTTCATGTCATGAGTGAATATTGTGAGGCTGCAGCAGCCCAGAGATGGGTTGAATTACATTTATTCCTTTGTACCTTCTGAGGCACAAAATGCTCATAAAGATTCTTCTTTTTGTTAACAAGAGAGACACAGACTATAGATGGCTATGGAGCAGAGAAGCTGGGAGGAAGGCCCTGTAAGCCGAATGGATGACATTAGTCCACTATACCCCTAGTGGACGAAGGGGTATAGACAGGAATAGACACTTGCTCAAGACTTGGCTTTGCTTACCCAGAAACAGATGCAAATGATCAGAGACAAAGGAACAGATTATTCTGCACCAATTTGAATGAACAAGTCATATTTTCTTAGTTCAGGAAACACTTCTGTCCTAACAGTAATGGTTTGATAGAGAATTGAAATGGACAATTAAAATATTGGTCATCGGCTGGGTACAGTGGCTCATGCCTATAATCCTGGTACTTAGGGAGGCCAAAGCAGGCGGATCACCTGAGATGGGGAGTTCGAGACCAGCCTGACCAACATGGAGAAACTCCGTCTGTACAAAAAATACAAAATTAGGGCCGGGCACGGTGGCTCAAGCCTGTAATCCCAGCATTTTGGGAGGCAGAGGCGGGTGGATCACGAGGTCAGGAGATCGAAACCATCCTGGCTAACACAGTGAAACCCCGTCTCTACTAAAAATACAAAAACATTAGCCAGGCATGGTGGCGGGCACCTGAAGTCCCAGCTACTCAGGAGGTTGAGGCAGGAGAATGGCATGAACCCGGGAGGTGGAGCTTGCAGTGAGCCAAGATCGAGCCACTGCACTTCAGCCTGGGCAACAGAGTGAGACTCTGTCTTAAAAAAAAAAAAAAATTAGCTAGGTGTGGTGGCACATGCTTGTAATCCCAGCTACTCTGGAGGCTGAGGCAGGAGAATCGCTTGAACCTGGGAGGCAGATGTTGCAGTGAGCCAAGATCGTGCCGTTGCACTCCAGCCTGGGTAACAAGAACAAAACTCCATCTCAAAAAAAAATAAAAAATAAAATAAAATAAAAAATTTGGTCATCTAAAATGGGGATAAAAATAGGCATGAAGGGCTGGCTTATATGTTTTCTTGAGTGTGTGCTCACATTCAAAATGAGGCAGCCAAGCGGGTGGTCCCACTAGATAGATTCCTCCACTTTTCTGAGGGTCCTAAGGAAGAGGTAGGGCAAATGTTGTGATGAGTATACAATTCTTCTTACAAAGGAGTTGTGATTACAGCTTTCTTTCTTCCCCACGTCACCTCAAATTTCTTTTACCTACCTGCTATGGTGGTCTCGGGCCCAGGGCTGCAAAATACCAGAAGGAGGGATAATTCCTAAGTAAAAGCTGTAACTGTGCTTCCTAAGGACCAGATGGGGTAGACTGTGTCTTTACCCCATCTGGCAAGACTGAGGTTGACAGGAAATGCAGATGTATTGCTTAGTGGTTGACACGCCCCCTAGTTCTGTACCTCATCCTACATGAATGGGAGTCCACTGAGTGGAAGGCACTTGCTAAACTTGTATTGCTGCCAGGAATCTAGACCAGCACAATGGCTGAACCTAATGTGCTTTCTAAATGTGGAAAAGCTTAGAAACTCATAACTGGTGAGAAGAAGAAACACTAGTTGATTATAACAATGAATGTCTGGGTTGCACAATGAGGAAAATTCAATATTATATTAATACTTTAAGAAGGGCTGAAGGCAAGAGATGATATTGTCTCTTAGCTCAGAGATTCCAGATGCTGGAAAGAGTGAAGCCACGTATTGCTGAAAGCACTCCTGCTTGTGGAACTTGAGAGAATTGAACAGAAGCTGCAAACGTGAGTGATGTCACCCTGGGAGACATTTTGGTTACACCATATGATGATGGGCTGGACTAATTATTAATGACTGAATGAGATTCTAGTAATATGTCAATATTTGTTACTCTTATTTTTCAGATTATTTTACCATATTGAAATATGGTCAAACACTGGCATAATCGGTAAAATTATAATACTGGTAATGACAGTCAAATATACTGGGAAATTGAGTTAAAAGCTTTTTATTCATACTCTACAGTAGCTCCTCCACATTTTAGACATATAAAAGAACCATAGTCAAAAGCCACAGGGTCGCCTGTTGTGTAATGAAGAATTAGACTGGCCTTCGTCCCTGGTCCCTGGAAGACTCTCAAACTCTTGGGAATTCCTGAGTAATAGGAGTGTCATTGTTATTCATGAGCTCCTTGGATCACACCTGAATTTGTGCTTAAGAAAAAGGTAAGCTGTGCCAAAAAGAGCAGCCAAGTGATTGGAGAGTTGGGCTTTGAGACACAAGATGTTAAGTTTGACCTCCAATCTCTGAGGGGAGCGGCTAGAGATTCAGTTAAAATATGTGGCCAATGGTTAAGTCAATCCTGCCTTTGTGACACAGTCTCAGTAACAACTGGGGGCACCAAAGCTCAGGGAAGCTTCCTGGCTGGTAAACATGTGGATATCCTGAGAGGATGACAGGTTCAGATTCCGCAGGGAGGGGATGGAGGCTCTGTGTTTGGGACCCTCCCAGACTTTGCCAAATGTGTTTCTTCCTTGGCAGGTCCCAATTTTTATTACTTATAATAAAACTAAGCATAAGTATTTCCTGAGTCCTTTGAGTTGTTCTAGCAAATTATCAAACTCGAAAGGGTCATGGTGATGCCCACATTTCTAGCCAGTTGTTCAGCACTGCAAGAGGACTGGGGACACCAGAAGTATGGCTGGTGTCTGAAGGAAGGTCAGTCCCTTAAATCTGTGGCACCTGTAGCTAACTCCAGGTGGTAAGCATCACAACTGTGTTGCAGTGTTCGAACTACCATTTGACATAGTTTTCTCATTATGTTACAAATTCTCATTGCAATCCCTGTAAGCTCCTTGAGGGCAGGGATTATATTTTACACTTCTTTGCCTTGAATGTAGTAAAAATTTAACAAGTGGATTAATAGTAGGTTAAAAGGCATTCTCCAAAAAAAAAAGACTTGTTTTGCTAATTATTTAGCTATAGAATGCTGTTATTTGTTCTAAAGACAGGGAATAGCCAAACTGAGGCCCGGGAGGTAAGGAGATGGGCTTGGAAGGTCGCTAGGCCTCTAGTTCTGGCAACCCAGTGTAAAATCCCAGCTCTAAAATGCGCTAGCTGAAGGACCTTGGGCAGGTTATTGCATCTTTTTACACCTCAGATTGCTCATTTACAAAATGGAATAAATACTAATTTTAGGCCATTTTGTGGTGACTATGAAATGCAAGTTCTTAACGTAATGCCTAGCTTTATGCTGAATAAGGATTAGCTCATACTAATGGTTAAAAGAAAAAATTGACTCAGGGAAATATGAAGATTGATTTTTTTTAAATGTGGGTTGGTGGTTTGGAAACCAATAAGCACTGTTAGTCTATTTCTTTTTAATTGAATAAGCAGTAAACTGAAACAATTATGACTTGCTTGATGTTTTAAAATGCTTCTATTATGTAGACCAAACTTAAAAATATAAGAAAAGCTGTTTGAGACACCATCCTAAAGAATCACACAATTAAAATTCTAGTTTCTCAGATGCTAATGTTTTTTAATTATTATTTTATTATTTTAACCCATCAAGTCTATGAAGAAAAACAAGAAAACTGTAAAACAACTCGAACAGCAAATTAAAAAGAAAGTGGTGAAAATTTACAGTTGAGAAAACAGTGCCCACTCCTGACATATACTCCAGAATAGCTTTATTCTCTCTTCCAATATTTGCATCTTAATTTGTAAACAAAATTATTCATGCAGCTGTCCATTGACATTCCAGAACTTTAAAGGTAGGATGCAAATTAGGATCCAAATTAGGATGTAAAGTCCGTGAACCACTCAAACAAGTTGCAGTGAGATTACACTCCTACCTGGTGATTATTCCTGATTCATCAGAAGAGGCAGTATCTGTTCATTTCAAAACTAACTTGACACTGATTCCTTCCAGGTGCTTAAAAAGTCAGGTTCCAAAGCAATTAAACATGAACAAAGTGCATCAGAACTTCATCTCAGTAATTCATCATAGTAACATAAATTTTTTTCATGCAAAATTATAAAATGGGGATTGGAAATTGGATGCCAAATGTTGTTTGAGAACTCATTTTTGATAGCCACACGAGCAGATGGCTGCTAACAGTTGCAAGCAGGGAACCAGGAGCCAGGCAATCTGCGTTTAAGTCCAGCTCTTCTGCGTACTAGCCCGTCTCCCTCTGTGTCTGTCTTTCAGTGCCTCAGTGTTCTCACCTGTAAATCAGAATCAAAACAGGACCTCCCTCACAGGGCTGTGGTGAGGATTAAATGGATTATTCTATGTCATCAGTATAATGCATGGCACCAAGGAGGCCTCAGGAGATGTTTTGATCATGATCCTGCATATTTATCTCTAAAAAATGAAGACAACTGTTTCAGAAATTACCATGAGATAGACTATTACATTTTCAAATTTCTAAGGTGAAGAATTGAATAGAAAGGCTAGAGAAGTACAGTGAAGCCTTTGTGGACAGAGGGGGTTTACTTCCTCATGCATTTGTAGGCCCCCAGTCCTGCTGTCATTCATTTTTCCCACAAGCAGAAATGTAATTGCCTATCTCCAGTGATAAATAAAGGGTGCTGAGCACCAACCCACTGTGCAGTCTGAGGGCTTTCTTCAATGTCACAGGGCTGAGCTTCTGGGATGTCCATAGGAACAAGGCACACACAGGGCTGGAGGGTGTGATGGCTGACTGCCTGTTTTCATGAGCTGCAGGGAGGGTGGGATCTGGACCTGGGCCTCAGACCCAGCGTCACCCTCTCTGCTGCTTTTGGGGCCCAGAGTGCATCAGAGAGAAGACAAAGTCCTGTCCCTCCCTGAGTGATGTGGATACACCATCCAGAACTTTGTGGTTTTTTGTTGTTTTTGTTTGTTTTGTTTATTTTTTTGAGACAAAGTCTCGCTCTGTCACTCAGGCTGGAGAGCAGTGGCACGATCTTGGCTCACTGCAACCACTGCTTCCTAGGTTCAAGCAATTATCCTGCCTCCATCTCCGGAGTAGTTTGGATTACAGGCACCCGCCACTATGCCTAGCTAATTTTTTCTATTTTTAGTAGAGATGGGGTTTTACCATGTTGGCCAGACTGGTCTCGATCTCCTGACCTCAAGGGATCTGCCTGCCTCAGCCTCCCAAAGTGCTGGGATTACAGGCGTGAGCCACCGCGCTCAGCCCTCTCAAGAACTTTTGTAATAAGAATGGGTTGTGCATGAAAATAAGCTCCAGTTGTTTGTATCAGAGACTGACATTCACCTAACATATAATCGTTACACATGTGGATGTAAAAGTTATACTGATTATGCTATTCACAGTAGCCAAAAGGTAGAAACAACCCAAACTTATCCACTGATGAATAAGTGAACAAAGTGTGGTATATTGGCAAAATGAAATATTCTTCAGTCACTTAAAAAGAATGAAGTGTTGGGCCAGGTGCAGTGGCTCATACCTGTATTCCCAACACATTGGGAAGCCGAGGCGGCTGGACCACCTAAAGTCAGGCATTCGAGACCAGCCAGGCCAACATGGCCATACCTCGTCTCTACCAAAAATACAAAAAAAATTAGCTGGACGCGGTGGTGTGTACCTGTATTCCCAGCTACTAGGGAGGCCGAGGCAGGAGGATCGCTTGAACCTGGGAGGTGGAAGTTGCAGTGAGCTGAGATCACGCCACTGCACTCCAGCCTGGGCAACAAAGTAAGACTCTGTCTCCAAAATAATAATAATAATAATAAATAAAACATAAAAGAATGAAGTACTGATACAATGTAGATGAACCTCAGAAACATGATGCTTTATGAAAAAGCCAGGTACTGTATGGCCCCTTTACATGAAATATGCAGAATAGGTACATGCATAGAGACAAGGGGCAGGCTAGTGGTTTCCCAGGGCTGAGGAAGAGGCAAAGGGAGGGATGGCTTTATGTGTATGGAGTTTCCTTGTAAGCTGATAACCATGTTTTGGAAGTAAATAGATAGAGGTAATGGTTGCCCAGCACCATGAATGTAGTCAATGCCACTGAACTGTACATGTTAAAATGGTTAATTTTATGTTGGGTAAATTTTACTTTGATTTTTTTAAAAACTGATTTTTATTTATTATTATTATTATTATTATTATTATTATTATTATTTTTATTTTTATTTTTTTTTTGAGACGGCGTCTCGATCTGTCGCCCAGGCTGGAGTGCAGTGGTGCAATCTCGGCTCACTGCAAGCTCCGCCTCCTGGGTTCACGCCATTCTCCTGCCTCAGCCTCCCAAGTAGCTGGGACTACAGGCGCCCGCCACCACGCCTGGCTAATTTTTTTGGTATTTTTAGTAGAGACGGGATTTCATCGTGTTAGCCAGGATGGTCTTGATCTCCTGACCTCGTGATCCGCTCGCCTTGGCCTCCCAAAGTGCTGGGATTACAGGCGTGAGCCACCATGCCCGGCCTAAAAACTGATTTTTAAAAAATCAAGCTCGGTCTGTAAGAATGAGTTAATTCTTCCTGTGAGTGTCAAACGTCCCCTATTAGAGATAACAGGAGTCCTGCAGCTGCTTGGTGAGAAGTTAGACCCGCAGGTCTTCACGTTCTTGTGCGGTTTTCAGAGGTCAGAAACATCTTTATTGCACCAAGAAGCCCCCTCACCACCACCACCACGAAAAATAAATATAAATGCCAGATAAAAAACAAAAAGCAGCTACTTGCCGGTGTCAGAGAGTAATCACAAAGGCCAGGAATGGAAGGGCCAAGAATCCAGGGAGAAGGGAATGCGTTGAATTGTGTCAGCGTTCTCCCTGCACGTATTTGCTGCTTTTTCAGTATTGAAGGTCAGAGAGACAGAACAGAATGCTTAGAAACTGTTGACAGTTTCCTAGGTCTGGGGAGATAAAAGTGGAGTTCAGGGCTACTGAGGCAGGGAGCGAGGGCTGGAGGCGCTCAGATCCTCCTGCGGGGAATGGGTTCTGAGCTGCATTCTAAGGCACTCACTGCTGTCAGTCGGGCGAAACTGCTGGAGAGAAGGTGAGGACAAGAGTTCTGAGGGTATTTACTGTGGCCCAAGAAAACTCACCCAGATCCTGGGGAAATCAGAACCTCCAAACAAGGAGGGCAGGCCCCGGGCCTCTGGTGTTGCAGTGGTGGGTGTCCCATGTGGGTACAAGGACAGGTACAAGGACAGCTGAACGGACCCGCTCTGTAGCCTCTCGGGCATAGGGTATGGTGAAATGCAGACCTCCCCATGGCACAGTGAACCCTGAGAGCACTATTTCTAGTCCCTGACGTCCACTCACCGCTGCATGGTTTGGTCTTCCACCTGACCACCTGTCCCTACAGCCTTCCTTTGCTCTCTGCCTTCTCCACCCTCTCCCCATAGCATTCCTTTCCCTGGCTTCCTTCCCCTGGGTTCAGGAGTCGCTGAAAGGCCTGGAATCCCACAAAGGGTCAATATCCTCGTGCCCCCTTCAGGCAGGAAGAGATCCATGTTCACTCCCCACATGATGATAGAAACAAAGTCTGTCGGCCGGGCGCGGTGGCTCACGCCTGTAATCCCAGCACTTTGGAAGGCCGAGGCAGGCGGATCACAAGGTCAGGAGATCGAGACCATCCTGGCTAACACGGTGAAACCCTGTCTCTACTAAAAATACAAAAAAATAGCGGGACGTGGTGGCGGGCGCCTGTAGTCCCAGCTACTCGGAGAGGCTGAGGCAGGAGAATGGCGTGAACCCGGGAAGCAGAGCTTGCAGTGAGCCGAGATCGCGCCACTGCACTCCAGCCTGGGAGACAGAGGGAGACTCCGTCTCAAAAAAAAAAAAAAAAAAAAGTCTGTCGGGGGAGAATTCTGTCCCATCTGAATGACGGGAGCCTGGCAGGACCCTCTGCTGAACAGATGCCCAGGGCTTTCTAACTGCAGGCGTCTGTAGCAGGGTGGGAGCGTGGTTCCAGACACCACCCGAAGCAGCTACAAAGGCCCTGGCTGGTGGCTGGTGAGAGAATCCTGCAACATCCGGGTGTCCGGAGCGAGGGTGTGCAGGCTGCGGGGAGGGAGCTGTGAGTGTTGCTGAGGCCAACCTAGAATGTCTTCTTTGTGAGCACAGACTCCCACCTGGCGGTCCCCCAGGTGCCTGGCTGTCTGTTGGGAAGCTGTTCTCTGCCCCTCGCCCCACCCCCAACTCACCACTTAAGAAACCTGGCAGGAATCTCCCCACGGATCCCTTCATACCTGCTTGGAAGTTTGGGGAGCAGGATGCTGACCCCTTTGTGTGGTTCCAGGCTATAATAGCTAATTAACCTGGTAAATAACAATCTAGTAAACTTAAATTTGAATACCCTTTATATGAGTTTTCTTTTAATGTCTAGTATTAGTCAAAGGAAATAGTCTTCTTTAAATTGAACTGTGTGGGGTATCTGATATTTGTGCATACACACACACACATATATTGCATGTTCCATGGTACAGCATAGTACAGGAAACCAGGTGAATGGAGGGTCTGCTCTCAGCTGATGACTGGCAGACCAGCCACTGAGGAAGTGAGCAGGGCTGCCGGAGAGCCTGGGAAAGCACGGCCTATGGGGAGGGGCGGGGAGGGAGAGGGCAAGGGAGGCTTTAGGGACAGGTGGCAGGAGATGGGGTGGGTGATGTGCGTGGAGTTTCCATCCACCTCTACCTATGAGCAAGAGCAGCCAGGAGAATGCCACACATGCCCCATGTCCTGGGCCTTGTGTGAATAACTGGATTCTGCTTCTCTGTAGGGTTTTTTTTTCTCAGTTGAGTTTCTCACTAATTCTCTACTGTATTAGTCCATTTTCACACTGCTAATAAAGACATACCTGAGACTGGGCAATTTACAAAAGAAAGAGGTTTAATGGACTTATAGTTACAAGTTGCTGAGGAGGCCTTACAATCAGGGTGGAAGGCAAGAAGGAGCAAGTCATGTCTTACATGGATGGCAGCAGGCAGAGAGAGAGAGAGTTTATGGAGGGAAAATCCTCCTTATAAAGTCATCAGATCTCATGAAACTTTTTCACAATCACAAGAACAGCATGGGAAAGACCTGCCCCCATGATTCAATTACCTCCCACTGTGTGCCTCCCACAACATGTGGGAATTCAAAATAAGATTTGGGTGGGACGAAGCCAAACCATATCATCTACCCCCACAGAAAAAGATGCATGAGGAAAGGAATCTCAGGAACAAGGAATTGATTCCAGTGTGAAACTTCCTCCTAGATGCACATGCAAAATCTTTAGTTTTGTGTTTCTTCAGGACACAGCTTGGGATCATCTGTGATGCCCTCCTTTCCCCGGCAAAGCGGATAATGCTGCCATGGGGCCAGGCCTGCCCTCATGCAGCTAGGGGCCACATCTGCCTGCACACAGCACGGGAGAGTGTGGAGGAGGAGGGACAGGACCCTATTTCCAGACAATTGTCTAACAGGAAGAGGATCATAAAATCCTAAGATTGGCTAATCAACCTCCCTGTTCTACAGATGAAGAAACTCACACTCCCAGGACAAGTGACCTCTCAGGACCACACAGAAAGAGAGTTGATGTAATAATTGTAGTAAGTGTTAGAACTAGCCAACTCTGATTATGGGCTGACTCATTTCATAGCACCTTATATAAATTATGTCTTTTAAATCTAGAAATTGGGTTCTGCTGTCATTATTCAGAATTTTAAAATGACAAAACTGAAGCCAAGTGAGATGAAATAATTTGCCTAATTTTCTGAACTCAGAAGTGGCAGAGCTGAGCATTCCACCCAGGCAGCCTCGGCACTTTCAGCTTAGGGACCCAGCCATGTACTCAGTGCACCAGCACGCAAAGTCTGCCATTCCCGAAGGCTGTTTTTGAAAATATGCAGGTTACTTCCTTGAGACCCACATTTGGCGGACCTGACCCTTCTCACCATAGTGTAATCAATGTTCAGCCCCCTTCTCCAATTTAAAGTGACAATTAGTAGGCTCTGTGAAGAATGAGGCATTTTCAGATGTTTTTGGAGAGAGGGGTCGTGGTGCACTTATCTGGAGATTACTTGTCTAGGAAACTAACTACTGAAGTGCATGCAAATGAAACTGTTGCAGACACAACAAAACAGTATACAGTGAACAGCTAGACTATACTCAGCAAAGCACAATAAAAATCCAGTACACTTAGATTTGCCTAACCTTTAAATGAGTTTTCTTTGAATACCTAGTATTTATCCAAGGGAATTGTTTTTAAATTTAAATGTGTATACGTATCTTGTGTTTGTGTGCACACACACACAAACACCCCCCCACACACACATATTCCATGTTACATAGTATAGTATAGGAAACAAGGGAACACATCAGCTTTTGCCATCTTCATGACAAGCCAGGAATTAAAACTAAGTAAATTAAATACTAATGAAATATAATCCTTTAATTTCTAAGCAAACATTACTTTGACTTTAATTTAATCAACAAGATTATTTAACGTTCATTGAAAAATCCATATTCCTGCGTTTATACTCATGAAGCTTAACCAATTACAGAAGAATACAATACAAATAGTTTCTAAATGGACATAGAATTTAAATTCAGATTTTAATGAACTAACTTCTGGACATTGTAGAGTAGATAATGTAGTCAGAATTTTGCAAACGTTGGAGTGTATACTTAGTAATGGAGTTGATTAATAAATGTAAATGCAGTAAGATTGAGAATGGAATAGATTAAAACTTTATTTTATTCTTCTTGCCAGCTCTGTGGCTACATGGGTGTGAACCAGAACGAGGCAGAATGGATCTATTTTTCTATTTAGTGCCAATGAGCCCCCATGGATCTATGCAGGGGCAGGGTGCTTTGTGCAGATGAAGGTAAAAATCCCTCCCTGAGAGCAGGTCTGTGCTCAGGGGTGTTGCTGGCGTCTCCATTCGCAAGCGTCAGGTGGAGCTTGGGTGGAAACCACCTTGCTTCTTCAGGGCAGCTGCTCTGGTTTGTTCCATTTTTAGAGTTAGATTGTTTCCTTTAAGAGCCCTCTACTTCACAGTAACAGACTCCGGTTTGGATTTGCATTCGTTGTTTATTTTGTTTTGTTTTTGCCCAAATAAGAAATTGCACATTTTTCCTTGCACTCTAAGGTCAAAAAGCCGAAGTGGGAATCATTATAAATGCAACATCTGAGTTCCTGTTATAGCTCCTTGTTCTTGGAAATGTTTCATTTGCATCAAGGTCGTGCCAGACATGGTAATGAAGGCCCTGAACAGAGGGAGAACCATCAGGGACTGCTGTGTGAGCAAAGCGTGGACTTTCATCCTGAAAAATGAGTGCATCCGTAACAACATCCTCAAACACAGACGGCTCTGATTAGCGCTCCAGGAGCCCTGTCTCTAAAAACATCTGAAAATGCCTCCTTCTTCCCGGGGCTCACATAAATGGGGTAAGTCTCACGAAGGAGGGGCCTTGGTGCTCAGGAGGTGAGGCGTGCGCCATTCTCCAGGTGTGCACGTGGGTCCGAGGAATCAGGAGCTCAGGCCGCACAGCCCCGCTGCTGCCGATCACTGCTCACAGTCCCTGAGCCCTGCTCAGAGGCAGCAGCATTTCCTATGAGGGGCAAGGTGCGGCAGTCACCAGGACACCCTTGCTCTTATTTGCAACAGCTTCTGCATTACCTAATAGCCACCCATGGCTTCACGAGGAGGGATGCTCACAGCCCCCTGCAGAGCAGCCGCCAGGTTCCAGCGCCACAGGGAAGCGTCTGCCTTGACTTCCGCCCACGCAGTGTCCGCTTCCACACAATCACCCTGAACGGCAAAGGCTAAACACTTTGGTAATCCAAAACAGTAAACCCCAATTGTGCTACTCATAGTCTAATTTCTAAAATTTTACACTACAGCTGTTGAAAAATTATAATGTTTATTTCACTGCCAGAATCAGCAGGGTAATGGATGTTTCAGCAATAAACATCATGAGCAACACATGAAATCAAATTAGCATCATTCCAATTTGCAACAGTTAAATAAATTATTACTCTGGGCTTTCTCCCCCCTAGATACCAATGCTTAGATTCCTGTAAAAATGTCAACTCTAGAAAAATCCTCTTTCCACTTCCAATTTTTTCTAATTCAATCTGTTTTCTAGTATTTCTTTAGAAACAAACTAATGAAATTCTCTATCACCCAGCTGTATTTACAACAGAGTGAGCTTTGTGACACCCTGTACATGGAGTTTGCACAGCAGCAGTATCCATGGGAAAAAATAGTGGGACTGTGTCCCAGTGATCACAGACGAAGGATGCCAGGACACTCTGTCAAAGGAAACTCAGACCTCCACATAGGATGTTTGACTCAGGTCCCAGGTACTGTCACCATGACTTTCCCCCACAATTTTCCCAGGAGGGAGGCACGAGTAGGAGAGAACAGCCCCTGTGATGTCAGGGCCAACCTGTCTCCAGCCTCCGTTCTGCTAAGTGACTCTAGAAGTTCCTCTCCCATCTCTGGCCCAACTGACCATGTGTCGGATGCCTGGGAAAAGGGAACACAGACTTGATGATGATTCCTGGTTCTGAGCTCATGTCACTGTGCTCCCAGGCTGTTGACACAGGCAGGAGCCCTGGGTTTCTTGGATTCAAGCACACAGTTAATAACACAAACCCTGACAGCCTAGGCTTGAGCTGGGGTTGGTTAGGGGTGGGCAGTGGTAGGGAAATAACTTGGGAAAGTTATTTAACCTGCCTGGGTCTAAATTTCCTTGTCATAAAGTAGGGAAAATAGTTGTACTTACATGGCACGTCTGTGATGTGAATTAAATGTCTGGCACCTAGAACAGTGCCTGGCCCCCAGGATTTGGCGTGTAAAGAGTCCAGGTATTGGTACGAGTCCATGTCCACTGTCTTCCCTGATCCCCAAACCCAGCTGCACCCATTAGTAACTAAAATGAGGCAGGCAAAGGGGATGAGTGGTGAGTGGCAGTGATTGCTAAAGGTAGGTCCAGAGACTATATTTCTTAAGACATTCTGGGTCAGGAATAATTACATAGAATCCAGCCAATAATTCCAAATCTATGTATTTATTTAATAAGCTTTTATTTAGGGCACGAAGGTGTCAAATTTTGTCCCAGGCACTTTACATATATTTAATCATTTAGTCTCCTCACAACCCATGAGAAATAAACATACTGTACTATCATTATCTACAAAGAAACATGAAGTAAGACCCTAGAGAGAGCCTCCAGCAAAAGGACATCTGTGGTCATTATATGTTTTTCAAAAAAAGTTCAATAACAAAAAACCAGTTTTATAAAGTGAATGTTGAACTGTGATAAACTAGCAGTGCATTTAAGAGTGAAACAGTGGCGTTAAAAATGAAAGCATCCTTGGAAAACAATCCAGCCCACCTTTTTGTCTCTGATTTGGTACAATTATGCTTTTTGTAACCTTCACAGAAAACAACAATATTTTTACCTTTGCATCCTCCTGTCCTCACTGAAAGCTAACTCTCTAGGGGGAGAGAAGACGATATGGGGTTTGATGCAAGGCAGTGCCCAGCGCCAGGGCAGAGGGATGCACGTGCCTTATAGGAGCCCTTAGGGGCAGCGGGTGGGGCAGCAGCACAGATGCGTACTTGGCGCTGTTCAGAAGGAGGGACGTTCCAGGTGCTGGGCGAAGCAGAGGAGGCGCAGCCCTGGGGCAGGGCGCAGTGAGGCTGGGCATGTGGTGGCCCATGGGCACCTTGGTAAACCTGCTTAGGGGCTTCTGAGCCTCCACTTGTTGAAAAACAGAAGAAAGCTGAGGGTCAAGCCAGTAGGGGAAGGAACCACAAAGGTGTTTTTGCATGGTTAAAACAAGGAGATGGTCAAAGTATGATTTCATGGATCTGTGGCTTATCCCCGTGCAAAGAGAATTTTTTTCTTAGGTTCAGAACACTAAAAGAAGATAACATTGTGAACAAATCTCCCAGGGAATCCACTCGAGAGAAGAGGCACACTGACCACAGATGAGTGAGGTCCTCAATTATTAAAGTCTAGTTGCTCCATTAGGATGAAAGTCTCTGTGGGAAGTAACTTCTAATTAAAGCTGGAGGTGTTCCTTTATACTAGCAGTTCTTGAGGGAAAATGGGTTGGCCATCACAGTGGAGACTGGAGAAGGCTGGGGTTGTCCCTGGATACTAGAGGGAAGTTGGGGAGAAGTGGTGGACAGTGCAGCCCTGTCACAGCACAAGCTCCTGGTCATTGGAGAATGGCTGACAGAGGAAACCCTGCCATGACCTAAGCTCTTAAAGTGTCTGTCAAACTCTTAGGTTTATTAGACTTGAAGTCCAGTAGTCAAGCTCAGTAACTCATACGGGGTCTGATAAGCTGTGATGTCACATTCCCAAGGGGAGGAGAAGTAGCTCCAAGTTCTCATGTATGGGGTCTGATAAGACACCTTGTTCTCCACGGGAGGGGGAAATACACTCCCAGTCCTTACTAAAGCAAGGCATATGTTGTCCAAAGGACCACCAGAATGGCTTGAGAGTAGAAAAAAGAGTTTTATCAGCAATATCAGTTTGCAAACCAGGGAGAGATCATCTCTGATGAGAACTGACAGAGCTCTTGAGAGGTGAAGCCAGCTGGACTTCCTGGGTTGCGTGGGGACTTGGAGAACTTTTCTGTCTTACAAGAGGATTGTAAAATGCACCAATCAGTGCTCTGTAGCTAGGATTGTAAAACACACCAATCAGTGCTCTGTGGCTAGCTAGAGGTTTGTAAAATATGCCAATCAGCAGTCTGTAAAAATGCACCAATCAGCTCTCTTTGGCTAGATAGAGGTGTCTAAAATGGACCAATCAGCACACTGTAAAATGGACCAATCTGTGCTCTGTAAAATGGACCAATCAGTGCTCTGTAAAATGGGCCAATCAACAGGACATGGGCGGGGACAAATAAGAGAAAAAAAGCTGGTCACCCTAGCCAGCAGTGGCAACCTGATTAGGTCCCCATCCACACTGTGGAAGCTTTGGTCTTTCGCTTTTCACAGTAAATCTTGCTGCTGCTCATTCTTTGGGTCCGTGCCATCTTTAAGAGCTGTAACACTAGGTTGGGCACGGTGGCTCATGCCTGTAATCCCACCACTTTGGGAGGCTGAGGCAGGTGGATCACGAGGTCAGGAGATTGAGACCATCCTGGCTAACACTGTGAAACCCCATCTCTACCAAAAATACAAAAAATTAGCCAGGTGTGGTGGTGGGCACCTGTAGTCCCAGCTACTTGGGAGGCTGAGCAGGAGAATGGCGTGAACCTGGGAGGTAGAGCTTGCAGTGAGCCAAGATCACGCCACTGCACTCCAGCTTGGGCAACAGAGCAAGACTCCGTCTCAAAAAAAAAAAACAAAAAACTAACACTCACCAGGAAGGTCCGCAATTTCATTCTTGAAGTCAGCGAAATGATGAACCCACCAGAAGGAACCAACTCCGGACACATCTTGGAGACCACGAAGGGACTATCGCCAAGTGGTGAGTACCACTGGAACCCTTTTGCTTGCTATTCTGTCCTATGTTTCCTTACAATTTGGGGGCTAAACACCAGGCACCTCTTGGCCAGTTAAAAGCGACTAGCACAGTCACCAGACTAAAGACACAGGTGTCAGGCTTTCTAGGAAAGGGCTCTCTAACAATCTCTGACTCTTCAGAGCTGGGAGCATTGGTTTGCCTGGAACCACCTTCCGCTTTCCCTGTACTTCTGAGCTGAGCTGAGGGTCAACAGAGGGGAAAGCCATTCAGCTCCGCGGTCCCAACAAAAAGTTGGCTGACCCTGCAGCCATGAGCGGAACTCTCAAAGGCATGTCGCCCAAGCAAGACTCACCCATCTACCCCATCTATCCTGACCCTTGCCTCCTGGGTCCTAACGTCTGTCAGACAAACTTCCTCCTGTCTCTCTGCTCCGAGGCTAGTCCTGCTTCTAAAAACCACTCCCTGTCTCTGGTGCTTTTCTAGATTCTCCTATAAGAATGATTTCTAGTGTAAATTTTGGGACTCTGTTTCTTTCTTTAGGCACACAGGCTCACCAATCAGAAAGACGTAATCTTTGCCCAAAGCCTTGTTGTGGGGTGGGGGACTATCTGGGATTTTAGGATCCCTCCTCAGACTAGCAGGCCTAACAAAGGTGATTCCTGAAGCTAGGATATGGGGAGCCTCAGAAATTATATCCTTCCTATTCATATGATAAGTGAGGACAAAATGTGTTATTCTTCCAACCTGGGAGATTCCTTCCCTCCTTCAGGGTATAGCCCTCCACTCTGTTTTTGGGGCATATCATCTTTATAGGACAGGGGTAAAGTCCCAATACTAACAGGAGAAAACTCTTAGGACTCTAACAGGTTTTTGAGAATGCATCGGTAAGGACCACTAAATCTGACATTTCTCAGTCCTCTTTGTGGTATAGGAGGAAAACTAGTGTTTCTGCTGCTGCTTTGGTGAGCGCCACTATTCTTGTCAGCAGGGTCCAGGGACCATTTCAGGTTACGGGGCAGGGCTTTCGCTCTTCACAATAAATCTTGCAGCTGCTCACTCTTTGGGTCCATGCCACCTTTAAGAGCTGTAAAACTCACCGTGAAGGTCCATGGCTTCATTCTTGAAGTCAGCGAGACCACAAACCCACTGGAAGGAACCAACCCTGAACACACTCTCTCTGAAGAACAAAGAGAAGGTTAGAGGTTTTATAAAAAGGAGAAATGTTATGTATTCCTCTTTGAGTAAGTTCATTGGCACTAGGAAGGGTTTGGGGAGCTGGCAAGCTCTGAATGATGAGCAAAGGTGGTGCAAAAAATTAGTCACAGAGTTGTAGCAAGTTATCTCAGAAGCTATGGATAAAACTGGTCTCAAAAGCAGTTCCGGTAGTCAGGCTTGCAGAGATTACATTCTTGGAGCAACGTTTTGTAACATGAGTGCATTATCTCCTGGCTTCTCAACTCTGTTTTAGTTGGATGTGATAAGAATCACATGCACATGTATATTTATTGCAGCACTATTTACAATAGCAAAGACTTGGAACCAACCCAAATGCCCATCAATGATAGACTGGATAAAGAAAATGTGGCACAAATACACCATGGAATACTATGCAGCCATAAAAAAATGGGTTCATGTGCTTTGCAGGGACATGGATGAAGCTGGAAGCCATCATTCTCAGCAAACTAACAGAGGAACAGAAAACCATGCTCTCACTCATAAGTGGGAGTTGAACAATGAGAACACATGGACACAGGGAGGGGAACATCACACACCAGGGCCTGTCAGGGGTGGGAAGCAAGGGGAGGGAGAGCATTAAGACAAATACCTAATGCATGCAAGGCTTAAAACCTAGATGATGGGTTGGTAGGCGCAGCAAACCACCATGGGACATATAACAAACCTGCATATTCTGCACATGTATACCAGAAGTTAAAGTAAAATTTAAAAAAGAAAAAGCTAGAAACTGATCTCAGGGCATCTAGAAACAAACAGACAAAAAAAGAATAACCCAATTTGTACAATCAACCTTCACACATGTATCATTCAGCTAGCAAACTATGTAAATGTTTGGAGTAATTTCAAAGCTGCATAACCAAAGTAGAGCAGGAGGGCCCAGAAGGGCAGAAGACAGGAACAGGCAGGGACATGCCCAGGCAAAGCCTTGTGGCAGCTTAACAAGAGTTGGGGAACTGAATCCATGTGTGATACGCCTCAAGGAGAAACACTTTCTTTCTTTCTTTTCTTCTCTTTTTCTTTTCTTTTCTTTTTTGAGGCAGAGTCTCACTCTGTAGCCCAGGCTGAAGTGCAGTGGTGAGATCACAGCTTACTGCAACCTCTGCTTCCTGGGTTCAAGCGATTTCCCTGCCTCAGCCTCCTGAGTAGCTTGGATTACAGGCACACACGACCATGCCCGGCTAATTTTTTTTTTTTTTTTTTTTTTTTGAGACAGAGTCTTGCTCTGTCATCCAGCCTAGAGTGCAGTCACGTGATTTTGGCTCACTGTAACCTCCACCTCCTGGGTTCACGCCATTCTCCTACCTCAGCCTCCCAAGTAGCTGGGACTACAGGCACCCACCACCACACCTGGCTAATTTTTTCTATTTTTAGTAGAGATGGGGTTTCACTGTGTTAGCCAGGATGGTCTCAATCTCCTGACCTCGTGATCCACCCGCCTCGGCCTCCCAAAGTGCTGGGATTACAGGCTTGAGCCACCATGCCCGGCCGAAAATCTTTATTAAAGTAGCTGTGTTAGTCTGTTGGGCTGCCTTAACAAACTACCGGAGACTGAGTGACTTAAACATCAGGAATTTATTCTCACATGATTCTGGAGGCCAGAAGTCTGAGACCATGATTTCAGCAAGGATGGTTTCTCCTGAGGCCTCTCTCCTTGGCTGGCAGGTGCCGTCTTCTCCCTGTGTCTTCACACGGGCTTCCCTCTTGGCATGTCTGTATCCTAATCTTTTCTTAGTAGGACACCAGTCCATTTGGATTAAGCCTCACCAGATGATCTCATTTTAACTTAATTACCACTTCAAAGACCTTATCACCAAATACAGTCATAGTCTAGGGTACTGCAGGTAAGGGTTTCGACATATGAATTTTGGGGTAGGAAAAAACTCATCCCATAATAGTGAGATAATTTTATTTGTAAAAAGGTAGTTATAGGTCAAGAAATGCACCTGGAAGTTAAACTTTTCTTTGGAAATAAGAACCCATTAAGAACCCAATTAGGCCCATACAGGCTAATTGCCTGATAAAGATCCACAAAATTATTGTCTAAATAAATGCCTTCACACTTCTCCAATGCTTTACTGCAAAAACTCAACATTTTGTGAATTTGGAGTGATTGGGTACACCGCAAACTTTCCAGCTATATGTGAATTTTTTTGTTACTGATGCCTTATTTAGTAGATTGACCCAGCAGGGCTTAATCATTGTTTAAAATGCTTTTTAAAAAAGTGATCAAAATGTATGTCGTGGTGTTATAGGGGGTCGGGGGAACGCCATCATTATGCTGTTCCCAAGCTTGTGTCTTTTTAAAATGATTATTATTTCAATAGCTTTAGGGGTACAAGTGGGTTTTTGGCTGCATGGATGAATGGTATAGTGGGTGAAGTCTGAGATTTTAGTGCCCTGGTCACCTGAGTAGTGTTAATTGTACCCAATATGTAGTTTTTTAAATCCCACATCCCTCTCCCATCCTTCCTGCTTCTGAGTCTCCAATGTCCATCATAACACTTTATGCCTTTGTCTACCCATAGCCAAGCCTGCAGCTTAAAGGAGTTTCCATGAGATAGGAAAACAGCATGTTCTGATTATTTCTCAAACTCCAAGACAGAGGTACAGATGTGGTAACCTGGATCTGGAGAAAAAATTCCATTAGTTTTGTTGCAGTGGTTTCTGTCCTCTATGCCAGTTGAAATCTAAGAAAAAACAGTTATTCCATCCTAATGAGTTAAGAATGCTTATTAGAAAATGTATTAATGAGCATGGAATTTAGTAAGTATTTGGGGTTTGAAAATGATCTTATGTATAATGACATTTAAAAGACTTTCCTACCAAAAATAAATCACATGGATGTACTAAGTAATCTGGAATGAAAGTAACACATATTATTTTTCATTTCAATAGATTCAGGTTAACATTTTGGTCACACTTTTCTCTAATTAGCATTTGAGTGTTAATGTGAGCTTTCCATAAATAGGTGCAAGTTACTTTAACTTTTCCATTGGTTCCCCATGAGAGATCATTGTTGTTCTTATATATGGATCTATTGAGCCCTATGCTGTATGTGACACTAAAGCCCTGGGTCTCAGACTTCCTGCTCACGTTAAATATTTACTCTTCTTAGTAAGAGGAGTAAACAAAATCACAGATGAAAAGCACTTTGAAGGACTCAGAAGATGTTAGAGCAAACTTTCTTTCCCTGTCCTCCTGTTTTCCATGTGGATGCTTCCCTAGTGTAATACTGGCCTTCCCTTTCCCTCCAATAGGAGTGAATTCTCTGATTAATCAATAACAAGGATCTGGCATCCATCTGTTGACATACCTTGACTCAGTGCAGTTAAGGATTTATGAATGAAACACCTCATACATGTCTAGTCACCCTCCCTGTTAGCCAGCAAGCAAGGCAGCATCCTCTCTCGAAGCTGGCTGCCTTCAGAGGGTCTGTTCTGTAAACCAAGGCTGTTTCTCAGACCAACTATCCCAAAACTAGGACGTGCCGAATAAGTAGAAAGAAGTATTTGTCTTGTGTTTTAGTCAGAAGTTTCAGATACCTGGATAAAATCACTTTTGTCAGACCTGGATAAAATAGGGTCAGGATAGTATGAAGGAGAGATGGCTCATGCTCACATATGGGAGATAAAAACTGCTTTCAGGGACTTTCTAAAAACCCCACAAGAAACCTTTTTGCATCCTTCATGCATCTCCTGTTTTCACAAGGTTTATCACTAGATATTCTTTAGTACTGCAGTAATTCAGATAAGATATCTCAGAACACTCGCCCAGTAATGACATCTCCACCAGTGAACTGACAACAGCTCTCTGGAACCAATGAATTCTATTTCTAAGCTACTTCTATAAAACTCTCTGTTTTTGCTAATGAAAGCTTCCCTTTGCCCTTCCCTCACAGATACATTAGTGTTTTACCATGCCATGCATTCCAGTTATAATAATTGATTCTTACCCCTGAGTAAACTCAATATACCATAGAAATAAATTTTCTCTAGTGTCTTTTTTTAGGTTGACAACAGAGATGTACAGTAAGATATTTATGAGAAATTGGCTCACGTGCTTATGGAGTTTGAGAAGTCTCACCATCTGCTTTCTGTAAGCTGGAGGCCCAGGAAAACCGATGGTCTGGTTGTAGTCCAGACTCAAAACTCTCATAACCTGGGGAGTCAACGATGTAAGTCTCCATCTGAGTCAGAGGCTGAAGAACCAGTAGCACCAACGTCTGAGGGCAGGAGAAGGTGCAGGTGAGAGCAGGAGCTGGTGTCTCGGCTCAGGGAGAGAGCAGATTTTTCCTTCCTCCATCTTTTTGTTCTCTTCAGGATCTCAACAGATTGGACGGTGCCCACACTTATTGCTGAGGGGATCTTGACTCAGTCTACCTAAATGTTAATATCTTTCAGAAACACCCTCATAGATGCACCCAAAAATAATGTTTATCTGGTCATCCCTTGGCTCAGCCAAGTTGATACATAAAATTAACCATCACAACCTAGCATTCCAACCTCATTCTTTCATCCAGCAATATTATCAAAGGTGATAGATTCTCCTACACTTGTTCCATTCCATTAACCCTAAAACCCCAACAGAAGTCTCCGTAAGTATGATACTGAGTTAGAAGGCAACAGCCTGTGACTTACTGGGCTGTGTCCTTTGGTGCCAATTTGTGCTGTAACCACATCAAGTCATCTGATGCTCAGAAAGAATGCTTTAGGCATACCTCAACTCAAAGTTCAGTTCTGAACATGGGATAAAGCAAGATGAATTAACATAGATTGTAAGAGCACTTCTTTTGAGAGGTCAAGGCAGGCAGATCATGAGATCAGAAGATCGAGACCATCCTGGCTAACACAGTGAAACCTTGTCTCTACTAAAAATACAAAAAATTCGCTGGGCGTGATGGCAGGTGCCTATAGTCCCAGCTACTCAGGAGGCCGAAGCAGGAGAATGGCATGAACCCAGGAGGCGGAGGTTGCAGTGAGCCGAGATCACACCGCTGCACTCCAGCCTGGGTGACAGAGAGAGACTGCCTCTCAAAAAAAAAAAGAAAAGAAAAGAAAATGAGGCTTTAGCCCCAACATTTATTCTTTCATCACATTTGCTGAGAATGCATGAAGTCCCAGGTCCTGTCCTAGGTGCTGACATCAAACAGTGAACAAGCAAAAGTCCCTGCATCCATGATGTTTCCATTCAAGTGAAGGAGTCAGGCAAGAAATAAATAAATATGTGCAAAATTGTGACAATTTTATGTATTAACCTGACTGGGCCACAGGATGCTCAGATATCTGGTTAAACATTATTTCAGGCTGTGTCTGTGAGGGTGTTTCCAAAAGAGATTTGTATTTAAATTGGTAGACTGAGTAAAGCAGATGGCCTCCCCAATAGTGAGTGGACGTCTTCAAATCCATTCAGGGCTGAAAGTGAACAAAAAGGTCGAGGAAGCCTGAATTCTCTCGCTGCCTGATTGCTGAAGCTCAGACATTGTCCTTCCACTGCCCTCAGACTGGGACTTACCATCCCACACCCCTGTTTTTCAGGCCTTTGGACTAGGACTAAACTAAGCCACTGGCTTTCCTGGGTCTCCAGCTTGTAGACAGCAGATTGTGGGACTTAGCCTTCATGAGTTCATGAGCCAATGCCTTGTAATAAATCTCATTTTACACACACATGCACACACACACACACACAGACACATCCTTATTGGTTCATTTTCTCTGGAGAAGCCAAATTTAAAAAATAACATCAGACAGTATTAAGTGGGGACAGAAATCCAAATAAAGTGACAGACAGGTCATCATGTGAAATCTGGAGGAAAAGTATTCCCAGCTGAAGAAACACCAAGTACAAAGGCCCTGAGGTACAGGCAAGAGTGGCATGTCTACTGTTTTGCTACCTTGGTAAAACAAAATAAGAAAAAACAACAAAAACAAAATCACACACACACACACACACACACACACTACAATAATTTGGAATGGAAGAGAAAATATTAGACACCATGAAGGTAACTTTCTACTCTAGCCAAACCCAAGGCTGTCCAGCTACAATTTACCATACTCTAGAACCATTAAGAGGAGAGAAGAAATTGACTTTTAATACTGGTATCTATTAATTAGTGAGCACCTACCATGTACCAAAGCGTGAGGCTATTTACATATACAATTGTATATGTACAATAGATACGGATATACAGTTAGGCCCTCGCGGCCATCAAGTGCCGTAGGAGTTACAATTTCCATTTCATTCTTGAGAATTCCAGAGCTTGTCCTGTTTCCTAATATCAAATTATATACCCTTTGCTGTTTTCAAGGACATATGCTACAGATACATCCTGGCACAATTTGAATTTGGAATAATTATTGTTTTCCTCTTTTATCTAATCTGAGACTAGGCTAAGTGTGACAGAAAGCCATTTCTCTCATACTGCTATAATGTTTGCTTGTATTATAAGTTTTCTGTGTTTTAGTGATGTATTAGAGTGCTGTTCTACAGGGATAGTCAATAAATCCACACATAGTGTGCCATGTGAATCATCATATTGCTTTTTGAAAATCTGTTCTCAAATAGGAGAAAATATAGATATGTGCTAATAATGGTGCATCAATTATTCATTCTTAAAATACACATTAGCTAGGTTTAAAGTTCTATTCATATGTATAAAATGCCAGAAAGATTAAGAGCTCAGGTTGCAATTCCTGAGAATAACCTCTATTCTAATTTTCCTACACTAAGAAAAATTTTCTCTTAGTGGTTGTATTAGTTTCCTACTCCTGCTGATAAACTACCACAAACTTAATGCCTTAAACAAAAATGTATTATCTTACATTCTGCAAGTTACCAGACCAAAGTAGGTATCACCAGGCTGCAGTCAAAGTGTTGGAGGAGCTGCATTTCTTTCTGGAGACTCCAGGGGAGAATCTTGTCTTCCTGACTTTTCCAGATTCTAGAAGCTGCTCACATTTCCATGGCTCATGGCCCTCTGCCATCTTCAAAGCCAGCAATGGCCAACTGAGTCTTTCTAACGTCAACTCCCCCGACCCTTCCACTTTTCAGGACCCTAGTGATTACATCGGATGCACCTGGGTAACCAAGCTCATTGACCTATTTTAACATTAGTGATTAGCTACCTTTACTCCACCTGCAACCTTACTTCTCTTTGGCCATGTCAGGTAACATTCATAGATCCCAGGGATTAAGGGCGTGGGCATCTTTTGGGGGCCATTATTTTGTCTACCACAATGATTTTCACTCAAATTTATTCAATTAAATTTTGCTTGTCGTCATGCCCTGATTAAACAGAGGTATTTTGATGGACTGCTGTGACTAGAGAGGTGCTATAATCTTCCCCCCAAGGTCTGAATATAACCTGTATAGCTGTTTCCTTTATTTCCAGTATACACAACAGATTTCCATTGATTCTAAGGTAAAAATGCACAATTTGATTTAATTGCTCAGATTTGAACTGTAGCATGGAAGTCTCTTAAAAAGTTTTTTAAATAGCATAGAATTTGGGAGGGGGTTATGCTTGAAGAATGCAATGTCCGTATACTTCAGGGTCTCCGAGGAGAACGACTTCACTGCTCATAAATCAGCATCTTTCTATTGACTTAGTATCACTGTGAGTTTGGTAGAGTTGGGCAGCTTGCTGATAGTTATTTGTTTTCAACTTTGCCGAGTATAACAATTTCTTATCTATTTCAGCGGTTCCCAGCAATGCCTAAAACAGCTTTACAGTTTCTAAGTCATGTTTCAATAAAAACAGTCCCAGGGCCCTGAAGTTATAAACTGATTGTAAAAGACAAGCAGTACATGGAAGCAAGAGGAAACATTAACAACAAAATCAACAGCAACAAAACCTGCGTCCTTTCTCCTCTCAATCTTCTGTTCTTTTCTCCCCTCTATTGCATTGTCTCCTATCAAATGGGCCATTGTTGTGGTGGCAAGGTGACCAACTGGTGGCCTAGAAGGCTTCTCGTCCTTTCAGAACCTTTTCACCTTGTGTAGAACCTAGTTGCCTTGATTATCTATGTAGATCTTTGCACAATTTATGCATTCATGGGCCATCTAGAATTAATGACTGACTAGATGCTTTTGTTTTTGAACAAATCTATTAGTCCTTCCACAGCATCGTGTAGTTGTTTCTGCTCCTTGGAAATGATCATAGGCTACTTTCAAATTCTCACAGATTTTTTTTATTTGTTGTACAAATTTATGGGGCACATCTGCAATTTTGTTACCTGCATAGATTGTGTAGGGGTCAAGTCAGGGCTTTTAGGGTATCCATCAACCAAAATAACGTACATTGTACCCATCAACCAATTTCTCATCATCCACTCCTCTCCCACACCCTCAGCCTTCCAAGCCTCCATTGTCTGTCATCCCACTCTCTACATCCATCTATACAGGTTATTTCGCTCCCATTTATTGGTGAGAACATGTGATATTTCACTTTCTTCCCCTGGCTTGTTTCACTTAAGATAATGAACTCTAGTTTCATTCCAGTTGCTACAAAAGACACCTCACAGAATTTTGTTTCTTTGTTTGTTTGTTTTGAGATGGAGTCTCTCCCTGTCGCCCAAGTTGGAGTGCTGTGGCGCCATCTCGGCTCACTGCAACCTCCACCTCCCAGGTTCAAGTGATTCTCCGCCTCAGCCTCCCAAGTAGCTGGGATTACAAGCATGCACCAACATGCCCAGCTAATTTTTGTATTTTTAGTAGAGATTCGGTTTCACCATGTTGGCCAGGAGGGACAGAATTTTAAATGCTTATATATACACACATACCTCTTTATATTTGCCTACACAGAACTAACAAACCTTTGTGAAATGTAACCTACAGGAGATATGATCATATCCAATGCTGGACATGATGCAGATGCAATATACAAATCCATGAGGTAGACCCAGGTATTTCAGATCCTGACCTCGATCTCAGGTTTACTTATTAGACCACAGACCAAAGACTCCCACTGATGTCCCCACAGATTTCACCACCTATTTCTCTTGTCCCACACACTCTACTCCAAAGTCACCCTCCTCTAGTCCTGTAGGGAATATTCACCTAAGATACTTCAGTGACCCTGCTCACCCTGGAAAATCAAGTGACTGGAATCATCAGTTAAGCCTGTGGACAGTGAGCATCTGTTGGCCTGGATGGTGTGGTGGGTGGAAGGCAGGACCTAATAGGGGCTTTTCATGGTTCCAGCTCCAAACCTCTGATCATGCCAGTCCATGCTGCAGGCTCCCATTCTATTTACGGTCAGGCCCACAAGATTTACACTTACTGTCTCAGGTGCTTCTTATAACACTGTCTCCTCCAATTTTTGATAAGCCAATGCTTTTTTGATGGCCCCCTAAAATGCCTTTATCCTAGGCATTTTGATGTTCCCCAAAATGCCTAGGATCAAGTAGTACACAGGATATTATTTGACACCTGTTTTAGAATATATGGCATAATTCTGTTTCAACCTTTGCAACTAATATTCACACACACAAGATGAACTGATGAGCGTTTGGCCTCTCTCAAAACTACAGCTTGGACAACTAGGCTCTTCCTATGAGAGACTTTAAAACTCCTCCCGTGGTTAACAGCAGCTATGCTTATTAGGGCAAGAATGACTTATCTTCTTTTGATCACTCAAGCTGGGAGCCACAGCCTTGTCAGGCATATTGTAGTAGAGCTGCGGGGCTTCCTCTCTTCATAGTAGAGGTTGGAACCCTGCAATCAATTCAGCAACAATTCTGAGATTTAATTTGCTGTGTCTCAAGTGAAATCACTGAATCTATTATTACTACAAAGCATTGTAGTCTAGTCTCGCTTTTCAAATGCATTATAAATGTGAACACAGCCGTTTAATTCCCATTCTACTTAATATATAATGCTTCTGACTTTTCACTGTTTAGTAGAAACTGATGTCTGTAGTGGTCTCTTCTACAGAAGAGTCTTCATAGTGACTTTAGTTCTCAGATTTCTGGGAAATGCCATGAAAAGACTTCTGAATATGCCACATTATCTTCTTCCTTGGATTTGATGCATTCTATAAAAGATAATTTTTCATATCCTTATAAAACAAGGATTATATATATTATATTCAAATTCATAGCTTTTAGATGTATTATCCAGCAGAAATATGTAAAATAACCACCTCTGTCTATAATCAGAATGGTAGGAGCATAATTGATATTTTCTCTAGGTGAAAAATTTCCTGAGAGCACGCCTTTGGAACACTGGCACTGCTAATGCTGTTTGTAGTGGTCGGTCCTTCCCATTAGCTTGTTTTTCCCCTTAATTTATCTTCTCACTCAACCAATTTACATATTTGCAATCTCAATATATAAATAACTGAGCAGTAGCAATTTTATCAAATTTTTTAATTTAAAAAAGCTTTCACCTCTGTCAGCTTACTTACACTACTGCAGGCTTTTCTAATTCTTGCCCTGTTTTGTAGAAAAATTCATTTAGGCAAAATACCTTTAATCTTCTGATTAGTCATACATTGAATACTCTCAAAAACAAAAGGTAGTGAGATGAAGCATCCTGAAACAGGGTAATTTTCAGAAGTAGAAGAGAAAACTGCACTTCCTAGACTTTTGTATTATTAGACTATCTCACAGTCTCACCTCCACACAGCAGTGAACAAACTACATTATTGCTTTTAACAAAGAAATGGACTTCTTAAGAGACTTCCAAGAATTTTTTCCTTTGTTAGTGGAAACTCACAGTCAAAATATGAATTAACTTACTCCATTAGATCAAATGACTTGAGTTAATAGGGTGACTGAGTCTAGAGGAAAAACAGAAAAAATAAGCATAACACTATTATTATTATTATGTTATCAATAATGGGAAAGGATTATTGTCATTCCTGCAGGGTAAAAAATGGCTACATAAATAATAAAGAAGATTCTTAATTCACGTGAAATCGTAATTAATAATATGCACATGATTTTTCTTTTTAGTATTATTTGCACTGGAAGAAGAAATGGCTATCCCAACAATAAATTCTAATTATATAATTCATCAAAATATCAATGGGATTGTTGTGGTTAATATAGATTTGGATTATAACTTTTAAAAATGTAATGAAGTTACTATGCTTGTACTATGTTTCAGACACTGTGCAATGAATAAAACATTCCCTCTAAACTCAAGATACATACAGAATTGTGGATTTAATAAGCAGCACAGTGGAATTAAAATATACAAAAGGAAAAGGAACCAGCACACATGTGGGAAATCAAGTATTGAAATTTAGTTGATTTTTCTTATCTCTGTACTTTTGTAAACCCGCAACACCTAGCACAGCATTAAGTCGGCCTTAGGTAGTGAGCTCTCCCTCCCTTATTCCAGATGCCACTCTCTCCAAATGGGGAAAATCCTTCCACTTACAGAAGGACCAGTCTTGAGTCAGGAGTAGCCATGCACTCCTGTGAGAATCACCAACTAGATGCAAATACGTATTGACTGACTTGGGATGCCATACGAGGTAAGTGAAATTAGATGCCTGATGTGGAAGTCCAGCTCTGACAATTTTTATTCATGTGGCCCTGAGGAAATCACTAAGCCTCAGTATCTCTCTCTCTTTTTTTTTTTTTTTTTTTTTTTGAGATGGAGTCTCGCTCTGTCGCCCAGGCTGGAGTGCAGTGGCGTGATCTCAGCTCACTGCAAGCTCCGTCTCCCGGGTTCACGCCATTCTCCTGCCTCAAGCTTCCCGAGTAGCTGGGACTACAGGTGCCTGCCACTATACCCGGCTAATTTCTTTTTGTATTTTAGTAGAGACGGGGTTTCACCATGTTAGCCAAGATGGTCTCGATCTCCTGACCTCGTGATCTGCCCGCCTGGGCCTCCCAAAGTGCTGGGATTACAGACGTGAGCCACCACACCCGGCCTTTTAACTTTATTTTAGGTTCAGGGGTACCTGTGTAGGTTTGGTATATAGGGTTTGGCATGTCATGGTGTATTGCTGTACAGATTATTTCGTCACTCAGGTACTGAGCCTAGTACCCAATAGTTGTTTTTCCTGATTCTCTCCCTCCTCCCACCCTCCACCCTCAAGTATGACCCAGTGTCTGTTCCCCACTATGTGTCCATGTGTTCTCATCATTTAGCTCCCACTTTTAAGTGAGAACATGTGGATTTGGTTTTCTGTTCCTGTGTTAGTTTGCTAAGGATAATGGCCTCCAGCCCCATCCAGGTACCTGCAAAGAATGTGATCACATTTTTTTTGTGGTTGCATAGTATTCCATGATGCATATGTACCATGTTTTCTTTATCCAGTCTATCACTGATGGGTATTTAGGTTGATCCCATGTCTTTGCTATTGTGAATAGTGCTGCAAAGAACATATGTGTGCATGGGTCTTTATGATATAATGAATTATATTCACTTCAGTATATACCCAGGAATGGGATTGCTGGGTTAGATGGTTGTTCTGTTTTTAGCCCTTTGAGGTATCACCACACGGCTTTCCACACTGGTTAAAAGAACTTACACTGCCACCAACAGTGTGTAAGTGGCTCTCAGCGTGGCTGTTGTTGGTTTATAAGAATGCTAGTGATTTTTTGTACATTGATTTTGTATCCTGAAACATTGCTGAAGTTGTTTATCAGATTAAGGAGCTTTGTGGCAAAAACTGTGGGGTTTTCTAGATACAGAATCATGTCATCTGCAAACAGGGATAGCTTGACCTCCTCTCTTCCTATTGGATACCCTTTATTACTTTATCTTGCCTAATTGCCCTGGCCAGGACTTCCAATACTATGCTAAATAGGAATGGTGAGAGAGGGCATGCTTGTCTTGTACCGGTTTTCAAGGGTAATGCTTCCAGCTTTTGCCCATTCAGTATGATGTTGTCTGTGTGGGTTTGTCATAGATGGCTCTTATTATTTTGAGGTATGTTCCTTCAATACCTAATTTACTGAGAGTTCTTAACATGAAAGGATATTGAATTTTATTTGAAAGCCCTTTCTGCATCAGTTGAGACAATCATGGTTTTTGTCTTTAGTTCTGTTTATGTGATGAATCACATTTATTGATCTGTGTATGTTGAATCAGCCTTGAATCTCAGGGATAAAGCCTACTCAATCATGGTGGATTCGCTTTTTAATGTGGTGCTGGAATTGGTTTGCTAGTATTTTGTGGATAATTTTTGTGTCAAAGTTCATCAAGAATACTGGCCTGAAGTTTTCTTTTTTGTTGTGGCTTTGCCAGGTTTTAGTATCAGCATGATGCTGGCCTCATAGAATGAATTGGAAAGGAGTCCCTCCTCCTCAACTTTTTGGAATAGTTTCAGTAGAAATCACACCAGTTCTTTGTATATCTGGTAGAATTCAGCTGTGAATCTGTCTGGTCCCAGGCTGTTTTTGGTTGGTAGGTTATTTATTACTGACTCAGTTTCAAAGTTCATTATTGATCTACTCAGGGATACAATTTCTTCCTGGTTCAGTCTTGGGGAGGATGTATGTGTGAAGAAATGTATCAATTTGTTCTGGATTTTCTAGTTTGTGTGCACAGAGGCAGTCATAGCAGTCTCTGGTGGTAATTTGTTTTTCTGTGGGGCCAGTGGTAACATCCCCTTTGTTGTTTGTAAATGTGTCTATTTGGGTCTCTCTCTTTTCTTCTTTATTAGTCTGGCTAGCACTCTTATCTATTTTATTTTCTTTTTTCAAAAAACCAGCTCCTGGCTTCATTTATCTTTTGAATGGTTTTTTTTTGTGTCTCATTCTTCAGTTCAGCTCTGATTTTAGTTATTTCTTGTCTTCTTCTAGTTTTGGGGTTGGTTTGCTCTTGCTTCTCTAGTTATTTCAGTTGTGATGTTAGGTTGTTAATTTGAGATCTTTCTAATGTTTTGATGTAAGTGTTTAGCGCTATAAATTTCCCTGTTAACACTGCCTTAGCTGTGTCCCAGAGATTCTGGTATGTTGTATCTCAGTTCTCATTAGTTTCAACGAACTTCTTGATTTCTTCCTTAATTTTACTATATTCCCAAAAGTCATTCCGGAGCAGGTTGCTTAATTGCCATATAATTGTATGGTTTTGAGTAATTTTCTTAGTCATGAATTCTATTTTTAATGCACTGTGGTCTGAGAGACTGGTTAATATGATTCTGATTCTTTTGCATTTGCTGAGGAGTGTTTTGTGTTCAATTGTGTGGTCAATTTTAGAATATGTGCCATGTGGTGATAAGAATGTATATTCTGTCATTCTTGAGTGGAGACTTTTGTGTATGTCTATCAGGTCCATTTGGTTCAGTGTTAGTTCAGGTCCTGAATATCTTTGTTAATTTTCTGCCTCAATGATCTAGTACTGTCAGTGGAGTGTTTCCTTCTCCCATTATTGCTGTGTGGTATTCTAAGCCTCTTTGAACATCTCTGAGAACATGCTTCATGAATATGGATGCTCCTTAGTTGGGTGCATATATGTTTAGGATAGTTATGTCTTCTTGTTGAACTGAACGATTTACCATTATGTAATGCCCTTTTTTGTCTTTTTTGATCTTTGTTGGTTTAAAGTCTGTTTTGCCTGAAAGTAGGATTTTTACTCCTGCTTTTTCTGTTTTCCATTTGCTTGGTAGATTTTCCTCCATTCCTCTATTTTGAGTCTATAAGTGTCATTGCATGTGAGATGGGTCTCTTGAAGACAGCATACCATTGAGTCTTGCTTCTTTATCCAGCTTGCCACATTGCATCTCTTAATGGGGCATTAAGCCCATTTACATTCAACTTTAACATTGATATGTGTGAATTCGATTCTGTCATGTCATTAGCTGGTTCTTATGCAGACTTCTTTGTGTGGTTGCTTTATCGAGTCACTGGTCTGTGTACTTACGTGTGCTTTTGTAGTGGCTGGTGATGATATTTCCTTTTTGTATTTATTGCTTTTTTCAGGAATTTCTGTAAGGAAGATCTGGTGGTAACAAATTCCCTCATCATTTGCTTGTCTGAAAAGGATCTTGGTTCTCCTTTGTTTAGGAAGCTTAGTTTGGCCAAATATGAAATTCTTGGTTGGAATTTCTTTTCTTTAAGAATGCTGAATATAGTCCCCCAATCTCTTCTGGCTTCTACAGTTTCTGTTGAGAGATCCCCTGTTATCTCATGGACTTCCCTTTGTAGGTGCCCTGTCCTTTCTCCCTAGCTGCCTTTAACACTTTTTCTTTCATTTCAACCTTGGAGAATCTGATGATTATGTGTCTTGGAGATGATCTTCTTTTGAAGTATCTTGCAGTGGTTCTCTGCATTTCCTGAATTTTAATGTTGGCCTCTCTAGCTAGGTTTAGGAAGTTCTCATGGATGATGTCCTGGAATATGTTTTCCAAGTTGCTTCCATTTTCCCCATCTCTTTCAGGGATGCCAATGAGTAGTAGATTTGGTCTATTTACATCATCCCATCTTTCTCCAGAGGTTTTGTTTGCTCTTTTTTATTCTTTTTTCTTCATTCTTATCTGACTGTCTTATTTCAGAAAGCCAGTCTTTAAGCTCTGCAATTATTTTCTAAGCTTGGTCTATTCTGCCATTAATACTTGTGATTGCATTATGAAATTCTTGTAGTGTGTTTTTCATCTTTATCAAGTTGGTCATCTTCTTCTCTATACTGGCTATTTTGTCTGTCAGCTCCTGTATCAGCTTTTGTGTGTGTGATTCTTATCTTCCTTAGATTGGGTTTCATTTTATTCCTGAATCTTGATGATCTTCATTCATATCCATATCCTGAATCATATTTCTGTCATTTCAGCTATCTCAGCCTGGTTAAGAACTTTTACTTGAAAACTAGTGTGATTGTTTGGTGGAATGAAGACACCTTGACTTTTTGAGTTGCCAGAGTTTTTGCACTGGTTCTTTCTCATCTTTGTGGACTGATGTTCCTTCAGTCTTTGAGGTTGCTGACCTTGGATTGGTTTTCTTTCTTTTATCCTATTTGATGACCTTGGGGTTTGATTGTGGTTTAAGGTGAGTTCAGTCAACTGGCTTCATTTCTGGAATATTTTAGAGGGCCAAGGCTCAGCTCAGGACTCCTGGACTGCATACTCTAACTCTGGGGGCTGGGATTAGGCCTGGCTTTGCTCTTTGGCTCCTCAAGGGGAAACTGCTGTTTTTGAGGGTCTGAGGTGCTCCCAGACCACAGGTCACAACACTCCAATAAGTGATACCAGCCAAAGCACTTCATAGGGTGGTGACAGTGGGATCCAGCCTCATTTTCATGTGCCAGCAGCAGTGGCAGTGGCAGTGTGGTGGAGTTTGTGTTCATCAGCTGTGGCAGAGTGCTAGCAGTTGCTGGGATGTTGACCTCCATGTGGAGCAGTGGTGGCACCATGGCTTGGGGATAGAAGCCCCCTGCCAATAATTGTGTGTGTATCCACACTGGTGGTGGTGTTAGCATGGCAGTAGGGCACTGGTGGGCACAGGACTGTATTGCCCTCTGTGCACATTAACACAGGTGGCAGTGCCACTCAGGGCAGGGGTGAGTTTGCTGTTCTCCATGTCCAATTTTGCACTGGCAGCAGTGTTGGCACAGGGGCAGGGTGCTGGTGGAGGGAAGGCTTATAGGCTCCATGCCCACCAATCTCCAGTGACAATAGCAGTGTTGCAGTGGGGAGGTGGGAGTGGGCAGAGTGCATTAATGCCAACAGCAGTGGCATGGCCAGGTATATGTGCACAGGTGCAGTGGTGGGGAAGGGAAGGCAAGGTCTGCCCACACACACACAAACTGGCAAAGCGATGTTTGGGTTGGCCATGGGCTACTGCCTGCAGGCAAAGCAACACAGGAGAGGCTACAGTTGAGGGAGTTTGCAGATGGTGTGTATTCACAGGGATCACTCTTCTAGAGCACTCTGCCAGTTAATTGTAGCCCACCAGCACAGGACCTATGGTTCAATCCCCCAGGAGGTACCTGAGGCCTGCACTGCAAGCAGGCATGGCCAGGATGGGCCCCAGGGAAGGCTAGCAGAACCATGGGGTTCTCAGCTCAGACCAGCCTAGTCTGATGGGCAAGACTGCCCTGCAGAGTTAAGGTCCCACAGATCTCACAGGGCTGAAGTTTCCTATGGGAGCAAGCTGAGCCTCGGGGGATGGGTATCCCTGGTGATGCTCCACTACAGAATTTCCCACACCAAACCCTCTGGGCTCTGCACAGTCTGGGGTTTTGCCACTAATATGTCTCCAAGCTGCTCTCCCTGCCAACTCAAGTGTTCACGGTGCTCAAGGGGTCTCCTCCTGCTGCAATTCCAGAGGCCCATGGTGAGAGCAATTTGCCTATTAAACTCACCCCTTTCACAAGAGTCACTGGAAGCCAGGAAGGAGTCCTGTTGTGCAGTAGCCCCATGCAGGGTTCCCAGCTTCCTCCCCCTTCAGCCCAGCACCTGTGTCTTCCCTCCATCCACTCTCAATACCTTCCCTCTGAAGATCTGCTAGAAGCGTGCCAGTCTTCCCAATGTCCCAGACCCTCAGTGGGAGATGTTCCTCCTGGCTGCATCTAGTCAGCCATCTTGGAGCAGCTCTGCATTCACCATTTCTGTTCATATCCCATTGCTGGAATCTAGTCACATGGCTGCACTTAGTGATAAAGGATGTGGGAAATGCAATCTTTAACTGGGTGGCTCTATGCCTAGTTAAAACTTAGAGGTTCCATGACCAAAGGAAACAGAAGAGGGTGAACACTGGTCTATAACAAGCAATCGGCCACATCTACTTTTCATACAGTGCTGTGCATATGCAGATATGAGTAAGGATGGGGGTTATTAAGCACTTGTATTTCACCAATGCACAGCTCTGACTTCTTTCTAGTTCCTATCTTGGGACCCTGGCAGGCATTATTTCTCTGGGAACTCTTTTGCCATTTCTGCTTTGTTGGTGGTCTCCTGTAGTGCCACTGCCTCTGTGAGGTCAGCTTCATGATGGGCTTATGAGATGATGCTTACAGTCACTCCATGATCCACATTAGCAAGTTCACCAGCTAATCAGTGACTCTTAGTTTTGCATCTTTCAATGTGTATCACTGCAGGACTGTCTTTCATGAAGTTCATAATTCTATTTATCTTTTTTTTCCTCAAGCAAAACATAATAAAAGAGCAAAGCCATTTACTGTTAAATGATAGAAAGCTACCTTGTACCATCAATCAGACTTAGATCCTGTTTCTTTGGCCAGGAGCCAAGGCATAACAATTATAGTTTATTTTTTAAAGTCATCGTTATAAGGTGCATCTGTTGCCCATGATATCCAGTGATAAGGCACTCATAAATCTTGAAAGGCATTGGGGAGGCAAACTCAGCATGTGCCTTCTCATAACTGATGTGAAGGTAATTACTTTCAGTGAGATGTGTTTGTGAGCCTGTGAGCTCGAGAGATTATCTTTCTTCTGAAACCAAGAAGAATGGCAACACTTGATGCTTGAGTTCCTTTTATAACGAATGAAGCATAGCTGATGAGAATGTATTCAGACGTAAAAAAAGCCATGATAAGCAAACCGTGACATCCTAATGGTCCAAAATGCCTATTTAAAACACTTGGCACTGACATCTTTCTACCTGTAACACAGCTTTGCATGAGTCATTCAAAATTCCCAGGCTGGCACCTTAGTCCTGTCTTTCTGACCAGGAAAACAACCCTAGTCCTCAAGGAAAAACTAAATTGGTTAAGTGTTTGTTTGTTTGTTTGTTTGTTCATTTTTAGACGGAGTCTCGCTCTGTTGCGGAGGCTGGAGTGCAGTGGCGCAATCTCGGCTCACTGCAAGCTCTGCCTCCTGGGTTCACGCCATTCTCCTGCCTCAGCCTCCTGAGTAGCTGGGACTACAGGCACCCACCACCATGCCCAGCTAATTTTTTGTATTTTTAGTACAGACGGGGTTTCACTGTGTTAGCCAGGATGGTCTCGATCTCATGACCTCGTGATCTACCCACCTCGGCCTCCCAAAGTGCTGGGATTACAATCGTGAGCCACCGCACCCGGCCCTAAATTGGTAAAGTATTTTACCAAAGATTAGGAACATGGGTGTTTCGTTTTGCTAAAATCTATCCAAGATTAATTATTTCCCTCTCATGCCATCTTAAAGAACCAGACAAAATTGGAAATGGCAACAAGCCTTCTCCTTCTCGCTGTCTTAAATCCACCCATTAGATGATTTGAGCACTCCATCTTCACTGGCAAGCATTTAGAAACTAATAGTATTATTGCAGCCTTCCATGCTGCAGCAAGAGTAACAGGAGACAAGCTAAAGCACTGAAGGAACCATCATAGTCAGGGACTATAGCTCTGCTCACTGTCTACCAGCAGAACCCCAGCATCTGATGGTCCCTTTCTTGTCTCCATTCAGAAGAAAGAGAGCAGCAGATCACAAGTGCAGACATGCAGGCAAGGTAGGACAGTATGAAGCTAATAATCACTGTAGCTCATCTCTACTGATACGTGTCTTTTTGACTTAGGTAATAAATTATCCAGTTTAAGTGACAAGTGGTTGGGATTGCTAATTGATAATTTTTTTTGTTTTTTCAGCTGACACATGGGTGGAAAATGATGATAAATAAACCCCCAGGGTTCGAGGGGAAACAGCCAATCAGTATTAAAGCTTGGACCTAATCTCAGATGCTAGGCCACAAATCTGAAGCAAATACCAACAGCAGAGTTATTATGGTCAAAGAAATATTTTTATCTCCAGCATTCAAGGCGCTCTTAGGACTGGTGAATTTTGTTTGCTGAAAGACCTCTTCCCACCAAAAGCAGTCACCAAACTGAAACTCACAAAAATAGTCTTGCACATGCCACACCAGTATCAGAGGCAACATCTTCCTTTACATACTCAGGATCATAAATGGAATTTATAAAAACATATATGAATGTAAGAAAACATAAATGTTATGAATATCCCTGTTAAAGGTAGCTCAGTGGATCGGAAAACATTGGTTCCATTTTCACAGAATCCAGATAACTTCACACAAATTGTTCTATGGCCCATCTCTTCATCATCTTTTTGCTTTATAATGTGTTTTAGTTTGGTTTAATTCTGCTTGACAATGAGGATTCATTCTCATTCTCATCCGTGCGCTTGTGCCTGTCATGCAGTCTAGAGAGCCGGTGCCTGCCTTTCCCAGAGTTCCCTTCCTCTAGGGTTCTCAGCGCAACCTGACATCTCTCGATGTCAACGAGATAGACTTGCCTGAGATGTAAAAGCACACGCAACACTATTCTCCCTCCTCACACAGCAATGAACAGAATTGCTGTCTTCAGCAGCCTCTGGGTATTGCCTGTGTCGCCTGTCTCCACAGTTCTGATGTAAGGTAGCTGGAGTCCACTGTGATTCCCTGCAGTATTCTCTCCTGGGCAGCAGCAGCAGCTTCTTGGACCACAGTAACAGTGGCCACCCTGAACAAGAGTGGCAGCCTTCCCTAGCTTTCCCACTCTAGTCCTATCAATAAACACATAACCACAAATATAATCCCTTTCTGCTTGAAATATTTAGAATGCTTTCTATTTTCTGGGCAAACCTGACTAGTATATGATATACTGTCTACTCCCATGACTCAGAAAATGAGCAAGAGAACATTAATGGTTTTTTAAATCCTCATTTTTAAAAAAGCACAAAGTTAATACCCACTGAAGATGAGTTAATATACAGTGTTCTTTACACAGAAAGAATAATACATGTGCTTTGAATCATCCACAAAAGTTCACATTTTAAAGATGTGAAACCTTGCAATATATGTAACACAAGTCAGAATCACTGCTGCCCTATTTTAACTCTATTCATAACATTTATTTTGTGCTTTTTAAACTTCTGACATTTAAAATGTAGTTAATACTGTAAACCCACATGAGTGAGAAAGGAGATTGGGGTTTCCTCATATGAAAACTTAGTACTTCAGCTTAGTGATCCTTAGCTTTGGTATATAATATTTCCCTTGGCTGCTTTAAAAAAATGTAGGGATGGCCAGGCGCAGTGGCTCACACCTGTAATACCAGCACTTTGGGAGGCTGAGGCAAGCGGATTGCCTGAAGTCAGAGTTTGAGACGAGTCTGGCCAACACGGTGAAATCCCGTCTCTACTGAAAACACAAAAATTAGCCAGTCGTGGTGGCAGGCACCTGTAATCCCACCTGCTCTGGAGGCCGAAACAGGAGAATCACTTGAACCCGGGATGTGGGGGTTGCAGTGAGCTGAGATCGCGCCACTGCACTCCAGCCTGGGCAACAGAGTAAGTGTCCATCTAAAAAAAAAAAATGTAGGGATGATTTTAACCCAAGAACAATTAAATCAATCACTGGGGATAATAGGTTGGCCGTTTTAAAGGCAGCCCAGGCGTTACTAATGCATTGCCGAGACTGGGAACCACCGCTAACACCAGGGCATCTGCAAAGGACCTTGCCTACCTGGAGACCAGAGGACTTGGAATAAGTGATATCCCCTCCTACCTATCACGTCTGCAGTTTTATGGCATATCACTAGCTGCTCTCTTCTAAGGCTACGTAAGATGAAGGGAATAATGAGCATGTTTGCAACTGAGCCAATGTATTGCCAGCTCTAGAAGAAGAGTATCGAGTGAAAACTTTTTTTTTTTTTTTTAAGATGGAGTCTCGCTCTGTCGCCAGGCTGGAGTGCAGTGGCGTAATCTCAGCTCACTGCAACCTCTGCCTCCTGGGTTCAAGCAATTCTTCTGCCTCAGCCTCCAGAGTAGCTGGGATTACAGGCCCACGTCACCACCCCCCACTAATTTTTGTATTTTTAATAGAGATGGGGTTTTGTCATATTGGCCAGGCTGGTCTCGAATTCCTGACCTTAAGTGATCTGCCCCCGTCAGCCTCCCAAAATGTTGGGATTACAGGCGTGAGCCACTGCGCCAGGCCAACTTTTTTTTTTTTAACGCCAAAGAAAATATATGCAGGCAACCAAAAACATTGGACTAGAGTTAATGTTAAGCTTAGGATGTCTGCCTTCTGGAAGACTTGCCAGTTAATAATATGCTGTTAGAGAGCCTTAAAATGAGCTTTTTCAAGAGGTTTGGCATAGTTATGATATGAGCTAATTAGAAATTGTTTAAGACAAAAGGTCATCAAGTGGGACTATCAGAACTGAATTTACAACAGAATTAACTTTTTTTCACTGAGGTTACCTCTGGTTATCCCCCAAAAATGTGACTTTATAAATACATGTGGGTGTTCTAGCTCTGAAGATTATTACTAGACAGCTCTGTTTTGTATTATTAATCTTTTGTTAACTCTGAAACTTACCTGTTTGTTACTCAACAGACAAAATAAATATACACTGCCAATGGGGTAGTTTGTAGTGACCCAAAAGGATTTATTGATCTCTGATATGTTTGTTCTATAAGTGTTTCAAGTTTATATACTGATGGTATACAGCATACCAACTTCATTTTAAAGACCAGAAAATATGTTCAGACTGTAGGTAAAATTTTCCATAAAATTGTACCTTTAAAGACATTGATAAGTAAGCATTGGTAAAATTACAGATAAGTGAAATTAAAATTATGAACCTACTTAGGCCTGCTTGTGTTTTTATCTGTCATCCTAAAGTACGTAAAAAATCACCCCCCAAAAATCCAATAAAAATTTAAGTATAATTATTGAAACAAAAGTTTTCTTTTTGTTTAACTAGAAAGTAATAGGGGCACACTGAATCAACTCAGTTTTTTTTATTTTATTTTTCTGTATTGTGTTGCTCTTTTCAAAGTCATTAATTTCTGATCTTAATTATTGCATTCCTTTTTCTTTGCTATGGTATTTTATTTGTTCCTTCCTGCCCCCACCATGCCCCCCCCCCAGGTCTTTACTCAAAACTATACCATTAACTTGAGGCCTTTCTTCTTGTCAAGTATAAACATTTAATGATATAAATTTCCCCCTATGCACTGCTTTACCTGCATCTCCCAAATTCTTGTATTTGATGTTTCATTTTCATTCAAAATATATTTTAATTTCCCTTGTGACTTTCTTTTTTGCCTATGGGTTGTGCAGAAGTGAGTCATTTCATTTCCAAATATTTGGAGGATTTTTCAGACATCTTTCTGCTATTAATTTCCAGTTTGATTCCACTATAGTAACAGAACATTCTTCATATGATTTCAACCCTTTTAAATTTGTTGAGGTTTGTTTTATGTCCCAGTATCTTGGTAAATGTCCCATGAGCCCTTGGAAAGAATGTGTATTCTGCTATTGCTGAATAGAGCATTCAATAAATTCCAAATTTGTCAAGTTGCTTAACGATGTAGTTCTAGTCTACATATTTTACTGATTTTCTGTGCTTCTGTTCTATTACTGAGAGAGTAATGCTGCAGTCTCTAAGTGTAGGTTTGTCTATTTTTTCTTTCTGTTCTATCAGTTTTGCTTTATGCATTTTAAAGCTCTGTTGTTAGGTGCATACACGTTTAGTCTTTTTCTTCTTGATGAATTGGCCCTTTTACACTATATGTGGTGGCTTTTTATTTCTGAAGATATTCTTTGTTCTGGAATTTCCTGTTATCTAATACTAATAGAGCAACTGTTTGCATGGCATATACGGTATATTTTTCATCTTTTTACTTTTAACCTGTATACTTTTATATTTAATATGAATTTATTATAGATAGATTATAGTTGATTCTTGCTTTTTTATCTAATTTGATCATCTCTGTGTTTTAGGTGGTATGTTTAGGTCATTTAAATTAAATGCTGCTACTGATACAGTTGGATTTTAATGTACTATCTCACATCTTGTTTCTATTTGTTATATTTGTTCTTTGTTCTTTTTCTAACTGATTTTGAATTAATTTTAATGATTCCATTTAATCTCCATTTTTTGTTTTTTATCATTTATGCTTCTTTTAAAAATATTTTAGTGGTTCCCTAGGTTTATAATATGCACCTTAAAAAATTGTTTTTCATAGAGACAGAGTCTCACTATATTACCCAGGCTGGTCTCAAATTCCTGGCCTCAAGGGATCCTCCTACCTTGGTATCTCAAAGTGCTTGGATTACAGGGATGAGCCACTATGCCTGACCCATGCATCTTTAATTGATGACACCTTACCTATAAATAATAATATACTGCTTCTCATATCATATCAGTCATGATTCAACCGAGAAACAGAACCAATAAAAGATTTTATGTTTGTGAATATAGGTGTGGAAAAATTTTTATGATATTTGCTATAGGGCTATGATGTTGTTATAACTGTGGGAGCTGCTTAAAGCAATCTCTGCAGGATGTTGTCTTCATGTCTGATGCTGGAGTTTGAAGTCCACAGCACAGACAGGAAGGAGACATGGATGTAGAGGGGAAGACAGCAAAGACAAGCTGTATCCCACAGGCAGGAGCGCCAGAGGATGGACTGAAATCCGTCAGTTCTTGTTGTTTGTATCTTGATCCTGTCATGGAGCTAAGTACACAAACTTGGCCTAGACGTCAGAGACGCTGAAGGAGTATTCAGGGAAGGTGGAGCTGTTTCAAAGCCAGCCACTGCTCTTAGCCGATGGTATGTGTCAACAGTCAGCAACAGCATGCGTAACCTACAAGACCAAGAATAGATTAACATTACCAGGGAATAGCAACCTTCTGACTGCCTTCGGAGTCATAATAAACCTCCCAAGCGCAGGCTTCTTATTTCATTTCTGGTACTGAAGACAGTGCCTAACTTGTAGATAATACTCAGTGACTTGGACACCCTAAAATACATCACATCCTGCATTTAACTAAGTGGTTTTCCATACATCATCTAACTTGTGAGGTAGCCAGTGCAGGTCCACCCATGTTGCTTTTATACAGGAAGGAATGAACACTCTGAGCAGTGCAGTGATATGTCCAGGACCAGGCAGGGAAGGGGCAGAGCCAAGGCCAGAGTGCAGAACTCATATCTGCTGACTGTTAGGCAAGCAGGGTGATTCTCAAACTCTGTGTACAACAGAATTATCTACAGATCCCTCATTTAACTTAATCAAAACCCACATTTCATGGATTTACCCAAGAATTACTGAGTTCAAATCTCTGGAGGTGGAGGCCATGTAATTGTGATATGCACCAAAGTTGAGGACCCCTGTGGCAAGACTTTCAGATAAATTGGAAAGATGACTTGGGGCCAGATAGTGGACGACTTGGTCTCTGAGATGGTGGCTTTCAGATGTTGGCACATAAGAATGACCCGGAGCCCTCCCACAGTCACCACACTCTGGTTTTCTGGGACAAGCCAGAAATCTATATCCTAAGAAAAGTGTACCATGTACCACACTCAGTAAACACAGCTCTAAGGAGTTTCTTTCCTTTGGGAAACAGAGGGTTGCTGAATATTTTTTGAGCAAACTTTTTTTTTTTGTTCGAGACAGGTTCTCATACTGTCCCCCAGCCTGAAGTACAGTAGTGTGATCACTGCTCACAGCAACCTCAACCTTCCAGGCTCAAGTGATCCTCCCACCTCAGCCTCCCACAGAGCTGGAACTACAGACATGCACAACCACATCCAGTTATTTATTTATTTTTTTAGTTTCTGTTTTTGTGGATATGGGGGTCTTGCTATGCTGCCCAGGCTGGTCTCAAACTCCTGGGTTCAAGTGATCCTCCTGCCTCAGCCTTTCAAGGTGCTGGGATTACAGGTGTAAGCCACCACGCCCAACCTATACACATATTTTATATGTTTCCATTCTCCAAATGTCCAAGCATCTATCATAGAATTTCACAGTGTTAAATGCTTCTAGACATTTTAGTTCTCTCTTAATCTTCATTTGTTTAACCATCAACCAGGTGGGGACACTTTTCATTTTTTTACTGAGGATATAGTCTAGTAATCCAATGGGGAAAAGGGTTCCTCCATAAAAACTATCTTTGTCTCCCTTTGGAGAAAGAGCAAACATTATTATTTTTTAATGCTTTGTTTAAAGTGAATTCAATAATAGTGTTTGTGAAGTCACAGAAAGTACCTTAGAGGCCTCAAAACATTTTGATGATTTCTAAATGTTTTTTTCTCCCTCTACAGAGAAATCAGATGTTTATACTCACAAAAAAAATCCTATTGTATTGTTTTTGTCCTTGGAGTATTTTTCCTTGGAGAGGACACATGTACACTGTATGGGGAAAGCCTCAGAGGGTACCATCTTGCTTTCTCAAGTTCATTTTTTTTTTTTTTTTGAGTGCAGTGGTGCGATCTTGGCTCACTGCAACCTCCATCTCCTGGTTCAAGCAATTCTCCTGCCTCAACTTCCAGAGTAGCTGGGATTACAGGCACCCACCACGATGCCTGGCTAATTTTTTTTTTTTGTATTTTTAGTAGAGACGGGGTTTCACCATGTTGGCCAGACTGGTCTCAAACACCTGACTTCAGGCCATCTGCCCACCTCGGCCTCCCAAGTACTGGGATTACAGGCATGAGCCACCGCGCCCAGCCTCTGAAATTCACTTTCTGAGATTCCTAAGGAATTAATAAAATAAAACCCTGGAAAATAGCCTATGTGTGCCTGACTGTAAGAAGGAACGCACACGCATGTGCATATGGAGACACAGATAGAATTCCACCGACCCTGCCCTGTCTCTCGGTGGGCTCTTGTCACTGTCACACACGTTCAGGAGCTAAGCATGATGCATTCAATGAGAATATGATTAGTCTCGTGCATAAGTCTACAACAATAATGAGCAGCAGACAGAATGACAGTAATAGCAGTTCTTAATTCTCACATTTATAAGAAAGAAGATTGACTAATGAAGCTGTCTGCCAGTGGCTGCATTGTCTGAATTACTATTAGTTTAGAGGGAATTATGTTAAAAATTTTAATAACATGCAGTATAATAATAACAAAGGTTATTCATCACCAAACAAGCATTTTCAGTACCAATGAAAGGCCCCTCCACAGCGGCTGCACTGGTGAATCCAACAGCCTTTTTCTGTGTGATTGCTCTGCACGGGGTCTTTGGCAACAATGAGGAAACTGGTTAGAGAGAATTAAGTTTGTAGACTCACATTTTCCAAATATAGTAATGTAAATATATTTTCCAATCACATTCCATAAGAGATGATTCATGAAATCAGACAAAAGTAAATTATCACAGGCAAGAGTAGAGCTTCCTTCCTCAGATTGGTGTTACCATAATACATCTTTGGAGCCTTCTCTACATGATACCAGCTTTTAGCTCATAATTTATGCTCTTCTCTGGAGTCTTTCTCTAGAGTGGAAGCCACAGATTTCTTTACTTGTGATTTAAGATATAGTTTCTCAATTAAATGGCAAGCTTCTACTGCCACAAAAAGAAATGGTAATTCAATCTACCTTAAACACTCTCATTGCTAAACATGCTCTAAAAGCTTTGGGTAAGATTAGCCCAGTTCCTGAGGCAAAAGCTTAACTTTGTTTCATACCTGTTTAAAAACTGGTAAAAAGTCGTATAGATATACTCTACAAGAAAAGTATTATGAAGAGACCCAGTGAGGAATGCTCAACAATGGAGTTAAAGGGGAAGATGTGTAGTTGTTTAACCCTCTATCTAAGATGTGGTCTGTAGCATGTTTGGGCTTATGCTGTTTGGTTGCAAACTCAGGCGTTGAGGAAAGAGGCTGTAATTTATTAAAGCCCGATAACCCCAACCCATGATGTATTGGTTTCCTGGGGCTTCACTAACAAAGTACCACAAAATGGGTGGCTTAAATAACAAAACTGTATTTCCTCACAATGCTGGATACCAGAAGTTCAAAGTGCTGGAGGGCTGGTTCCTTCTGAAGGCTTTGAGGGAGAATCCACTCCATGCCTCTCCCCCAGCCTTTGGCATTGTTTGGCTTGTAGATGGTTTTTCCTCTATCTCTTCACATTGTATTCCCTCTATATATGTCTGTCTCTGGGCCCAAATTTCCCCTTCTTATGAGGACACAGTCATATTGGATTAGAGATCACTCTGATGACCTCATCTTAACTTGATCATCTGCACAGATCCTATTTCCAAAGAAAGTCATATTTACACATCATGAGGGTTAGGACTTCAAACACTTTGGAGGGCAAAATTCAACACATAACATATGCTGATGATCTTGTAGTTTACAGATGATGCTGTAACCTTCTGTTTATTTTTTATTGAAAAACACATGACAAAATTTATCGTCTTAATGATTTTTAAATGTATAGTACAGTAGTCTTAACTACTAATGTATGTTGTTGTGCAGTTACTCTCCAGAACCTTTTCATCTCTTGTAAAACTGAAACTCTGTACCTACGAAACAACCCCCTTTTCCCTCTCCACCCAGCAATCGCTGCTCCACTTTTTGTTTCTAAAAGTTTAACTGATTTAGATACCTCATAGAGGTGGAATCACGCAGTATTTGCCTTTTTTGTGACTGGTTTATTTCACTTAGCATAATGTCCTCAAGGTTCATTCATTCATGTTGTCATGTGTTTAAGAATTTCTTTCTTTTTTAAGATTAAATAATTTTCCATTGTATGTTTATACCACATTTTCTTAATCAATGGGCATTTAGGTTCCTTCCACCTTTTGGCTACTGGGAATAATGCTGCAATGAATATGGGTGAGCAAATATCTCTTCTGGATAATATTTTCAATTCTTTAAAATGCATACTCAGAAGTGAACTGCTGAAAGTTATGAAAATTCTCCATCATACTACTTCCCATAGTGACCACACCATGTTACATTCCTGTTAACAGTACAAAAGGGTTCCAATTTCTTCACAACCTTGTCAATAGTTGTTATTTTCTATTTTCCTGATGGTAGCCTTCCTAACAGGTGTGAGGTGATATCTCATTGCAGTATTCACCTGCACTTCCAGAATGGTTAGTAATGCTGAACATCTTTTCATATAGTTGTTGGCTCTTTGTATGTCTTTTTTGATAAATGTTTATTCAAGTTCTTTGCCCATTGTTTAATTGGGTTGTTTGTTTGTTTGTTGTTGAATTGTAGGAGTTCTTTATATATTCTGGCTATTAACCCCTTATCAGATGTATGGTTTGCGAACATTTTCTCTCATTCCATAGGTTACCTTTTCACTACGTTGATTGTTTCCTTTGACATGCAGAACATTTTTAAGTTTGATATGGTCCAATTTGTCTATTTTTGCTTTTGTTACCTGTGCTTTTGGTATAATTACCATAAAATCATATCCAAGTTCAATGCCGTAAAGTTTTTCCCCCATGTTTTCTCTTAGAAGGTTTGTATTTTCAGGTCTTACATTTAGGCTTTTACAGGACTTCCCACACTATGTTGAATAGAAGTGGCAAGAATGGGCATCATATGACAAATATCTGCCCAATCCCTGCAGCCCCCACCCCTGGCAACCACCATTCTATTCTCTATCTCTATGAGTTTGACATTTTTAAGTTCCACATATAAGTGAGATCATGTGGTGTTTGTCTTTCTGTGTCTGGCTTATTTCACTTAGTATAATGTACTCCAGATTATCCCAGATGACAGGATTTCCTGACTGGACAGAATTTGCTTCTTTTTTCAAGACTAAATTACTACTCCCATTGTGTGTATACGTTACATTTGCTTTATTCTGTCATTTGATGATGGACACTTAGGTTGATTCCAGACCTTGGCTATTGTGAATAACATGCTGCACTGAACATGGGTGTGCACATACCTTTTTGAGATCCTGATTTCAGTTCCTTTGGCTATATACCAAAAAGTGGGACTGCTGAATTATATGGTATTTCTATTTTTAATTTTTTGAGAATTCTTCATACTGGTCTCCATAATTTCTGTACTAAAATTCTCACCAATGTAACAGAATTATTTGTTCCGCATCCTCACCAACACTTACCTTTTATCTTTTTGATAATAGCCATTCTAACTGATGTGAGGTGGTATCTCAATGTAGTTTTAATTTGCATTTCATTAATGGTTAGTGTGATGTTGAGCATTTTTTCAAATACCTGTAGGCCATTTATATGTCTTTTTTTGAGAAATGTCTGTTTAGGTCCTTTGCTCCTACATATATAGATATAGATATAGATATAAATAGATATAGATATAGATAGATATAGATATATACACGTATCTATATATAGAGAGACAGATTTTTTTTTGGAGTCTTGCTCTGTTGCCCAGGCTGGAGTGCAGTGGCGCAATCTCGGCTCACTGCAAGCTCCGCCTCCCAGGTTCACGCCATTCTCCTGCCTCAGCCTCCTGAGTAGCTGGGACTACAGGCGCCCGCCACCATGCCTGGCTAATTTTTTGTATTTTTAGTAGAGACGGGGTTTCATCGTGGTAGCCAGATTGTCTCAATCTCCTGACTTCGGGATCCACCCTCCTTGGCCTCCCAAAGTTCTGGGATTACAGATGTGAGCCGCCACGCCCGGCCGGTCCTTTGCTCCTATTTTTTAATTGGGTTGTTTTCTGGCTATTAAATTGTGTGCTTTTTATATACTCTGTTTATTAACCTCTTACCTTCATGGTTTGCAAATATTTTCTCCCATTCTATAGGGTGCCTCTTCGCTCTCTGATTGTTTCTTTCACTGTGCAGAAGCATTTTATTTTGATGCTATCCCAATTTTTTTTCAGTTAAACAGGAGATATATTGTACAACATGGTGAGTATAGTTAATAACAATGTATTGTATACTTGAAAATTGCTAAGAAAGTAAATTTTAAGTGTTCTCATCACCAAAAATAAGTTTTTGAGGTAATGCACATGTTAATTAGTTTGATTTAGCCATTCCACAATCAGTATATTTTTCAAAACATTATGTTGTACACTGTGAATATATATAATTTTTGTCAATTGAAAAATAAATAATCTTTTTAAAAAATAAAAATCTATAAAATTTTTTAAAGAGTGGGCATTCTTGCCTGGCTCCTGATCTTAGAAGGGAAAGAATTCAGTTTTTCACCTCTGAATATAATATTAGCTGTAGGCTTGTCATATATGGCCTTTACTATGTTAAAATAATTTCTTTCTCTTTCTAGTTTGTTGAGTGTTTTATGATGCAAGTGTGTTTACTTATGTTAAATTCTTTTTCTGTACCAATTGAGATGATCATATATTTTTTGTCCTTAATGTTGTTAATGTGATATCTTACATTAATTGATTTTCATATGCAAATTATCCTTGCATTCCAGAAATAAATCCCGTTTGGCCATCACATATTATCCTTTTAACATATAGTTGAATTTGGCTTGCTAGTATTTTTTTAAGTATTTTTCCATTAATACTCATCAGAGATATTGGCTTGTAGTTTTCTTTCCTTGTATCTTTCTCTGATTTTGATATCAGGATAATGTTGGCCTCATAAAATGAATCAGAAATATTCCCTTCCTTTCAACTTTTTGGAAGAATTTGAGAAAGATTAAAAATTCTTTAAATATTTGGTAAAATTCTCCAGTGAAGCTCTCAGGCCCTGGTATTTTCTTTATTGAAAGATTTTTGAATACTGCTTCATTCTCCTTATTTGTTACAGGTCTGGTCAGATTGTCAGTCTTGGCAGGCTGTGTTCTTCTAGAAATTTTCCATTTCTTATGTATTATTCAATTTTTTGCCCGTAAGTGTTCATAGTAATTTCTTTTTTCTTTTTCTTTTTCTTGAGAAGGAGTCTCGCTCTGTCACCCAGGCTGGACTGCAGTGGTGCGATCTCGGCTCACTGCAAGCTCCGCCTCCTGGGTTCACGCCATTCTCCTGCCTCAGCCTGCCAAGTAGCTGGGACTACAGGCGCCCTCCACGACTCCTGGCTAATTTTTTGTATTTTTAGTAGAGACGAGGTTTCACTGTGTTAGCCAGGATGGTCTTGATCTCGTGACCTCGTGATCCTCCTGCCTCAGCCTCCCAAAATGCTGGGATTACAGGAGGGAGCCACCGCACCCAGCCCAAGTGTTCATAGTAATTTCTTATGATTCTTTTTATTTCTGTAGTATCAGTTGTAATGTTTTCCCTTTCATTTCTGATCTTCGTTATTTGTGTTTTCTCTCTTTTTTCTTAGTCTAGCTAAGGGTTTGTCAATTTTGTGGACTTTTAAAAAAACGCATTTAAAAGTTTTTTTCTATTATTTTTCTGTTCTCTATTTTATATTTTATTTAGTTCTGCCCTAATTATTATTATGTTCATTCTTCTGCTAGCTTTAGATTTTCTTTTTTTCTTTTTCTTTTTCTTTTTTTTTTTGGAGACAGAGTCTCACTCTGTCGCCCAGGCTGGAGTGCAGTGGCGCAATCTCGGCTCACTACAAGGTCTGCCTGCTGGGTTCACGCCATTCTCCTGCCTCAGCCTCCTGAGTAGCTGGGACTACAGGCACCCGCCACCAAGCCTGGCTAATTTTTTTGTATTTTTAGTAGAGACAGGATTTCATCGTGTTAGCCAGGGTGGTCTCGATCTCCTGACCTTGTGATCCACCGACCTCTGCCTCCCAAAGTGCTGGGATTACAGGCATGAGCCACAGTGCCTGGCCAATTTTTTTCTTTTTTATAGGTCCTTGAGGTGTAAAGCTAGGTTGTTAATTGGAGATCTTTCTTCTTTAATGTAAGCATCTGTCGCTATAAACTTTCCTCTTAGTACTGCTTTTGTTGCATCCCATAAGTTTTGATATGTTGTGCATTTATTTTCATTATCCTCAAGATAATTTTATAATTTCCCTTGTGACTTCTCCTTTGACTTCAGTTGTTTAAGAGTGTGTTGTTTGGCTGGGCGCGGTAGCTCACACCTGTAATCCCAGTACTTTGGGAGGCTGAGGTGGGTGGATCATGAGGTCAGGAGATCGAGACCATCCTGGCTAACACGGTGAAATCCCGTCTCTACTAAAAATACAAAAAATTAGTGGGATGTGGTGGCAGGTGCCTGTAGTCCCAGCAACTCGGGAGGCTGAGGCAGGAGAATGGCATGAACCCGGGAGGCGGAGCTTGCAGTGAGCCGAGATTGCGCCACTGCACTCCAGCCTGGGTGACAGAGCGAGACTTTGTCTCAAAAAAAAAGAGTGTGTTGTTTAATTTCCACCTAATTTTGAATTTTTCGATTTTCCTTCTGCTGTTTATTTCTAGTTTCATTCCATTCCATTGTTGTCAGAAAAGATACTTGCTTGGTCTGATTTCAATATCCTTAAATTTGTTCCATGGACATGGAATATGTTCTATGTGCACTTGAGAAGAATGTATGGTCTGCTGTTGTGTGGAGTGTTCCGCAGGTGTCTGTTAGGTCTAATTGGTCTATAGTGTTGTTCAAGTCCTCCGTGTTCATATTAATCCTCTGTCTGGTTGATATATTCATTATCGAAAATAAGGTATTGAAATCTTCTAATATTATTGTGTTCCTGTCTACTCAATTCTACCATTGTTTGCTTCATATATGTCTGTGTTCTGATGTTAGGTGAATATTTATAATTGTATCTTATTTAATTGATCCTGTTGTCATGTATTGTTTTTCCTTGTCCCTTGTGAAAAGTTTTAGAATTATAGTCTATTTCATCTGATATAAGCATCACAACCTCTGCTCTCTTTTGGTTACCATTTGTATGGAATATCTATTTCCATTTTTTCACATTCATTCTATGTGTGTCCTTAGAGCTAAAGTGAGTCTTTTGTAGACAGCATATGCTTGGATCTTGTTTCTTTTTCAATCCATTCAGCCATTCTGTGTCTTTTGATTGGAGTGTTTAACTCAATTACATTTAAAGTAATTACTGATAGGAAATAACTTTTACAATCTCCTGCTGTCTTCTCTTGTGATTTTTTTCAGTGACATGTTTGTATTTCTATCTCATTTTTGTGCATCTTTTTAAGATATTTTCTTTGTAGTTACCATAGAGATTGCATTAAACATCTTATAGTGAACTTGATGAGCTTACATGAACTTAACTTCAATCACACACAAAACTTTACTTCTTTACATGTTACCCTACACACACTTTACGTTCTTGGTGCTATCAATTACATTTTTAACTTTATGTATCAATGTATATAGATTTATAGTTATAGTTATTTTCATGCTGTTATATTTTTAACTACACTAGAATTAAAAATTATTTATGCACCACCATCATAGTATTAGAGGATTCTGTTTGCTTAAATATTTACCTTCAGCAAAGAGCTTTATATTTTCATATGATTTCGTGTTGCTAGCTAATCTTTTCATTTCATTTTGAAACTCCCTTTAGCTATTCTTCTAAGCCTAATCTAGTGGTGATGAAGTCCCTCAGCTTTTGTTTATTTGGGAAGGTCTGTTTATTTTTGAAGGATAGTTTTACAAGATGTAGTATTTTTGCTAGGCAAGATTTTTTTTTCTTTCAATACTTTGAATATATCATCCCACTCCCTTCTGACCTGTAATGTTTCTGGTGAGAAATCCACTGATAATCTTATGGAAACTCCCTTGTACGTGATGAGTCTGTTTTCTCTTGATGTTTTCAAGAATCTCTCTTTGACTTTTGCTTTTGACCAGTTGGTTATTGTGTGTCTTGGTGTGAGACTCTGAGTTCAACTTAATTGGAGTCCTTTGTGATTCCTGAATTTGGATATCCATTTTCTTTCTCAGTTCAGTGGTTTTAAGCCATTATTTCTTCAAATAAACTCTCTTCCCTTTCTTGCTCCCTTCTCCTTCTGGAACTCTCATAATGCCTGTATTGGTCCACTCAGTGGTACCACATAAATACCACAGACTTTCTTTATTTTCCATCATTCTCTTTGCTATTTGATCCTCTAATTCAATAACTTCAAATGACCTGTCTTTGAGTTCACTGATTCCTTCTTCTGATTGATCACATCTGCTGTTAAATGCTTATAGTGAATATTTCAATTCTGTTATTGCATTATTCAGCTCCATAACTTCTGTTTGGCCTTTATTCTGGTTTCTGTCTCTGTTGATATTCTACATTAGTTCGTGCATTGTTTTCCATTTGTTCTTTTTGTTTGTTTGTTTTTTGTTATTTTGAGATGGAGTCTGGCTCTGCCGCCCAGGCTGGAATGCAGTGGCATGATCTTGGCTCACTGAAAACTCCGCCTCCCGAGTTCACGCCATTCTCCTGCCTCAGCCTCCCGAGTAGCTGGGACTACAGGCACCCGCCACCACGTCCAGCTAATTTTTTGTATTTTTTAGTAGAGACAGGGTTTCACCATGTTAGCCAGGATGGTCTCGATCTCCTGACCTCATGATCCACCTGCCTTGGCCTCCCAAAGTGCTGGAATTACAGGTGTGAGCCACCATGCCTGGCTGTTTTTGTTTTTTTTTTTTTTTTTTGAGATGGAGTTTTGCTCTTGTTGCCTAGGCTGGGATGTAATGGCGTGATCTTGGCTCACTGCAACCTCCAACCTCCACCTCCTGAGTTCAAGCTATTTCCCTGCCTCAGTCTCTTGAGTAGCGAGGACTACAGGCACCTGCCACCACACCCAGCTAATTTTTGTATTTTCAGTAGAGACGGGGTTTCATCATGTTGGTCAGGCTGGTCTCGAACTCCTGACCTCAGGTGATCCACCCACTTCAGTCTCCCAAAGTGATGGGATTACAGGTGTAAGCCACCGTGCCCAGTCTTCCTTTTTGTTTAGTTATATTTCTGTGTTCTCTTGTAATGCATTGAGCTTCTTTAAGATGATTATTTTGAATTCTTTGTCAAGTAATTCACAGATATCCATTTTTAGGATTATTTTTTCTGGAGGTTTATTTTATTCCTTTGATTGAGTCATGTTTCTATGTTTTTCCACGTGTCTTGTTATTTTTTGCTGTGATGTGTGCATTTAAATATACAGCCACCTCTTCCAATCTTCATAAACTGCCTTCATACAAGGGAAGAGCTTCACCAATCGGCCTGGTTAGAGATTCTGGGGTCCTCCAAAATCTTTTCTGGGGATACATCTTTTCTGAGCTTATGTATCTGATTTCCCAGTTTGAGAGATTTGCAGTTTCTTTTTCAGGAGCTTCTAATCTCTTGCTGACACTGATGTCTGTCTGCAGTACTAGAAATTCTCTGATGTAATATGCAAGCTGCTGAATACCCTATTGTTTTCTGTGACCATAGGTATCCAAAGCATGCAGGTTCTATCAATGCTCCAAGTCAGGTAAGACAGAACTCTGTTTGTAGGGCAGCCCCCTGACCAAAAAAAAAAAAAAAAAAAAAAAATACACTGAATTGCTGGATGCATGTTCCACTCTTCTCTTTTTCTTCCAAACGAGTAGCCATGAGCTGGGCATTTTCTCCCAGTCACTCCAAGCTGTACCAGCTCTTTCATGGTGATAAGGTTCTCTGGGGCCGCATCAAACTGCTGAGCAACCTTTTCTTCTCAGCAGTCCCAAGACTTCCATACTATACTGGTTCCTCATCACTGCTTCAAGCCAGGTGAGAGGGAAACCAGTCCCTGAGCAGCCCCCTGAGAAGCTAGAACATTAAACATATGTTCTACTCTTCTCTTTCCCTCTCAAAGGAAAAGGCATGAGCTGGCCTTTTTCTCCTAATTTTGCTGTGTTGTGCCAGCTTGGAGGAGCTACTAAGGTTGAAATAAAATAACCTTTCTTACTCATTATAATGTGGCTGTTCTTGGCTTTGAGCTTGCCTGAGGTGCAATGATTTCTTAACTAGTTTCTGGAGTTCTCATAAAGGCTTATTGTTGTCAAGTCAGTTTATCTGTGAGTGAATGAAGCCTGGGGCTTCCTAGTCTATCACTTTACTGACATCACTCTCTACTTTCTGTTTATTTCTTAACAAATTCCCAGATACTTCCTCTGGGCCCAAAAGTACTGAATCCATTTAATCCCATCACTTATTCATTATAAGGAGGAAAGCAAGGAGACCATGTTCTACAAGTCATTTCTGGCACTTTATTTTGCATCCACTCCAATATAATAAGTTCATAGTGAGCAGTGGTGGAGTAAAAACTTTAAAAGATGGAGAGAAAAATCTCTGTGTTAATGAGAGTTTTTCCAATTGACTGTGTTAAAAAAGAACACTGACTTTAGAATCAGACAAATAGCAGACTAGCAATCCCAGCTTGACTACTCAGTATGGAATATGGAGAAAATGAAATTCCCTGAGCCTTAATTTCTTCAGTAAATAATGCTGCCTTCACATAAAGTATTGATATGAGTGTTCAATAATGAATGCAAAGTTTCTAGCCTAGAACACAGAACACAGTAGGCATTCACAGTAGGCACTCTCCTCCTCCAGTTAGCCAAATTAGATGAAAACTATTATAGCAAGGAATAAATCATGTGAATAAGTTCAGTATATACCATGTACCTATGGAAAAAATATTGTATAATCTAAAGACAAAATTTATATGTGCCTAAACTTTCAAATGATGTCTAGTACCTACTTTACATTTTTATAAACCAGCTGCCACATGCCAGGTAATTTGGTTGTTTGTTCTATGCCAACTAAATACCACAGTGAATTAGTGAGGTTTTTCGTTCTTTTTTTTTTTTTTTTTTTTTTGCTTCTCACTAGAAAAGTATTTTAGAATATAAAGCCTGAAAAGAAAGGCCAGATATTTGTAACTGACTAAGCAATACCTGGAAGGTTAAATAGGTACATTGAGGGATGTTGGCCAGAAAGGCTTCAAATGTATACCAAGAGAAAAAAACAAACAAACATAGGTGACGTTTTGATATCACCATCAGCTTTACTTTAATAAGTAATAATAAAAGACGTGAAGACATTGACATGTCTCTATAAATGTACACAATGCCAAAAGAGTTGGACATTATTTATTAGACTTGAACTTAAAAATATGTAAAGTAAATTTGCGTATTGATTCAATCTACCATTGATTTTCAATATGATTTTTAAAATCTCAAAGAAATATTTCTAATTTGAATAATTAATAAAATTCACCCTTCAGATCCTGATAGTCATTTAAAGTATCATTAGCAATACCTGTCTACTCACTCCTACCAATTAGGTGGCAAAAAATAAGCCAGAGTCTAAATACCCAGGATTTTTTAAAACTCACTTCAAAATAAATCATCTCATTAAGGCTTTGCACTGCCTATTAAAGGCAGTAATGTAGATATTCAGCAGAAAACGTAACATGGAAAAAGGGCTGAGTCTGACTATACGGTAAAAACCCGTTATTAGAAAACTCTGCAATTAGCTCTCTTCATTAAGATCTGCTGGCTGATGGACCAAACACAAAAAAGCAAACAGGTTTTACAGGACTTATTGCCAAATTAATGACAGTTTATATTGCAATTTATTTTGCCCTAGATAACTTCCTTTGCAAAGATGTCAGAGAAAAGGGAGAAGGCAGTATTAACAGACAAATTACAAAATGTGTTACAAGTAACATACAAATATGTGCAAAAGTTCTTTCATTTATTTGTTTATTCACCTTTATGCAACAATTATTGAGCACTTACTATGTGCCAGGAAAGACTTCACAGGACAAGATCTCATGGACAATATATCCTAGTGGGCAAGACAGAAAATAACAGATAAGTAAATATATAAAATAATTTTAAATAGTGATATACGCTATGAAGAAGATAATCTTATGTTACTGTCCTATCTTGGTAATTTAGCAGTCTCAAACTTTATGAAGCAGGTATAAAGAAAGGCTAACTACGTGCTTTCATCTGTATCATTACATCAAATGATTGAACCAAGAAAAAGCCTTCCTCAGTTGGCTTCTTCATGAAAGTGACCACATCCTCCTTTCATGGAAACCGTTGGACTCACTCACTGACAGGATTTGATTTATCCTTCATGAATGTTGAAAATAAAATTACAGTTTTTTTGAAGTTTAGGAAACAAAAAAGAGTTTATTCAAGAAATAATGCCTGTGATAAAAAGAGCTCATTTGCACCATTTCCACCTGATTCTGAGTGGGCTAGTTAATGTTTTAGAAATTGCATTTGGGACTCAAGCAAAGCCTTTTGAAATTTAATGTTCTATATATTCATAAAAACATAATCAGATGTGTATTATTATTAAAAGCTTCCTCTCATGGTTTTCATTTATGGTAAACGGCAATATGAAAGGACATAAAGAATATAAATTGATAAAAATTCTCCCTTAAAAAAAGATTTTAGGATCCCCTTCCTCCTGCAAGACAAGTAGTTTCTGATGAGATTTGATTGACACTATGAGGTCTATGCACCTAGGCTGATATTCGTGTCTGTTTTTGCAATTAGAATATGTATTAGTGCTGACAAGCCTGGAAATTCTTCAGCACTTTAAAAGAAGCAAAATTTTAGTCTTGCAAAAAAACTAATTATAATAAACAAAAAAATTATAGCTCTGATCATAGTAACCAGGTTGCAAACTCCTACACAATAGTAGGAGTTTCAAACAACCTTCATTTAAGTTATTGTATTCACTTCACAGAGGAAAGAAATAGGGCAATTGAGCATTAAACAGTGTTGCAAATATGACTGGAAAACCTCCACCTGATTCAAGGGAAGTGTCTGTCCTCCGTGAAATGGGAAGATTGGTCAGGGGCCTATCCCCCTCTTGGAGGTAAATGAGGCCAAGTATTAATATTATTCTAAGCAGGTGGAGGTCTTACTACATTAGTCGGAGAAATTCTAAAAATTAGGTTTATGCTTTAATGAGCTGCAGAAGGTTTGATTTTTTTAATGCTTCAACTGATCTGAATTCCTAACTCACAATACAGAATGGTCTTATGAAATGTCCCTATTCATAAAAGGTGCGTATTTCAATTTCTAGACAATTCATTAGACATTCTTCTCTGTTTAATCCATAAAAATAAAGCCTATTTCATCACGATTTGAATAATTTTGCAAAGGACGATGAGGCATCCCAGAGCTGGTTGCTTGCATAAACTGTTTTCATTTTCATGAATTTGTAAATAAATTACTGCCTGAACAACCAGACTTTTATAAGTCTTCAGGGTAGCTGTGTTTAAAAAATTATACATAGTACTCTGACAGTACATTTCTCTAAAGGAAGTCAGAAAATTGTTCAAAAAGTATTTGGATTCAGCTTCTAGGACGTATTTAAGGTAGCAAACCTGCCCACCACCAGAGTATGAAGTAAAACAAGGCTAAGAGTGATAGAAGCATTTTTTTTTTCTTTGAGATGGAGTTTTGCTCTTGTTGCTCAGGCTGGAGTACAATGGCACAAAGTTGGCTCACTGCAACCTCCAACTACTAGGTTCAAGACATTCTCTTGCCTCAGCCTCCCAAATAGCTGGGATTACAGGTGCCCACCACCATGCCCAGCTGATTTTTGTATTTTTCATAGAGACGGGGTTTCACCATGTTGGCCAGGCTGGTCTCAAACTCCTGACCTCAGGTGATCCACCTGCCTTGGCCTCCCAAAGTGCTGGGATTACAGGTGTAAGCCACCACCCTCTGCCAATAGAAGCATTTTTTAACATGAGAGTCATTTAAAATTGCATGAGATCCTACCACGTAACAAACACTGCATGTGTGCACTTTATGGGTGCATTCACATATGGCACCTCTTCCAAAGGGCATGCGATTTGGATTCCATGAAATTGAATGTTGCAAACTCATCAAAATGCAACCTTTAAAACTAGTTTTCCAAATGAAGAAACATCATAATACAATTTTATAGGCCGATGTGGAAAGGCTGTGTTAAAGACTGAATGCCTGCTCTCTGACACGTTCATCTTGTCAAGGCTTCCCGAAGGCACTGCAGACTTTGCATCTTTATTAGCAGCGATTCCTTCATTTGGAATGCCTGTTCCCATGCGCACACACTCTTGCTGCAGCCACATCATATTTAAAATCTGCCCTGATCCTCCTGGTTGACATCAATGTTGTCACTCCTCTTCATTTTCATAGCATTAAGCCCTATTTTGTACTTAACAGAAAGTAAGTTCGGCACAGAGGGAAGAGAATTGGGCCTATTTTGTTCATATCCCATCTCTGGAGCTGAGCATAGTGACAGGTACACAGAAAGCTCTCATCTGGTATTTTGAATACATTATAACATTTTCCCAGTCTTTCAACATATTGTCTCAGCACTGGTGGGGGAAAAATGCTGCAAAAGCCATGCTTTTCCAACCTAAATCTCCAGGACTGGCACAGTGAGTGGCACATAGTAGGGGTATTAGTCCCTGTGGCTGCTTAACAAAGTATCACAGCTGGGCTGCTTAAAATAACAGAAATTTATACTTTCATAGTTCTAGAGGCCAGAATTCCAAAATCAATGTGTTGGCAAGACCACACTTTTCCTGGAGTCTATGGGGGTGGACTGGTTCTTTGCCCCTCCCATCTTCTGTTGGCGTCCCTAACTTGTGGCTGCATTACTGCGGTCTCTGCCTCCACGGGCACTTAAGTTCCTCCTCTCCTTTCTGTGCTTTCTCCCTTTGCCTCTCTTTTATAAGGACACTTGTGATCATAATTCAAGGCCACCTGAATAAAGAAGGTTCATCCCCTCATGCCAAGATCCCTAACTTAATCACGTCTACAAAGACTCTTTTGCCAAACAAGGGAACACTTCCCAGTCCCAGGGATTAGAATCTGAGATCTTTGGATGTCCATCTCTCAATCTACTACGATAGACATGGAGTAAGTACACGGAGTTTTACCAGTACAAGCACAGTGATACATGATCGGTTGGTTGATTCCATATATCTTGTTTTTAATGCTGTTTGCCAAAAAATATCAAAAGATCACAGCTCTTCTGCAAGGCAGTCATTTAAGCAGAGAAATAAATCCACTGTAACGGTGTTATTTCTCACTGTTGTTTTCTTAGCTGACTGGCTGGTTTCTTAAGCATAGCCACAGCATCCGATGAACCCTAGAATTTCTGTTGCATTTGCAATCATCTCTCCAGTCACTTGGGTCCTTCTGCACTCGCTTCCTGCTCTGACTTATGTGGCACCATTCCACCATGTGGCAGGACTCCTCATCTTTTTTGTGGCACTGACACGATAGGACACTACACATTTCTAACCTTTATTTTCAACAGATTGTTCCCTCACTCAGCATAAAATTTCATCCAGCATTCTCATCACACGGTGAGGGTTCACTGATTTCAATGGTGTATGAAAATGCAGCTCTGGGCTGGGCGCGATCCGAGCACTTTGGGTGGCCAAGGCAGGTAGATCACGAGGTCAGGAGATCGAGACCATCCTGGCTAACACGGTGAAACCCCGTGTCTACTAAAAATACAAAAAATTAGCCGGGCGTGATGGCGGGCGCCCGCAGTCCCAGCTACTCAGGAGGCTGAGGCAGGAGAATGGCGTGAACTCAGGAGGCAGAGCTTGCAGTGAGCTGGGATCGTGCCACTGCACTCCAGCCTGGGAGACATATCGAGACTTCGTCTCAAAACAACAACAACAACAACAACAAAAATCTCTCTGCTGTATTCGGCGTCAGAGAAAGAAGCAGATGGCTAAACTGGCCTGTGCTGGGATCCCAGCACTAAAAGCCAGATGGTGTGGATTTCAGTCAGATCTTTCATAACCAACAAATTTGAGAAACAGATGAGCCAGGGCCAAGAACTACTAATTTTTTCATTTTATAAATAAGCACCATTAAGCTTTTCTTCTATAAAGCCTCTTGATCTAACCACTAACTAAGCTATTTGTCTGAAATCCTCAAGTCAATGTAGTAAATAAGCATTTACTAAATTTAAATTTAATAAAATAGGCATTTTTTTCCTCTTTTGGCCAATTTAGTTCTTTAGAAGTTGGGTTAACAGGAGCCAACTTCACCACCGTCAAAACATATGTTTGCTTTTATATAAGTAGAGGCATGCTGTTACTTCTTTTTAAAAATAGTTTAGGCCAGGCGCAGTGGCTCACGCCTGTAATCCTAGCACTTTGGGAGGCTGAGGCGGGCAGGTCACGAGGTCAAGAGATTGAGACCATCCTGGCCAACATGGTGAAACCCTGTCTCTACTAAAATTACAAAAATTAGCTGGGTGTGGTGGCGCAGTTGTGTAGTCCCAGCTACTCGGGAGGCTGTGGCAGAAGAATCTCTTGAACCCAAGGAGGTGGAGGTTGCAGTGAGCCGAGATTGCGCCACTGCACTCCAGCTTGGCAAGAGAGCAAGACTCTGGTTCAAAAAAAAAAAGTTTAGTGTAGAAAACAGTACTTTCAGATTGGGCTACCAGTGTACCATGCATAAATGAAAAGTGTCCTGTGTCATTAAACAGACGCATTTAAAAAAAGAATTTTTTTACAGGTCCACAAACAAGTTTGAAATTAGAAGGAAATTGTGAGCATTCAAATAATAAAGTGGCTTAATACAATCCAAATAAGCTGAAATGTTCAATTACAGAGTATATAGTAAAAATATAGATACATCCTCTCTCAGTGCAAGCTGTCATCCCATGTCACAGCATGCACTATACGCCCTCTTCTTTTCTCTTACTAATATCTTTAAAGTTGCACTTGCACCCTTACCCTCACACGACCCTGCCTTACTTGCATGCTTTTTTTTTTTGAGACGGAGTCTCGCTCTGTCGCCCAGGCTGGAGTGCAGTGGCGCGATCTCCTCTCACTGCAAGCTCTGCCCCCCAGGTTCATGCCATTCTCCTGCCTCAGCCTCCCAAGTAGCTGGGACTACAGGCGCCTGTGACCATGCGTGGCTAATTTTTTTGTATTTTTAGTTGAGACGGGGTTTCACCATGTTAGCCAGGATGGTCGCGATCTCCTGACCTCTCGATCCACCCACCTCAGCCTCCCAAAGTGCTGGGATTACAGTCATGAGCCACCGCACCCGGCCTGCATGCATTTTTAAACTGCATTCAACTCTTTAAATTCTTTTTAAATTTTATTTTTTAATTGACAAATAATACTAGAGGCAATGGTAACCATGAATTCTGAAAGTGATGACTGTTTTATTAAGAGTTTTATTATTTTATTTTTGATTAACATAAAATAATTGTACATCTCTATGGGTTACATAGGGATGTTTTGATACATACAATGCAAACTTACTGAATTGTTTATCAGATCTAACGGATTTTTGGCAGAGTGTTTAAGTTCTTCTATATATAAGATTATGTTGCCAGCAAACAGGGACAATTTGACTTCCACCTTTCCAATTTGAATAGGCTTTATTTCTTTTTCTTGCCTAATCACCTGCATAAGTTGTTATTGGATACCCACTAGATACTAGGCTGTTTTTTCTATGCTAGATGCTATAAGAATAGAAATATGAAAAAAAAATACCTACCACAAGGAATTTTAGTCTCATGGGCCAGCCCTAAGGCAGAGAGCTAACTATGAGAGATATTGTGAATGGTACTAAGTGGCCAAGGAACACAGAGAACAGAGATGTGAATTCACATCCACAAGGGCTGGAGGAGGAAAGAGGCAACTGGTAGGTACGTGGCATTTCTAGGCCATTTGGTGTTGGTTAAGCTTTGAGTAGACAGATAAGAAAAGAAACGGGTTTTCAGTTGGGAGAACCGTATACCCACAGTATGAAGGCAGAAAGACTCGAAGGTTGTCTACCAAACAGCTTTCAGACCAGTGTGATCCAGGAGACTGGGAGAACTCTCTGAAAAAAAAAAAAAAAAAAAGAAAAAAACAGCATAAGTCGGATAACAAGGACCAGACTAAGGTTGGAAGTTTATTCATTAGACCCTAGAGACCCATCAAAATGTTTTGAGCAGGGTTATATTAGATGGGTATCAAATACTTCTGGAATCCATTGCTACCAGATTCATTATATTTTAACCACTCCACCAGGCCTACCATTAGTTACAACGTGAGAAGCTAAACATTATATTCTAACCAACGCTTTATCTCCAGTTTTTGCAGAGAAAGCAGTCTGAGCTGCTGCTTTGACTCCACTCAGTAGTTTGTGATTAGTCTGAAATGCTCTGCACAGAGCAGGGTCAAGCACATTTCATACACTTGTTTAACAAGTAGCACTCAGGAAGTATATTTTATGATCCACTTCATAGTATCACAATGCAAGCCGAAAACAATGACTGAAGATGGCAAGATAAAACTATTTGTAATAGAAGCAAATATAAGTTATCCACTTTTATTATTCAGTCCTCTGTTTGGATGGAACACATGAATATTAAAATGGCTGTATTTCATTCCTTTTCAAAAGTAGTAAGAGAAGGATAATCATATGCAATAAAGCATTTTCGGCCTGGGTCTTTATGACAGCTCTAAATGCCTGCCACATTTTAAATACCACAGGTGCAAAACAAATGCATAAATTCCCTGTTACATAATTTTCCATTTATATTGTAGAGAAACAAAATACAGTGTAATGGGGAATTTAATTCTCTGAATAGAAATTATATAACCTAAGCAAGAAAATTCAATAACAGCTTCTACACAGATGGCAAAAATCTGCTGAAAGATCCCAAGAGTAATGGAAGACAACTGGAATTTGCATATGAGATTGGATATCACTTTTCCAAAGCCATGTCAATAATTTAGTTCCAATGTTTTCTGCGTGATTCACTAATTTTATAATTATAATTTTTGGCAGAATATGGGCTACTCAAAATGGTCCAAATGCAAAAAGTAGCTTTAAGCAGAACATGAAGTAATCTATCTGTTTATTATATTTTTATAAGTAAATAAATAATAATCACATTTGCCATTATTCATATGCTTTGCAAGTTTAGTATTTCTTTGTGTCCTGTAACATGTTCCCTTCAAAGTAACGGAAGATGGAAAAGAACAACAATGAAAAGCTGGAATGTTCTCAAAACTTTGACACATCAGCAACACCACCAGTTAAATCCACATACTGCGTTAAGATATACAGTTTAGTGAACAGTTGTCAGGCAAATCTATTGTGTGAGTGAACCAGCCAATGTGTTCAGCACTCTTATAGCAACTAGTTTAGAACGTTTTTTGATTGAGTAACCTGAAGACTCTAGGAGACTGAGAAGTGTGCAGAGACCCAGCCAGTAAAGATCTGGGACAGAAATTAAGAACGTTAAGACTCCAGGTTGAGTGTTCGCTCCACAACACTGCAGAAGGGAATTGGAAAGACCCTTGTTTTTATAGTATCTTCATTGTCATGGGCTTCCTAAGAAGAAGAGTTCTAGGGGTAAAAGTCACCAAACGCAGACGGAAAGCAAGTTTTTTTTTCAGTGCTTTTTAATTAGCAAACTCAATAATGTTGGCAAATACATATATTCATCCCCTGAGCTGAGTCAACACAATCTAAATGAAAGAGAATCTGGGGGAGCATAAAGGAGGGAGGCTGTGAATTAACCAGCCTGGGGAAGCCTCAGACATCACTGATCAAGGTGGCCTAAGCATCTCCTGCATCCCAGCACATGTTTGGCTGTGGAGACGCACTGTTTCAGAAGGCATACACACAACCACCAACAAAAACAGGTCTAAGTGGGTATTTTGCAGGGGAGACTCACAGAGCTTTCCTGCAGTACCATCTCCTCTCTTTATAAAAATTTAGAATCTTGTTCTGATTAGTCCAATCCCACAACTATGCCCTTCTCCCATTTTATCTGTTTCCCTCCCTATTTGTGAATAAATCTTATGGTTTAAATTACTTTGACAGGTAAATGCCAGTCCAGCATCAGCAAACCTGGTGGGTTGCCATAGGCTACTGGCAAAGTGCAACCACCAGGGGCGCCCGAAACCTGTGGAGGCGGAGATTGTGAGTTTGTCAAAAACAAGGACACCCTTAAAGCAGCCGCATTGCTGGGTGTGAAGCAGGGGAGGGGGCTTTAAAAAGGCCGTACCTTGGTCGGGCTCGGTGGTTCACACCTGTAATCCCAGCACTTTGAGAGGCCAAGGCGGGCGGATCACAAGGTCAGGAGATTGAGACCATCCTGGCTAACACGGCGAAACCCCGTCTCTACCAAAAATACAAAAAATTAGCGGGGCGTGGTGGCGGGCGCCTGTAGTCCCAGCTACTCAGGAGGCTGAGGCAGGAGAATGGCGTGAACCCAGGAGGTGGAGCTTGCAGTGAGCCGAGATCGCGCCACTGCAGTATAGCCTGGGCGATAGAGCGAGACTCCGTCTCAAAAAAAAAAAAAAAAAAAAAAAATCCTGTCCTCTATATATTGTCTCTTTTGGGATTCTACAAAGATGACATGCTAGTGTGGGACTGGGTCTCACCTCTCACCTGAAACTGGGAGCTGGAGGTCAATAGTCGTAACCTGGAAGTGCTGGCTGGCAAGGTTTTGGAGCAGGCTCATATAAGGGTGGTTGGACGGTGCAGTTCTTGAGGGTACGGCTGCTAGAAAAAAAATACAATAAAATGCAATGCAATATTTGGGACATACTTATACTAATTAACAGTATTTGTCATTTATCTAAAATCCAAATTTAACTGAGTGTCTTAAATTTTCATTTTCTAAATCTTGCAACCCTACTTGTGGTAGAGTGGGGAGGAGTCACAAAAAAAGGAGGTAAAAAGTCTCCGGGTCTGCTGTGTTGGAGAAACAGAGGTTAGTACAGCAAGAGTCTGGGCTGGAAGTGGAGACGTGGCTGAGATAAGAAGGCCCCTTACCTGACTGCCGTGGATTTAGGGGAATGGATGCTTCACAGTCTGCCCTGGGCATAAGAGTCAAGCAACATTCCTATGATAACCTGAAGAGTTCCATTTTTAACATACTGAATTTTGGATGGTGCAATTAATATCTGTTACACAATTACCACATTGCAGTGTATCGATCGTTTGCACTAATATCTAATTAAATTGTAAGTTCTGGCATTTTATCTTTCCATACCCATATCCTTGCAAAATGCTAGGTACATATTTGTGCTTGCTGATTTTTGAAAAAAAATTCAAAAAAATTTTTAACACATTTACTAATTAACCATAAACTCAGTATCAACCAGTGCTAAAACAGGGAAGAGGGCATGCAGCTACCTGGATATGGCACACAGCTACCTGAACAGACAATATTACAGGAAAGGCAATATACATGGAAAGTCTCCTCTCTGCACAAAAACATATCTCAGAAAATAGTTTTTTTCCCTGAGTTCCTGGCTCTGACATTAACAAAAGCAGACTGAGGGTGTCCCAGGTGACATACAGGATGGTGGGGGCTACTGACGCCTTTTCATGTGTAGAAAGATTAAAAGAAAGAAAGACAGGCCGGGCGTGGTGGCTCACGCCTGTAATCCCAGCGCTTTGGGAGGCTGAGGTGGGTGGATCACGAAGTCAGGAGATGGAGACCATCCTGGCTAACAAGGTGAAACCCCATCTCTACTAAAAATACGAAAAAATTAGCCGAGCGTGGTGGTGGGCACCTGTAGTCCCAGCTACTCGGGAGGCTGAGGCAGGAGAATGGCATGAACCCGGGAGGCGGAGCTTGCAGTGAGCCAAGATCGTGCCACTGCACTCCAGCCTGGGCGACAGAGGGAGACTCCGTCTCAAAAAAAAAAAAAAAAAAAAAAGGAAGGAAAGAGAGAAGACAGGAATTAGGAGGTCGTTAGAGACTGTGACATTCACCTGCCAGATCCAGATCCAGGTGAATCTGACTCTTTTTCCAGAAGCCCAGTTTTAAGCATTCAAAGTGCCCAATAATGGAAGACAGCCTCGCAACGGTAACGGGGACCAGGGCTCCTGGCCACTGGAAAAGCTACAGCTGATTCTAGGGGAACAGCCAACAGAGATGTAATACATACCTGCATTTGGGAGGAAGCGAGGACCAGGCATCATTAAAGGCTTGTCTACATTTAAGTGTCTGTGGTTCCAGATGAACCTGTCCCAATGCTTCCCTCACCGTTCTCTCTTCCTCAAATCAAGTTGGACATAAAACTGAATCACCTCATTACTTACCAAACATTACAGTGAAAGTCTCACTCATCCTCATAATTACTAAAAAAACCCTGCACTTACATGATTCTGAATGGGCAGATAAAAACATTGTATGTTCTGGCTTTATCAGAGAACTGAGGTCAAATGTGACAAGAACAAGCTCAGCTCTGCCTGGGGATGAAGGGCCTGCATGTCACCCACACCCCGGGGATGTGGGTTCCCACAGGTATTCAGACACCTCTACCGCTCCCTGCTGTTCAGGGACCAGTGAATCTTGCTTGTGTCCTGCCTTAATTCCACTTACGACTTTTCTGACGATTGGACTTTATCATCTTTACATTTGCATCACTGCATCTGTGTATATGTCTGTAATACTTTTATGTTTCTCAAAACACTTTATGTTGTTTTTATTTATTCGAAAAATCGTAAGTGGAACTATAACAGAGTAATGATGCAAATTTCACTCACAATTGAAGATTTAAAAATCCAAGCCTGGGTTTTCTTTTTTTCTTTTTTTTTTTTTTTTGACATGGAGTCATGCTCTTGTCGCCCAGGCTGGAGTGCAGTGGCGCGATCTCGGCTCACCGCAACCTCTGCCTCCTGGTTTCAAGCGATTCTCCCGCCTCAGCCTCCCAAGTAGCTGAGATTACAAGCGCCCGCCACTACGCCCGGTTAATTTTTGTATTTTAATAGAGACGGGGTTTCACCATGTTGGTCAGGCTGGTCTCAAACTCCTGACCCCAGGTGATCCGCCCACCTCAGCCTCCCTAAATGCTGGGATTACAGGCGTGAGCCACCGTGCCCGGCTTGGGTTTTCTTTCTTCTTTCCCACAAAGGTCAGTAGGAAACTGTTTGCAACAGGAAATGCCCTGGTCTCCAGGTGCTGCTCCAAGATGTGGCTGACCCCTTGCCATGTGTCATTCAAGTGACAGTGTTGAGGGACTAAATATGTCATTCCAGGGTTAAAGTTGGCTACAACAAATTTGGCAAGAATTAAAGTGTAAAGATTTCGGGGAACATTGTACAATTAAAGCATCAGAAATAAATGGCAAAACAGACAGTTTGCTGCTCCTATGGTCAACCAAATAAAAGTTTAAAACAATAAAGAAACATTAAAGTTTCATGCCAGGTCACTATTATTAAAGGTTTGTCCATTTCACTTAGAACTCAGTTTCTCTAGCTCAGTATTATTGATATTTTGTACCTGATAATTTTTTTGTAGTAGGGGACTGACTGTCCTGAGTGTGGTAGGATTTTGCAGGCCCTCACCTCTGTCGACTAGATGCCATTTGACTTTGATGAAAATAGGCTACCATGGCTGCAGTTGCCCTTGGATTCCAAGGCAGCAGAACACGAGCAAAAGCTTGGAGCCCTGTCACTTGAGATGGTCCCCAGTGATAAAGAAACAAATGATTTCTGGCCAGGCGCGGTGGCTCACACCTGTAATCTCAGCACTTTGGGAGGCCGAGGTGGGTGGATCACGAGGTCAAGAGATGGAGACCATCCTGGCCAACAGGGTGAAACCCCGTCTCTACTAAAAACACAAAAATTAGGTGGGTATGGTGGCGTGTGGCTGTAGTCCCAGCTACGTAGGAGGCTGAGGCAGGAGAATGGCATGAACCCAGGAGGTGGAGGTTGCAGTGAGCTGAGATTGCACCACTGCACTCCAGCCTGGGCGACAGAGTGAGGCTCTGTCTCAAAATAAATAAATAAATAAATAAATAAATAAATAATGGTAAATTCTATCATGTATATTTTACAGTTTTTACAAAGGCATAAAACTTCATAAGAAGATACCTTCTTTGGAGGCAACCTCTGCAAAAGACAATGTGGCTTTGAGGGAACAGGGCATGGTACTGCTGAGGCCCAGCAGCGGTGCCAGTGGCCAGGCTCCTGCAAGCCCATCTGTACCCCGATCCCAGCTCTGCCAGCCCGGGGCTCTGCTCTGGGCTCCCCACCAGGGCTGCAAATTGATAAAGCAGCTCTACACATATCAAAATATCTAAGAAACATAAATGATTCTCTAACTTGTATATTATGAATAATTATTCCAAAAGAGCATTTCCTCTTATATGTGACAGATGTCAGACCATCAATATAGGAGTGTATTAGGGTTCTCTAAAGAAAGGGACCCAATAGAGGAGATATAGATGTATATCGGGTCCCAGAGATAAATACACAAATATTTGTATGTGTACATATGTATATATACAGGAATCAGTTCACGGGATTCTGGAGGCTGCGAAGTTCCATAATCTGCCATCTGAAAGCTGAAAAATCAGGAAAGCCCACAGTGCAATTAAATCTGAGTCCAAAGGCCTGAGAATTAGAGCACTGCTGTCAGAGGGCAGGAGAAGAGAGATGTCCCAGGCCAAATACCAACAAGGGATTCCCCTTTCTCTGCCTTTTTGTTCTACTTGGGCCCTCAGTGGTTCGGATGATATCTGCCCACATTCGTGAGGGTGATCTTCTTTACCGAGTCCACCAATTCAAATGCTCATCTCTTCCAAATCACACTCACAGACACACCCAGAAAGAGTGCTTGGCCAGCTGTGTGGGCATTCCTTAGCCCAGTCAGGTTAACAGATAAAAGTCACCATTACAAGGGGAAAGAGCAAGTGGGGACGTATGGACTATGCACCCTCACCTTCCCAAAGTGGGGACTATCAAAAGTAGATTGAGTCAATCATGCATAATGCAAAATGTAAATCAAGGCTCTGCTTGTTTCATGATAGTATGAAAAATAGTATAAAAGTTACAATTTTTAAAGATAAAACAAACACAAAGTAAACAACAAACAAAGCTCAGAGGTTGGAAAGTTTTGTATGAACCAGAATTAGTAGAACTTGTCCTAAATGTGAACTCCGGACCTCCTCATAAGTAACTTAGTCACGCAACAACTGTGCTGAAGATGAACAAGCATAAATGTTGAGAATTGTTTGGTTTTCAAATGCAGAATCAAATTAGCTGTAAAGTCATTTCATTATGTAAGCTACGCTGCGTCTCTCCCTATGGTAGTGTATATATATGATATTATGGTGAAAGGAAATGGAATAGAGCAGCCTTAAAACCCTTGATTGAATCCAACAAGTCTGGGACAATTACCTCATTCCTCAAATAGTTTATGTAAGGTCCTGGTGGTATTCACACTCTCATCCCCTAATGTAATTCTGTTTTATAATCAGTATTATCAATGATAAATTGGTATCTTTAATCATAATGAGAATTGTAGGCAAATCTCCCTGCTTCAATAAGAAATCTAATTTTTCTTTTAGAAAACAAAGGATGTTTTCCCCTAGTGATACGTATAACTACATTTCTTATTAAATAATTTCAGCTCTCTTGTGTTTTCTAAAGCTTTCATTTTGCAGTTCAATACTACTTAAGATAGGATTGAGTCCCACATCTGTTTTAGCATGCTGGTGCCGCCAAAGTACCACAAACTGGAGGCCCCAGACAACAAAAATGTATTAACTCACAAGTTCTAGAGCCAGAAGTCCAAAATCAAGGCTTTGGCAGTGCTGGCTTCTTCCTGGAGGTTCGGAAGGTGGCTCTGTTCCCTGCCTCTCTCCTGGTGCTTCCCAGCAATCCTTGGCCTACAGCTGCACTAGTGCAGTCTCTGAGCTGTGGTCCATCATGCTTTTCCCTTTGTATCTCTGTGTCTCTTCCTATGAAGACAGGAGTGATTGCAGGAGGGCCCACACTGATCCAGGATGAGCTCATCTTAACTTGTTTTTTGTGGCAAAAACCGTATTTTTCAATAAGGTCCCAAGCTGAGCTTCCAGCTGAACAAGAGCTTTGGAGGGACACTATTCAACCCACATGACCTCCCTCTTCTGAAACCAATTTCTAAATAACCTTTATTGTTATATTTTCCATTGATTTCTGGTTTCTTGCTTCAGTCCATCAGTGTGGTGGTGGATGAACAGCAGTGGCCGAACAGTTTCCATGATCCTGTTAGCACTTGTTCTTGTTACACTCCCTGTCCCTTTCTCTTTCATGGCCTTTGTCATTGTTCAACAGTCAGAGGACTGATGCTAGGTGGACCACCAATACAGCCTGTCCACCAAACCTCAGTGGTCCATCCAGATGAGCAGGGGCGAACTAGAACCCTTACCTGGGACTTAATCTTAGAATTACACAGAAAAGCCTTTTTTCTCTCATCAAAAAGCCTCAACACTTCAGCTGCTATCGCATCAGCCTTATGAAGAAGCTGACCTGGGAGAATAAAGCCAGCACAAGAGAGAATCATAAATGAAAGATAAGAGAGTCCCAACAGCACCCATGTTCCTAACTTCACACATTAAAGCCAGTTTCAAATGACCTAAGATCAATCCACTTTTTTTCTTAGTATTTGCTAATTGCAACCAAAGAATTCTGACTAAAATAGACATCGGAGGTGTTGTGTTACGTTTTCCCAGAGTTGCCACAACATATTATCATAAACTAGGTGGCATGTAAACAGAAATGTATTGGCTCACAATTCCAGTAGATCAAAGCCTGAAGTCAGGTGACAGCAGGGCCATGCTCCCCCTGAAGGCTCCAGCGGGGAATCCTTCCTGCATCTTCCTGGCTTCAGGTGGTTGCCAGCAATTCTCAGCTCACAGCTGCATCACTCCAATCTCTCCCTTCATCATTGCATGGCCTTCCACCCTCTCCGTGTCTCTCTGTCTTTCTGTGTCTCCAAATCTCCCTCTCCTTGTAAGGACACCAATCATTTCATTTGGGGCCCACCCTAATCCGATATGACTTCATCTTAACTTCATTACATCTACAAAGCCCTATTTCCAAATAAAGACACAATTCCAGGTTTTGTGTCTACTACATTTACAAGTGACAAACACTAAAATTTGATCTTGGCTGATTCAAGGTGTGGCAGAGAACCTTGAATAGGCTCAAGGAGGCAAAACTACTTTGCTGCTTAGTGCACTGTGCATTGAGTTCTTCCCTTTTGTCTCTTGGGAGTCAATCCCCATGCATTCTGAAATGATTTAGGGGACCTTGCAGAAATCAGTGTAGTCAATTTTGTCAACTACTTCCTGAAAAATTCAGTAAGATGCAATGGAAGCTCTAGAGAGAAGCCACAGGCTCAGCCAACCTGCCTAGACACAGAAATGGAACAGGTGAGCAAACATGCATGGGGAGTAGCATTTAGCCCATGTCCAAATAGCTAACACCATTTAAGGACAATCGTGAAGTGACCAGGAATGAGGACACTCAGGAAGCAGCAGAGTGGACTCCCTTGGGCAAAGGGCAAGGCAGCTGCTGCTGTCAAGGGGCAGAAAAATCCCAGGCCAGTCCAGACTTAAGATGTGGTTTGTATACTCTCCTTGCTGTGGGAGACTGGATTATGGTCTATCAAAGATTCACTCTATTCTCTTTAACCTCCATGACAGAAGCATACTTCTCTCCCCATTGATGTTGGGGATATGGCCACATGACTTGCTTTGGCCAATGACCATTAACAGACTTCACCCAAGCAGGGGCTTGAAATGCTCATGAAATGCCTGTCCCTTGTGCTTCTGCCATTGCCCCAAGGAGAGCACATGCTAAGCAGCACGACACGGGAACAGCTACATGAAGCTGACTTGAAACCCACCTGCAGCCTGGAGCCAAGCCCAGCCCTGACTTAATCAGCTTAACTCCAAGCAACCTGCTGATGTGCGAGCAAGAAATCAATGGTTGTTGCCATAAGCCATTGAGTTTGGGGGTGGTTTGTTATGCAGCATATTTGTGAGAATAGCTAACTAATAGAATAGCTAATAGAGCTCTGTTCCCGAGATAAAATGGATAGACAACTGATTAGAGCATTAGAAATTGTATCGTTTTCCAATCCTGGCAAACAGGAATTCAAACCTTATTGTAATTATATTTGCTGAGCCAGAAACATTTCTCTGCCAAAAAAATAAGTTTAAAAATGAATATTCTTAGTGATCCCTGGCCCAAATAAAGCATGATACACATGCTGAGCTAAGTTGCATGTTCTTTACACATTGCTAAATAAGAATTTTCATTATCCTGTTTTTCCTCTACTGTTTCATTTCAGATGGTTGGGTAGCTAAATTTGATATGTGGCAGGATCCCATGAAGCTATTCATCCAGAACTGACCCAGAAAACAAACCTGGGCCACAGTTCTGAGCTCAGAGTTAGATCCAAATCTGCCTTGCTTTGACATTCATCCTTCCTCATCCTCAGCCTGCCTGTTCCCTGGAGGGTGCTCCTGCATGCCCTCCTTATGTGGTGCTTGTGTGCCCATCTGCACCCCAGCAGGAGCTCCCAGCTGGCCTGTTCCAGCCCCATGTCACCTCCTACCAGCTTCTGCCCAGGGCAACCCAGAGAACCTCCTCTCAAGCTGGTGAGCTGCAACCACACCTCCGATGAGTCAGAGGCCCAGTCTTGGGGAATGGGGCCCCTTTTCAAGTTTGTTTCTCCCTTGGGGACTCTCCCAGAGCCCAAATATTTTCTTCAGGTATCCCTTTATTGTTAACCCCATATAACATTTAATATTATTTATATTAATTTTCCTTTCCAAATTACTATGTGGTTTCTGTTTCCTCATTGGATGTTGGTTGATTCAGTTGCAGAAACCGATACAAGTTTTTCCTAAATAAACATTAATTTTATTAGTGACAGTTACTATTCTCTGGAAATCTAAATGACTTAGTTTTCTTTATTAAAATGTTTTGTTTAACAGCCTAAGCTAGGTAATTTCAAGCTTATTAATTTTCACTACATTTTATTTCAAATACACACTGGTGTATGCAGTCTCTCCATCTTAGACTCTATTTAGCTCTCCCAAGCTCCACCGGCCTCACTGTCTCCCTCTGTTTCTAAAGTGGCTAACTCACAGCACAATGTACACAGAGTTTGTGAACACCCTAACCATACTGATCTGAGGAGTAAAAGAAAGGAACTAACAAAATTTTTTTGATTTCTATATTGTTGTTTAATTCCTATAACAACTCTACATAATAAAGTTTTATTGTGAAAAAAACAGCTTCAGATTAATTTGCTCAGAATCATGTGATCATAAGCAAACCTCTATCCTTCAAAACATTTTTTCCACTGTCATGCAACTTTTTAATTAATATTATTTTTAACTGAAAAATCATCATTGTACACATGTATTGGGTACAAAGTGAAGTTCTGATATATGTACATGATGTGGAATGTTAAATCAAAAGTCAATTTACATATTCATAATGTCACTTATTATTTTCTGTGGTGAGACATTTGAAGCTTACTTTGAGCATTTTGAAGTGTACTTTTAAAATGGTGGGATCATCATCTGGACTATACAAGAAATCTGTCAGTATGGTTATAGTTTCATAGAATTCCTTATATATGTGCACTAGGGCAAAGAGATGGGAACAGAGTATTATTAAACTGGTGACTAGCACATAGTAGATTCACAATAAATACTTATTGAATAAATAAAAAAAAAACAGAAGAGTCCAAAGTGAATCTTAGAAGTTACAAAAAAGGTGGCAAATTTGGTCTGGAATCCAAGCAGCAGAGGAGCAGGTGGATAATACGCATTGTTAATTTCAGTATCTGAAACTCAATGAATAACGAAAGCAATACAAACAAAAATGGCTGCCACTTATTGAGGATTTACATATGCCAGATCTCTGTCATATTATTTAACCTTCAATGAAAACTTATAGGAATATAGCCTGTCATTCCCAGCCTGCAGATGAGAAAACTGCGGGACATGACCTACCTGGAGACTCAGATTAAGTGGCAAAGTCATGACTGAATCAAAATTCAAACTTTTGGCCGGGTATGGTGGCTCATGCCTGTAATCCGAGCACTTTGGGAGGCCGAAGTGGGTGGATCACCTGAAGTCAGGAGTTCGAAACCATCCTGGCCAACATGGTGAAACCTCGTCTCCACTAAAAATACAAAATTAGCCAGGCGTGGTGGCACATGCCTGTTATCCCAGCTACTTGGGAGGCTGAGGTGGGAGAATTGCTGGAACCCAGGAGGTGGAGGTTGCAGTGAGCCAAGATCATGCTCCATCCAGCCTGGGCAACAAGAGCAAAACTCCATCAAAAAAAAAAAATAAATAAATCCAAACTCTTAGCTACTGCCCTTATACTAATTGTCAAGAAAGAAGAAAACACAACCCAAATTCTTGAAAGGAACAGGGTGTGGGCAGCCAGGGAGTGCTCCCAGGTGTGTGGGCCCAGTGGCACCAGACTCTGCACACAAGACTGCCTCCTTTCCACCCAGGCCTGGTTTCATGGAATGCCTGCTTCACCAGCCAGCATTTGCCTCAGACACATAAACTTCCCATGGAGTATATGAGTAAGCTCTGACAGCTCCATTGTTGGTGAGCTACTAGATAGCAGGAATTGTAACCCAATTAAATCCAATACTCTATGGAGAAGGAAAAGGCAATGCAGTCCATCTTACTGATAGACAACTTTAGAATAGGTGTCTGTGATAGAACACACACATTATTTAATCCCCAAATAAGGGTAAAGTTTTAAAATACAGTAAACCATAGCAGGCTCAGATATTATCTCTAAAGATTTTATTTGATATCCAGGATCCAAGAATGAAAAACATCCAACAATTATGAAACCAGCTTTTGCAATGGCTATCATCACCCAGGAAAGGCATTGTTTAAAAATCCAAAGAAAATGGAGCAATGTTAAAACCAATCAAGCATTCAAGAACAGGTAAGGGATGAAATAAATAATGGTGAATCCATGTTATGAAATATTGGAGCTGTGCAAATGAAATTTCAAGTAATCTTTATGACATGGGGAATATTTTCACTATATAATGTCATCTGAAAAAACATGCGTAACGCCAATCTGTTTACACAATTTCATCTCAATTATTGAAAAGAACACATATCTATAAGAAAAAAAAAGGAAGAGGCAGACTCCCGTGGAGGGCAGTCGTGTCAAGCAGAGGCATGGCCTGATGGGTTCATTGGCACCACAGACATTGCTCTGTGGTGGGAAGAAGAGGCTGGGGGGCCAAATTCTAAGATGTGTGGCTCTCTGCATATATAGCTACACGCACACACACACACACACACACGAAGGATTTTCAACAGAGATGTAATCTACAAACTTCCTAGTGACAGGTATCATGTAGTGAGTAAACCCATAAAAGGATCTTATGCCCATGAGACAGAAAATTACAGATTTATCAAACTTTCCCAATTATCAGTGTCTCTCCCTGCCCTGTTTCCTCCTCTGTGGCAGAGGATGTCTCATGCTTGTCTTCTCAAAAAATGACAGTTTTGGAAAGGCCCAATGGCTTCATCCGCGAGTCGCTAAGGTGCCAGAAACCTTGCAGGATTTCCCGTGTTCTTCTGCTTTTTCAGTCTCTTTGAGTTCATATTTAGGGGCAGAAAAGCAGGAGAGCCTGAACTTGAGGCCCTGGAGCTGCTGTCAGTAAACCTGGAGAGAAGGGCTGTGTGTCTACACTCCGAGGTGCTAGATCATTATCCCCTTCAGTCTGGGTGTCTGAGAAGCTTGGTCTAGCAGTCTAGCAGAACAGACTGAAGATTCCATAGGAACTCAAGGGGAACTGACTCCTGCCCTCCCTCCAGCCCCCAAGCGTGAGAGGGCATCACTAAGTCCTCCTGGGGCTCTAGAGTTCATCTGGGAGGTCTTAGGAGGCTTAATTTTTCCAAATTCTCCTTCTGCTTTTACAGAATAATCCCAAAGTTGATTTTTTTATTAAAGAAAAAAGATCTATATTATAAGGGTTCTTATGTAATTATTACAAAGGTAGCCTACATAGTGCAGAAATTGGAATTTGATTAGTATAAATGCATTTTTATCTGAATTTTTGCAAAGCAAGTTCAATAAGCCATTTGATTTGTTGATATTCAGTGTTTATAATTTTGTAGAGACGTGTTTTAACTTTTACTCTGTATTTCTGTGCTCACAGAGTTGTTTGATAAACCTGTGCAACTTGACTTCGGAGTTTTATTTCAAGCATATGTAGTTTGTATCAGGAAATCATATGTTTTTAGAATTATGTATTCATCATACAAAAATCCTTAATTAGCAGTAGTCAAGAAAAGCTCTTAGACTGAAGACTGATTAGCCCAGCCTCCAGAGGAGATGTACGTTAGTGGGACAATGTCCTCTAATAAAGGAACATTCAAGTCAGAAATCACAGCGAAACACCTTAAATTGTTAACCACGAAGGAAACAGTGCCTCCAAATTGATAAGGCATTTAGATCTGCCTAGGCGTTAAAGAAAGTTTCATAACTGCCCACACATGTATTGCAAATACTGAATCATTAGCAATTACTTTAAATATGTTCTTTGTATTTAAAGTGACAAGAATGTTTTCTCCCTGTGGCATGCTCACCCTGGGTTCTTGGAGAACTTTAGACCAATGATGTGGCCAGCGAGCCCCAGCCCAAATCATGAAATTCAAAGATGTGAGAGTATGCTGGCACTTGCTGCGTGCCGGGAGGGTCTCTCAAAAGGAGAAGGAACTCAGTGGTCACCTGAGGCAGGATCTTTCACACAGCAGCTCTTGTATGCAAAGAGAACACGGCACCACTCTTTATTAACTACACTGATTTTTTAATTTTTATTTATTTTTAATTTTTTCAGAGCTGCCCCTGCTGATTGTAAGGGAAAATTATGTATTAAGATTGAAAACATTAAACTCATAATTTACACTGGTTTCTCAGTTAACGCTCAGTATCCTGTAGGAAAAAGACCAGTCCGCCAATGTTCTAGGTTACCCAGCCTCGCTGTGACTCAGTCAAGAGGGCATCAGAAAGGCATCATAGCTCACCAATAGCAAATGTGTGTGTGTGTATGTGTGTGTGTGTGTGTGTGTCCACTCTGTTCCTAGGCACTGGGGACACTATTGGGAACAAAATGTCAAACTCTTTGTCTTTACACAGCTCATATTTTAGTAGGGAGTTGAAGAAAGAAAATAAACAAATACATGTGTCATATGGTGATGGGTGTTAAAAAGAAACATGGGACCAGGGGCTATAGTGAAAGTAGTGCGGGGAGAATCATTCTAGAAGAGGTGGTCGAGGAAGCCACACTGATGTGGTGGTGACTGGGAGCAGAGATGTGAATGCAGTAAGCTGGCCATCTGGGCTATGTGGGGAACACATTCCTACAGGGCAGAAGACATAATAGGTGCAAAGGCCCTGAGGTGTGAGGGCGCCCCCACCCTGGGTGTTTCACATACAATCTTCATGAAAAGCAGTGGGGCTCATGGGACCTTCAAGCCAAGGGGGAGAGTCAGGATCCTGGGTTGCCACGTCCGGGACAAAGGACCTCCCCATGTCATTGCTTCTTGCCTTGCTGACGTTCTCAGCTAGGTCAAGGCTGGGTGTTGCTCATGATTTATTTCACTCTGGCCCAAAAACTCAGCAGCCTTCCTGGCTGGTGCAGCCCTACCCAGGTGCACCCTGGTCCTACATCTCATATCTGGCTGCACCTCCAGTTTGGATCTGGCCCAGGTGGGCCACTCTTCAGCCTCTTCATCTCTGCCAGGGTTACCCCTCTTGATCCCATATACATCCAGGAGCCAAGAGAAGCTTAGGCCCTGCACCTCAGGGCCTCTCACTTGTTGGCTATGCTGTACCACCTAAGGGCCTTGGCTGAGCCTGAGTTGGTGTGGGGGCTGCTTCAGGAGGCCAGTCTTTCCCAGAACCTGAAACATGAATGGGGCGAGGGCCACCCTCCCCACACCAGGACCACAAAGGAGTGGGCTTTCCTTGCGTTTCCCCACATCACATCCTCCACCCTCACAGCACCAGCTCTGTGCTGACAGCAAATGAAGATATTTTCTGCACACATTTGTAGAATGTGTAGGATTGGAGCCTTCCAGGCTTAGCGCACTCTCATCCAAAGGAGGCTTATTATACTGTGAAGCTTCAGCCAACAAATCAGAGGCCAAATATGACATTGTTCAGCTTCAGTTCCATTTGCAAAATATTTCTGCCTTTAGGCCGCACTGCCTGGTGAAGTGTGCCCTCTTCCCTGCCTGTGGCATCTTTTGACTAATAGTCACGTATGTACTGCTACATATTTTTATCAGAGAAGTTACAGCCCCATTCTCACTGTTATCTTAAATTTGAACTTACTACCTCAATTTAAACTAAAGGTTTAATTCTTGTAAAGCAAGAATTTTAGGTATGGTAACATTGGTCAAATAGTGTAATAAACAATTGTTGTGTAAGAAATAAACACTAAACCTATGTATACAATCTTAAGATTTTATATTGCATATAGTTGATTGTATCACTTAATGAACTCAATTTTTAAACTGAAATTTGCATATATATGATAAACGGTAGAAAGATAAATGATAGAGAATAGGTTATATATACGTGTGTGTACAAATATATATATATATAGAGAGAGAAATGTATGTAATTCACTGAATGATTTCCTTCAGTTAGAAGGAATCTATGCACATCTATTTTTTTCCCCCTCTTGTATTAGATGGAAGTTATATTTTTTCCTTAGGCGTTACCATAAAAGGATGAAAGGAGATCAAGGGAGGCCAGAAGGGAGAGTGTCTGTAGCTACATTCCCAATAAGTTCTTTCCAACTGCCACTTAGGCAATTGCTAGACAAACTATCAGCAAAGAATGGGGCTTGCTTTGGCTTAAACTGTCAACGCTAGGTTGTTTGGGTCCTCACGCTGATCTGTGCCAAGGTGCAATGCTTTATCAAGGCTGCAGACACCTTTCTAGTAGAAGCGCCACTTCAGCCTGGAGGAAGCAGCAGGGAGACACCAGGGCAGGACCCCAAATGCCACAGCCATTCACAGGCCCTCAGGCAGCAGTCACCAGTCCCCATTACTGAGAAATGACTTGCAGTTGTTTGTTTCTCTTATTCTGTCTTGGAAGCCACATTGTGGTTCTTACTGGAGTCTGACTCATTTATATTCATGTTTTAAAGAATTTTTTTTTTTTTTTTTTGAGATGGAGTCTTGTCCTGTCCCTCATGCTGGAGTGCAGAGGTGCGATCTTGGCTCACTGCAACCTCTGCCTCCTGGGGTCAAGCAATTCTCCTGCCTCAGCCTCCCCAGTAGCTGGGATTACAGGCACCCGCTACCACACCCGGCTAATTTTTGTTTTTTTTTTTTTTCGTAGAAATAGGGTTTCACCATGTTGGCCAGGCTGGTCTGAGGAACACCTGACCTCAGGTGATCTGCCCGCCTCGGCCTCCCAAAGTGCTGGGATTACAGGCGTGAGACACCGCGCCTGGCCAGAAAACATTTTTTAAGTATAGAAAAATGAAATTAACTGCCATGATTCAGGGTTGGAGGAATTAAGTGAGTTGTTTTGTTTTAAAAGTCTTGAGTTACCACAAATGTGTAGAGAAAGCGTCAGAATAAGAGGGCATTTCTATCCACTCAAGGATGAAACAGGGCAGATGTTCAGTGCCTGCTGCCTCCATTCCAATTCAGCAGCTGCCTGGGGTAACAGGGCCCATATTTCTTTACCTTCTAAATGAGAATAAGCCTGCTTTGAGCACCGCAGACTTCTTTTTTTTTTTTTGAGACAGAGTCTCGCTCTGTCGCCCAGGCTGGAGTGCAGTGGCGCCATCTCGGCTCACTGCAAGCTCCGCCTCCCGGGTTCACGCCATTCTCCTGCCTCAGCCTCCGGAGTAGCTGGGACTACAGGCGCCCGCCACCACGCCCCGCTAATTTTTTGTATTTTTAGTAGAGGCGGGGTTTCACCATGTTAGCCAGGATGGTCTCAATCTCCTGACCTTGTGATCTGCCCACCTCGGCCTCCCAAAGTGCTGGGATTACGGCGTGAGCCGCCGCGCCCGGCCGAGCACCGCAGACTTCTAACCATGACTGGGCATCCTGAGCACTCATTCCCCAGCCTGACAAGAGGAACCAGCTGCGCCAAGCATTGGGGGGATGGTCACTATTGCTGACCGGTCTCCCTCGGGCGCTCCACTCTGGGCAGCTGAGCACTCTGCCAGGAGATGGGGCAGAACCACCCCAGTAACCACACACTCCCACTCTGTTCCAGGCATAGCGTCCAGCCTCTCTGGGCTTCCTCTGGCAAAGCCCGTCTAACTGCATGGAGCACAGATCCTGGGGCCACCTCTCTCTGCAAAGCCCTTTCTCCTTGTGATCTGAAGAAATCCGGAGAAATTTACATAGACCTGAAACCCTGAAACCTACACTGGCCCCTCTGGGGTGCCAAGCTTATTTCTTCTCAGTGGCCTGAGTTTTTCTTTAAATTCTTTTTCCCACTTAAGAATGGGGAGAGGGAAGAGGAGGTTAAGGACAATCAGGATGTGAACACCTTAATACCTGAGTGGACTCTCCTCATACTAGATTCACAAAGAAAAATTAAACTACTTTTTAGTGATAGGATCATTTTAACTTTTCTTCCTGTAACATTTTCAAAAATGATATGTAAAAAAAAAAAAAAGAACTTATTTCAGGTGTTTTCTGCTGGCAGCCTAGGGAAGTAATTGTTATTACTATTATTTTTACTGTTATTTATACACCCCATTATACTTCAGGGAATCCGAGATGAAAGAAACTAGTTTATAAAAACCAGTACAAATTCTCATGATTCAAATAAACTGTTGGTTGGGCATGATGGCTCACACCTGTAATCCCAGCACTTCAGAAAGCCAAGGCGGGTGGATCACCTGAGGTCAGGAGTTCGAGACCAGCCTGGTGAACATGGCGAAACCCCATCTCTACTAAAAATACAAAAATTAGCCGGCCGTGGTGGCACATACCTGTAATCCAAGCTACTTCGGAGGCTGAGGCAGGAGAATCGCTTGAACCCAGGAGGCAGAGGTTGCAGTGAGCCGAGGTCGCGCCATTGTACTCTAGCCTGGGCAACAAGAGTGAAACTCCATCTCAATAAATAAATGAATAAAAATTTTAAAATAAACTGTTATAAAATTTCTTATTCTAATAATTTAACTCAGCACAGTTACAATTAAATAGTGTAAAGATCTTTTGGATTTGGTTTTGGCTTTTTTCTCAAATCACTCTGGGTGGCTCCCTGTTGATGTTCAACCATGTCTGATTTGGTGGAATGTGTAAGTTGAATAGAATGGTATTGGTAGTGATTTTCTGTCAATTGGTAAGTTAAGAAATGATTTAATTATGCCAAAAGCAGACTGTGCTATGTTAAGAAAAGACCTCCTTGAGGGCTTGGGGTCTTTTCTTTCTCAGCACTGCTGAAACAGTGGATACCTAGCAAGCTTGGGTACAGTGTCCAGCTGAGGCTTCCACAGCTTACAGAGCAAACCTCACTGCTATGCCAGAGGCTTGTCGGGAGAAGAGCTTGGATCTGGGATACACAATTAAGAACTCATTTAAAAGAAAGATCCTGCAATGTTAAACATCAAAATATCTGTGCATTTATATATACAGTTACATACTTAGTATGACACTGGTTACCCACTTGGCTGAGTCTGCTGAGATGGAACACAAACACACAAAAGTCACATACGTGGATTTATTACTTACAGATAGGCAGCACCTGGGATTCATGGCAAGCTAGTCCTCCAAGGCTGGGGAAAACTGCTCGGAGGAGGTGAGTCCTGTCTGCACATGCCACACTTGTACCTCAGCTAGGGACCTGCAAAAGCAGTCCACCCTGGGTTTTATACTCCAAGGTGAAGTTACCCCCTGGACAAAACATTGAAAGACATTCTGTTTCCAAGAAACTGGAATACGGCCTGGGCTGTTCTAGCCAGTCCTTTCTTCTCTCAGGATGTTGCATTCCCAGTACATTCTACAGTTACTCTTGAGAACTACAAAAGAGACAGGGGAGAGAACTGGGTTGGTCCAAGGCCACCCAGAGAACTGTCCTGCACTTAGATCATTCTAACCTTTGCAATTAAGATAAATGCTGCTAATTAGCCAAACTTCTGTTATGATAATTATTCAAACATAGTCTTAAGTGCATTTATTATGTAACTAGAGAAATCAAAAACAAATAAACTGAGCATTCAAGCATTCAATCCAAGAAGCTTGATGAAAATGCAAAAGAAATAAGGGAAAGATATTAAAAACAAGTTTATAAAATAAAAAAGAAAAATTTTTAAGTGACATTTTCTGATTTTTTTCATGTTCATATCATTTGAATATTTTTCTACATGAATATTTGTAGTTTTAGTACTGACTTGTAGGAGCTGTAAATGGCAATTTATTGTTATATAGGATACAAATGTTTTTCATGTATTTATTCACTTTCCTATAAAGTTTATTTACACTATTCTCACTGATAACATTTAAAATCATAACATAGAATTTAATATTTTTCAGATATACTCATCATAGCTACATTTGATTATTCTCTTCTGCGTTATATAACCATCTTCTGAGTTCTCTGTTACTGGACATTCGGATGAATAGCTTCAAGGGCATGTGTTGGATATATTAAATAAATACTTACTGAGGTACATTGTTAACAAAAACAAAAGTTCAGTGGAGCTCATATTGATCAGCCAGTTTTCCACAGCAGTATCTTCATTCTGTGGATAAAATAAAATCTAATCCTCCAAAAATACTGTTGTGTTTTTCACTACATGTTCGTTCCTGACTTTAGTAAAGTGTTTAAATCCTTCTAAAAGATTCTGCCTTATATCAAATAATAGAAACAAATACCCAGATTCTTCTGTTTTTAAAGAGTTTAAAGTCAACTGCTTTTTATTTATTTTTTTTCAGAAATGAAAAGTAGGATGTTTTAAAAATACTTCTTAGGGTCGGGCACGGTGGCTCACACCTGTAATTCCAGCAATTTGGGAGGCCAAGGTGGGCAGATCACCAGGTCAGGAGATAAGGGACCATCCTGGCTAACACAGTGAAACCCCATCTCTACTAAACATACAAAAAAAAAGAAACAAAAATTAGCCGGGCTTGGTGGCAGGCACCTGTAGTCCCAGCTACTCGGGAGGCTGAGGCAGGAGAATGGTGTGAACCTGGGAGGTGGAGCTTGCAGTGAGCCGAGATGGCACTGCACTCCAGCCTGGGCTACAGATGGAGGCTCCGTCTCAAAAAAAACAAAACAAAAAAAAAACCTTTATAGGATGAGACCAGTACCCTTTTTTCAAGTGAGATCACTAGATCATTCTTTTTTTTTGAGACGGAGTTTTGCTCTTGTTGCCCAGGCTGAAGTGCAATGGTGCGATCTCGGCTCACCGCAACCTCCGCCTCCCAGGTTCAAGCAATTCTCCTGCCTCAGCCTCCCGAGTAGCTGGGATTACAGGCATGCACCACCACGCCCGGCTAATTTTGTATTTTTAGTAGAGACGGGGTTTCTCCATGTTGAGGCTGGTCTGGAGCTCCTGACCTCAGGTGATCCACCCGCCTCGGCCTCCCAAAGTGCTGGGATTACAGGTGTGAGCCACCGCGCCCGGCCTCGGTCATTCTTATCATTGTTTTTACTTAGCACTTTCCCACTGTTGGGATGTAGCCGCTCTTAGATGATATGTGCCAATAGAGCAAATCATCAAAAATGGAAACTCTTCTGTTTTGCCAATATTTCAGTTTCACAATTAACTACTTCCTGATTTTAAGATGATGGCTGGTACAAAATAAACCCATTCCATTTTATTATACCATTTCCTTTTTGAGAGAAGTCAAGCATCAATGAAGATCTGTAAAACTTAGTTGAGTTTTCATTTCTCATACAGAAGAATTTCCAGGGCTTTATAAACTTAAGAGAGAGCGTTCTACTAATCAGTCCACTAAAATATGCTTTGAAAGTAGTACCAAAATACCTTTTCTAAGATTATTTACTATAAGTTTATTCTGCATGTTTGTATATAACCTAACTTTTTAAAAATTATTAAGAATACATCATCATATCTTTCTTTAAATTCATCTTGAACTGATCCACACTGTATAATACAAAATGAGAAACAACTAAAGTTGACACAGATAAAAATCTGTATCCCTCAGTACTCCTTTTATTAACCAAAAAATGGAAAACAAACTAAGAAATAAGTTATTTTATGAAATTAGGGATGCTATAATGAGGAAAATGTAGTAGTACTGGACCTGCCCAAGGAGAAAAGTTCAAAGAGAGAAACTTCTGTCCACAAGCTAAAAACCCAAAATGGCTACGTAGCCAGTGTAAGTGTCAATCTCATTTCTGGAGTGCTGTAAGAAAATAACTGTCAGTCTAGAATTCTATATCCAGCACAAATATTCTTCAGGAATAAAGTGGAACATCAGGAAGAAAGAAAAAACAATAAAAAGAGCAAAGCTTTGGGTAAATACAGGTTTTCCTTCTACTCTTGAATTTCCAAATTATATTTGACTATTGAAGTAAAAATTATAATAATGTCTGATGTGATTCTCGATGTATGTAGAAAAAATATTTAAGACCGTTATATTATTATTATTATCTTTTTTTTTTTGAAACAGAGTCTCCCTCTGTCACCCAGGCTAGAGTGCAGTGGCTTGATCTTGGCTCACTGTAAGCTCTGCCTCCCAGGTTCATGCCATTCTCCTGCCTCAGCCTCCCGGGTAGCTGGGACTACAGGCACCCGCCACCACGCCCAGCTAATTTTTTGTATTTTTTAGTAGAGACGGGGTTTCACCGTGTTAGCCAGGATGGTCTCGATCTCCTGACCTGGTAATCTGCCTGCCTTGGCCTCCCAAAGTGTTGCGATATACAGGCGTGGGCCACCGCGCCCAGCCAAGACCATTATATTATAAATGGAGGAGGGAAAAAGACACAAAAGGGGATATAATTTCTATACTTTAACCAAACTGGTAAAATATTGATACCAGCAGAATATGCTGTTATGTATGCACAATTTAATACCTAAAGGACTCCCAAAAAGTTATAGAGAGATATACCCAGTAACACTAGAGATAACAAAAAAATGGAATTAAAAAAAAAAATATGAAGTAGCCCACAGTGAAACAGGAGAAAGAAAAACATAGATGTAAGAAACAAAGAATAGACAAAAAACAAAAAAAGACTTAAAGTCTAAAATATCACTAATTACATTAAATGTAAATAGTGTAATTTAGAAGATTCTCAAAAAAAGCCCCACAAAAAAAGTATACAAATGAAGAAGAAATTTGAGCTTTCAAGGGATGGGAATCATGGGTGTAGGAAGGTGACAATAAGGGGTTGCATGAAGGAGATCTCTGTGGTGAGGGAGATCTCTGTGGTGTGGGAGATCTCTGTGATGATGGAGTATTTCTGTATTTTAATTGCTGTGGTGGTTACACAAATCTACACACGATAAAATGACAAAACTATACAAATCATATTATGCCATTGTCAAAATCCAAACTTTGACATTGTGCTACAGTTATGTAAGATACATCTATTAGGGAAATTGAGTGAAGGGTATGAGGAAACTGTATTATCTGTGAAACTTTCTGCAAACCTATAGTTATTTCCAAGTAAAAGTTTAAAAGACTCCTACAAAGAAACAGAGAGATAAAAATATCAATGATTCAATAAAAGGATGGCAAATATACTCTCAGATAAACAAAACTAGGAAAATTTTGCCATAATCATATTATTCTACATCACTAAAGGAATTTCTTATAAAAAGAAGGGAAGTGACAACAGATGGATGTTCCGGAATGCAAGAATGATTAAAGCACTGAGACTGATAAATACAGGAGTTAATCTAAGCAAACGTTGGCCATTGAAAAGCAATAGCATTTTACACACCTAGTAACAGATCCTCAAAATAGATGAAAGAAAAGTTGACAGAACTGAAAAGATAAATATGCAATTCTACAATAATAATAATTGGAGACTTCAACACCCCACATTCAATAAGAAATATATAACAAACAGAAGATACGTAAGAAAATGGAGGACTTGAACAACACTACAAACCAGGTGGATCTAAGAGGCATACACAGAATACTCTACCCAACAACAACAGCAAACAAATTCTTAAAGGCACATGAGACATTTCTCCAAGACAGACCATATGTTAGGCCACAAATTAAATCTCAATAGATTTTAGAAGATAGTTGCCATATAAATGGTATCTTCTCAGACCACAACAGGATAAAGTTAGATATCAATAACAGAAAGCAAACAAAAAAGAAATGGAGATGTGCTATTACATGAAATGGACACTGCATTTCAAAAACTTAGTGTAATGGGAAAAGTTTCCTTATCCCCCAGCAGGGCCTGTGATGGGGGTGTGTCTCACTTCTTTGGTGCCCTGCTACTCATACCTCTAGGGGAACCATGCAGACAGGCAGGGCATGGGAAGCGCTGGCACCATGGCAGCCTCTAGGGTTGAGTGTTTACAACTTCTGAAGCCCCAGTGGGCATATATTACAGTTAACTCTTTCAGTTTTGTGGTCTGCAAGTGGCTTGTGTTAACTAGCTCAATTAGACACTGTGCCTTATTGCAAGGACAGAGGGTTTTTTTGTATCCTGGGTTCTTGCCTTGGTGTACCAAAAAAATTAAATCACACGTGAGTTTGGAGAATGAGTGCAAGGTTTTATTGAGTGGAAGTAGCTCTCAGCAGATGGAGGGGAGCCAGAGGGGGGACGGAGTGGGAAGGTGGTTTTCCCCTGGAGTGGAGCCGCTCAGTAGCCAGACTCTCCGACTGAATTCCCCTCAGCGTTTCGTCATTCCACTGGTGTCTGCCAAAGTGTTCCTCTGCCTGTGTGTTCCTCTCAACGTCCAGCCATTTGAGTGTTCTTCCACTGGTGTGTGTGCCTCTTCATGTCCAGCTTCCGTGTCTCTGCCCGCTAAGGTCTCAGGGTTTTATAGGCACAGGATGGGGGCATGGCAGGCCAAGGTGGTCTTGGAAAATGCAACATATGGGAACGAAAGCAGAAATATCTGTCCTCACCTAGGTCCATGGGCACGGGCCTGAGGGTGGAGCCCTAGCCGGGGACCTTCTCCTCTACCCAACACTGCCCTGCCCCCCTCCTATATCATTAGTACAAAAGAAAGAATGTAAGATATCTCGATACTAATTTCTTTCATTGATGATGTATTGGAATGGTATGATAATACTACGAATATATTAAGCTAAATAGAGTATACTATTAAAAATATTTTTAAAGAAGGAAAACTAGAAAATTCAAAAATTTGTGGAAATTAAACAACACATTCTTAAACAACCAATGGATCAAAAAAGAAATTGCAAATGAAATTAGAAAACAGAGATGAATGAAAATGAAAACACAACATACCAAAACTTGTGGGATGCACTGAAAGCTGTGCTCACAGGGAAATGTATAGCTATAAATAACTATATTGAAAAGGACATTCCAAATCAGTAACTTAACTTTCCACCTTAAAGAATGATGATATAAAGAACAAATTAAACTCAAAACTAGAAGGAAATAAACAATAAAGATTAGAGCACAGAAAAACAAAATGGGGAATAGAAAAACAATAGAGAAAAATCAATAAAATCAAAAGTTGGTTTTTTCTAAAGATCAACAAAATTGACAAACTTACCTAGAAAGACTAAGAAGAAAAGGGAAAACATGCAAATGACAACAATTAGACATGAAAATGGGGACAATACTAGTGATGTTATAGAAATAAAGAATTAAGAGTACTGTGAGCAATTGTATGCCAAACAAATAACCTAAAATAAATGCATAAATTTCTTAAAACACACAAATTATCTAAACTGACTAAAATGAAGAAACCAAAGTGATTAACAAATATAAATTTTAACAGATATAACAAAGAAAGAGAGAGAGAATTCTGGAATGGCAAATTAAGAAGCACCAGGAAACTGTCTCCCCCAACTAGACACAATTGCATTGATAGAATATGTCTGATGTAATTTTTTTTTTTTTTTTTTTGAGACAGAGTCTTTGCTCTGTCAACCAGGCTGGTATTCAGTGGCACGACCTGGGCTCACTGCAAGCTCCGCCTCCTGGGTTCACGCCATTCTCCTGCGTCAGCCTCCCGAGTAGGTGGGACTACAGGCACCCGCCACCACACCCGGCTAATTTTTTGTATTTTTTAGTAGAGACGGGGTTTCCCGGTGTTAGCCAGGATGTTCTTGATCTCCTGACCTGGTGATCCACCCTCCTTGGCCTCCCAAAGTGTTGGGGTTACAGGCGTGAGCCACTGCACCCAGCCTGACGTAACTCTTTTGGAACTCTAGAGTCTGTTAAAGGTTTGCAACTTCCAGGGAAAGGTTGGATGGTAAATTGCATTAATTTTGTCAATTTCAGCTCTTAGCACAGTAGCAACTATCCATCCCCTACCTCCACTCACATGGCAGGTAGCTGTGCATGCATTCCAATAGCAGTTTCCATTCAGCTTGCAGAGGCCAGGGTGGCCAAATAGTATCCTGTCCTCCAAGTATCAGAGATCTATTCTCTGATTGCTAATTGCTGCTTCTGATCTCAGATATTCTGATAAAGGATTAATATCCAGACTATATGAAGAACTCTCAGATCAGAATATCTCAGACATTCTGATAAGGGATTAATACCCAGACTATATGAAGAACTCTTAATACTTGATATGGTTTGGCTCTGTGTCCCCACCCAAATGTTATGTTGAATTGTAATCCTCACATGTCAGGGGGGACCTGGTGGGAGGTGACTGAATCATGGCGGTGGACTTCCCTCTTACTGTTCTCATGCTAATGAGTGAGTTCTCACAAGATCTGGTTGTTTGAAAGTGTGTGGCACTTCCCCCTTCACTCTCTTTCTCTCCTACCACCATGTGAAGAAAGTCCTTGCTTCCCCTTCATCTTCCGCCATGATTGTAAGTTTCCTGAGGCCTCTCAGTCATGCTTCCTGTTAAGCATGCAGAACTGTGAGTCAATTAAACCTCTTTCTTCAAAAATTACCCAGTTTCAGGTACTTCTTTATAGCAGTGTGAAAACGGACTAATGCAATACTCAACAACAAAAAACAAACAAACATTTAAAAATGGGCAGACAACTTGAATAAACATTTCTCCAAAGAAGACCTACAAATAGTCAATAAATACATAAAGAGACGTCCAACATCATTTGTAGATAGAAAAATACAAATCAAAACCACAACGAGATACCATGTCACACCTGCAAAGATGGCTATACAATTAATAATAATAATAATAATTAAAAAACAATAAATACTGGTGAGAATGTGGAGAAATTGGAACCCTTGTGCATTAAGAGTGGAAATGTAAAATGAGGTGCAACTGCTTTGTAAGATAATTTGGCAGTTTCTCAAATAGTTAATCTTAAGACTACCAAATGACTCAGCAATTCCTCTCCTAAGTATGTATAGAAAACAATGGAAAGCAAGGACTAAAGCAGGTATTTGTGTACTAATGTTCATATCAGCATTATTCATAACATCCAAAAGGTGGAAGCAATCCAAGTGTCCATCAACAGATGAATAAAGAATATGTGGCATTGTGATGGACTACTATTCAGCTATAAAAAGAAATAAAATTTTTATATTTGCTACAACATGAATGAACCTTGAAAATATTATGCTTTGTTTAATAAGGCAGATATAGCAGGACAAATATCACACAATGCCATGTATATAAGGTACCTAGAGTAGGCAAATTTACAGACAGAAAGTAGAATCAAGCTTGCTAGAGGATAAGGAGTGGGGAAACGGACACTAATTGATTAATGAGTACAAAGTTTATGTTGAGGATAATACAAATTTTTGGTGTAGGGACCAGGCACGGTGGCTCATGCCTGTAATCCCAGCACTTTGGGAGGCCAAGGAGGGCAGATCACGAGGTCAGGAGATCGAGACCATCCTGGCAAACATGGTGAAACCATGTCTCTACTAAAAATACAAAAAAATTAGCCGGGCGTGGTGGCGGGTGCCTGTAGTCCCAGCTACTTGGGAGGCTGAGGAAGGAGAATGGCGTGAACACAGGAGGTGGAGCTTGCAGTGAGCTGAGATCTCACCACTGCACTCCAGCCTGGGCGACAGAGCAGACTCCGTATAAAATATATATATAATATATATTTTTTTTTTGGTGTAGACAGTAACTATAGTTATATAACATTGTAAATATATTTAATGCTACTGAACTGCATACTCACAAATGGTTACAATGATAAAAAGTATGTTATGTATATTTTACCACAATAAAAAATAGAAAAAATAATGGCATCACCTTGTAGAATGTTTAAGATAAAAAATGAAATTTTATTAACAGCAGAACGAAAAGAGAGGAAGGAAAATAAAGTAAGAGAGTCTTCTAATGCTCCTTTATCATTTGGTATGAGGTCAAGATACAAATTAACTGAGACACTGATCAATTAAGTGCTGTAGTGCTCAATTTTATGTGTTCAACTTTACTGGGCCACATGGTGCCCAGACATTTGGTCAAACATTATTCTGGATGTGCCTGTGAGAGTATTTCTGGATAAATTAACATTTGAATCAGTAGACTGAGTAAGGCAGATTGTGCTACCCAATTAGAATGGGCCTCATTCAATCAGCTGAAGGCCTAAACAGAACAAAAAAGCTGACCTTTTCTTTCATGCCTGACTGTTGGAGCTGGGATACGAGTCTTTTACAGCCTTGAGACTTGAACTGAAAAATGGATTCTTTTTGGGTCTCAAGACTGCTGGCTTTCAGACTGTGTGTGTGTGTCCTGTTGGTTCTGTTTTTCTGAATAATATGGATATTAATATAGTATCTATGTTATAATTATTACAATAAAAATAAAAATAGTATACAACTTCTAAATTACAAGGGGGGAAATTAGATAAGAAAATATAAACAACCTAAGACAAAATAAAATGGAACATGGATAAACTATGAACACAGATATAACGGAAAATACACACCTATATATATCAGTAATTGTTTTAAACATAAATTGACTAAACTATTTATTTTAAAGTAAAAATGAACAGACTATAACACAAAACCCAATTTGCTCGTGTTTTCACAAGACATATATAAAACATTAAGATACAGAAAGGTTAATGATTTAAAAAGTAAAAAGGCATACCAGGAAAATATTAAACATAAAAGCTAATATAGACATGTTATTATTAGGAAGATAAAATAATTATAATATATATACATCTAATTACCTAGCCTCAACACTCATAAATAAAAACATCCCTAGAACTACAAAGAAAATCCTCTACTCTGATTATTTTTCTTTTTAACACATTTTTATCACTAATTAATAGAAGAAACTAAGAGAGGATTTAGAAGATTTGAACCTCATAAAACTGTCACTCAATCAAATGCTGCCAAAATACACATCATTTTCAAGCACATACAGAACATTTATTTAAAAAGAAGCACACACTGAACCATAAATAAAATCTCAACAAATTTCAAATGATGGAAAATCTACAGATATTTTCTGATAAGGAAGCCATTAATCTGGAGAAAAATAAAAACAACATCAAAAATATCTAGAAAAATATGGAAATTAATAAACATGCATTTCATTTACCCATAAATCAAAAAGAAATCTAAAAATAAGTAGAAAATATACAGATGTCTATAAGAATAATTAGTTCAAAATTACTGTAGGAAAATGTATACAGTACATCTCTCTAATTAAAAAATTTACAATAAAAATCCCCTCCAAGAGATGGGCCAGCCGAGATAGTCAAATAAAAATAACAAAAGATATCCAGATTGAAAAAGAAGAAGTAAAACTATCTCTACTTATACATGACCTAAGTTTTGTATACAGATAATTCAAAAGAACACCCCGGAAAACTATTAGAACTAATGAGTTCAGCAAGTTTGAAGGATAAAAATCAATATTAAAAATTAATTTTATTTTTATATGTTAACAATGAACATTCAGTGAATGAAATTAAGAAAACAATTTTATTTGACATGTGAGGTAATTCAGGAATGGAAAACCAAATACCATATGTTCTCACTTATAAGCTAAGCTATGGGTAGGCAAAAGCATACAGAATGGTATGATGAACATTGGAGACTCAGAAGGGGAAGGGATAAAAAACTACTTATTGGGTACAATGTACACTCTTCAGGTGGCAGGTGTACTAAAATCTCAGACTTCACCACTACACAATTCATCCATGTATCCAAAAACCACTTCTACCCCTAAAGCTACTGAAGTAAAAAATATATGTATATACACAATTCCATTTGAAATGACATCAAAAAGAATAAAATACTAAGCTATAATTTAACAAAAGAATTGCAAGATTTGTATACTAAAAACTACAAACCAGTTTTAAAAGAAATTAAAGACCTAAATAAATGGAAAGATATTACCTAGACTTAATTTTTTGTTGTTGTTGTTGTTGTTTGTTTGTTTGTTTTGAGGCAGAGTTTCACTCTTGTTGCCCAGGCTGGAGTACAATGGCACAATCTTGGCTCACTGAAACCTCCCCCACCTCTCAAGTTCAAGCAATTCTCCTGCCTCAGCCTCCCAAAGACTTAATATTGTTAAATGACCATATTTTGTAAGGTGATCTACAGATTCAACACAATCTCTATCAAAATCTTAGCTAGCTCTTTTTCAGAAACTGACAAACTGATCTTAAAAGTTCTGAAAATTCAGGGACCAAGAATCCCGAAAACAATTTTGAAAAAGAATAAATTTAAAGGATTCCCATTTAATGATTTTAAAACATAACACAAAGCTATAATAATAAAAGCAGTGTAGTATGGCCATAAGAATAACACATAGATCAGTAGAACAGCATTGAGAATCTAAAAATAAATTATTATATTTATAGCCAATGAATTTTTCAGAAGGATTCTAATAAAAGTGATTGGAGAAAGAAGAGCCTTTTCAACAAATGTGGCTAGATAACTCAATGCCCTATCTCACACCATACACAAAAAGCTTATTCAAAAAGATTAAAAACCTAAGTATAAGCATAAAAATCTGTAAAACTTTTAGAAGAAAATAGAGGAGTGAAATTTTCTGACCTTGGGTTTAGGCAAAGATTTTTAAGGTACAACAGCAAAAGCACGAGCAATGAAAGAAAAAATAAATTCGACTTCATCAAAATTTAAAAGTTTCATGCTACAAACGATACCATCAAAAAAAGACAAAACTTGCAGAAATGAATAAAATATTTGCATGCCATATATCTGATAAGGGTCTTATATCCAGAATATGAAGGAATCATACCACTCTCAATAGTAGCAAGGCAAATAAACCAAATACAATATAGGCAAAGGATTTAAATAGGCATCTCTCCAAAGAAGACGTACAAATATCCACAAACATATGAAAATTGGCTCAACATCACTATTCGTTATGGAAATGCAAATCAAAATCACGTCTACAAAGACAGCTATAATCAAAAAGGCAAACAGTAAAAACTTTTGGCAAGGATTTGAAGACATTTAAACCCTCACACACTGTTGATAAATATGTGAAATGATGCAGCCATTGTGGAAAACTGACAATTCCTCAAAAAATTAAACATAGAATTACAATACGATTCAATAATTCCACCATTAGGTGTGAAACATGTTCACTCACACACACACACACACAAATGTGTACATGGGCCGGGCGCGGTGGCTCATGCCTGTAATCCTAGCACTTTGGGAGGCCGAGACGGGCAAATCATGAGGTCAGGAGTTTGAGAGCAGCCTGGCCAATATGGTGAAACCCCATCTCTACTAAAAATACACAAATTAGCCAGGCATGGTGGCACGTGCCTGTAGTCCCAGCTATTTGGGAGGCTGAGGCAGAAGAATCACTTGAACCCAGGAGGCAGAGGTTTGCAGTGAGCAGAGATCATGCCACTGCACTCCAGCCTGGGCGACAGAGCAAGACTCTCTCAAAAAAAAAAGTGCACATGAATGTTCATAGCAGCATTATTCCTAATAGCCAGAAGTGGAAACAACCCAATGTCCAAAATGCCCATTTATCCTGATGAATGGATAAATAAAATGTGGTACATAAATACAATGAAAGATTATTCTGTCTTAAAAAGAAATGAAGTATTGATATAGGCTACAACATAGATGAACCTTGAAAGCATTATACTAAGTAAAAGAAGCCAGCCACAAAAGACCATATATTGCATGGTTCCAATTCTGTTAAATGCCCAGAATAAGCAGGTAGATTAGTGATTACTTCGGGTAGAGAGGTAAGGAGTTGGTGAAGTGGGGAAGGAGAGGAGAATAGCAAGTGACTGCTAACGAGCATGGGGTTTCTTTTAAGGGAAATAGAAGTATTCTAAAGTTGAATAATGGTAATGGTTTTACAAAACTGTGAATATAGTAAAAAACATTAAATTACATACTTTAAATGGGTGAATATTATGGAATGTAAAATTATATCTCAATAAAACTGTTTTTTTAAAAAACCTTTTCTTATAGAACATATCTTCCCACCTTTCATTATAAAAACTCAGTGCTTAGGCACGAACTAAAAGGAACTCTGTGTTTGTTTAATGTGTGATTGGGCTTAGGGAAAAGTACTGAATGAGCACAACAGATTGTAACATCAGTTACTTACAGATTACCCAAATTTTGTATACGTATAATCCAAAAGAATACCCCAGAAAACGATTAGACCTAATAAATGAGTTCAGCAAGTTTGAGGGATAAAAATAAATATTAAACAATTAATTGTATTTCTATACACTCGCAGTGAGCACTAAGTGAATGAAGTTAACAAAACAATTCCATTTGAAATGTGAAGTAACTCAGAATAGAAAACCAAAACCATATATTCTCACTTATAAGCTAATATGGGTAGGCAAAGGCATAGTGTGGTATAAAGGACACTGGAGACTCAGAAGTGGGAGGGGAGAGCTGATGTAAAAACAGGAAATAGGATAGAAGAGGGGTGTAGAATAATTTTTGTTTGTTTGTTTGTTTTTTGAGACGGAGTCTCCTTCTGTCGCCCAGGCTGGAGTGCAGTGGCGCGATCTCGGCTCACTGCAAGCTCCGCCTCCCGGGTTCACGCCATTCTCCTGCCTCAGCCTCCCGAGTAGCTGGGACTACAGGCACCCGCCACCTTGCCCGGCTAATTTTTTTGTATTTTTAGTAGAGATGGGGTTTCACCGTGTTAGCCAGGATGGTCTCGATTTCCTGACCTCGTGATCCGCCTGCCTCGGCCTCCCAAAGTGCTGGGATTACAGGCGTGAGCCACCGCACCCGGCTGAATAACATTTTTTAATCATGTAGAAAAGAGAAGATATACACAGAATGTTAACTGAACAGGGAGAATATAAAATTCCGTGTATAATATCTGCAAGTGTAAAAATGTGCAGAAACAAAAAGCATACAGTGTATGCCCTATTAAAATAATTCTATAGCAAGCTGGCTGGTTTCGTTTGGTTACAATTCAATTATTAGCTTGACAAAAACTGAGTTTTTTGGCCTATTCGTGTAAGATCTTTGTTAAGAGGCATATACCACGGAAGTTTTTTTCTCTAAAAAGGTTTAAAACCCAAAAGAGTATATGTAGATTCAAGAGAGCAGATAGGAAGCATGCCTTTCATTCTACTTACCCCTGAAATGCCACTAAGATGACAATAAGGGGGCTTTCTTTTTAAAAAACATAATAAACCCATAAGGATGAAAGAAGAGAAAACAGGAACTTGGGATCTGGAAAAAAAGATGGATATGTGCCATTGACTTAGTAGTTTATATCACGTGTAGAAGAGGTTTGAATTATACGAAATGGTCCCACTCCCAAAGTTCAGGAATTGATGACATTAGGTACACTTGAGAGAAAGGACCATGTAAAGGACATTGCCAGGAGTCACATTACCAGGTCCCCCTCCCAGCTCTAGATAACTGCCTTTCCCCCAACATGTGTCCCATCTCAGGTCCTCTCAACCCCCTTTGACTTCAGCCATGGCTGCACTACCCTGAATGCTTTCTGCAATGAGCTTTACTGAAATTTCTCAGGACACAGCACACAGGTCTGCATAACCTGGGAGTGGAGAGGCATTAACTCCAAAGAAACAACCTGCTTCTGTTGGAGGACAGTAGCCATCAAGAGGATGCATTTCATGTAGTTCCTCAAACAGTTCCAGCAGTATTCAGCCCTATCTGCAGAGGTGAGCCCCTATGTAATTTTTTTTTTTTTTTTTGAGACAGAGTCTCACTCTGTCGCCAGGCTGGAGTGCAGTGGCACGATCTTGGCTCACTGTAATCTTTTCCTCCTGGGTCAAGCAATTCTCCTGCCTCAGCCTCCCAAGTAGCTGGGATTACAGGCACCTGCCACTACACCTGGCTAATTTTTGTATTTTTAGTAAAGATGGGGCTTCACCATGTTGGCCAGGATGGTCTTGATCTCCTGACCCTATGCATTTTTTAATTGGCTTTTCCTTCTCTCTGTCATGTTCTCCAGGCCCTCACATTACTGTTTCCTACAGTCACTTCCCAAATAAAATAAAATGCCTACATACCTTTGTACTAGGCTCTGTTTTTAGAGAAAACCCAGGTTAAGAGAAATTTGGTTTAAATATTAGTAATAATGTATAAAAATAAAGTATAGCCTCCCCAAACAAGCAATCATTAATCCCAAAGGAAAGAAAATGCTGTTCTTGAAAGGAAGAGTAATCATAGTACCACACACAGCTAAACTTAAAGTAGCAGGTGGGCAGTCATCACAACAAAGGCTGAATGGTAATCTTACCTCACTGTTGTATGAGAAGATTAGATTGCTGCAAGAATGTGGATGAGAAGTGTGGATAGCTGTTGTATGGTACAATAAGAAACATCCCATGCCTGTAAGATTAATGATAGCCATAAAGCCCACTCAAACATCTCATGGGGTCTACACTATGTGTCACTTAGCAGTATGATGTAACCTGGCCTGGGGATTTCCAGCCCTGGCTGGGGGATGATTACTGGGTCCCTATGAAAATAAGACCTAAAAACCCTAGGCCTAATTGCCTAGGCCACCTCAGCACATATGCCACTTTCATGAATCTTAAAACAAAGCTTACCCTTATAAGATTAAAATTCCTCTATGAAAGAAACACCTAATGACTGAAGCCAGATTAAATACAGGAATAAAAAAGGAGGAAGAATCCCCCAAACAATGAGAACAGTCTGTGGATGAAGACCCTCCCCATCAGGTGGTCATCTGACCCTGACTGTATCTGGCCTGTGCTGCTGGCCTGCTCCCACTATCCGTCTTGTAAGAGCCCTGCCAGAATGAACTGCTGGAGCATCAGACAGTGCTGAAGACTCACCTTGGATGATGAATGAACAGAAGGCGAACAGCTGCGTCTGGAGAAGCTGGTTCGCTAGGACCACCCGAGACTACTGAAGCTGATAACTGGATACAAGAATGAGATTTGTGTAAGCAAATGAGTAACCACACCCATTCTCACGGGAAAAGCAGGAGGGTAGAAAGGTGAAAAAAACCCAAAACTTTAAGAAATACCCAAAATTAATATGTGTTAACAGGTTGCCATTGCTTCATTGTCCAGAGTTGGGGCAAGTTGTTTATCCATGATCCCAACTTTTCTACTGGAATACAAAAAGAGTCATTATTGGCTGGGCATGGTGGCTCATGCCCGTAATCCCAGCACTTTGGGAGGCCGAGGTAGGTGGATCGCGAGGTCAAGAGATGGAGAACAGCCTGGCCAACATGGTGAAACCTCGTCTCTACTGAAAATACTAAAATTAGCTAGGCGTTGTGGTGTGTGCCTGTAGTCCCAGCTACTCGGGAGGCTGAGGAAGGAGAATCCCTTGAACCTGGGAGGCGGAGGTTGCAGTGAGCTGAGATCGTGCCACTGCACTCCAGTCTGGTGACAGAGCAAGATTCCGTCTAAAAAAGAAAAGAAGAAGAAAACAGAAAGAAGAAAGAAGAAGACGACAGAAGAAGAAAGAAGAAAGAAGAAAAAGAGGAGGAAGAGGAGGAGGAGGAAGAGGAGGAAGAAGAAGGAGAAGAAGAGGAGGAAGAAGAATTATTATTGTGAAAAGGTTATATTGTGAGTGTAAAGAGTAATTATTTTGAAAATATTTTCTCACTTTCCATTTTATCTTTTAACTGTTTGCAAGAAAGATAGAAAATGGCACAAACCTAAATCATTCTCTCTGCTCTCCATCATCTATCTACTCTCCATATTACTCAAGAGTACTGCTTCAAGCCTTTTAAAATTCTGTATTCCAAAGAGAACTAGCTTCCAAAATATGAGTTATTAGGTCCCCTGAGTCTTGTTTGACATTTGACAACATCGGATACATTCCTCCAATGGAAACAGACAAGTGCAATCTTTTTAGGAAAAATAACCCATGTCTATTTTTGTTGTAGCTGAATTTTTGCATCCTCTTTTTTACCAGAAAAGGGATCTTGACACAAACCCCAAGAGAGTGTTCTTGGATCTTACACAGGAAATAATTCAAGGTGAGTTGCAGAATAAAGTGGGAAGGGAGAGTTTATTGAAAGCCTCTAGGTTATAGAGTAAGGTATCCTCAGAAAGCAAGAACAGGAATGCCCCATCTTTGTTTTAAGTTTTTCTTACATATACATCTTCTTTATGTAAAGAATAAACTAAGCTGTGCCTATGTGCAGGTGGGCTGACAGAATGACAAAATTTATTATTCTACTGATTTAAAGAAAACGATCCTTGACATTTTAGTGTATGGTACATCAAAGCATAACTATAATTATCTTGAAAGCATATATTGTTATGGGCATTGGGACATCTGGACTGCCTGTTATTGTAGGAGTTTGTCCTTGCAGGCATTACCAAGCTCTTTCCTTGGCTGTGAACATGTTAGGACCATGAGTCATGACTGGCAAGGAATGTACCCTGCTAACTTGAAGATGGAGTTGATGTTGAAATGGTGTCACTCGGGCTCTCCTAGGCTTCTGCTTCCCTAATGCTCTTGAGGTGACTATTTTATTCTTGAGTATAAACTGTCAAATGCAAAAAGAAATGAAAGCATTTTCTGAAAATAGGATCCACTCTGTGGAATATACCCAAGTCATTTTCCTTCCTCATTCCCATGACCCAGATTCTACAGTTCCCACAGCAGAGCTGCCTGGACACTGGCCCTTCTAAGCCCACCTTCATTGATCCTTTTTATTTATTTATTTATTTTTACAACCATTGAATAGCCTCACACCTCACATTTTCAGGCAGTGAGCTCTGCTTTTTTGCATCTAGTGTGGGTTGATTTCCCATCTCAACATTAATCCCAGACTTTGTAAAGTACCTTTGTAAGGTGAGGCAGAAAGGCCGATTTCATCAGTTAGCCCAGGTACTCAAAGAAAATGTAGGCATTTATTTCTAAAACGATTGTATATGTTTAGGAAGGTAACTTTTGGATACAGTTACTGTCAACCTCAAACAATACTTGCCTGAAATCTCATTGCATATTGACTACAGGGAATCAGACACTCCAAAGTTTGGGAGATGATGGTCCTGAACTCTAACAGGAATGATTTAGGTTGGTGTCATTTTCTGTCTTTGTTGCAGACAGTTAAAAGATAAAATGGCCTGGGTGCAGTGGCTCACACCTGTAATCCCAGCACTTTGGAAAGCCGAGGCAGGTGGATCAGGTGGTCAAGAGATTGAGACCATCCTGGCCAACATGGTGAAACCTCGTCTCTACCAAACACACACACACACACACACACACTAGCTGGGCATGGTGGCACACACCTGTAGTCCCAGCTACTTGGGAGGCTGAGGCAGGAGAATTGCTTGAACCTAGGAGGCGGAGGTTGCAGTGAGCCAAGATTGCACCACTGCACTACAGCCTGGTGACAGAGCGAGATTCCATCTCAAATAATAATAATAATAAATAAATAATAAAATGGAAAGTAAGAAAATATTTTCAAAAGGTTATATTTTCTAGCAAACAATAAATGGATTAACTTGAACTCTCCAGAGTTACAAAAGGCAGGGAGCTCTCCATTGCTGAATGTGTTCCAGAAGAGGCTGGAAACTGAATAGAAAATTCATGAATCGGTTGGGTGCGGTGGCTCACACCTGTAATCCCAGCACTTTGGGAGGCTGAGGTGAGCAGATCACGAGGTCAGGAGATCCAGACCATCCTGGCTAACACGGTGAAACCCCGTCTCTACTAAAAAAATACAAAAAAAAATTAGCCAGTCATGGTGGTGCGTGCCTGTAGTCCCAGCTACTCAGGAGGCTGAGGCAGGAGAATGAATGGCTGAACCCAGGAGACGGAGCTTGCAGTGAGCCAAGATCGCCCTACTGCACTCCAGCCTGGGCGACAGAGCGAGACTCCATCTCAAAAAAAAAAAAAAATTCATGAATCAAAAGTGCAGTTGTGCTTCCAGCACATTAAAGCCTCTTCTAATCTCAAGACTGAAAAGTTAACAAAACCTTCTAACAATTTCATGGGTGAGAAACAAGCGACTCCTATGAGAAAGTAATTGGTAAAGTGGGGAGAGCCATGCAAATAAAATATACTCTTGTCACCATTCAAGGTCACTCCAAACCATAAGCCTATTCTGGAGGCTCCTGGATTAACTACAGAAATTAAAAATGGACAAATGCTTTCCCCACCTACATGCACAGATTAAATCGAGTGTTTCGATGCACCAAACAGAGGCATTTCTTTCTCTCTCCTGTTTTTGTTTTTGGCATCAGCTTCCATTCTCCCTACTTTTCCAGCCATGTTCCTCAAGCAGGAACTCAGGGAGAGGCCTCCTCCCTTTGGTTGATGAGTGTGATGAATGCGATGGGGTGACTCCTACCGGACCCCAACATGATTGTCTTTGATTACAAGCTTCCACTGCTTTTTTAAAAGGGGGAGCCAAAAAATTGAATACACTTTCCTTGTTATCCAAAAACATCAGGATGGGCAAGAACAGCAGAGCTGCCCCATGAGGTGAGGCCAATCTTCCCACCTTATCTGTCAGCCGCTTTTCTCACCAGAAGCACTGATTGTCTTAGGAGTGCAGGCTTATTTCCTTCTGGGTTATGACCTCTTCAATCTGACAATCTGCAGGAGATTTCTTAAGAACCTAATTGATTTACTGAACATGACACGTAAAATTTAACAGCCCAAATAACCAAAACGTTTTTGTGAGCTAAGCAGGATAATATCATTTTTTTAAAAAAGTCTGGTTACAGTACTTCTTATTGTAAAAAAAAGTTGACATATGCTGTTTTTTATATTTCAAACAATGTTGTTTTAAAAAGAAATTTAATATGTCTTCCATAAAGAATGATACTGTAGGGGTGGGGAGAGGAAACTGGAGAAGGAAAGCAAAGTTGAGAAGTTTATTCAGTTTATTCAATACAGAAGCTAACACACGGTTTTATTATTTCACATACAGGTGTGATAATGGCAAGAATTCCAGGATGCAGCGGCTGGACCGCCGGCTCAGTCTCACAAGGCTGAAATACAGATGTAAGTTAATGTTTTCTTCCCTAGACCCCAGGCTCCTCTTCCAAGCTTACTCCTGCTATTGGCAGGATTAAATTCCTGGCATTGGAGGACTGGGGTCCTGGTTTCCTTGTTGGCTGCCAGCCAGGACCTGTCTTGCACCCTTCAGGCCACCCTCATTCCTGCTCTCTTGGCTCCCTCCGTTTCTGAACAGCAGTACACACTGCGTCATTCTCATACTCTGAATCTCTCTGACTTCTTCTACCAGTCAAAAAAAAACACTCTGCTTCGAAACTGTGTGATGACATTAGGCCCACCAGATAGTGTCCCTACTCTACAGTCAACTGTGCCATATGACACAACATAGTCATGGGATTCCCTATTCTCGTGGGCTCTGGGGGATTCGGGTGTGAAATCATGGGGTCACATTGCGAATTCTGTCTACCACACATACGTAGAGAAAATATTTATCGGTTCATTTTATTTCTTATCAGATTTTTCTTTCTTCTCAATGAAATCAATATTTACTGTGCAATTGTGATACACCCCGCATGGATCAAGGGCTCTGCAGGAAAATTCCCACTGATGTATTTTACTGCCACCACCACAGTGCATACTCACAGATCACAAAATAGACCTCAGCAAATGTATTATAAAATGTGACCCAACAGGCTGGGCACCATGGCTCACGCCTGTAATCCCAGCACTTTGAGAGGCTGAGGTGGGCAGATCACGAGGTCAGGAGATCCAGACCATCCTGGCTAACACGGTGAAACCCCGTCTCTACTAAAAATACAAAAAATTAGCCGGGTGTGGTGGCGGGCGCCTGTAGCCCCAGCTACTCTGGAGGCTGAGGCAGGAGAATGGCGTGAACCCAGGAGGCGGAGCTTGCAGTGAGCCGAGATCCAGCCACTGCACTCCAGCCTGGGAGACAGAGCGAGATTCTGTCTCAAAAAAAAAAAAAAAAAAAAAAAAGCAGAACTGCTCACGGCTGTCCTAAAATCTCCTGATTGCCCATCAAAGCCTCCACATGTGCCTCCACCAGGAGAGTGTGTTCTTTCCACATGCTTGCTGATATCACAGACTTGAGCTTCAACCTCAGGCTCTGAAGTTGACCCTGTCCTTCATCTTCATTTCATTGATCAACTCACGTTTCTCCTTTACTCCTATATGTGGAGTCTTATATGTGGAGTCCTATCATGACACACATGTTCCCATGTGTCATGATAGGACTCCACAGGACATGAGATCTGTTTAACAAGACTGTGCTGGGCAGGCTGGGCATGGTGGCTCATGCCTGCAATCCCAGCACTTTGGGAGGCCAAGGCAGGCGGATCATGAGGTCAGGAGATGGAGATCATCCTGGCTAACATGGTGAAACCCCATCTCTACTAAAAAAATACAAAAACAAAATTAGCTGGGTGTGGTGGCAGGCTACTTGGGAGGCTGAGGCAGGAGAATGGTATAAACTCAGGAGGTGTAGCTTGCAGTGAGCTGAGATGGCACCACTGCACTCCAGCCTGGGTGACAGAGCGAGACTCTGTCTTAAAAAGAAAAAAAAAGACTCTGCTTGGCAGTAGTGATGCTTGTGCATAGGTAAGCCTGCATTTCCCAGCCCTTAACGTTAGGCAGGGCCTCATGACTAGTTCTGATCAATGAAATGTGAGCAAAAGTGAGGCCGATGCTGTCAAAGTCCCAGTGGGGTTCTCTGTTCTCTTTCTCCTGCTGCAGTGACCAGAAAGGCCACAAATTCCACCAGAAGCAGTGACAAGAGGATGGAGCCATTGTCAGCCTAGACTCCTGAGTGTCAGTGTGAAACAGAGCTCCCCATCCACCCTCACTGGATATCTAGCATGAATGAGAAATAATCCTTTTTTTTCTTTCTTTTTTTTTTTTTTGAGAGGGAGTCTTGCTCTGTCACCCAGGCTAGAGTGCAGCGGCACAGTCTCAGCTCACTGCAACCTCTGTTTCCCAGGTTCAAGCAATTTTCCTGCCTCAGCCTTCCAAGTAGCTGGGATTACAGGTGCCCGCCACCACACCCAGCTAATTTTTGTATTTTTAGTGAGAAGGAGTTTCACCATGTTGGCCAGGCTGGTCTCAAACTCCTGACCTCATGATCTACCCGCCTCGGCCTCCCAAAGTGCTGGGATTACAGGCATGAGTCACTGCGCCTAGCCCCTTTGTTGTTTTAACCTACAGAAATTTTGAAATTGCTTTACCAGTGCTTAATGTAAATTGTCCCGATTAAAAACTAAAGAACAGTATTTAAATGTGACATAATCAAGCATTCTTTTACCTATGGAAATACTTTAAGTGAATTTTGATAATCCACAATTCATGTAATGTTTTAAATTTTAAATTTCACAGTTTGTTTCACACTTCTCTGAAATACTTTTTTTATCCATAGCTCAGCATACTGATTTTCACAAAGACATGTAATGTATACAGTAACATTTTAAACGTGGCTTTGAGAGATGAGATGAGAGGTGAAGCAGAGAGGTGCTAATGGCTCCAGTCACTGAGGGGCAGTGAGAAAGCAGATCGAAGGGAGGAGGATGAGTGTGACGGTTACTGTCATGTGTCAACTTGACTGGGCCACAGGATGCCCAGATACTGGGTTAAACATTTCTGGGCATGTCTGTGAGAGTGTTTTCAAAAGAGGTATATATCTCTTTAACTTTTTAATTGGCATACTGAGTAAGGCAGATTGCCCTCCTCAATGTGAGTGGGCCCCATCCAATCCACTGAGGACTTGAATAGAACAAAAATGTCAGAGGAAATGAGAATTCTGTCTCTGCCTTTCCCTGCCTGACTGCTTGATCCAGGACATTGCTTGGTTTCTGTCCTTGAACTTGGACTTACACCATCAGTGCTCCTGATTCTCAGGCTTTCAGATTCAGACTGGAACTATACCACCAGCTTTCCTGGGTCTCTGTCTTACAGACACAAGACAGAAGATTCTCAGCCTCCACAATTTCAGAACTGCCCCCAGTGAGTGCTGGAAATCTCTGATCAAGTGATTTCGGAGTGGTATACTGCCTAAGACTTCATTGTGTTGGAAAACCACTCACCATTACCCCTAGCAACTCAGTAGCAAATGTTGACTTCCTGTTTTCACAATCTTATGCTCTACTATAGAGGATATAGTAACTACCTAGAGGTTATAGTAACAGAGGGATGAATGCTCCCACCAGGAGACACAACAACGACTCTACTGAACTGGAGGTTAAGAATGTCACCTGACCACTTAGAAGGGAGTTACTGTGCTGGTTGGGGTGATTAATCCTGACTACCAACAGAAAATTGGACTACTATTCCACAGTGGAGATAAAGAAGAGTATGTCTGGAACACAGGAGGTCCCTCGAGGCACCTTTCAATATTATCATGCCTGGTGGTTAAGGTTGATGGAAAACTACAACAAACCAATCCAGGCAGGAACACTCATGGCCTAGACCCTTCAGGAATGAAGGTTTGGGCCACCATGTAAAGCAAAGAGCCACGTAGTGCTGGAGGGCTTACTGGAGGAAACAGCAATACTGAACTGTTAAAGGAAAAAGCTAATTATAAACACTAACTACAGCCACAAGACAAATTATAGAAATGAGAACTTTGTCACGTTTATCTTTCTTTTTTTTTTTTTTTTTTCGAGACGGAGTCTCGCTCTGTCGCCCAGGCTGGAGTGCAGTGGTGTGATCTCCGCTCACTGCAAGCTCTGTCTCCCGGGTTCACTCCATTCTCCTGCCTCAGCCTCCCAAGTAGCTGGGACTACAGGCGCCCACCACCATGTCCGGCTAATTTTTTTTGTATTTTTAGTAGACAGAGGGTTTCACCATGTTAGCCAGGATGGTCTCGATCTCCTGACCTCGTGATCTGCCCTCCTTGGCCTCCCAAAGTGCTGGGATTACAGGTGTGAGCCACCGTGCCCGGCCATCATATGTATATATTTCTTATTTAATTATAAATACATTTGTGTGTGTGTGTATGTGTGTGCAGGTGTGTGCGTGTGTGTGTGTGTCCTATTGGCTTTGTTTCTCTGGGAAGCTCTAACACAAAGAGGGTAATATGGTAATATTGTGACACTGGTAAGTGGTACAAACATCAGAGGTGCCAGGCTTTTCAAGGGTAGAAAAAGAAGAAATGATTTGGAAGTCGTAATGAGGCCTATGGAATTGTAGGGGGGATGATGACTAGAGAGAGGCCAATTTTCAATAAGGGCAAGAAATGGGAGAGAAGGTTTAAGTAAAGGATGTCTATATGGAAACTATACTGATCAGGAATTCCACAGAGCACAGAGAAAGGGTTTGAAGAGGAGAAGACTGATGGAAGACAGAGTCAGATTGAGGAACATTCACAAAAGTGGTGAAGGGTAGGGGTGAGAGAGGGAAATTCCAGGAGCCTGTGACAGCGGTAGGTGGGGAGGTGAGGGTCCAGATCTGTTTTCATGGCGAAAGAGCATAATAGGTTTATCATTAATGTAAGTACTCAGCCTGCTGGTGTGGCTGCCTTATGGTAACTGTGCCCTCTAAAAGAGCACGTCTCTCATAAGCACCAGGAGTGTTTTGAACATGGGCAAAAACTATGAGTGTGTTAATTTGAATTTAATTTCTTAGCAAATTCTGTGAAAAGACGAAGATGATTAATTCCACTTTTTTTGTATTTTCTTGTGAGCAGGAAGATCCTCCCAACTGCATATCCTGCTGCAGTATTTCCTCCCCCTGTGAGCTCACAGGCTTCTTGGTGTAATAGAATGACTCTGTTACAATTCTGTTGGCTGGAGGTTTCACCTGAGTTTCACAGGGAAGGCCAGGAGGAACTTTTAGTCAAAGCAGCACATGTTTTTCTTTTCTGTATGTTAAGTAGGAGTTTGAGTGGATCTTGGGACCTCATTGCACAAATGAAGCCAACTGAGACACTTAAATATATATAAACATATGTCAGATGATTTTAAGTTTTTCCACCCTGGGCCAGGAGACCTCCAAATCAAGGTAGCACAGCAAGTTCATGCTTCAAAATTTCCCTCTTCTTTGCAAACAACAATAATAAATAAATCAAAAGAGGACACTGTCAAACAGACAGCAGGTCCAAAATGCAAAATAAAATGCCTGTGCCTTGGGATAGATGTGTGGAGAAGGAACGGAAAGAACAGAGAAAAAGAAATGCCCCAAACACTTACCAGTTAAAATCCATTTATATGTTATTAGCCAACCAAATATAGTATGGGTATTTTTTTAGAACTCAATAAACAGAGACCCCTAGAGGTATTTTTTTCCTTGGTAGGTCCTTCATAGTTTTATGACAACAGTGTCCCTCCGTGCCCTGCCAGTCCTAACTCACCTCAAAAATGACTAAATATTTTCATGAACAAAGTACCTAATTCTGGCCATACCACTAATTTTATTCACTTGCTTTTACATTTCTGGGCCTCGGTTTCTTTCTCTAAATGAGGATATTGGACTAGAATTTTTAAATATTTTTGGAGCACTTTAATTTTATCTTTCTACTTTCATAATGATATTAAAATATTTCAAATATGCTTGAGATTCTCATGGTTGTTATTTATATGTATTGGCTTAAGTAAGAAGAAATACGGTAAAAGTATTAAATATACTACAATAAAATGATTGTTTTAGTATTCCCAAACAGACAACAAACATAATTACACTGCAAGAAACTCAAGTGAAATATAGATTTGAAATTCTTATTACTAATCACATCCAAATTGAGATTAACTTCTTAAACATGTAGAGGAAAATCTCAATCTATCCAAATAAATAATATGCCTCTAGCAAGAAGAAAGACTTCATTTTGGGTTGAGTTTTACAGATTATTCCCTTACTTCTCCTTAGTCAATACCTATTTAAAGCAGATGCATCTGACTCATTTAAAGTATCCAGTCAGGAATATGAAGGCCAAATCCACATCTTCCAAGCATGAAGCAAGGAAATAAGGTATAATGATTTTCTGTCAATGAAGCTCATGCATGAAATAAAACTGGGACTCACCATGCAGACTCAAAGCACACAATGACCAAAGGGCCAGAGATCGATCCAAGGTGACTACAACACAGCCCACAATGAAAAAGTCAGGAAAGTGCCTCCGTAAATCCATGCAAATAATGAGAAAAATAGGAGGTAAAATAAAACTGATGAGTAATAGTATTAAACTTTGCACAAGTCCTGGAAATACAGCACAGTACAACCATGGATCCAATTAGGGGCATCTGGGCTTTTCTCGCCTCTTGAGTTAGAATCAGTTAGAACAGCATTGGTTCACAAAAATTGCATACCTGGCCAAAAGAAGTAGCTCTTGGTAATTATTTCCAAATGGCTGGAGAAAAGAAAGAGGTAACATAAAACATGTGATTGAAAAGTACTGCAGCCTTGGGGCAGAAGGCTGTAAGGAAGATGGTGAATAGGACTTTCTAGCTCTTGCTCCCCTGCAGAAACATCAATTGGAACAACTATCCATGCATAAAACCACCTTCACAAGAACTAAGGAAACCAGGTAGGAGATTACAGACAGGATGCACTAAAGAGATAGAAAGGACAGTTGGGGTAGTAGCCCGACTGTAGCTGATCAGTAGCCCCAGACTTTGGACAAACCCCAACTCCAGGCTATCCCCCACAGACTCAGGCTCTAGGCCCACCCCAGGGCCAGGCAGCCAAAGGCTCTGGACAGCTTGCAGCACCAGGCTGGTCCCCATGGCCCCAGGATTCAGACCTACCCAAGAACCAGGCCAACTGCTACAGCTCTCATCTCCAAACAGGCACCCACAGACCCACTCTTCATATTTTCCCCTGCAGCCACACATTACAGCAGACCCACAGCCCAGTCCCTTCCTGGCAGACTCCAGCACTGGATTAGCCCCCATGGACCCAGGCTCCAAGATGACCCCTATAGACTCAGGTTTCAGGCCAGCACCTGGAGCCCTGAGACAAAGGTCAACCCTAACGGTCCTAGCCTCCAGGCCAACACCCACACACCCAGCCCCTAGGACAACATTGTTTAAAGAAATAATCACTAAAAAATTCTTAAACCTGGGGAATAATATCAAGGTATAAGGACCAAATGTCTCCAATCAGATTCTATCCAAACAAGACTATAACAAAATGTATTATAATCAAACTATCAAAAATCAAAGACAAAGAGAGAATCCTAAAAGCAGCAAGAGAATAGAAATAAATCACAAATATGAGAGTTCCAATAAGGCTAGCAGCATATTTCTTAGCAAAAACCTTACATGGCAGGAGAGAGCAAGATGATATATTCAAAGCCTCAAAGAAAAAAATCTGCCAACTAAGAATACTGTACCTGCCAAAGCAGTTCTTCACAAATAAAAGTGAGATAAAGACTTTTCCAGACAAATAAAAGCTGACTTGTCTCACAAGAAATCCTAAAGGAAGCTCTTCAGGCTGAAAGAAAGAAAAGAATGCTCACTGGTGTCATGGAAACATGAGAAAGTATAAAACTCACTGCTAAAAGTAAGTACACAGTCAAATTCAGAATATTCTAATACTGCAGTGATGGTAAGTAAATCATCTGTGTCTTTAGTATGAAGATTAAATAAATAAGTATTAAAAATAATAGCTATAATAATTTGCTAAGGGATATACAATTAAAAATATAAATTATGACATCAAAGCATAAAATGGGGGCCAGGGGATGGACTAAAAGTGGAGACTTTTTTCTATGTGATCAAAGTTAAGTTGTTACCAAATATAAACAGTCTGTTATAAGAGGTTTTGTGTAAGCCTAATGGTAACTACAAAACAAAAACTTATAGTAGATACACAAAGCAAAAATAAACGAAGTCAAAAATTGTTACAAGAAATGAATTAAGGTCATTATATATTGATTAACTCATAAATTTATCAAGAATATAAAATACTTATAACTGTATAGACACCAAAAATCAGAACTCCAAAATACATGAAACAAACATTGATAGACTTGAAGGAAGAAGTAGATAGTACTACAATAATTGTTGGAGACTTCAATACCCCACTGCACTTGGCAAATTATACGCCCCATATCATTTGAATGTGGTTTGGCCTTGCCAAAGCTCATGTGGAAACTTGATCCTCCATGTAACAGTGCTAAACGGAGGAGCCCACTGGGAGGTGTTTGGGTCAGTGGGTGTATCTCTCTCTCTCTCTCTCGCTTTCTTTTTCACCACGTGATCTCTTTGCACACGCCCACACCCCATCCACTTTCTGCCATGAGTGGAAGCAGCATGAGGGAGGCCCTCACTAGATGCAGCTGTTCAATCTTGAACCTTCAAGTCACCAGAATCATAGGCCAAGTAAACCTCTTCTCTATAAATTACCCAGTCACAGGTAGTCTGTTACAGCAACACTAAATGGACTCAAACACTCACTTTCAATAACAGATAGAACATCTAGACAGAAGATCAATAAAGAAATAGAGGACTTGAAAAACACTGTAAATCAACAAGACCTAGCAGACATATAGAAAATACTCCACCGAGGTCAGGCGCAGTGGCTCACGCCTGTAATCCCAGCACTTTGGGAGGCCGAGGCGGGCTGATCACGAGGTCAGGACATCGAGACCATCCTGGCTAACACGGTGAAACCCCTTCTCTACTAAAGAATACAAGAAAAAAATTAGCCAGGCGTGGTGGCGGGCGCCTGTAGTCCCAGCTACTTTGGAGTCTGAGGCAGGAGAACGGCGTGAACCCGGGAGGCGGAGCTTGCAGTGAGCCGAGATCTGCGGCACTGCACTCCAGCCTGGGCGACAGAGCAAGACTCCATCTCAAAAAGAAAAAAAAAAGAAAATACTCCACCAAACAATTGCAAAATACACAAAGCACGTGGATCATGTGTCAGGGTAGGCCATAAAACAAGTTTCAATAAACGTAAAAAGATAAAGTTATGTAAATTATCTTCTCTGACAAATACAGAATGAAACTAAAAATCAATAACAGAAGAAAAACTGGAAAATTTACAAATATGTAGAAATTAACACAATCTTAAGCAGCCTATAGGTCAAATAAAAAATTATAAGGGATATTAGAAAATATTTTGAGCCAAATGAAAATGAAAACATGATATACCCAAATTATGAATGTAGTCAAATCATTGCTCAGGCCAGGCGTGGTGGCTCATGCCTGTAATCCCAGCACTTTGGGAGGCCAAGGCGGGCAGATCACCTGAGGTCAGGAGTTTGAGACCAGCCTGGCCAACATGGTGAAACCCCGCCTCTACTGAAAGTACAAAAATTAGCCAGTTGTGGTGGCAGGTGCCTGTAATCCCACTTGGGAGGCTGAGGCAGGAGAATCGCTTGAACTTGGGAGGCAGAGGCTGCAGTGAGCCCAGATTGTGCCACTGCACTCCAGCCTGGGTGTCCGTCTCAAAAAAAAAAAAAAAATTACAAACTATTTTATGCCAACAAGTTAGATAACCTAGATGAAATTAGCAAATTCCTAGAAACACACAATCTATCAAAATTGACTCGAGAATAGAAAATCTGAATAGACCTATAACAAGTGAAGTAATTCAATCAGTAATCAAAACTTACCACCAACAACAAAAAAGTTCAGGACCAGATAGCTTCTCTGATTAACTCTACCAAACATTTAAAGAGGGATTCACACCTATTGATATAATCATATAGTTTTTGTTTAATTTTATGTGATGTATCACATTTATTGACTTGTGTATGTTAAACCATCCTTGCATCCCTGATATAAAACCCACTTGATCATGATGCATTATCTTTTTCATATGCTGTTGGATTCAGTTATCTAGTATTTTGTTGGGGATTTTTGCATCTATGTTCAGGGATATTGGTTTGTAGTTTGTTTGCTTTGTTATGTCCTCTCCTCCTTTTGGTATTAGGGTGATACTGGCTTCATAGACTGATTTATGGAGGATTCCCTCTTTCTCTATCTTTTGGAATAGTTTCAGTAGGATTGATACCAGTTCTTCTGTGAATGTCTGATAGATTTCAACTGTTAATCCATCTGGTTCTGGATTCTTCTTTTGTTGGCAGTGTTTTTGTTTTTTTTTTTTTATCACTGATCAATCTTGCTGCTTGTTATTGGTATGTTCAGGGTTTCTATTTCTTCCTGATTTAGTCTAGGAGGGTTGTATACTTCCAGGAGTTTATCCATCTCCTCTAGACTTTCTAGTCTGTGCATGTAAAGGTGTTTATAATATCCTTGAATGATCTTGTGTATTTCTGTGGTATTGGTTGTACTATCTCCAGTTTCATTTCTACTTGAGCTTCTTATATGAATCTTTTCTCTTCTTGGTTAATCTCCCTAATGGTTATCAACTTTGTTTATCATTTCAAAGAACCAGCTTTTCATTTCATTTATCTTTTGTATTTTTTGTTTCAATTTCATTTAGTTCTCTTCCATCTTTGTTATTTCTTTTCTTCTGCTGAGTTTCAGTTTAGTTTGTTCTTGTTTCTCTAGTTCCTTCAGGTATGACATTAGGTTTTCTATTTGTGCTCTTTCAGACTTTTTGACGTAGGCATTTAATGCTATAAACTTTCGTCTTAGCACCAGTTTTGCTGTATCCCAGAAGTTTTGATAAGTTGTGCCATTGTTCTCATTCATTTCAAAGAATTTTTAAGTCCTATCTTGATTTCATTGTTAACCACCAAATCATTCAAGAACAGATTATGTAATTTCCATGTATTTATATCATTTTAAGTGTTCTTTCTGGAGTTGCTTTCCAGTTTTATTCCACTATGGTCTGAGAAAATACTTGATATGATTTCAATTTCGTTAAATTTGTTGAGACTTGTTTTGTAACCTATCATAGGTTATCTTGGAGAATGTTCCATGTGCTGATGAAAAAAAATGTGTATCCTGCAGTTGTTGGGAAGAATGTTTTGCAATTATCTGTTAAGTCCATTTGTTCTAGGGTATAGTTTAAGTCCATTATTTCTTTGTTGACTTTCTGTCTTGATGACCTGTCTAGTGCTGTCATTGGAGTATTGAAGTCCCCCACTATATTTGTACTGCTGTTTATCTCATTTCTTAGGTCTAGTAGTAATTGTTTTATAAATTTGGAGGCTCCAGTGTTATATGCATATAAATTTAGGATCATAATATCTTCCTGTTTGACTAATCCTTTTATCATTATATATAAATCCAGCATTCCTTTATAATAAAAACCTTCCACAAAATAAGCATAGAAGGGACATATCTTAAAGTAATAAAAGCCATATATGACAAACCCATATGCAACATCATACTGAATAGAGAAAAGCTGAAAGCATTCCCCCTGAGAACTGGAACAAGACAAGGATGCCCACTTTTACTGCTTCTACTTTAACATAGTACTGGAAGTGCTGGCCAGAGCAATCAGACAAGAGAAAGAAATAAAGGGCATCCAAACTGGAAAAGAGGAAGTCAAACTGTTGCTGTTCACTGCTGATATAATTCTATACCTAGAATACCTTAAAGACTCATCTGAAAAGCTCCTAGACCTAACAAATGAATTCAATAAAGTCTCAGGATACAAAATAAATGTACATAAATCAGTAACACTGCTATACACCAACAGTGACCAAGCTAAGAATCAAATTAAGAATTCAATTTGGCCAGGCATGGTGGCTCATGTCCGCAATCCTCAGCACTTTGGGAGGTTGAGGCAGGTAGATCACCTAAGGTCATGAGTTTGAAACCAGCCTGGCCAACATGGAAAAACACACTCTTTACTAAAAATACAAAAATTAGCCGGGCACATTGGTGGGCACCTGTAATCCCACCTACTCAGGAGGCTAAGGCAGGAGAATCACTTGAACCTGGGAGGCAGAGGTTGCAGTTAGCTAAGATTGCACCATTGCACTCCAGCCTGGGCGACAGAATGAGACTCCATCTCAAAAAAAAAAAAAAAAAAAAAAGAATTCAATCCCTTTTACAACTGCAAAAGTAAAACAAAATGCTTAGGAATATATTTAACCAAGGACGTGAAAGATCTCTACAAGGAAAACTACAAAACACTACTGAAAGATTCACAGATGACACAAACAAATGGAAACACATCCCAAACTCACAGATGGGTAGAATAAATATTGTGAAAATGACCATACTGTCCAAAGCAATCTACAGATTCAATGCAATTCCCAACAAAATACCATCATCATTCTTTATAGAACCAGAAAAAGCAATCCTGAAATTCATATGGAAGCAAAAAAGAACCTGCATAGCCAAAGCAATACTAAGCAAAAAGAACAAATCTGGAGGCATCACATTACCCAACTTCAAATTATACTACATGGCTAAAGTCACCAAAACAGCATGGTACTGGTATAAAAGTAGGCACATAGACCAATGGAATAGAACAGAGAACACATAAATAAAGCTAACATACTTACAGCCAACTGATCTTCAACAACACAAACAAAAACATAAATTGGGGAAAGGACACTCTATTCAATAAATGGTGCCGGGAAAACTGGCAAGCCACACATAGAAGAATGAAACTGAATCCTCATCTCTCACTTATACAAAAGTCAACTCAAAATGGCTGAAATCTAAGAAAACTTAGACTTAAATCTAAGACCTGAGGCCATAAAAATTTTAGAAGATAAAATCAGAAAAAGTCTTCTAGACATTGGCTTAGGCAAAGAATTCTTGACTATGACCCCAAAAGCAATGCAACAAAAACAAAAATAAATACATGACACCTAATTAAACTAAAAAGCTTCTACAAAGTAAAAGAAATAATCAGCAGAGTAAACACACAATCCACAGATTGGGAGAAAGTATTTGCAAATTATGCATTTGACAAAGGACTGATATCCAAAATCTACAAGAACTCAAACAAATCAACAGTAAAAAATAATAATAATAATTCCATGAAAAAGTGGGCAAAGGACATGAATAGACAATTGTCAAAAGAAAAATATACAAACATCCAACAAAGTGAAAAAAAATGCTCAACATCGCTAATTATCAGGGAAATACGAATTAAAACCACAATGAGAGAAATACGAATTAAAACCACAATTCTTGCACCTTTCTCATGCAAGAATGGCCATAATTAAAAAGTCAAAATACAATAGATGTTGGCGTGGATGTGGTGGAAAGGTAACACATCTACACTGCTGGTAGGAATGTAAACTAGTACAACCACTATGGAAAACAGTATGGAAAAACTGGTTTTCCACTGCGGAAAACACAGATTTTTTTTTGGTTTTCTATTTTATTTATTTATTTATTTATTTATTTATTTATTGAGACAGAGTCTTGCTCTGTTGCCCAGGCTAGACTGCAGTGGCACCATGTTGGCTCACTGCAAGCTCCACCTCCCAGGGTTCACGCCATTCTCCTGCCTCAGCCTCCCGAGTAGCTGGGACTACAGGCACCCGCCACCATGCCCAGCTAATTTTTTGTATTTTTTAGTAGAGACAGGTTTCACCGTGTTAGCCATGATGGTCTTGATCTCCTGACCTCGTGATCTGCCTGCTTTGGCCTCCCAAAGTGCTGGGATTACAGGCGTGAGCCACTGCGCCAGGCTGGAAAACAGTTTTAAAGGACCAAAAGTAGAACTACCATTCGATCCAGCAATCCTGCTATTGGGTAAGTACCCAAAGGGAAATAAGTCACTATATGAAAAAAGATACATGCACACACATGCATGTTGATAGCAGCACAATTTGCAGTTGCAAAGATATGGAATCAACCTAAGTGCCCATCAACCAACGAGTGAGTAAAGAAAATGTAGTATATATACACCATGGAATATAACTCAGACATAAAAAGAAATAAAGTAATGTCTTTTGCAGCAACTTGGGTGGAGTTGGGGGCCATTATTTTAAGTGAAGTAACTCAAGAATGGAAAACGAAATATCATATGTTCTCCCTTATAAGTGGGAGCTAAGATATGAGGATGCAAATACATAAGAATGATATAATGGACTTTGGGGACTCAGGGGAAGAGTGGGAGAGGCATAAGTGATAAAAGACTACATGTTGGGTACAGTGTACACTGCTCAGGTGACAGGTACACCAAAATCTCAGAAATTACCACTAAAGAACTTATCTATGTAAGCAAAAACCACCCGTACCTCCAAAACTATTGAAATAAAAATACAAATTAAAAAACAATTAATATCTACCCTTCTCAAGCTTTTCCAAAAAATTGAAAAGGAGGGAACACTTTCCAACTTATTCTATAAGGACAGCATTACCCTGATATGAAAACCAGGCAAAGATATTCCAAGAAAAGAAAGCTACAGACCAATATCCCTTATGAATAAAGATGCAAAAATCCACAACAAAATGCTAGCAAATAAAATCCAACAGCATATTAAAAGGATTTTATACCATATCTAAGTGGAATTCAGCCCAGGAAAGCAAGGATGGTCCAACATTAGAAACCCAATGTATTATATGACATTAATAGGATAAAGGTGTGTGGGGGCGAGGAGAAATTCGGATCATCTCAACTGCAGAAAATGCATTCAACAAAATCTGCCACACTTTCATGATAAAAATCCTCAGGCCGGGCATGGTGGCTCACATCTGTAATCCCAGCACTTTGGGAGCCTGAGGTGGGTGGATCATGAGGTCAGGAGTTTGAGACCAGGCTGGTCAACATGGTGAAACCCCGTCTGCACTAAAAAAAAAAAAAAAAAATTAGCTGGGCTTGGTGGCAGGTGCCTGTAGTCCCAGCTACTCAGGAGGCTGAGGCAGAAGAATCACTTGAACCCGAGACGCAGAGGTTGCAGTAAGCCAAGATCGAGCCACTGTACTCCAGCCTGGGTGACAAAGCTAGACTTCCTCTCAAAAGAAAAAAAAAATTCTCATATAAAATTAGAAATTGAAGGGGAATCCCTTAACATAAAATAAGGGCATTTATGAAAAACCCATAGTCTAAATCATGTTCACTGGTTAAAGACTAAAACTTTCCCCTAAGGTCAGGAACAAAACAAGGAGGACCCCTTTTACCACTTTCATTTAACATTGTACTGGAAGTTCTAGCCAGAGAAATCAGAAATGAAAAATAAATAAGAAGCATCGAAAGATCTCTATTCACTGATAAACCTAGGTATAGAAAATCCCAAATAATCCACTATTACAGCTAATAAACAAATTCAGCAAAGGTACAGCTGAACACAAAAATCACATGTGTTCTTAAAAAGGCACAGTGAATAATTTAAAAACTAAATTAAGACAATTCCATTTATAATAGCATAAAAATGATTAAAAAACCTCAAATTAAATGTTATCAAGGAAGTGAAAGTATTACACAATGAAAACTACAAACCATTGCTGAAAGAAATTAAAGAATACCTAAATAAATGGAAATATGCCTTGTGTTCATGGATTGGAAGACTTGATATTGCCACAATGGCAATACTTAAACAGATCTAGTTTCAATACAATCTATGTCAAAATTTGAATAGCCTTTTTGCAGAAATTGAAAAGCTAATTATCAAATATGTAAGGAATTGCAAAAGATCTCGAACAGCTTAGACAGTATTATTGAAAAAGAAGAGTAAAGTTGGAGGACTCACACTTTCTAATTTCAAAACTTATTACAAAGTTAACAATAATCAAAACAGTGTGGCACTGTTTATCCTTATGGATAAACACATAGATGAGAAAAATAGAATTGTGATTCCAGAAATAAGCCCACGCATTTATGGTGATTAATTTTTGACGGGGTGCAAAGACCATTCAATGGGGAAAGAATAGTCTCTTCAACAAATAGTGCTTAGACAACGAAATAGCCACGTGCAAAAGAATGAAGTTGAACTCTTATTTCATACCGTATAGAAAAACTAACTCAAAATGTATCAAAGACCTAAATGCAAGAGCTAAATCTACAAAACTCTTAGAAGAAAACCTATGGTTAAATCTTCCTGATCTTGAATCTGAGATTAGGTTCTCAGATACAGATTAGGTACATACATGTTCTTAGACATGACCCCAAAAGCATGAACAACAAATTAAGAAATATATAAATTGGGCTCCATCAAAATTTAAAACTTTTGTACACCAAATGATATTATTAGGAAAGTTTAAAAATAGCCTACAGAATGGGAGAAAAAAATTGCAAATCTCTAAATGATGTGTCTATATAAAGAACTTTAACTACTCAACAATAGAAAGACAAACAACTCAATTAAAATGAAATGGTCAAAGAGTTTATACAGGTATTTCTCCAAAGAATATCTACAAATGGCCAACAAGCACAGGAAAAGATGTTCAATATTATTAGTTATTAGAGAAATACAAATCAAAACCACGATGAGATACCACTTCACTACCAGGATGGCTATAATTAAAAAAAAATATTAAACACCAAGTGTTGGTGAAGATGTGGAGTAAATCATACATGGCTAGTGATGATGATGTTTGTGGAAAACAGTTTGGCAGTGGTCAAAAAGTTGAACATAGAATTACTATATGACTCAGCAATTTCACTCCTAGGTATATACCCCAAAGAAATGAAAACGAGTTCTCAAACAAATACATGTACATACATGTTCAAAAGGGCTCTATTCAAAATAGCCAAAAGTTGGAAACAACCCAGATGTCCGTCAACAGAGGAATGTATAAACAAATTATGATATACACATATAGTAGAATATTATGCAGCCATAAAAAGAAGTGGAGTACTGATAAATGCTATAACATGAACGAACTTCAAAAACATTATGCTAAATGAAAGAAGTCAGGCCCACAAAAAATTATACAGGGTTATTGTATAATTTCATTTATATGAAATATCCAGGATAGGTAAACCCATAAAACAGATCGGTGGTTGACAGAGACAGGAGGAGAGGACAGGTGGGATTTGACTGCTTACATGGTTTTATTTTGCAGTGATGAAAATATTTTGAAACTAAACAGAGGTGGTACTTCTATAACATTGTAAATATGCTCAATGTCACCAAATTGTTCACTGTAAAATGGTTAACTTTATGTTATGTGAATTTTACCTCAATTTTTTTATAAAAGCAAGACAAAATTATTTGCTGTATTATAAACATACAAAATTTGAAAGAGTTTGCTTTTTAAAAAAAGTAACCATTTACTGGTACCAAAACGGATATATAGACCAATGGAACAGAACAGAAGCCTCAGAAATAATGCCACACATCTACAACCATCTGATTTTTGACAAACCTGACAAAAACAAGCAATGGGGGAAAGGATTCCCTATTTAATAAATGGTGTTGGGAAAACTGGCTAGCCATATGCAGAAAACTGAAACTGGATCCCTTCCTTACACCTTATACAAAAATTAACTCAAGATAGATTAAAGACTTAAATGTTAGACCTAAAACCATAAAAACCCTAAAAACCCTAGAAGAAAACCTAGGCAATACCATTCACAACATAGGCATGAGCAAAGACTTCATGACTAAAACACCAAAAGCAATGGCAACAAAAGCCAAAATTGACAAATGAGATTTAATTAAACTAAAGAGCTTCTGCATAGCAAAAGAAACTGTCATCAGACTGAACAGGCAACCTACAGAATGGGAGAAAATTTTTGCAATCTATCCTTCTTACAAAGGGCTAGTATCCAGAATCTACGAGGAACTTAAAGAAATTTACAAGTAAAAAAAAAAAAAAAAACCCATCAAAAAGTGGGAAAAGGATATGAACAGACACTTCTCAAAAGAAGACATTTATGTGGCCAAAAAACATATGAAAAAAAGCTCATCATCACTGGTCATTAGAGAAATGCAAATCAAAACCACAATGAGATACCAAAACCACAAAGAGATTGCCAGCTAGAATGGCAATCATTAAAAAGTCAGGAAACCACAGATGCTGGAGAGGATGTGGAGAAATAGGGATGCTTTTACACTGTGGGTAGAAGTGTGAATTAGTTCAACCATTGTGGAAGACAGTGTAGTGATTCCTCAAGGATCTAGAACCAGAAATACCATTTGACCCAGCAATACCATTACTGGGTATATACCCAAAGGATTATAAATCATTCTACTATAAAGACACATGGAAATGTATGTTTATTGCAGCACTGTTCACAATAGCAAAGACTTGGAACCAACCCAAATGCCCATCAGTGACAGACTGGATAAAGAAAATGTGGTATATATACACCATGGAATACTATGCAGTCATAAAAAAGGATGAGTTCACATCCTTTTCAGGGACATGGATGAAGCTAGAAACCATCATTCTCAGCAAACTTACACAGGAACAGAAAATGAAACACCCCATGTTCTCAGTCATTAAGTGGGAGTTGAACAATGAGAACACATGGAAACAGGGAGGGCAACATCACACACTAGGGCCTGTCGGTGGGGGTGGGGGGCTAGGGGAGGGATAGCATTAGGAGAAATACCTAATGTTGATGATGGGGTGATGGGTGCAGCAAACCACCATGGCAGGTGTATACCTATGTAACAAACCTGCACGTTCTGCATATGTATCTCAGAACTTAAAGTGTGTGTGTGTGTGTGTGTGTGTGTGTGTGTGTGTGTGTGTGTGTGTGTATACAGTCACCATTCAAACTAATAATAAAATTTTATCGCGTGGCTAGAAACAGGTAAATTTTACAGAGCAACTTTCCTTTATGATGGAAATAATCAACCAGAAAATTGAAATAAGGAAAAAGATTCTATTTGCATGTCAGACAAACAAGAAAATACCTAGGAATAAACCTAATAAGACAGGTTCAAGGTCTGGATGAATGTGATGTCATGTTCCTGATTGAGGAAAAATCAAACAAAAGTTGAGGAAGCCGTGGGGAGGCAGTGGGTACACAGGGCCAGTCCCTCCTCCTGTCCCCACAGAGAACCTGTTCTGTGTCCTCCTCCTTGGGGAGATATACCTCAGCATCATTTATACTTTACTATGTTCCTGCTAAGTGAAATGTTTCAAGTGATTCCAACAGCAAATGTGTCAGACCCTATTCAAAGCATTGGGATGCACCAACTCTGACCACACAGAGCAGGGGGTGGGGATATGGAGTTGTCAGGAGGGTGAGAGGCTTACATTTTAAACGTAGGTCAATGTATGTGAAGGAAAAATACAAAATCCCATTTAGTTGCATGTATTATTTTATTCCTCTCATTCAAAATAGTAATAGTCAAAAGAGTACTATATATATATATATATTTTTTTTTTTTTTTTTTTTTAATGAAACTTAAGAAATACTGGCCAGGGCCAGGCGTGGTGGCTCACGCCTGTAATCCCAGCACTTTGGGAGGCTGAGGCGGGTGGATCACGAGGTCAGGAGATTGAGACCATCCTGGCTAACACAGTGAAACCCTGTCTCTACTAAAAATACAAAAACATAATTAGATGGGTGTGGTGGCAGGCACCTGTAGTCCCAACTACTTGGGAGGCTGAGGCAGAAGAATGGCGTAAACCTGGGAGGCAGAGCTTGCAGTGAGCTGAGGTCACACCACTGCACTCCAGCCTGGGCAACAGAGCGAGATTCCGTCTAAAAAAAAAAACTAATAAATAAAAGTCTAAAAGTTAGCCATGTTACCATCCCCTAGAAATGGTTATAACTATTTAAATATTTAAACTTCTAATGGTATATTTTGAGACAGATTATGTTACAAAAATCAGTAGAGTTGCCTGGTTTTCTGCCTCACCCTTTTAACTTAATTATAAACATTTGTAAATGTGACATTGAAAAAGTAGAATAAAATCATAAAGCATCATATATTTTTTTCTCAAAAACGTCCTAACAAAAGTGCTTTTGAGGCCGATTTTGGGAGAGTCTTTTGCATAAAACTTGAGCCAGTTCATAATTGATATTGGGTGACATTTAAAAGAGGTGACAATTGAGGAAGTTGCTGTTCCCATAAGGATCACATGAGGACAATCCCAGGAAGCCCAGCTGCAAAACCAGAGACATTGGGTACAGCCCACTGGAGCGTCAGCCTCACCGCCGGGGACACTGGTCTCAGGGATAGGAAGTGTGTGGAGGGGGTGGGAAGGAGGAATAGCAGTGCCCACAGGGTTTCCAGGGTCAAGGGAGGCCCTCAAGGGGCCTAGGATCAGGACTGTTTACCAACCAATATTAAAGTATTTTAATATTTTAATAACCAGTGCAACCACACCAGTACATCTCAGCTAAACATCAGCCCTGGCCACAACAGTATTATTTCAATAATTAGGATGTCCACTTCCATGCAATAGTCAAAACTTTGATTTTCTCTACTTCTCCACCTCAGACCTGCTTCAAACTGGGAAGAAAGCTCACTGAGTATGTCTATCTGGGGGAAGAAAGGCATGAAAGAGAGATGAAGAACAGAAAAGGCCCTATTTAATCTGATGTTACAGAATGTTCACAACCGGCTCTATCCCTGAAAGATTCCTATTGAGAGATCCACAGTGATTTCCCATTTTGCACACCCAGTTATGTCTCAAGATACGAACAATGTGGCTCTCCCTGCTGACTCCTTTCAGGCACCACTTCCAGCATCCGCCCCTGGAGGTGCAACCCACAGCCTCTCCGCTGGTGCCCCTCAACTCTTGGTCAGGGTCCCTTCTGCACAGCTCCACCTCAATTACCTCCTAGACTGTACTTGCCTCATGGGACCCCCTTGTCATGCAAATGATGAAAGTGTAGGCACCCACACCACTTTCCTCTCTTCTTACCGTGGTTCCTGGTTCCTCTCAGTGTCGTGGACCTGTGGTTTTCACAGGCAGAGGTCCAACATTTGCTTCGTAATTTGCTCCTAGAATCCAGGGAGATGATACAAGCTCATAGAATAGCCTCCTTACAGGCCCTCCTGCCAGGCAAGGATGTGGGAGAGTAAATATTCAACGGCACCCAGCAACATTCTCCTGAGAAATCTCCCTATTCAACCATTCAATGCAATTGTCTTCTATCCTTGAATGGATCTTGAACGAAGGTCTGTCACAAAGCTATTCACCAATTCATCTGCAAAATCCAAGAAAATGATTAAGCATCATTTTTATAATGACTAAGGACTTGACATCTTTTGTTTGTTTCTTTTTTTTTTTTTTTTTTTTGAGACGTAGTCTTGCTCTGTCGCCCAGGCTGGAGTGCAGTGGCGCGATCTCGGCTCACTGCAAGCTCCGCCTCCCAGGTTCACGCCATTCTCCTGCCTCAGCCTCCAGAGTAGCTGGGATTACAGGCGCCTGCCACCACGCCCAGCTAATTTTTTGTATTTTTAGTAGAGACGGGGTTTCACCGTGTTAGCCAGGATGGTCTCGATCTCCTGACCTGGTGATCCGCCCGCTTCGGCCTCCCAAAGTGCTGGGATTATAGGCGTGAGTCACCGCGCCAGCCTGTTTTGTTCTTAAAATAGAAGTCATTCCATGTCATTAAATATTCCACAATATGTTGTTTAGGGTTGAGTATTACTCTAGTCCCCGTTTGATGGACATTTAGATTGCTTCCAGTTTGAGGTTATTATACATAAGCTGTGACAGTTTTATAGCCAGGTATTTCTGTATATTTACTTTTTTTTTTTTTTTTTGTGAGACATAGTCTTGCTCTGTCGCCCAGGCTGGAGTGCAATGGCGCGATCTCGGCTCACTGCAAGCTCTGCCTCCCGAGTTCACGCCATTCTCCTGCCTCAGCCTCCTGAGTAGCTGGGACTACAGGGGCCCACCACCACGCCCGTCTAATTTTGTTTTTGTATTTTTAGTAGAGACGGGGTTTCACCATGTTAGCCAGGATGGTCTTGATCTCCTGACCTCGTGACCTGCCCGCCTCGGCCTCCCAAAGTGCTGGGATTACAGGCGTGAGCCACCGCACACGGTCTGTATATTTACTCTGTTAGGGGAAATTCCTAGATATCTAATTTCTACCAAATTTTCAATGGGGTATAAAAGACACTTGAAAATGTAGTGCTTATTGTCATATTGTCCTCAGTTCCTCTGTGAAGATTTAGATATTTATGTTAACAACAGCACTATATGAGTGATTGCTTCCCCAGAAACCGGGATTTTTATTTTTCACTTTTTTTTTTTTTTTTTTGAGATGGGGTCTGGCTCTGCCGCCCAGGCTGTAGTGCAGTGGCGCGATCTCGGCTCACTGCAAGCTCGGCCTCCCGGGTTCACGACATTCTCCTGCCTCAGCCTCCTGAGTAGCTGGGACTGCAGGCAGCCGCCACCACGCCTGGCTAATTTTTTGTATTTTGTAGTAGAGACGGGGTTTCACCGTGTTAGCCAGGATGGTCTCATCTCCTGATCTCGTGATCCGCCCGCCTCAGCCTCCCAAAGTGCTGGGATTACAGGTGTGAGCCACGGCGCCCAGCCTATTTTTCACTTTTAAAAAAATCATAATGACAGGCAAGAGAGATATCTCATCGTGCTTTCCAATTTGCACATGAAAAATGTGTAACCCCAATGATAGAATGGTCTTGATGTCACCTACAATAAAACTAAAACAAAATTAGCAAGACGAGCAAATTACCCTCACATGCAAACTGGCAGCCAAGGAATGACAGATACAACAGACATCTTGATATGGGAGGTGGCTTAGAGTTATCAGCCTCAGGAGAGAGGAACTCTATTGCACACCCTTAAGTAGGAAATATTGACTCTAACTAGCAGAATTTTAAAGTGGGATATTTTATGCCTTAACATCTTTAATAGTTTACTTTAGGCTCGAGAGTTATCTATTATTAGTATTCTGTCCATTTACCTAGGCTTTTAGAAAAACTCAGGTTTTATCAGTCATACTTGGTAATAGCCTATTCTTTCATAATCCTAGAAGCAATTAATGTTACTCCGGAAATGAATGATTTGTATTAATAACAGTTGTCTGACTGTCACTTTTATTTTTCTAAAATTTATTTTGCTGTCTTTATTCAATAAAACAAAAATACTCAGAGTTTATCAGTATCATAATTTCTAGGCTCTAGAAAAGTGTTTTTGATTGGTAAAACCTGCCTTAATGCAAAAATCAAACATACAGCCATCCACTAATATTTGGTCAATAGTTCCAATAAGGTCTCATTTGTGAAACAATTCTAAGAAGCATAATAGTTGCAACTTTTTCCTAATGGTATTCACATCACAGTAAAAATACCTGCAAGCTATGGTGTTTAATTTTGAATAACGGAAATGAAAGATGCCCTCTATTGTTGCTACAGGCTGAACATCATTCAGGTAAGTGAATTTTTTAAAGGAAATGCTCTTCATGAGCTAAATTAGTGAAATTTATCAAAACAAAACCATAAAAATACATGAAATTTGTTACAGTTTTCATTATTTTGCTCTATCCTATTGTTTCATGGTAAAATTTGCAGGTTGACTGTTCAACAAGTAATTACTAAGCACGTAAAATTTATTTGGAAGATAGCAGTAAAGAAAAGAAACTTCAAGTATCACCCCCTATTCCCATAGCCTCAGCAATCAAGGATGCCTATGTCATCATCCCCAGGCTCACTTATATTCCATTATCACCTAAGCAAGGGTATTTTTTTTTTAATTATGCTTTAAAAACTTTTTGACCCTATTTTGATTTCGAAATTATAAAACATATACCAAAAGTTGTATAAGAATTCATTTTGCAGAACTCTGATACCTCATCAAATCCTGCAAGCTTCACCCACTTGGAATTTTCTAAACATTTCTTTGCAGGCTGCTTACTTCTCCTTTTTTTTCCTCTTGTTTAAATCCTTCACAGAAATCTCGCATTGCTGGAACTATGGACACAAAGAGAAAGAAAGAGCCCTTGAACATCAAAAGCTTCCCTTACTACTTCTCAGGAAGAGATTACCAGTACAAAGAGAGAGCCTTAACTTCGATAAAATTCAATACATTTTATTCATATTTGCTGAGAAATACATTGAAGACTCTGAAGGATCACCAGTGAATTCAAAGCCCATAACAATCAGGAACCTAGACAATGCTTCCTTATCCCACTTAGGAATAATCTGCTTACCTGGGGTTTACTTGACAGGGTTCCCCAAAGTCTACAGAGTACAGACCACTCAGTAAAATAACACTAATCCACACTAACCCATTCTGGAACCTCGACTCTGTCCCTGAGGTCAGTGTGACCAGTGGTGTTACTGATTGAGACACAGTGTTAAGTGTGAAAGGCAGACCACAAGGTACTCTGATTGGTTCTAACACGTTGGTGAGGTATTCCCTGTTTCTTTTTTACAATTTGAAAAGTATTTATTCAGTTCCTACTCCATGGAAGACATTATCAGCCATTAAAACAGTACAGTAAGATATACCTCCTGGCAGATCGAGACCATGGTGGCTAACACGGTGAAACTCCATCTCTACAAAAAAATTAGCCAGGCGTGGTGGCGGGCGCCTATAGTCCCAGCTACTCAGGAGGCTGAGGCAGGAGAATGGCGTGAACCCCGGAGGCGGAGCTTGCTGTGAGCCAAGATCGTGCCACTGCACTCACTCCAGAGGGAGACTCCGTCTCAAAAACAAAAACAAAAACAAAAAAAAGGTATACCTCCCCAAGGAACTTCAAATCTAAGTGGGGATAGGAGGGTTGGAGAGTGGGTTGAGGCGAAGATGCAGTGGATTCGGCGAGCACATAATAACCACCTAACCAGACCTCAAAGCAGCAACAAAAGGAGACGGTTCACACTGCGGGAGGAAGCATGGCCAGGTCGGCTGTCCCGGAAACTGCACAAATCTGATGACACCAAAATTGATGCCTAAGAGGGCCAATTATGTTGTCACAAGGATGAACCAAACAAGAGGCCATCCTAACTGTTCTGCTCGTGGTATTCATCAGTCTTGGAACCTGGGTCAAGCTCTGTGGTCTGGCAGGTCTCAGCTTCCTGGAGTTCTCTCCAGGTAGAGAAAATGGGGAAAGTACTCTTTTCAGAAAGAACAATGTTAAGTACACGTTTGGGAATTGAATATGAAGATCACTTTGGAAAAAATCTTGAAATTTGGGCATTATTTCTATCAGCTGTACTCAACCAGGGGAAATTTTGCCGCCTCGGGACATTCAGCAATGTCTGGAGACATTTTTATTTGTTACAGCTGTTGAGGGGAGGTGGTGCAGAAGGTCTGAAGAAGAGAATGGAGAGAAAGTGTGTGTAATACAGAAATAAATTGATGGAGAGATAATATGTCCTCAGATATCCTATCAACTGGACATACTCTACTAGACAATGATAGAAAACTTAAAAAATTAAGAGTGATGAACTAATAAATCAGAGACTTTAAGAACTTTAATTTTCAGGAAATTACCTAATTAGAAACCACTTAAAAATTAGAAGGAAAAAAAGGCCGTTACATGTTCAAATTTCTTTTTGTCAATAAATGCCCCAGTTACAATTTGGGCAGATTAAAAATCAGAACCTGGAAGAAAAGAAACCAAGAACAGGCTCTCCTGTGCATAAGGAATGAAGCTGAAGTGTGGCTCGGAAAGAAGAAAAGATAGAAATCACAAAAGTATTTTGAAGGAAATATAAATAAGACAGATCTGGAGAATCTGTTAAAGAGCCAAGAGAGAAAAATACAGGTTTACATCCCAGTAATATGCTTCACTTTAAAGGCAATGGGATTACCAAGTAAGGATAGCATTATACTTTATTTTCAACAAAATACCTTTATTCTGTTTACACCATTTCTTTAAATGCTCTGGTTTTCATATAGAATGTCCGAACACCTGGTGTGCCTGGGACTGAGGTTATACTCAGGGTGCAGGGCTATCGGCAGTAAGATCTGGACAGTGCCAGACAAGCTGGGAGTAAGCAAACTCGCTGTATCTTCGTGGGCTTCGATGCTTCACTTTCTTATATGCTAAGCATTTCTTATTTTCATTTTATTTTTAAATTTCTCATTGTGATTTTAAAAACACATACAGGCCAGGCGTGGTGGCTCACGCGGTAATCCCAGCACTTTGGGAGGCCGAGGTGGGCGGATCACCTGAGGTCGGGAGTTCGAGACCAGCCTGGCTAACACAGTGAAAAACCCCATCTCTACTAAAAACTACAAAAAATTAGCTGGGCATGGTGGCGGGCACCTGTAGTCCCAGCTACTCAGGAGGCTGAGGCAGGAGAATGGCGTGAACCCAGGAGGCAGAGCTTGCAGTGAGCCGAGATCACGCCACTGCACTCCAGCCCAGGCAACAGAGCGAGACTCTGTCTCAAAAAAATTTAAAAAAAATTAAAAATTAAAAAAATATATATATTTTAAAACACATATGAAATTTACCATTTCAACCACTTTTTAAGTGCACAGTTCAGTAGCATTCACTGTATGCACAGTGTTGTGTAACAAATCTCCAGAACTTTTTAATCTTGCAAACCTGAAACTACACCAGTTGAACAACATCTCCCCATTTCTCCATGTCCCCAGTCTCTGGCAATCACCATTGTAGTTTCTGTTTCTATGAGTTTGTCTATTTTTGAAACCTCATATAAATGTAATCATACAATACTTGTCTTTTTGTGATTGGCTTATTTCACTTAGTACAATATCCTCAAGGTTCATTCATGTTGTAGCATGTGACAGAATTTTCTTCTTTGTTAAGGTTATATAGTATTCCATTGTATGTATATTCCACATTTTCTTTATTCATCTTTTAATAGACATTTGGGTTGCTTCCAACTCTTGACTTTTGTGAATAATGCTGCAATTAACATGGGTATGCAGATAACTCTTTGACATAATTATTTTAGTTCTTTTGCATACATACCCGGAAGTGAGATTCCTGGATCATATAGTAGTTCTATTTTTAATTATTTCGGGAACCTCAGATCATTTTTCCATAGCAGCTGCACCATTTTTTCATTCCTACCAACAGTGTAAAAGGCTTCCAGTTTCTTCTCATCCTTCCAATATTTTTTATTTGCTGTTTTCTTGTAGTGACCATCCTAATGGGTAGGAGATCGCTCATTGTAGTTTTAATTTGATTAAAGGCACTGAACATTTTGTTTATGTTTGTACTTCTTCTTGGGAGGAATTCAAGTTCTTGGCCCATTTTTTTAACAGATTGTCTTTTGTTGTTGAGTTGTAGTGGTTCTCTATAGACAAGTATTCTGGATATTAACCCCTTTTAGATATAATTTGCAAATATTTTCTCTCATTTCACAGGTTGCTTTGTCACTGTTCCTTTGATGTGCAAAAATTTTTAAGTTTGATGTAGTCCTATTTGTCTACCTTTTTCTTTTGTTTCCTATTCTTTTGGTATCATATTCAAGAAATCATTACCAAATTCAGTGTCATGAAGCTTTTCTTACACTTTTCTCCTAGGCATTTTACAGTTGTAGGTCTCATGTCTAGGTCTTTAATCAATTTTAAGTTAATTTTTATATATGATGTAAGGTTAAGTTTCAACTTCATTCTTTTGCATGTGGATATCTAGTGTTTACAACACCAATTATTGAAGAGACTGTCCTTTCCCCATTGTTTTGTCTTGGTACCCTTGTTGAAGATCATGTATGTGAGAGTTTAATTCTGAACTTACTGTTCTGTTTCGTTGGTCTATATATGTGTCTTTATGCCAGTGTTACACTGTCTTTAATTACTGTAGCTTCAAAATATTTTTAAAATCAAAAGTGTGAGCACTCTAACTTCATTCCTCTTTTTAAAGATTGTTTTGGCTATGCAGGGTCCCTTGAGATTCTATGTAAATTATAGAATGGTTTTATTCCATTTCTGTAAAAAAGTCATTTGCATTTTGTTAAGAATTGCATTGAATCAGTAAATCACTTTGGGTACATGGATATCTTAACACTAAGTCTTTCAATTCATGAGTACAGGATGTCTTTCTATTTATTTATGTCTCTTTAATTTCTTTCAGCAATGTCTTGTAGGTTTTTTGTGTTTTGCTGTGTTTTGTTTTGTTTTGTTGAGACAGGGTCTCACTCTGTTTGCCCAGGCTGGAGTGCAGTGGCATGATCTCAGCTCACTGCTGCCTCGACCTCCTGAGCTCAGGTGATTCTCCCACCTCAGCCTCCCAAGTAGCTGGGACTACAGGCACATGCCACCATGCCTGGCTATTTTCTGTATTTTTAGTAGAGAGGGGGTTTCGCCATGTTGCCCAACTTGGTCTTGAACTCCTGGACTCAAGCAATCCACCCACCTTGGCCTCCCAAAGTGCTGAGATTACAGGTGTGAGCCACTGCACCTAGCCTGTTTCATAGTTTTCAGTGTGCAAGGTTTTCCCATCCTTGGTTAAGTTTATTCCAAAGTATCTTATTCTTCTTGTTACTATTGTTTATGCTATTATAAGTTCTTGATGGGATTGTTTTCTTAAATGCGTTTTTGGATTACTGACTGTTAGTGTATAAATATGCAATTACTTTTTGTTCACTTTGGATTATAAAATTTTGTTGAATTTATTAGTTCTAACAGTTTTTAGTGCTTTCTACACATAAGATTATGTCATCTGTAAACAGAGATCATTTTACTTCTTGCTTTCCATTTTGGATAGCTGTTATTTCTTTCTCATATCTAATTTCCCAGGCTAAGACTGTCACTACTATGTTGAATAGAAGTGGTCAGTATGGGCCAGGCATGGTGGTTCACGCCTGTAATCCCAGCACTTTGGGAGGCCAAGGCAGGCGGATCACGAGGTCAGGAGATCGAGACCATCCTGGCTAACACGGTGAAACCCCGTCTCTACTAAAAAAATACAAAAAAAAAAAATTAGCCGGGTGTGGTGGCGGGCGCCTGTAGTCCCAGCTACTCAGGAGGCTGAGGCAGGAGAATGGCTGAACCCGGGAGGTGGAGCTTGCAGTGAGCCGAGATCGTGCCCCTGCACCCCAGCCTGGGGAACAGAGTGAGACTCCGTCTCAAAAAAAAAAAAAAAAGTGGTCAGCATGGACATTCTTGCCTTGTTCTTTTTTTTATTATTATTATACTTTAAGTTCTAGAGTACATGTGCACAACGTGCAAGTTTGATACATATGTATACATGTGCCATGTTGGTGTGCTGCACCCATTAACTCATCATTTACATTAGGTATATCTCCTAATGCTATCCCTCCCCTCTCTCCCCACCCCACAACAGGCTCCGGTGTGTGATGTTCCCCTTCCTGTGTCCAAGTGTTCTGATTGTTCAATTCCCACCTATGAGTGAGGACATGCGGTGTTTGGTTTTTTATCCTTGCGATAGTTTGCTCAGAATGATGGTTTCCAGCTTCATCCATGTCCCTACAAAGGACATGAACTCATCCTTTTTTATGGCTGCATAGTATTCCATGGTGTATATGTGCCACATTTTCTTAATCCAGTCTATCATTGATTGACATTTTGGTTGGTTCCAAGTCTTTGCCATTGTGAATAGTGCTGCAATAAACATACATGTGCATGTGTCTTTATAGCAGGGTGATTTATAATCCTTTGGGTATATACCCAGTAATGGGATGGCTGGGTCAAATGGTATTTCTAGTTATAGATCCTTGAGGAATTGCCACACTGTCTTCCACAATGGTTGATCTAGTTTACGGTCCCACCAACAGTGTAAAAGCATTCCTATTTCTCCACATCCTCTCAAGCACCTGTTGTTTCCTGACTTTTTAATGATCGCCATTGTAACTGGTGTGCGATGGTATCTCATTGTGGTTTTGATTTGCATTTCTCTGATGGCCAGTGATGATGAGCATTTTTTCATGTGTCTGTTGGCTGCATAAATGTTTTCTTTTGAGAAGTGTCTGTTCATATCCTTTGTCCACTTTTTGATGGGGTTGTTTGTTTTTTTCTTGTAAATTTGTTTGAGTTCTTTGTAGATTCTGGATATTAGCCCTTTGTCAGATGAGTAGATTGCAAAAATTTTCTCCCATTCTGTAGGTTGCCTGTTCACTCTGATAGTAGTTTGTTTTGCTGTGCCCAAGCTCTTTAGTTTCATTAGATCCTATTTGTCAATTTTGGCTTTTGTTGCCACTGCTTTTGGTGTCTTAGACATGAAGTCCTTGCCCATGCCTATGTCCTGAATGGTATTGCCTAGGTTTTCTTCTAGGGTTTTTATGTTTTTAGGTCCAACATTTAAGTCTTTAATCCATCTTGAATTAATTTTTGTATAAGGTGTAAGGAAGGGATCCAGTTTCAGCTTTCTACATATGGCTAGCCAGTTTTCCCAGCACCATTTGTTAAATTGGAAATCCTTTCCCCATTGCTTGTTTTTGTCAGGTTTGTCAAAGATCAGATGGTTGTAGATGTGTGGTATTATTTCTAAGGGCTCTGTTCTGTTCCATTGGTCTATATCTCTCTGTTTCGGTAACAGTACCATGCTGTTTTGGTTACTATAGCCTTGTAGTACAGTTTGAAGTCAGGTAGTGTGACGCCTCCAGCTTTGTTCTTTTGGCTTAGGATTGTCTTGGCAATGTGGGCCCTTTTTTGGTTCCTATGAATTTTAAAGTAGTTTTTTCGAATTCTGTGAAGAAAGTCATTGGTAGCTTGATGGGGATGACATTGAATCTATAAATTACCTTGGGCAGTATGGCCATTTTCATGATATTGATTCCTCCTATCCATGAGCATGGAATGTTCTTCCATTTGTTTATGCCCTCTTTTATTTCGTTGAGCAGTGGTTTGTAGTTCTCCTTGAAGAGGTCCTTCACATCCCTTGCAAGTTGGATTCCTAGTATTTTATTCTCTTTGGAAGCAATTGTGAATGGGCGTTCACTCGTGATTTGGCTCTCTGTTTGTCTGTTATTGGTGTGTAAGAATGCTTGTGATTTTTGCTCATTGAGTTTGTATCCTGAGACTTTGCTGAAGTTGCTTATCAGCTTAAGGAGATTTTTGGCTGAGATGATGGGGTTTTCTAAATATACAATCATGTCATCTGCAAACAGGGACAATTTGACTTCCTCTTTTCTTAATTGAATACCCTTTATTTCTTTCTCCTGCCTTATTGCCCTGGCCAGAACTTCCAGCACTGTGTTGAATAGGAGCAGTGAGAGAGGGCATCCCTGTCTTGTGCCAGTTTTCAAAGGGAATGCTTCCAGTTTTTGCCCATTCAGTATGATATTGGCTGTGGGTTTGTCATAGATAGCTCTTACTATTTTGAGATACATCCCATCAATACCTAATTTATTGAGAGTTTTTAGCATGAAGGGCTGTTGAATTTTGTCAAAGGCTGTTTCTGCATCTATTGAGATAATCATGTGGTTTTTTTGTCTTTGGTTCTGTTTATATGCTGGATTACGTTTATTAATTTGTGTATGTTGAACTAGCCTTGCATCCCAGGGATGAAGCCCACTTGATCATGGTGGATAAGCTTTTTGATGTGCTGCTGGGTTCAGTTTGCCAGTATTTTATTGAAGATTTTTGCATCAATGTTCATCAGGGATATTGGTCTAAAATGCTCTTTTTTTTGTTGTGTCTCTGCCAGGCTTCGGTATCAGGATGATACTGGCCTCATAAAATGAGTTAGGAAGGATTCCCTCTTTTTCTATTGATTGGAATAGTTTCAGAAGGAATGGTACCAGCTCCTCCTTGTACCTCTGGTAGAATTCGGCTGTGAATCCATCTGGTCCTGGACATTTTTTGATTGGTAGGCTATTAATTATTGCCTCAATTTCAGAGCCTGTTATTGGTCTATTCAGGGATTCAACTTCTTCCTGGTTTAGTCTTGGGAGGGTGTATGTGTCCAGGAATTTATCCATTTCTTCTAGATTTTCTAGTTTATTTGCATAGAGGTGTTTATAGTATTCTCTGATGGTAGTTTGTATTTCTGTGGGATCAGTGGTGATATCCCCTTTATCATTTTTTATTGCATCTAATTCTTCTCTCTTTTCTTCTTTATTAGTCTTGCTAGCAGTCTATCAATTTTGTGGATCATTTCGAAAAACCAGTTCCTAGATTCATTGATTTTTGAAGGGTTTTTTGTGTCTCTATTTCCTTCAGTTCTGCTCTGATCTTAGTTATTTCTTGCCTTCTGCTAGCTTTTGAATGTGTTTGCTCTTGTTTCTGTAGTTCTTTTAATTGTGGTGTTAGGGTGTCAATTTTAGATCTTTTCTGTTTTCTCTCGTGAGCATTTAGTGCTATACGTTTCCCTCTCCACACTGCTTTAAATGTGTCCCAGAGATTCTGGTATGTTGTGTCTTTGTTCTCACTGGTTTCAAAGAACATGTTTATTTCTGCCTTCACTTCATTATGTAGCCAGTAGTCATTCAGGAGCAGGTGCTTCAGTTTCCATGTAGTTGAGTGGTTTTGATTGAGTTTCTTAATCCTGAGTTCTAGTTTGATTGCACTGTGGTCTGAGAGACAGTTTGTTATAATTTCTGTTCTTTTACATTTGCTGAGGAGTGCTTTACTTCCAACTATGTGGTCAGTTTTGGAATAAGTGTGATGTGGTGCTGAGAAGAATGTATATTCTGTTGATTTGGGGTGGAGAGTTCTGTAGATGTCTATTAAGTCCACTTGGTGCAGAGCTGCATTCAATTCCTGGATATCCTTGTTAACTTTCTGTCTCATTGATCTGTCTAATGTTGACAGTGGGGTATTAATGTCTGCCATTATTATTGCATGGGAGTCTAAGTCTCTTTGTAGGTCTCTAAGGACTTGCTTTATGAATCTGGGTGTTCTTTTATTGGGTGCATATATATTTAGGATAGTTAGCTCTTCTTGTTGAATTGATACCTTTACCATTATGTAATGGCCTCCTTTGTCTCTTCTGATTTTTGTTGGTTTAAAGTCTGTTTTATCAGAGACTAGGATCACAATCCCTGCCTTTTTCTGTTTTCCATTTTCTTGGTAGATCTTCCTCCATCCCTTTATTTTGAGCCTATGTGTGTCTCTGCATGTGAGACGGGTCTTCTGAATACAGCACACTGATGGGTCTTGACTCTTTATCCAATTTGCCACTCTGTGTCTTTTGATTGGAGCATTTAGCCCATTTACATTTAACGTTAATATTGTTATGTGTGAATTTGATCCTGTCATTATGATGTTAGCTGGTTATTTTGCTCATTAGTTGATGCAGTTTCTTCCTAGCATCGATGGCCTTTACAATCTGGCATATTTTTGCAGTGGCTTGTACCGGTTTTTCCTTTCCATGTTTAGTGCTTCTTTCAAGAGCTCTTGTAGGGCAGGCCTGGTAGTGACAAAAATCTCTCAGAATTTGCTGGTCTGTAAAGGATTTTATTTCTCCTTCTCCTATGAAGCTTAGTTTGGCTGGATATGAAACTCTGGGTTGAAAATTCTTTTCTTTAAGAATGTTGAATATTGGCCCCCATTCTCTTCTGGCTTGTAGAGTTTCTGCTGAGAGATCCTCTGTTAGTTTGATGGGCTTCCCTTTGTGGGTAACCTGACCTTTCTCTCTGGCTTCCCTTGACATTTTTTCCTTCATTTCAACTTTGATGAATCTGACAGTTATGTGTCTTGGAGTTGCTCTTCTCAAGGAGTATCTTTGTGGCATTCTCTGTATTTCCTGAATTTGAGTGTTGGTCTGCCTTGCTAGCTTGGGAAAGTTCTCCTGAATAATATCCTGCAAAGTGTTTTCCAACTTGGTTCCATTTCTCCCCGTCACTTTCAGGTGCACCAATCAGACGTAGATTTGGTCTTTTCACATAGTCCCATATTTCTTGGAGGCTTTGTTCGTTTCTTTTTACTCTTTTTTCTCTAAACTTCTCTTCTCGCTTCATTTCATTCATCTGATCTTCAACCACTGATCGAATCGGCTACTGAAGCTTGTGCGTTCGTCACGTAGTTCTTGTGCCATGGTTTTCAGTCCATCAGGTCCTTTAAGGTCTTCTCTACACTGGTTATTCTAGTCAGCCATTCGTCTAATCTTGTTTCAAGGTTTTTAGCTTCTTTGTGATGGGTTCAAACTTCCTCCTTTAGCTTGAAGAAGTTTGATCATCTGAAACTTTCTTCTCTTGTCAAAGTCATTGTCTGTCCAGCTTTGTTCCATTGCTGGCGAGGAGTTGCATTCCTTTGGAAGGGGAGAGGCACTCTGATTTTTAGAATTTTCAGCTTTTCTGCCCTGTTTTTTCCCCATCTTTGTGGTTTTATCTACCTTTGGTCTTTGGTGATGGTGACGTACAGATGGGGTTTTGGTGTGGATGTCCTTTCTGTTTGTTAGTTTTCCTTCTAACAGTCAGGACCCTCAGCTGCAGGTCTGTTGGAGTTTGCTGGAGGTCCACTCCAGCCCCTGTTTGCCTGGGTATCAGCAGCGGAGGCTGCAGAACAGTAAATATTGCTGAACAGCAAATCTTGCTGCCTGATCGCTCTTCTGGAAACTTCGTCTCAGTGTGGTACCTGGCCGTGTAAGGTGTCAGTCTGCCCCTACGGGATGGTGCCTCCCAGTTAGGCTACTCAGGGGTCAGGGACCCACTTGAGGAGGCAGTCTGTCCATTCTCAGATCTCAAACTCCATGCTGGGAGAACCACTACTCTCTTCCAAGCTGTCAGACAGGGACATTTAAGTCTGCAGAGGTTTCTGCTGCCTTTTGTTCAGCTATGCCCTGTCCCCAGAGGTGGAGTCTACAGAGGCAGGCAGGCCTCCTTGAGCTGCAGTGGGCTCCACCCAGTTCGAGCTTCCAGGCCACTTTGTTTACCTACTCAAGCCTCAGCAATGGTGGGTGCCCCTTCCCCAGCCTCACTGCCGCCTTGCAGTTCGATCTCAGACTGCTGTGCTAGCAATAAGTGAGGCTCCGTGGGCATGGGACCCTCCAAGCCATGCACGGGATATAATCTCCTGGTGTGCTGTTTGCTAAGACCATTGGAAAAGTGCAGTATTAGGGTGGGAGTGACCCAATTTTCCAGGTGCCTTCTGTCACTGCTTCCCTTGGCTAGGAAAGGGAATTCCCTGACCCCTTGTGCTTCCCAGGTGAGGCGATGCCTTGCCCTGCTTCAGCTCATGCTCGGTGGGCTGCACCCACTGTCCTGCCCCCACTATCTGACAAGCCCCAGTGAGATGAAGCCAGTACCTCAGTTGGAAATGCAGAAATCACCCATCTTCTGCATCACTTATGCTGGGAGCTTAGACTGGAGCTGTTCCTATTCGGCCATCTTGGAACTGCCCTGCCTTGTTCTTGATCTTAGGGAAAGTTTTCAGGTATTCATCATTGAGTATGGTGTTAGCCCTGTATGTGTGCACACATATTACATTTATATAACATTTATGTGTATATCTATACATATACATACATACTTATTCAAACCCACACATAACATTTATTATGTTGAGGTAATTTTTTTCTATTCTTCGTTTCTTACATGAAAGGATGTTCAATTTTGTCACATGCTTTTTCTGAATCAATTAAGATGATTGTGTGCCTTTTGTCTTTTATTCTGTTAATGCGATGTATTACACTGATTTTCATATATTGAACTATCCTTGGATTAGAAGGAATAAAACCTGGTCACAATATATAGTTCTTTGAATGTACTGTTAAATTCAGTTTGCAAATATTTTGTTGAGGATTTTTCATTAATATTTATCAGGTGTAATAATCTATAGTTTTCTTGTATCTTTGTCTAGGTTTGGTATCAGGGTAATGTTGCCCTTATAAAATAAGTTTAGAAGTGTTTTCTCTCTGCGATTTTTTTGGAAGAGGTTAAGGATAATTATTAATTTTTCTTTAAGTGTTTGGTAGATTCTCCAGTGAAATCATTTGGGTCTCGTCCATTTTTTGTTGGGAGATTTTTGAGTACTAATTTATTCTCCTTACTAGTTATACATCTGTTCAGATTTCTTTATTTCTTCATGATTCCATCTTGGTAGGTTGTATCTTACCACGAATTCACCCATTTCTTCTAGTTTGCCTAACTCGTTGGCTTATCATTGTTCTTAGTAGTCCCTTATAATCCTTTCTATTTCTGTGGCATCAGTTATAATATCTGATAAAAAATGAATGAGGCATTCATTTCTGATTTTAGTTATTTGAGTGTTCTCTCTTTTTCTTAATCTAGCTAAAGGATTTTCAATTTTATTGTTATTTTTTAAATCTAACTTTTATAAAATTTATTCTTTATTCCATTTATTCCTACTCTAATCTTTATGTTCTTCCTTCTGCTAACTTTGGATTTAGTTTGTTCTCTTTTACTGGTTCCTTTGTGTATAAAATTAACTTGTTGATTTGAGACCTTTCTTTTCTTTTTTTTGAGACGGAGTCTCACTCTGTTGCCCAGGCTAGAGTGCAGTGGTGCCATCTCAGCTCACTGCAAGCTCTGCCTCCCGGGTTCACACCATAATCCTGCCTCAGCCTCCTGTAGTTGGAACTCCAGGCACCCGCCACCATGCCAGGCTAATATTTTGTGTTTTTAGTAGAGATGGGGTTTCACCGTGTTAGCCAGGATGGTCTCAATCTCCTGACCTTGTGATCCACCCATGTCAGCCTCCCAAAGTGCTGGGATTACAGGCATGAGACACCGTGCCCTGCCGAGAGGCCTTTCTTTTTTTAATGGCATATTCCACTATAAAATTCTCTCTTAGTATTGCTTTTGCTGCTTCTGTAAGTTTTAGTGTGTTGTATTTTTGTTTCTTTTTTACAAATTATTTTGCAATTTTCCTTGTGATTCCTTCTTTGATTCATTGGTTATTTAGGAGTGTGTTGATTAAATTCTGCATGTTCATGAATTTTCCAGTTTTTCTTCTGCTGTTGATTTCTAGTTTCATTCTATTGTACTGGGAAAAATACTTGATATTATTTCAATCTGCTTAAAACTGTTAAGACTTGTTTAATGGTCTAGTATGTGGTCTTTCTCACAGAATGTTCCAACTGTGCTTGAGAAGAATGTGTATTCTGCCATTGTTGGGTGAAATGTTGTATGGATGTGTATTTGGTCCATTTGGTCTATGATGTTATTCATGTCCTCTGTCCCATTATTGATCTTCTGCTGGCTGTTCTACCCATTATTGAAAGTGGAGTATAGAATCCTACTATTATTGTATGCTGTTTATTTCTCCCTTGAATCCTGTCAATGTCTGCTTCACATATTTGAGAACACTGATGTTAGGTGTGTATATATTTATAATTATTATATTTTCCTGGTAAATGGACCAGGTTATTATATATTGTTCTTTGTACCTTGTGATATTTTTTACTTAATGACTATTTTTTTTCTGGTATAGATGTAGCCACCTATACTCTCTTTTTGTATACTCTCTTTTTGTTACAATTTGCAGGGATTATCTTTGCTATTCTTTTACTTTCACCTTATATGTCTCCTTAGATTTAAAGTGAGTCTCTTGTAGACAGCATATAGTAGAATTTTTTAATCCATTCAGCCAACCTGTCTTTTTATTGGGGAAACTAGTCTATTTACATGAAAGATATTACTAATATGGAAGAGCTGCTATTGACATTTTATTCATTGTGTTTTTGTATGCCTTGTAGCTATTTTGTACCTCTTTCTCTCTGGCATCCTTCCTTTTTGTTTCATTGATTTTCTTTTTGGTAGTATATGCCTTGATTTTTTTTTCATTTTCTTTTGTGTATTTTCATTAGCTATTTTCTTTGTGGTTACCATAGGGATCACATAAAACATCTTAAAGTTTCAACAATATATTTTAAACTGGTAACAACTTCAATCACATGCAAAAACTCTACTTCTTTACATCTTGCCTCCCACTTTATGTTTCTGATATTCCAAATTCTCTCTTGAGCATACTGTGCTGTGCACACTAGGTGAAGGGGGTATCACAACTAAACATAATACACTTTCTTATCCACTTCAATACAGCTCTTCTTGGCTTTGGATTTACCTGGGGTGCTGCAACATAAGTTGTTTCTGGAGTTCTAAAAAAGGTAATTTGTTCCATATATTGTTGTTAAGTTGCTGTCTCTATTGGGGAACAAGGCCTAGGGCTCCCTATTCCACCATTTTGGTGACAACACTATTATCATAGTTTTAACTGAAGACACTAATTGTCCTCCTGACCAAGCCAAGAATTGTTTCAAAATTTCTTTTCCATCTTTTGAAGGGTGATTTCACAATTAATCATTAAAATGTGTCTTAAATATCTATCTTTAGTCTTGATGCTTAATTTAAGAACCTATTTTTGTTTCTCTTTTATCATTTAATTCCATGAAGAAACAGGTAAAAGTTAAACAAAAGACTAGATAATACTATACACTTTCCCTTCTCAGTCATTTCTTGGATGAGACAAATCAAAGTTAGGCAAGTAGTCTAGGAAATTAATAGTACAATGTTATCTGTGCCTCCAAATTAAGTCCTTTTTATCTCCAAACTGGATTCTGGCAGGCCATAGTCAAGGGCCTATTTATTTCTTTCTCCCTGAATTTTTTGTTCAGATGCTGTAATTTAAAAGACTCATGTTCTTACAGATTCAAGAACAGCCAAGTATTTTACTTGAAAATATCTATCAGGCCAACATTTTATTTGGGAGCAGGAGTGAAAACTTCTGATCATGATTCTGTGACATATAGATATCATGTAGTATAATTTAATTGTATCTTTCTGAGATTTTGTACTTACAAGTTTCATAGAAATCCATTTACAAATGAAAGGTTTTAAATTTGGAAACTTTTATTGGTTACCACTTTGAGTCAATTAAACAAATTAAAGAACCATGGAAACATGAAGTCTACGCACTAAACTAGTCAGTGGCCTACTAACTAAAAATGAAATTAAATTTTCTGGCAGCAGCAAATGGATTAAAATGAAAAAAGAAGAGCCTGGAACCTGATGATAGCTTTACTGCTGAATTTTGCCAGACATTTAAAGAAGAACTAATACCATTCCTACTCAAACTATTCCAAAAAATTGAAGAGGAGGGAATACTTCCAAACTCATTCTACAAGGCCAGTATTACCTTTATGCCAAAGCCAGACAAACACACAACAGAAAAAGAAAACTACAGGCCAATATCTCTGATTAATGTTGATGCAAAAATCCTCAACAAAATACTAGTAAATCAAATTCAACAACAAATTTAAAAAATCATTTAATATGACCAAATGAAATTTATTCCAGGAATGTAAGGATGGTTCACCATATGCAAATCAATCAGTGTGATACAACATATCAACAGAATGATACAACATATCAACAAAAACCATATGATAATTTCAAATAATTCTGAAAAAAATTCAATAAAAATCTACACCCTTCATGATAAAAAAAACTGCCAAAAAGATTTCTAAGGAAGGAATGTATGTAAACATAATAAAGCCATATACAACAGTCTTACAGCTAGTAACATTCTGAATGGGAAAAAACTGAAAGCTTTTCCTCTAAGATCTAGAAGGAGACAAGGATGCCCACTTTCACTTCTATTATTCATCATAGCACTGGAAGTCCTAGACAGAACAATTAGACAAGGGAAAGAAATAAATGGCATCCAGACTGGGACAGGAAAAGTCAAATTATTCTTGTTCACAGATGATATAATCTTATAATTTAGAAAAACCTAAGGACTCCACCAAAAAATTATTAGAGCTGATTAACAAATTCAGTAAAGTTGCAGGATGCAAAATCAGTATACAAAAAACGGTAGCATTTCTATATGTCAACAGCAAACAATCTGAAAAATAAATCAAGAATTTAACCCAATTTATAATTGCTACAAATAAAATAAAATACATAGAAATAAACTTAACCAAAGTAGTAAAAGATCTCTATAATAAAAACTGTAAAATACTGATGAAGGAAATTGAGGAGTACACAAAGAAATGGAAAGATATTTTATGTTTATGGGTTGGAAGAATCAATATTACATCCATACTGCCCATATGGTAAGACTGTTGTATATGGCTTTATTATATTTACATACATTAATGGAATTAAATCCATTAATTCCAAATGGATTTAATCCATACTGCCCAAAGCCATTTAATCCATACTGCCCAAAGTAATCTACAGATTCAATACCCTATCAAAATACCAACAACATTCTTCACAGAAATAGAAAAAAATGATTCTAATATTTGCATGGAACCACAAAAGACCCAGAATAGACAAAGCCATCCTGAACAAAAAGAAGAAAACTGGAGGAATCAAATTACCTGACTTCAAATTATACTACAGAGCTATAGTAACCAAAACAGCATGATACTGGCCTAAAAGAAAGACATTAGACCAATGGAGCAGAATAGAGAATCAGAAATTAACCCATACATCCACAGTGAACTCATTTTTTTTTTAGATGGAGTCTCGCTCTGTTGCCCAGGCTGGAGTGCAGTGGCACGATTTCAGCTCACTACAAGCTTTGCCTGCTGGGTTCCCGCCATTCTCCTGCCTCAGCCTCCCATGTAGCTGGGACTACAGGCTCCACCACCATGCCTGGCTAATATTTTTGTATTTTTAGTACAGATGGGGTTTCACCGTGTTAGCCAGGATGGTCTCAATCTCCTGACCTCATGATCCACCTGCCTTGGCCTCCCAGAGTGCTGGGATTACAGGAGTGAGCCACCGCGCCCAGCCAGTGAACTCATTTTTTACAATGATGTCAAGAACATACATTGGGGAAATAGTTTCTTTAATACATGGTGCTTGGAAAATGGGATATCCATATGCAGAAGAATGAAACGAAACCCTTATCTCTCACCATATACAAAAATTAAATCAAAATGAATTAAAAACTTAAATGTGAGACCTGAAACTATAAAACTTCTAAGAAAATTGGGGAAACTCTCCAGAATATTGGTCTGGGCAAATAATTCTTGATAATACCTGAAAAGCACAGGCAACCAATGCAAAAATGAACAAATGGGATTATATCAAGTTAAAAGGCTTCTGCACAGCCAAGGAAATAACAAAGTGAAGAGACAATCCACAGAATGGGAGAAAATATTTGCAAACAATCCATCTGACAAGGGTTTGATAACCAGAATATATAAGGCGCTCAAACAAGTCAATAGGAAAAAAATCTAATAATACAATTTTAAAATAGACCAAAGATCTGAAGAGAAATTTCTCAAAATAAGACATACAAATGGCCAACAGGTATATGAAAAATGTTCAACATTATTAATCATCAGAAAAATGCAAATAAAATATGAGATATCATCTAACCCTAGTTAAAATGGCTCTTATCCAAAAGATAGACAATAAAAAGTGCTCGTGAGGATGTGGAGAAAGAGGACCCCTCATACACTATTGGTGGGAATGTAAATTAGCACAGCCACTATGGAGAAAAGCATGGAATTTTCTCAAAAAACTACAAATAGAACCAGCATATGATCCCACCTTTAGGTATATACCCCAAAGAAAAGAATCAGTATATTGAAGAGATATCTGCACTCCCATGTTTATTGAAGCACTGTTCACAATAGTCAAGATTTGGAATCAACCTACTTGTCTAACTACAGATAAATGAATTTTTTAAGATGTGGTGCATATACAGAAGGGAATATTATTCATCCATAAAAACGTGAAATCCTGTCATTTGCAACAGCATGGATGGAACTGGAGGACATTAAGTTAAGTGAAATAAGCTAGGCACAGAAAGACAAATTTTGCAATGTCTCACCCATATGTGGGTGCTAAAAATTAAAGCAATTGAACTCATGGAGATATACAGTAGAATGATGGTTACCAGAGGCTCAGAAGGGTATCAGGGAGTAGAGGGAAAAGGAGGGCTGGTTAATGGGTAGGAAAACATAATGAGATAGAATTAAAAATATCTGGTATGTGATAGCACAATAGGGTGACTATAGTCAACAATAATTTAGTGTATATTTTTAAATAACTAAAAGAGTAGAATTGGAATATTCCTGCCACAAAGAAATGATTAATGGTTGAGATAATTACTACCCCAATTACCTTAATAGTGTGCCTGTATCAAATCATCACATGTACCCCGTAAACATATGGACTATTTACCCATAAAAATTAAAAATTAAAAATGGAGAGAATAGTCACCCTGAGTCGAATTACCTGATGCTTCAGAACCACCAACTGCTGCTTCTAACTTATTCTAGTATCCACTTTCTTCCCCTGTTGCTGAAATTTACAGTTGAAATAAAATGAATCTGCTTAATTTTATGCCTGTTTTGCTTGATTCAGTTACCAGTGTGGATTCTTTCTTTCCAATGGGAAGCTATTTGAGTGCACATAATTACTACACCACGTTTCTTATGTGACCTCAGGCGATTTTCATCAGGAACAGCATTAAGCTAGTGAGGAGATAACAGTGTTCTCCTTTTCATTGCCTTCCTCTGGGTAAACTGATTTGCACACGGCTAAATGGTTTTCCCTGGTTTCTCTATGCAGACACTTTTCTACAAATTATGCATGATGCTAGGTATAGTCCAAAACCAGACAAAAGCAGCAGGCTATAATTTGTTCACCCATAATTTGCATTTCACTGCATAAAGTGATTTCAACTGCACCAACATTTTTTCATTCAGAGTGAATAACTAGATTCTCAAAGATGAAATGTTTGAGCCCCCGATTCCAAGGAAATTGAACACCATTTCTTCAACTTTCAGTATTTTGACTTTTTTTGTCCTTAAGCCTTAAATAGCAGCTTGATGTGCAACAAAATAAGCATTTTAAATTTATACCCACCAAAAACATACTGAAAGTATCCGAATTATGTCCAATCTTTCTCCTCCACCCCTCATTTTCTATACCGAGGTAGCAACATAAGGTGAGACTTTAAAGAACTAAAGAGATTGGACCAAGAAGAAAAGAAAAGGAAGCTGAATGCTCGAGTTTACTGTTTAGAAACCACATGTTACCCTAATTTGGCATTTGGCAAGCACATTGAATGCCCATTTCATTTGGCTTTTTCCATCCCTTTCTGCATGGATAAATCCACTTTCACCTGCAGGGTTTCTGTGTGTGTGTGTGTATGTGTGCATTTGCTGGAACTTCAGCTTTTTTCTCTCTTCTGACTGACTTTTCTCTTCCTACTCTATTCATAACTCTTACTTCTTACAATTTTTAGTTCAGAGACTAACAGAATAAGAAATCCTTGGAGATCTCTTAACCCTTTCATTTTGAAGATGAGAATATTGAATATTATTGATACGCCTGACTCAGTGAGAAATTATTTTTTTTTTTTCTAAAAGGCCAATATCGGAAATGCTGCACTGAATAATACATTTTTCCCCTCATTGATACATGAAGCTTCTTTTATCAAATATCCTACCTAGTCTGTTTTAAAACTCTCTATCTTGTTTTAATAAATTATCTATCTATCCTTGTTCCTTATCATACTATTTTAAAAATAACATTTTAATCGCAGGAACCTTTTCCTCCAAACTTATCTGTGCAATTTATGCTTGCTGTTTACCTGGTAGGATATTTTCAAGTCAATTTTTTTAAGTAGTAAAAAATCAAAAACAAAGTCCAATTGAAATTATTATTGGAATCAAAATTAAATTAGAAATTCAATCTGGCCTGGCACGGTGGTGCTTACCTATAATCCCATCACTTTGGGAGGCTGAGGTGGGCGGATCACCTGAGGTCAGAAGTTCAAGACCAGCCTGCCAAATATGGTGAGACCCCGACTCTACTAAAAATACAAAAATTAACCAGGCTTGTTGGCGCATGCCTGTGATCCTAGCTACTTGGGAGGTTGAGGCAGGATAACTGCTTGAGCCCACGAGGCAGAGGTTACAGTGAGCAGAGATCACACCACTGCACTCCAGCCTGGGTGACAGAGCAAGACTATGTCTCAAAAAAAAAAAAAAATTCAATCTTTGCCATGCTTAGTTTTTCCATCAAAGATACAGAATGCCTACTCTATTATTCAAAGCTTCATTTACTTTTCATTCTCTCGTGTTAGCCTAATATAGTCTTCATGATTACCAATCCTATGTTTGTATTTTTTGGCAATATTATTTATGTTGTCTATGTTTCCATTATATCTTTTAATTAAGATTTTAGGCCCGGCATGGTGGCTCACACCTGTAATCCCAGCACTTTGGGAGGCTGAGGCAGACAGATTATGAGGTCAGGAGTTTGAGACCAGCCTGGCCAACATGGCAAAACCCTGTCTCTACTAAAAATACAAAAATTAGCAGGGGGTGCTGGTGAGCACCTGTAATCCCAGCTACTCAGGAGGCTGAGGCAGGGAGAATCACTTCAACCCGGGAGGCAGAGGTTGCAGTGAGCCTTCATTGCACCACTGCACTGCAGCCTGAGGGACACAGCGAGACTCTGTTGCAAAAATAAATAAAAAAATAAAGATTTTATTGATACAGGTATGCAAGTTCTTATTTTTTGTGCAAACTTGTTTCTGGTCACTTTACCAAACTTATTGCTGGATAGAGGTTTTCTTTAGCTAATTCTCTTGGATGTCTGACCTTTAAAGTTATATTATTTGAAAAAACTTAAATTATCTACACAAAAGTTCTGGAATCTTCACCATCTTGCTTTGTCCTGCCAGGCCTGCCTCTGCCCTCCAGAATAAAAGGGCCCTGGGAGTGATGTTGGAAGAGTTTCGCCACCCTTCACCCCAAATGGGCCTCTGGTCCATGGAATATTCCTGGAGGGGACATTTGTGGTGGCCCATGGAAGACAGCAGACCAGTGAACAGTGTAGGAATGAAGGTAAAATAAGTTGTATTTCCAAAATAGTTGTTAATATAACATCACATACTTCCACAACAATAATGAATTGGTCTCTTTGTTTTAATAGTTAAACGTTTATTTCTGCTGTTTCATGTTTTATCACAAGGACCAAAAGACCCAGAATGATTTGAATATAGAACTGAGAACACAGGGAGCCTATAGGAGAATTCACCCAAATGAACAGGTGGCTAAAGGCAAATGCCTCTCCTGACACATCAGAGCTGGGGCAGTCCCAAAGGAGAGCTCCCTGGGGAGGCCCCAGGCTGTGGGGCAGCCACCTCTGGAGTGTGGCTTCCACAGGAACTCAGAGGAGAGGTAAGGGGGAGGCCTTAAGGCCCCGGAGCTGACATGATGGAAAACCAGAGTCTGTGCTGTTTCATGGAGCACCTGGGGGAATCTGGAATGGGATCCTCTATCCCATGTCACCTATAAGAGAGATCATTCGCTTTCTTTCCAGAAGCTGGGAAATATTCCCTTTATTTTATTATGTTTGCATTTATATTTTTCTTTTTTTTTGGGGGGGGCAGTTTTTTAGTTTTGTAAAGAGTGTTCTGAATGGTAGGGAGAGGAGGTGGTGTGCGGTGTTGCAGCTTGTACTCAAAGCTCCAGCACCATATTTCACCTGGGCTACACCTATGGTGCTGAACCTTGACTGGCACAGCATTTGTCAGACTCCTCCTGGATGGACCTTCCACATCACTGACTATAAATTTCAAAAGGCTCCACAGAAAACTTCACCACACCAGGGTCACATGCTCAGAATAGAAGCACTCTTCTAACAGTCACATGAAATGAACACCAATGTCCCAGATGTTCCTACGCACCCTTGAGTCACTTTCTATTAGAGGAATAATCACAATTTGCCTTCCTTGATGTCTGAATTTATTTATATTGTAATGTCACTTATCTACTCACTTCACAGGTGTGGATGAGTCACAAATGGCAGCTAGAATCTTGACTAACTGCCTCTCACTGATGAATAAAATGGCAAGCTTTTGTAGGTTGAGCAAGGTTATTTGGAAGAGAAGTAATCTTTTTCTGTGTAGGCAAAATGCATGCAGTTTGTCCAGCCTAAGAGAAAGTGAGAAACATTGAGAAAATTAGACATTTAGCTACAAAGCTAAGGAAATTAAACATTTAGCTACAAAGTTAAGGAAATAATTATGAGTTATTAGTTAATTCCAGTAGGGAAACCCCAATTGGCTTGGTGTCATCATTATGACAGTAAACTCAGTTTAAAAATTGTTATAGTAGTTTTATTCACAGGAGCCCAAAACTGCAAACAACCCAAATCAAAACTTGAATGGAATACTATATAGCAATGAAAAATAATGGATCACTGCCATTCAAAAGAATTTGAATGACTCTCACAGGCATAATGTTGAGAAAAATAACACAGATCTGGAGAGTATTGTGATTACCACTGCATACAGCATGGGGGAGGAGGTAATACATGCAATGGGCCCCTGGGGAACTTTCTAGGTGCTAGAAATGTTCTATATCTTTATATGAGAACTGGTTGCATGCTGTATAAGTATGTAAAAGTTCATTGAATTGTACATGTAAGACTAGTGTACTTTCTTATACTCTGTGTAAGTTATACCGCATTAATAATAATAATGCCAGTCCTTGAGGAAATGGTTAATTCCAGGTCTGGGCAACAGAAGTAGTCGGTGAACAGTTACCTTGTTATGTCAGAAATCAAGGGAGCACTGAAAGCACAAGAGGGCTGCGCCAGAGCAACACGAGAGCCCGCTTGAAGAGGTTCACGTGGGAATGCATGGGTTTTTCTCAGAGAGAAGAGGAGGATAACTTCTTCACCAAAAAATACTAGTCCTTCTGAGAAATCTTCTCTGACACCTATCCTCAACAGCTACTCTCCATCTCACTACCAGCTTCAGCTTCCCTCACAGCACTTACCACGGTCTGGCATTATACTACATATCTACATCTATTGATTGTCCTAACTTGTCTTGTTTAGCTCCCCAAAGAGAATATGAGCTCCATGAGGGCAGCGACTTTGTCTGGTTCTCTAAGGTATCACCAAAACCTAAAACAGCACCTGTCACATGGGAGGCACTGGATAAAAGTTTGCTGAGTGAATAAGAGCAGAAAAGGAACTCTAAGCCACAGCATCATACCCACAAGATGTTTAAAAGTTGACCTGTACACATTTTGCAGTTTACATACTATGCTAGATGATTTGCCCTTGTCTTTGTTTTTCTTTCCCTTAATCTTCTCTGCTCAATGAGACTGGCCTGGAGGGCAGCCTCCAAGTGTTTTGTTTGTTTATTTGAGATGGAGTCTCGCTCTGTCACCCAGGCTGGAGTGCAGTGGCGCGATCTTGGCTGCCTCCTGGGTTCAAGCAATTCTCCTGCCTCAGCCTCCCAAGTAGCTGGGACCACAGGCGCCCGCCACCACGCCTGGCTAATTTTTGTATGTTTAGTAGAGATTGGGGTTTCACCATGTTGGCTAGGCTGGTCTTGAACTCTTGACCTCAGGCTATCTGCCAGCCTCGGCCTCCCAAAGTGCTGGGATTACATACGTGAGCCATGGCACCCAGCCAACACTGTTAATAAAAATAGCCACAGATCTGTAGCTGCCATCAGTTTCAAAATGAAGATTAGCTCAATCTTTAAACATTTTCAGAGATTCTTGATATCATTAAACTTGAGTCAATCCAGACAATTGAGTAAATACCCATGGCCACAATAGTCATTTTATTATGTCGATGACATACTTTTTAAAATTACAACCTTTCCCTTGTTAGATGTAAGAATTTTTGCTATAGTTTTCATATTTTGCTTTCACTTTTAGAAGTACTTGATTAATATCTAACATTATATTAGAAAAATTATAAGCATTTTTGTGAGCTCTTGGTGAGAAAATAACACTGGAAATACAGTGATGTAATCTGAATTCAACTCCTACTTTGTCATTTCCCAGCCATGTGACACTCAGAGATCCATTTCTTCTCACTGGCTCTTTGCACTTCACCTATACAATGGTGGTGAGAAATGCAATGATATGCAAGGTCTCCACTATCCCAAACACCCTACGATTCTATTCATCACATCATTTTGATAAATGTAATTGACATGTATATGAGTTGTTCAGAAATGGTAACCATTATTAGAAAAACCACTGTCACTCATTCAATCCAGACTTACTGTGAATGAGTTATTGTTCTGAGCACTGAAGTAATGGAATGATGTTGAATAAACAAGGTATGCTGCCGGACCCCACAAAGCTTACACTCTATTGGGCATATCATACTCAAGTAATGAAAACACAAGACCAGACATTTTGAATGGAAACAGCCATAGGTAGGATAGGAGCACAGAAGAGTTCATTCCAACTAGATGGAATGTAAGGGAAAGGGTACACAGAGAAATCCATTTCTCTAATACTAAGTATTTGCAAAATGATTTATGAGCACTGACAGTAATAACATTGTATGCATAGTAAGGCTTTTAACTTATTAAAATACCTACTTCTGATCATTGTTCCCTCATAACAGTGTCTTAAAATAGAGAAGGCAGCCATGATCAGCACCATTTGAAATAGGCAGAAACTGAGACTAAAGACAGTTCAATACATGACATGATTTTATAATTACTGGCTAAAGTGAGGTGTGAAACTTAAGATCCAGCTATAGTCACTGCTCACCCCTTCCCTCTGTAGAGAGACATTATCCCAGATGTGACTCAGTCCCCCTGGGAGCTTGATGAAGTTTCCACTTCAATTGGATGAAGTGCCCACCTTGAGCACAGCTGACTCTTATGCTCATAACTAAACCATCCTTATTGTAGCTATAAAGCAATGAGATGCTAATATGTAATTTATCTCTTACAACTACTATGCAAACTTAGTTTCCTTATTACCATTTTAAACATGAAGGAACTAAACTCAGACAAATGTTGCAACTTGCCAAAGCCCCTCATGCAGCATGGAGCAGAGCTGGCTCCGTCCACCTCTGTGGCTCACTGCTCTCTCTAGGGCCTCTGCCCAGCTTATCACATGCACTCTGCCTTCAAGACCCTCAACAAATCCACAGGATCAGTGGGCAGGAATTCACGGGCAGAGGGGATTGAGGGAGGATACTCCCAAGGACAGGCCCAGAGCTAACTCCCGCCGTGTATGCTAAACCGAAAAGGTGCAGAGAGGCTTTTAGAAAAAAATGGCACCTTACAATTATTTGAGTGTTTCTAGTGTGAATTCTGGATGCATAAATAATAGCAATAATCATAATAACAATTTTAGTTCTGACATGAACAAAATGGAACTGTACTGGTCAGAAGGAATTCCTGGAGATTATTTTGAATTCTAAGGAAATATGAATCCATGAGTTTAATATCATTAAATGTAACGAACATATATACTACATTTTCTTTGTCCATTAGTCTGTAGATGGACATTTAGTTTGTTTCTATTTCTTGATCATTGACCTCATGTTAAATGAAAGAACAAGTAATATAATTTAGCATTTTGTTAAATTTAAGGAAGATTCATTTAAATTGTCATCAGTGAAGCAATAGGATCTATACTGCTTGCCTTAAATGTCACTCAGCAGTGCTGACATGAAGGGTAGAATCATAACGGATAGGTAATAGAGAAAAGATTCTATCAGCCTCAGGAATGTTAATGTAAAAGTCAGGGCTTGATTTCTTACCAGAGCTGATGCTGTTCAAAAGTCTTGCAGATATTCAGCCTCTCTGACTAACTTCTTTCCCTTCTGATGTGGATCATTTTGTTCTGCACTCCATTTTCACTCTAGGTGTGTGTTACAATATCATCCATCTTGTATATTTGTCAGTTTATAACAGCTTTGCAAAAAGCATGTGAATTGCCTCAATCCTAGTAATAAAAAAATCTTTCCAACTTCCTGTGGATTTTTATATGTGCTTCACAGTTTCCTATACAAAATAATTGGGGGAAAAAATCTTCACTGTTCAAAATTGCTCTATAACTTGCTTCCTTTTCCTTCTTTTATTCATTCACTTTTCATTTCTCTTACCTTTACAACGATCATCGAAAATAAAATCCAAGATCTTATTCTTAAAATGCAAGATTTTGAAAAGGCTTATTTCAGCTGGCTTTCAGCTTAATCTAAAGGAAGATTTATTGATGGTCTGTCAGGTGGAGTTTCACCATCTATTTTTTTCCTATAGAATCTTCCATTTAAGACCTGTTCTTTGAACCAGAGCGATCAATAAGGGCTGGGAACATGGCCAGATACTGAGTTGAATTCCCATAAAAAGAGAAGCTAAATGGTTAGCACGTAGGTGACAAATGGATTCTGCAGCTCAATCATGCCAGCCATGCAGAAGTGCCAATGTGTCTTGGAAAGACTTCATTTTATCTACTGTTATCAGAAATACTGAGGGGCAGGACGGCTTTTGCCAAGATGAAGTGTCCCATATACGCCTCAGAAATATAAAGTCGTTCATGATTCCATGTCTAATTACAGTTTACCAGTGGAGATTTTTCTCACATATTACTTTCACTGCCATCTCTGTATATTTTCTGTAATCTTTGGCCAATCTGCTTGGGAAATTGACAAACTCCTCCATGAGAAATACTTTCAACATATTCCCAGGTTTTTCCTTTCTTGAGAACTGGCTATATTAATGTTTAATCTATAGACAGTTCTTGATTACCTGACACTTCAAGGAGAAAATTGGTATTTTATTTTCCAATAAAATGCTGTATACATTTTTTCAATTCTATGTTTTGCTTCTGTTACTCAATACATGTTTGTTTGAATGGAGGGAGGGAGGGAGGGCAGGCAAAATCTCGATTGTTTGATGCTTTGGAAGAAGGTAGTTGTTAGGTTAAGTGGAAAGTCCCCTGGTGCAGAGAACCACTGTCTGTCCTGGCCTCTGCCCCACAGCCCCTCTCAGTCTGCACCTCTTGGGAGCAGGGCCATCTTTCACCACATGCACAGCACCAGCTCGAGCTAAGCTCTCCCTAAGGATAACATCTCTAGGCTGGGCACAGTGGCTCACACCTGTAATCCCACACTTTGGGAGGCCGAGGCAGGTGGATCATGAGGTCAGGAGATCGAGACCATCCTGGACAAGGTGAAACTCCGTCTCTACTAAAAAATACAAAAAATTAGCCGGGCGTGGTGCGGGCGCCTGTAGTCCCAGCTACTCGGGAGGCTGAGGCAGGAGAATGGCATGAACCCAGGAGGCGGAGCTTGCAGCGAGCCAAGATCGCACCACTGCACTCCAGCCTGGGTGACAGAGTGAGACTCCATCTCAAAAAAAAAAAAAAAAAATCTCTCAGCTCACCTTTTCCTGGAGCTCAGGAGAGATCATTGACTACATTGAGTGTCCTTGCCCTAGATCCTATCAGACTCAGTGACACAGGAAAAAATAAATATAAGTGGTTAGTAAATGTTAGGAAAGGAGCTGGGTTGTAAGAAAAGTTAATAAAAAGTAGTGAAATACAAAGCAACCCGCATGAAAACTGGGAGGAGAGAAGGTGATATACCCACTGGCAAATAAGTTTGTCCAGTTTGATATAAAATATGGCCTATATCAAGTCAGAGAAAATAGCTAACTTTTAAATACCACCACCAAAAGCTAAGACATATGTCGGGGCAGGGGTGGGTGGGGAGCGGGACGACTCCCTCTGTGGGCTACATTATGGTTTTGTCTGTGCTTGGGAGTGCAAAGCTACACACAAAGATGGACACTGCTGGACAGTCAGATTCTAGAGAGGCATTGAGAAGACTATTTGATCCCAGGGGAAATTGTGGCTGTAAATCCAAAGAAACAGAGAGAAAACTGAGCTTGGATTCTGCTGTCCCATGATGTCATTTTTGCTGTAAATGAGAATGACTTGGAGTCGCCGCCCTGGAGTTAGCCCTCTTGCAGTAGTGCAGTGTCTGTGCTTGTGCGCATCCCTGCAGAAATGTAGTTGAATGAATGTAGATCATTCCAGCCCACATCTCTCTGGGTTATTTTCATCTCAAGTTGGGCCCTGTGAGGCTGCTTCCTCACTCATCATACACCCGTTTTCTTCTTCTTCACCTTCAATTTTTTTGACCCTACCATGTTGAAGTGAGCCCCATTCCTCCACTCCCAACCTTCCCATGAGCTCCCTCAAAAAATCCCCATTCCAAGCCCTGGCCTTTCCCCATCTGTCCAATGGACCCTTTTGCACATCAGGCAGGGGAGAAGACCGGAAACTCCTGCTTAAACTTTGGCTAGTGGGGAAAAATCAAGCAGAAAGACACCTTGTTTCTGCCTACATATGGGAGAGAAGAGAAAAGAACATCTCTCTTTCGGTGTGAAAGAGAGAAGGTGGTTCCAAGACAGGGAATATGATGGAGGAAGTATTCTATTCCATGAACTAAGACCGCCGCTAAGTGATTTGTGATTCACCATCCTCAATTCCTGGCAATAAAGTAGAAAATTTACTGTATTTCAGATATATGTTGGATTACGCAGGTTTCTGACGCTTAACAACTATTTATTACATCCTTTCACTGGGTAAATGTGTTCCAGATTTTATACAAAATGCTAATAAATCAGGGACTTCCACACTGAGAAAACTGGCACTATAAACACACCAACCAGCCCCGCCATTCATCAGCCACACATTGTGAAAGTTTACTCCTACAAATAAACCAGTTATTCATAAATCTGAAGTTAAATCCAGCTGGTGGAGGGCTTATTGCTCCTCACTACAGCATCACTCTTTAGAATCTTATTACTGTTTATCTGGCATGTTGTTATTTAGCTTTTCCCATTTAGGGCTCAGCTAATCATCTAGCTCACGAGCACTTGAAGGCAATGGACCACAGCTCCACTGCAAGGTCCCTGCAGCTGCCAGGACAGTGCCTTGCCTCTAGTGCAGCTGTCTATTCACTTACCGATTAATTTCTTCTTAAAGCCTTTAATCCGTCCATGATATATGTGGTGCAAAAACAAAATTCCTAGCATTTCCTTGTCTAGGCTCCCAGGTACTCACTCTGCATATTGGGACAAAAGGTAGTTATCCCACACGGAGCAGAACTCAGATGCAGGCCAGGCTGGCGCAGCCCTTCCAGACCCAGATAATCCCAACTCCAGAACTATGTACCTGCAGCCAACCAGGAGACAATACAAAACCAACTTGTGCAGGTGCCAACCAGGGTCCCTGCAGGAACCAGGGCAGCACAAAACGCTGGAGAAACCATGGTAGGGTCAGACTGAGCATGGAAGTTCCAGCCATTGACTGAAACAACCTGGGCAGGTACTCAGGTTACACAGCAATGTTCAGGGATTCTTGAAGGAGTCTAAGGAGTCTGGAGTGATGTGACGGGCACCTGTGCAGTGAGAATCTGGGAGCTGGTCATGGTGACTGGCCATTTTTGAGAATCTAGGCAGGTGGGAAGCACAGTGCAGGAAGCCCCAGGCACCCAACATGAGGTCTGCAGAGAGCATTCATGTGTTTCAGAAGTTCAGTGATGGCACACCAAGGGGAGAATGGCAGTGCCGTCCTTTGCCTCATCATCCATTCTGGCATTGTTGATGCTCAGGGCTCAGTGGGCCATGTTCATCCGGCCACTAATGCTCACCTGGTCATAGTTTTATTGGCTTCCAAGCCTGCGTATCTTTTTCACCGGCTGGGCTTTCAGCCCTAGTTCTTGGCTTGCATTAATCACAAATGCCTGTCCAATTAGATATTGCTGGTCCAGCAATGATTCTCAACCGTGGCTGCACATTGGAAACACCTGGGGAGCTCTTGCAACATTCTGATCCCAGGCTGCACCAATTAAATCAGAATCTCTGGTGGAAGGATCCAGACACCGATATATTTTTTTCATCTTACCAAATAATGCATGTAGGGTTGCCATATTTAGTAAAGAAGAAAACAGAATGCCAAGCTAAATTTGAATTTCAAATGAACAAAACAAGTAATTTTTTGTACAAGTATGTCCTGTGCACTATTTCAGTTTTTCCCAGGTTTAGATGTTTTTCTCATAATTACACCATGCTTACATGCTTTGGGAAGGAAGACCACAGAAGTATATCCCTTGCACTATTTGGGACATATTTATACTAAAAATATTATTTATTATTTATCTGAAATTTAATTTACATAGGATTACAGCATTTTATCTGCAAACCCTATAACAAGCAGCCAAATAGGAGAGTCACTGGAATGAAGGAGAGAGAGCAAGAGCAGAGATTAGAAGGATTAAGCTGCCCAGAAGCACTGCAGAAGACCTGGAGCTCAACAGCTGTTTTTTCTCAACATTTTACCAAACAGCACCTGAAGATATCTAAGGATTTAGAGCTGTAACGCACGTTTAAAAAAAAAAATCCTAGCAAAATGCTTTGCAGTCTGAATTTTTCAATGAATCAAAAGTTTGTCGATTTATATACTTAACAACACATCTAGGACACATTGTTTTTTTGTTTTTTTTTGAGACGGAGTCTCACTCTGTCCCCCAGGCTGGAGTGCCGTGGTGCGATCTCAGCTCACTGCAAGCTCCACCTCCAAAGTTCACACCATTCTCCTGCCTCAGCCTCCCGAGTAGCTGGGACTACAGACGCCCGCCACCACGCCCGGGTATTTTTTTTTTTTTTTTTTTGTATTTTTAGTATAGACGGGGTTTCACCATGTTAGTAAGGATGGTCTCTATCTCCTGACCTCGTGATCCGCCCGCCTCGGCCTCCCAAAGTGCTGGGATTACAGGCGTGAGCCACTGCGCCCAGCCATCTAGGACATAATTTAACGTCAATATTTAGGAATAAGAAATCCAGAATCTTTGCCCAAGGGAGCTGAATTTGGGAGTTCTGACTCGCTGAGCAGGGGAGGAGCAGGGGAGAACAGAGGGAGCGTCAGGGACTATCGATAATTCTGTAGTGCCTGTCATACCTTACAAACTTTATAAAGCCACACACACATATATGTATATACATATATGTTTACATATATGTATATACATATATATGTGCACATACATGTATACATATGTGTATATATACATATATACACACATATGTGTATACATATACATATATGTATACATATATATTTATCTTCCTCTTTCGAACTGATGACATATCAGTATAATTTTTTTCCTGTGAGTTTGAAGCAGTTGTAGAGATTTGGGTAAACTCCTCACAAATCTAGAGAGGATGTTGAATAGGAAAACCAACTCAACAATTCAACTTAACAAAAATCTATTTGATAAGACAAAGTATAAGATAAATATCTGTAAGTCCATACTGATATAAATAAATGATTGAGTACATAAATAAATGGAGAAGAACAGGCAAGTGTTCCATTCAGAAGAATTACAAATGCTTTGTATAGATGTGCACCCTCAAGAAGGACAAGCATTAATTCCCACTCCTTAAGGGTGAGTTCTTCAAAATAACTTCCTTCTGAAAGCACAGTAAGGAAAGGGGAAAAAACAGTAATGTTATAGGGGAGAAATCTGCCAATGCTGTATCAGCCAGGTTAACATCACTAAGGTTACCATCCATAGTGCTGAAGTCGTGTTGATAGTGTGACCCTGTAAAGTGATGGGATGAGAATGATGCTTTACCCCGAGGTCTTCCTCCACCAAATCCATAACACTTATCTAATAATGAGAAAAACCTCAGACACATTCCAATAGAGGGGTGTCCTACAAAATTCCCGACCAGTACTCCTCAAAACATGACAGTCATCAAGACCAAAGAATGTCTGAGAACCACAGCCAAGAGGAGTCTTAAATGTAAGGAAGTATCCTGGAAAAGATCTTGGAGCAGGAAAAGGACATTAGGTAAAAACTAAAGAAATCTGAATAAAGTATAGACTTTGATGATGTTTCAATGTTGGATCATTAATTATGGCAAATGTACCATGCCAATATCAGATAATAAAATAGGAAAATGGGTACAGGGTAGATGCATACTCTCTGTACTATCTTTACAACTTTTCTGTAAACCTAAAACTATTCTACAAGCTAAAAGCTTATTTTAAAAAATCTATTCGGCACATAGCATATGCTTATCCTGCTCTACTTCTGTCCTCTCATTGACTCATGAATTTGCTATTTCCAGAGAATAAGTCAACTGTATCGATGTCACTCTGGAAACAAAGGTTCCCTTGCACAGTGGAGCCATAGGGCATGACTGGGAGGGGAGAGCGGACAGGTACACAGAGCACACAGGGAGAACATGGCCAAGATTATAACCAAGTACAAGTCCCTGTGGGAACACAGAGAAAAATAGAAGAATTCTGGCTGTGGGGACCAGGGAGGAGCCCATGGAGGAGATGACCAGCATTTTCACTGGATCTGGGAGGATTCGTGTGATTTCAGCAGGCAGAGTTGGGCATCTGAATATCATTTAACCTAAGGAATAGTTGAAGAAACCAGAGGTATTAGATACAAGTGAAGATCTGAAATTGAGCAGTGACCTAAGAGCTGGCTTTGAATAATTGTGGGATGCTCAAATGGAGGAAGAAAGCATATCTGTGTGTCACTGCATTAAAAGAGAATAACAGAATGGACCAGCGAATAATTTCAGAAGGCAGATTTGAGCTTCACAAAAGAAAGATGTTTACAACAATTTAGCACCTAACTGAATTTTATTTGAAAAGAAAAAGAAACCCTCCCTTTGAAAAATCAGCATGGATCCAACAGACCAATGAGAAATACAGGGTGTCTATACTGAACCACAGATCTTACTACATTTACACTCTTTAAAAACATGATGACTAAGTCAGAATTTTAAATGTTTCAATGAATACTTTAATTATAAAAATATTAAATATAAATGGTGCATTATAGGCTATAAAAACAATATATGATGTTTCTTCTCAATGAGCAAGTGAAACATATGGAAAAGAAATTCAGCCAAAATGTATTCCAATAAGCATCAATCAATTGTGAAGTCTCATAAAAGAATAATGAGAAGGAAACCGAAGTTGGATGAATAACAACAGAATGGCCCACTGCTTTGATGACAAACTCCATAAAAGCGTGTCATGTAGTCATATGAGAATCTTGAGAGCAAGTCTGGCAGAGCAATTTAATGTCCATGTAAGTCAGTACATTCTACAGATATCTTAGGGAACAATATCTCATGGCCATCCAGTTAAGTACCATTGGCAGGCATATTTCATAACGATGACAAAGTCATTGATATGGGGGCAAAATGTATTGTGTCTTAGCCATTGTGTCACAGTAAGGCTGTGATGTATTCTAAGCACAGGCCTTGCCACCGCTCCTTGCACAAAAGGCACTAACTCATTTTTCCAATGAATTAACACAGAGTCCCTCTCCCAGAGATAGTGTAAATCTGCTGACTTCTACATCCAGCTCATTTATCTCCTTCCCTTTCCTACAGGAGGGAGGGGAAGAGTTGGACACTGTTCCCCAGGCCAACTGCCTTGGGCCTCTGAGTCTAGTGAGTTCCATGAGGTTGTCAGTTCCAACGAGCAGGGAAGGTCTGGACATGTCAAGGTCCACTCATAGTTCAGTGTGATGAAGAACAAGATGCAATTGTTTGTTAGACAATCTTGAAGAAAGAAGACATAATTCTAGAATTACGTATGCCCATGTGAAAACATAATTCTAGAATTACCTATGCCCATGTGAGTTGAAGAAAATTGGTGTACAGCAGCGGTTCCCGACCAGGGGTGATTTTGCCTCCTTGGGAACATGGAGTAATGTTTGGGTTGCCACACCGTGAAGGAAGGAGTGTCGCTCCTGGCATCTGAGTAGAGGTGAGGGGTGCTGCAAAACATCCTACAATGCACAGGACCCCCCAGCACAATTATCCAACCTAAAATATCAACGACACTGAGGCTGGGGGATGCTGCTTATAGGACAAACATCCTACAATGCACAGGACCTCCCAGCACAATTATCCAACCGAAAATATCATTGACACTGAGGCTGGGAATGCTGCTTATAGGACAAACATCCTACAAAGCACAGGACCTCCCAGCACAATTATCCAACCTAAAACATCAATGATGCTGAGGCTGGGAATGCTGCTTATAGGACATCTCGGACTTGGGCTTGAAAGCCAAACAAAAAATATAGTTTCTCTGGACACTACTTTCTGCAAGTCACATTCTAAGCAGCTGTTTATTATTACATGGGTGTTTCCTCATTCCTCAGATTCAGGGAAGTTCTTTCCTGGCGGCAGCAACTTCCGTTCCCAGCAGCCACGGCCCCCTGCTCCATCTAGCAGGCAGCACCTGGGTGATGTTCCTCCAAGTGTGATCTGACTCAACCCCCGCCCATGCGAGCAGCACCTCCACCACATCTCAGCCCCATGGCATGACCAGGCTGTGCGTCCAGGGTAGGAAACACGGCGTAAGAACATCAGAAAATGAAAGACGTAAGTGAGCCAGCTCTGTCTCCAGAAAGGAACACTCTTGTGTTAAGTCCTGGAGACAAGACAGGAAAGATGAGTCTCAGATGCCAGACCGAGAAGTTCATGCTGTATCATGTAAACACTGCGAAGCCACGAGTCATTTCCAACAGGGGGAATAATACGGAGAAAAATGGCAATTTTACGAAGAGTAACTAAGATAGATTTATACTGTTTTGGGTCACACTTCCTTCCACCCACCCTCTCCTATTAACAAATATCCCAGGGAGATACAAATTATGTCTTTCCTTTAGTAACACTGAAATTTCAAATTTTAAAAGTTAAGAAAGAATATAGATTGATTTTTTTGTTTTTATTCATGGGAATTCATTAAAACAAATATGTTTTCTTCTCTTTACAGTTCATCATCATAATAACTAAATATGAAGTTTTCCCTTGTATCCAATTTAATAAAACTGCATTAGGAAATGCAACATGTGAAACAGTGCCATTAGAGTTGTGGTGATTAAATCACTCGTGGTACAAATAAAATGCCTCGCCTTAGGGAACAAATGTGCAGTCACAGTGCCCTGGTGATAACTAGACCAGATTTTCCCATTTGCTGGGAGACCCTCATTTTTAGTCAACGTTCAGTCACTTCTCTAATTTCTCCCTCTTAAATAATCTTATTTAATTCAGTTGAAATTACATTCCTTATCACCAATTATAATTTTTAATGTTGATATCTATTTCACAGATCACTTTTGAGCAGAAAAAGTTAAGACTACATACAACAGAAAGAGCATAAAATTATTTCAAAATGAAAGGAGGATCAGAGCAAGCTAAAAGTTTTGATTTATTTCAACAAACCCCTTTCAACCTATTGTCCAGGCATCTATCAGTTTCCAATGCATTAACATAGGAAACAAACCCACAGAATCTAATGTTCTCGTTGTAATAATTATGACTTTTATTCAGGAATTATCTGGTGGGAGATGATATGCATGATCCTGACATTCTGCATGCCAGGGCGTCCATATCACACCCGGGCTCCTACGTGGAGGGAAGGAGAGCCTCAAATTACCTGGTGAGCCACGGAAGTGGAAGCCAGGTGGGAATCTCATGCATTAAATCAGGATGGCATTTTATTTATCTTAGATCCTCTGTGCTATGCCGAAGTGTCTGAAAGAGATCAGTTCCTCAGTAAGTACAGATATATCACAAAAATAAAATATTTATGACTTAAGAAATGATTTGTGTATGCACCTATTTTTCCCTCAAATTGTAAATTCCTCAAGGCTATGTGGCCATCTCCCGTAGTGTTTGCTGGAGTGATCTGAATTTTAACCAAAAACTAATCCTTGAATAGAACAGAGTCTCGTTAATAAGGGCAACCTCTTACAACAGAGCTGAAAACTCAACAAGCCAGAAGCGCACATAAGTGGGTATTATGATTTCTTCTGACCGAAGATCTGGAGACAGCGCCAGAAAACTCACTTTTCTTTCTTTCTTTTTTTTTTTTTTTTGAGACGGAGTCTGGCTCTGTCGCCCAGGCTGGAGTGCAGTGGCGCGATCTCAGCTCACTGCAAGCTCCGCCTCCCGGGTTCACGCCATTCTCCTGTCTCAGCCTTCCGAGTAGCTGGGACTAGAGGCGCCCGCCACCATGCTCGGCTAATTTTTTGCATTTTTAGTAGAGACAGGGTTTCACCGTGTTAGCCAAGATGGTATCGATCTCCTGACCTCGTGATCCACCCCTCTCGGCCTCCCAAAGTGCTGGGATTACAGCCGTGAGCCACCGAGCCCGGCCTTTTTTTTTTTTTCTTTGAGACGGAGTCTTGCTCTGTCACCCAGGCTGGAGTGCAGTGGCGCGATCTTGGCTCACTGCAAGCTCCGCCTCCCGAGTTCACGCCAGTATCCTGCCTCAGCCTCCCGAGTAGCTGGGACTACAGGCGCCCACCACCACGCCCGGCTAATTTTTTTGTATTTTTAGTGGAGATGGGGTTTCACTGTATTAGCCAGGATGGTCTCATCTCCTGACCTCGTGATCCGCCCACCTCGGCCCCCCAAAGTGCTGGGATTACAGGCGTGAGCCACCGCGCCTGGCCAAAAACTCTTTTTTAATCCTAGTTGAAACTATTTCTAAATGTGCACTTGCAGTCTCCTTGCAGATTTAAGTCTGGAGGAGCCTAATTGTGTCTTTCTTTGGTAACACGTCTGCACAGTAATGTTCTTCAAGACAAGAGAGCAGAGATTTCTCCGTTCTCCTCCCACCCTCTCTCCTCCATCTACCTGACACAACATGAAGAAAGCTTTAACTGGCAAATGGGAAGGAGCAGATGGGTGAGGAATCCTATGAATTCAGGGGAAACACAGTAATAATGGAGTTCTAAACTTCCCACGACAGCCAACTGTGTTCAGCATTTTCCAAACTAAAATACAGGTATCTTGTTGGATGGCATTGGTGCTTGGTGGACAGAGTGAATTTCATTATTCATGGAGGTGGCTTCAGATCTGTGGATTGAGATGAAGTCAGATTTTTCTCGGCCTAAATTTGGGAATTGTGATCTGAAAAAGTCAAGTATAAATACAAGGACATCGGTTCTCTTCCCTGAGTATAGAAGCATTCTCAAGCCTATACATATATACACGTATTTATAAATACCTAGGCCAAAAATAAAAAGTCTCTCTGCACCCTGGAATTCCTTTTGGGTTTATCTTCTGTCACCTACCTATGAACTTTCTGGAAGAGTAGTCTAGTTCAGAGGTTTGGGTATTCCCTGAGAGAATTTCCAACAGCTATAATCTCTCTCACATGGTTTTAACATCTGAAAAATTTCATTACAAATTAAAATAGTTACAAGGAATATAATTCCTTCTGGTCATATTGACATTTATAAATAAACTATATATCACTCTTAAATGTATCCAATTAAACATAAATACCATATGGAATTCATGTTTACCTTCTTCTATTTAAAAAAAGGCATGAACAAGCCCTTTAACAATTAAAATACCAGTTCTTTTTTATTGATACATAATAGCTGTACGCATTTTCTGTGATAATTTAATACATTCATATAATCAAATCAAAGTAATTGGGATATCCATCACCTTAAATATTTATCTTTTCTTTATGATAGGGACATTTAGATTATTCTATTCTAGCTATTTTGAAATGTACAGTCGATTAATGTTAACTCTAGTCACTCTATTGATCTGAAATTGTATTTTCATTCCATTTCCTATGTGGCATTTAGCATTAATGTAATTTACTTTTATGCTTGAAAGTCTTTTATTTATAGCCCTATCATACTCTTCTGAGACAAATACATGAAGTAGACACAGATTGAAATGTATTGATTGTATTTTCTGTGACCATGGGCTCTAAGTGTTAAGAACTTTCCTTCTGGTTTACATTAATAGTACATGTATGATTAGACCATAATCAATCAGTCTGAACAACATAAACACAATCTACATTGCAACTAGCAGTTGTTAAACATAAAAAGTAAGTATTTAGTGGGAACACATCTCAATGAAGTGCATGGTGACTGCACTAAAGGAGATGTCAAATTTCCTTTGGTTGCCAGGAAGATTTTGTAGGCTGGGGCAATGTTCCACGAGAAGACTCTGGATGGGTCAGGGGGATTAGGAAAGTGGAGTAGGAAAGGAGAACCTTCAACCAGAAGTACCTTCTTTTGCAGGTGACTATTAAAAGGTATCCATTTTAGTACCTGCAGAAACTGAGGATAGGGAAGTTAATTTCCTGCAAATGATTTGTTCCTGTGTCTCCCATGAAAAGCCTCTGCAGATCCCCAGGGGATGCATATCCCAATTTGAGGACAACTGGTCTAAACCAAGGAATCCCCAGCAGCACGAGGTTTTCAATCCAATGCATTCTAGGAACAACATATTAGAACTTCTAGTTGAATTTATTTTTATCAAAAAATGAGATGGTAATTTTACTTTACTAATATTTAATATATTAGGATTGACACTGGCTCTATATGTTGGAAGGACTCTGGTTTTCTGAAGGAAAGAATGGAATTCCCACCACTTGTTCACTCTTAGCATTTTAACATAGTTGGCCTGTGCCCAATGAAGTGGATTAATACATATTATTATTTAGTTTAACTAAATATGAACATGAACAAGTAAGCTTAAAGAGATAGTTGAAAAGGAACCAAGGATTGAAGATAATTCTTGTAAGGCAAGCACAAGCAACTAACAAGAAGACGAAGCAGTAATGTTTCCCTGCCCTCGAAGCCCTGAGACTGTGCCAAGCCCAATTTCCCATCCATCTGCTCTCTACTAATTCCCAGTCCAAAAGCTCATCATCTCTTGTCAGGCTAACAGGAAAGCAGCTTAAGTGATTTCTACCTTCACATCCAGCTAGTTCGCACCATCCCTAACAGCAGACTCAGGTCCCTGACTCCGATCACTGACTTCCCTGTTCCACTACAGCGTTTGGTGGCTCCTAGCACAGAAAACAGCATGTTACCTTCTCACCACCTACCCAGGGGCCTCTGCAACCTGGTCACAGGTGATATTCCTAGAAGGTGGTCTCTTCCAACTGCCTAGGAATCACACTACCTGACCCAAGTGCACTCACTGGCCCCTCTGCTGGATGGGCATTTTATCATTTCTCCTCTGTCTGCAATTCTCCAACTCCTCCTACTCATTCTCAAATTCAGCTCAGGGCCTTACGTCCTAATCATTCAGCACACTGAAGTCATCAGAAGAGGATGTACACATATTTCCCGCTTCCCATCTGCACCCACATGTGCTGCCTTCCTGCTGGTCACTGCAGATGGAGTCCCCATGCTGCAATCTAAAGTCAGCCCTGCCCCTGTGCCCTAGATCCCATTTTTTTCTTGCCTACTCAAGTACAGTCATCCACTGTATAACAATGTTTCAGTCAAAAATGGACTTCATATATGACAGTGGTCCCGTAAGATCATTATCCTTTATATTTACTGTACCTTTTCTATGTTTAGATACACAAGTACTTACTATTGTGTTATAATTGCCTATAGTATTTAACACGCTAGATAGATTTATAGCCTAGGAGCAATAGGCTGTACTATACAGCCTAGGTGTGTAGTAGGCTATGCCATCTAGGTTTGTGTAAGTCTACTCTGTGATGTTCCCACAATGAAGAAATCACCTAACCATGCATTTCTCAGAATATGTCTCTGTGCTAAGTGATGCATGACTATATATTCTTCTAGCAATTTCTACCTCTCTCTCCTCCTTATCCCCTACACACACACACAGACACACATACACACACACACACAACCATTGCCATCAACGAAGATGCCCTTCATTTTTCTGATTATTTTTTGAAAAGTTTCAGTGGGTTTGGAACGGATGCTGTTGGCCCTCTGCCCTTACCTCTTCAGCGCACATGGACCCCACTTCCACCTGTCAGCAACTATTCTTCGGCCTAAGGCTTTCTTTTTCTGCCTGAATTTTGCCCCAACCCACCCACAGCAGGCCAAAAGTGCCAGTAAATTCACATTCCCTGGAACACCCTCCAACCAACAGCTGACAGGTGTTGGTATATAAACACCACATCTCCAATTCCCCTCTGCTGGGACAACACAGCAGGCATTGGGAGTGTCCTATTCCCAAAGCTTCCCTGCAGGATTGACCACCATCATCCAAAATGAGAGCTGGTGTGGCAAATCCTCCTTATGAGGAATGCTGCTTCCCTATTCCAACTCCCCACTCCTCTGCCCATGTGCCCTGAACATCCCAAATGAGCCCAGACGGGGATAGAATCCCAGTTCCCTCTCCAGATACTGTTCCAATTTCCCATTCCCCTTTACAACAAAACTCCTCAAAAGCATGGTCTCTTGTTGGTGCCTACAATTCCTGTCTTCCCACTCTCTCTTAAACCCACAGCAACCAGGCTTTCCCTTTCACGTCCCACTGAAATGGTTCTTGTTGAGGTAACAACGGCCGCTATGTTGCTGAATGCAGTGGTCCAATCTCAGGCCTCATCTTAGCTGGCCTGTCAGCAGCATGTGACTTAGATGATTCTTCCCAAAGCATTTTGTCCACTTGGCTTCCTAGACACCAGGGCTCCTGGTTTGCTGCCATCCTCACCGGACACATGTCCTCAGTCTTTTTTGTTGGTTGCTCATCTTGCTGACCTCTTAGCATTGGAACCCCCAGGGCTCAGTGCTCAGTCTTCTTTTCTCTACCTATACATCTACCTTTAAGTCTTTAAATACATTATAAACTCTGAAGACTGCCAGAATTTATATCTTCAGACACGATTCCCACTCGACATCCACATGGATCCCCAATAGATATCTCAAACATAACAGTTCCAAAACTGAACCAGTCTTCCAGCCCACCTGTAGTCTTTCCCACCTCAGCAGATGATAGCTCCCTCTCTTCCCAAGGCCCGCACTAAAACTCTTGGATTCAACTTTGGATTATGCCTTTTCTTACATGGAACAAATCCTGATCAGTTCTTCAGAATATATACAAAATGTGACCCCTTCCAATTCACCGTTATTCATTACCTGGATTATTCCAGCAGCCTCCTAAGCAGTTTCTCTATGTCCACCCTGGCCTCCTTAAAGTCTTTTCTCAACACGGCAGCCAGAATGATCTATTTATACTTAAGTCAGATCATGCCACTCTTCTGCTCAAAAACCGTCCAACAGCTCCTCTTCTCATTCAGAATAAAAGCCAAAACCCTATAATGGTCTTCGAGGCTCCACATAATTGAGCCTCTCTGATGTAATCTCCAGCTACTCTCATGCACTTGAACTTCATTCTAGCCACTGACCACCTTCCTTCTGTGAACACAACAGCCTGCTCCTGCCCCAAGGGTCTGCATTGGCTGTTCTTTCTGCCAGAGATGCTCTTCTATTCGATTTTGCTTCTCTTATACTATAATATGTACTTATTTATTCTGTTTACAATCTGTCTCTCCTGACTAGAATGTTGGTTTGTGTTTTCACAGCTACAGGAGAGCACCTGGAAAAAGATCTGATACAAAGCTAATATTCAATAATAAGAATATGGAGTGAATGACTTTCTCACCCTGTTTATTCCCAAACATCCCAATTTCTGGCTAAAATATATTACTCCACTGCCTCAAACATGCCCTCAAGCTGTTTACACTCTTGCCTTCACTCATGTAATTTTCTTTCTTTTTTTTTTTTTTTGAGATGGAGTCTCGCTCTGTCACCCAGGCTGTAGTGCAGTGGCGTGATCTCGGCTCACTGCAACCTCTGCCTCCCAGGTTCAAGCGATTCTCCTGCCTCAGCCTCTCAAGTAGCTGGTACTACAGGCACCCACCACCACGCCTGGCTAATTTTTTGTATTTTTTAGTAGAGACGGTGTTTCAGCGTGATAGCCAGGATGGCCTTGATCTCCTGACCTCGTGATCTGCCTGCCTTGGCCTCCCAAAGTGCTGGGATTACAGGCGTGAGCCACTGTGCCCAGCCCTCACTCATGTAATTTTCACTGTTGCTGAAAACCATCTCCTCATTAATACAGAATCCAAGTTCACATCCTTTGTGAAGGCCAGGCAGAAGTCATCTCTCTCCTTTTGGTTTCTAAAGTCCTTTTACTTTGTCTTTCTATTATGTATAACAAGCATTTATAACTGTTGTAAAGTCCTTAACAGCCTTATTTGCTGTGTCTTGAGTGTGTGTGTAGTTTTTGTTTGTTTTATACACAGCACCTAGAGCAGGTTCTAGTCTCTAGCAGGTATTGACAGATGTTTGAAGAAGCAGAGGCTCAGAAACTTAAGTGGCTTGCCCAATATCACTGAGCTACTTCAGACAGTTTTGAGACCTCCGGTTGAGTGTCCTAACTTTACATTCAGTGGCCTTTTTACCTCCAGCAGCTTACATATCTTATTACCTTCAAAAACATAACACACCACTAAAACATTTCCATTGCACAGGATGTCAATAACCATCATCTGGACCTCTCCAGTAGAAGGAAAGGACCTGAATTTTTTCTGTTTAACCTCAGAGAACCCATGAATCCCAAAGAACTTCCCAGAATTCCCAAACTTTAATATGCATACAAATCTCCTGGGCATTTGTTAAACCGCAGAATCTGCAGTAGATCTGGGACAAGGTCTAAGAAGCTACAAGTTCATAGTTAATGTCAATGCTATTGATGAGAGTGAAGTTATATACAACTATTCATTAAGCTCAATTCCCCAGTTTCCTTAAGGAACAAAGAAATTAAGGCAATGATTTACCATCTTGGCCATATGTTGGAATTACAAGGAAGCTTTAAAAACACCCACTGATGTCTGAGTACTGCCTCCTCAGATTCCAGTTTAGTTGGTCTGGGAAGCAGTCTGGACATTGGAATTTTTTAAAACTCTCAGATGAATCTAGTCTGCAGCAAGGCTAAAGACCACTGTTATAAGTGATCTGCTTTATGATTGCAGTGGGAATGCTGAGGACAGACATTCAGGCCACATATTCACTGGCCAATGCCCACCTGAGACCAGGATGGACTCAACTTCAGAACTGCTACTGCTCTGCCAACAGTGATGATAATTAAAAAAAAAAAAAGCTCTCTTGTACAGCTGCTATGTATCAGGCAGTGTTTTGAACACTTTATAAATATTATTTTATTAACCCCTCACAACATGCTGTAAAACTATTATTATCATTTCACAGATGAGGAAACTGAGGGATGGAGAGATCAATTAATTTGCCTAAGAACGTAATTCAAGATTACAACCCAAGTAATATGGCTCTTGGGCCCATGCATTTAACCAGGAAGCTCTACTGGCTCCCCACCAAGAATATTCCACAGGTCCTGTTAAAAGCTGAACTGTGGCCAGGCACGGTGGCTCACGCCTGCAATCCCAGCACTTTGGGAGGCCGAGGCGGGTGGAACACAAGGTCAGGAGATTGAGACCATCTTGGCTAACACAGTGAAACCCCATCTTTACTAAAAATACAAAAATTAGCCGGGTGTGGTGGCAGGCGCCTGTAGTCCCAGCTACTCGGGAGGCTGAGGCAGGAGAATGGCATGAACCTGGGAGGTGGAGCTTGCAGTGAGCGGAGATCGCACCACTGCACTCCAGCCTGTGCTACAGAGTGAGACTCCGTCTCTCAAAAAAAAAAAAAAACCAGTTATATGGCTGACGTAATAACGGAATCAGCCACTTTTTTTCCACATGCATCAGGCAGAGTGCAGAAGTACTGCAGATATCCCAAGTGTTCCACAACCCCCATCTGATCACTGACCTGCTGGGCTATTTGAAGAGGCTCTGATTGGTATCCCAAGCCCAGCCTTCTCTCCTCCAATTCTCCCTTCTCTCAGGGCTGATGGTGTCACCCTTCTTTTACAAATCTCCTATGGGTTCCCTTGGCTGCAGAGTATATGTGATGCCATAGCTCGACATCCAAGGTCTTCACAATGTGGCTGACCTCTTTTATGCCTCCTATCCTCCCCAACTCTTCCCCACTATCCTCCCTTCATCTACTCCCAAATGCAGACTCCATGCTCCAGCCAAAATGCACACTCACTGCCCACCACCATCCTAGAGTGCTCCTCCACGACCTCTCCTCTTCTTTAGTCAAAATCGCACTCTTCTTGCAAGACCCAACTCACACATGCCCCACCATATGAAACACAGAGCGCTGTATCTCATCAGCATCACTCTCTCCTCCCCTGTCCTCCAAGGCACCCTGTAGAGACCTCATGACCACACCTGTCACAGAAAGGCTTGGGATTCTAACAGTTGTTACATGTGAGCTCTCTAGGGACAAGGATGCATCATATTTCTCTCTGCTTCCTGGGCACCTGGAGCAGTGCCTCGCACAGGTGTTTGGTAAACTTTTATGGACCCAAATTTGCTAGGTATAATGCACTATTATGTCCCTGAAACACTGTCCTGTTGGAATGCCTGCGGAATGTTCAATGTAGCCTTTAATGAGAGTTGTATGAGCTATTTACTGTTTCAGTAATCAAATCTCAAAAATTACTAAAGCAGCCAAAACGCAAGATAAGAATATAAGCAAATTATCCAATAACCAAGACTTTTCCTCTCACTCTTGTAAGAGCTCTGAATTGATTATGGCACATCTCTTTTAGAACCTACAAACTGGCCCAAGGGGACAATGAACCCATTAAAAAATAGGAGAAAGGCAAGTGTTTATAAAGCCGTTCCAGCACAGGGCTGGACACATTTCACACCACGAATGCAAAATGTGTTCTCTCTAGAGATCATGCCATTTCTGAGTGTAGCCAAGGCTTGAATCCCTGCTTCCTTCCTTCACTTTGCATTTTCTCAATTTCAGGCCATTAAGAGCTGAGAAAGGGGTTCAAATATCACCAAATGCAAAATATACTGAAGAAGCGATTTACAATGATTTACATTCTCAAGAAACCCAGCCTCTGCTTTCCAAGGGACTTCTTCCAGGGTATTTGTCTGCCTGGCACCCTCCAGATTCCTTGGCCTTGACTAAATCAGTGCTGGCTGTCTGGAAGTGACCCCTCCTTCCCTGGCATTTCAGCAACTATAGCCAATTTTACCTTCTAGCTTTACCATGAGCTATTGTGTTTTTAACCTATCACAGAGGACAGGACAGCCTTAGAGATCTTTATGGTCCCCTCTGTGTTTAGCATCTAGTAACTAGTGAATATTTATTGAATTTAAAAGAAAAGAATGTATCTAGATGAGAAAGAGTTCTAAATTGTCATCATGCCTATAAGTCAAAAATCAGACTTTCCCCACACTGACAGGGCTCTGTTTCTTCAAACAGGCCAAAGAGCCCAGCCATAGATGAGGATCAGCAACAGGAATGATTATCAGAACATATATCAATGCACATTGCTTGTATATGATGGTTGCGTAAAAAAATCAATCAAATTCCAAAATATCAACGGTAGCTTTGAATATTTTGGTGGGACTTTGCCTTTATTTCCTCAGGGATAGCTTTGAGCTCAGCAGAGAGGAAGGGAAAAAGGATTTTGTTGGTTTTTTTGGGTCTCAGAGGTTTTTTTAGATCCCATACTCTTCTCAATGACTATGTAGCTAATTTTTTTTTCAATTTCTCCCAAATACTACAGGTGAATTTATACTTAGGCAAAAGGAAGCCAATAAGTGCCAGAAACTGTGCTGGGCTCCGGGGAAGGAGTTGGAAGGCTAGTGTTTGGAGTTTTCCAGGGGACAGAGGAGGAGGAAAACAATGAACACAAGGAAATGCTTTAAAATCTAGTTGAAAAGTACAGTGAAAAGGGCCGAAAAGAAGTGCAGATAAGCTCTCTTAGTCCAGTGGGAGAGAGGAGAGTGAAAGCAGTGTCAGGAAGGGGATTCCTCAAGGAAATGATATCTGGGCAGAGGGAAAGATAATTCTATATTCAAGTTCATTAGATCATCTGACCAAATCATTAAAAGAGAAATACAAAGAGAGAATAAACATATGGGGAAAACAACTAATTATACTGACAAATGTCAATCAAAGTATCAACAATATATTATTTATTTCAAATATGATATTAACAAAAATGAAGCTCTTTAGTGATGACCAGAGTTTGTGTGGATATGAGAAATGAACCCTCCTATACATTGGCAGTCAGGGTTTACATTAGGCAAACTGTTGTCAAGAATCATATGGTAATTTTCTGTTTCTGGCATTTGTTGTCTTTCTGGGGTAATGGATTAACAAGAGTGTGGGTTACATGGGTGTATGTGTTTGTCAGACTCATCAAACTGTATACATAAGATGTGTGCATTTCACTGCTTATAAAGTAAACTTCAGGTGGGGCACAGTGGCTCACACCTGTAATCCTAGCACTTTGGGAGGCCAAAGCAGGCAGATCACAAGGTCAGGGGATTAAGACCATCCTGGCCAACACGGTGAAACTCCTTCCCTACTAAAAATAGAAAAATTAGCTGGGCGTGGTGCTGTGTGCCCGTAGTCCCAGCTACTCGGGAGGCTGAGACAGGACAATGGTTTGAACCTGGGAGGAGGTTGCAGTGAGCTGATATTGTGCCACTGCACTCCAGCCTGGTGACAGAGCAAGACTCCATCTCAAAAAAAAAAAAAAGGTACTTCAATAATAAAAAATAAATAAATCATAAATTAATGAATTCACCAAGCTAAATGTACTTGGGCATTCACTACCACATTACTTGTAATAGCCAAAAGGTGCAGATAACTCAGGTGTTGGCAAATATGGACCTAGTAGAATAAACATGATGTATCTATTGAATGAAATATTAGGCAGTCAGTTAAAAGAATGGCAACTAGGAGGGTACACATAAACATCAAGCAGAGTAGTGTCTCTCAAGTGTAGCATGCATCAAATCACCCAGAGCGCTTGTTAAAAACACGGATTGCTGGGCCCCATCCCTAGAATGTCTCACTCAGTATGTTTATGATGGGACCCAGGAATTTGCATTTCCAATAAGTACCCAGGTGATACTGATGCTGTGGGTCCAGGGAGCACATTTTGAGAACCACCGCGTTAGAGAAATTCCTACTGGGTGTTACTTCCCCAGAATAGGCTCATAAAGCCTTCCTCCTCTCTCACTCCCTCTTCTTCCTCCTCATTATCCCATTCATCATCATCATCAACATCATCACTGCCATCACCACCATCACTATAGAGCAGGTGCAGGGAGAAGGCTTGTGCATACTAGCTGTGGCTCATGCACACATTCCTCTAATGGGAAGCCTTATCTGTCTCTTTCACAATCCCAAATGACTTTGTTTCTAACTAAGCTCTGAAATTACCTGTCTGTGCACAGCTTCCCCTTTGCATTGTAAATATCTTGAGTGTATGAATCTATTCTTTGTAACCATAGACCTGTGACAAGTACAGAGTCAACTGCCCTTTCTAGAAGACCTGCGCCCCAGCCAGTTGCCTGACAACCTGTCAGTCACTCCTTCCTGTGCCTAGGATGCAAGACCCACAGCTCTAACCTCACCTACAGGACCCTTCAGGGAGGGGCAGCCCCCTTAACAGCTTCTCCACTGGACTCAATTTGAGCTGCTCACCACACCCATCTCCTCTCAGAGCTTCCAGGGCTGCACGTTCTCATCTCCCCTTGGACAGTAATAACTGCCAGGCAGGGACCCTCCTTCCTGCCCTAGTCCTTTACTTTCATGTCTTAGCTTTAGACTTCAACTCCTCCAGGAGGCCTCCCATGATTGAGCCTCACTGTCCCACATATGCACATGCTAGTCCCCCTCTTGCAAAAAGTGTGTCGTATCACTTGACACACTAAATGTTACTTCAATTTGTGTGTCTGTCTGTCTTTCCCACTAAAACATAAACTCCATGAGGGCAAAGATCCCATCTTTTAGCTCACCATGGTATCCCAAGAGCTCAGTACTGATGCTCCACAGCCCTTTTTTAAAATAAGATAAAATAAATGCTTCCTCTTTTTTTTGAGATGGGATCTCACTCTGTTGCTGAAGCAGGAGTACAGTGGTGTGACCACAGCTCACTGCAGCCTCAACCTCCCAGTTTCTCAAGTGATCCTCCCACCTCAGCTTCCCAAGTGGCTGGAACTACAGGTGCATGCCATTGTACTTGACTAATTTTTGTATTTTATTATTATTATTATTATTATTATTATTATTATTATTATTATTATTCTAGAGCTGGAGTCTCACTATGTTGCCCAGGCTGGTCTCGAACTCCTGGGCTCAAGTGACCCACCCACCTCAACCTCCCAAAGTGCTGGGATTACAGGCGTGAGCCATGGTACCCAGCCAATAAATATTTCAAGAAGAAAAATCTGGCAATGAAATAAAAAACACATTAAAATCTTCAAATCGTGCCTAAGGATTCCTGATTAAGAGCCTACTTTCTACCTCTCCTGTAATCTTGATTCACAAATTTGATAGAGTATTTTTACAGACCAAAAGTTCTAATCTTTTGATTACTGATTAACATTAAGAGGCTTTGGCTGGTCAGTGTTGCAGGCTTTCACAGGCATCACAATAAAGTATAAGTCTTTTTCATTAACCCACAATGTATTTCAGACCCCTGGACAGTAGGACTGAGGAGATCCAATCTGGAATTTCCACGCCTTTGCCTTCACTCCCGTCTCTTTGGTGTTTGAACATCACATGGGGCCACCAAGCTCCTGCAGTCTGTGCACCTTGGATTCCTTCCTCTTCAGACCTCTGGTTTTAGATCAGAGGAACTAGAATCCCCTGAAACACTGCAGCAACTTACAAGGTCATACCACAAAGTAGGAACAGAGCAGATCAACTGCAGCCCCAGTCATCTGAATGGCAGGTTCTCTGCAACGTGTTCCCTGTCTCCTACCTTACGGTGAACATTTCTGAAAAAAGAAAATATCTAATTTGATATGTTCTGTATTACATTTCCATTTTCCTTTCATACAATGCAATTTACTTTCCTTTGGTTTTTAATGCCAATGTTTAATTCTTATAAATTCATTCTAATGGGTTTTTTTCCCCACTAAGTGATTAACAGCTGTGAGCTCTAGAGGGCTATGCTGTACGTAGACACCACATTTTGTTTATCCATTCACCCATATAGAGTTGGAGACTTGATTGGCTTCCACCTTTTGGTAATTGTGAATAGTGCTGCTATGAACGTGGGTCAAAGTATTATTTTTAAACTGCTAATTTCCACCAAGGCAGGTAAGAATCAATGCACCTCCATTTCAGTTGGGGATTTCAAGACAAGAGAAACACCTGATTGCCAAAGACTGCATTTTAGATGGAAAAGACTTCAAAAGGTTTCTCTCTTCCCATGACTCCCTTTAGATGGCTCCACCCTTCCTCCTATTCCAGCCTCCTGCATACGCCCCAATAACTGTGGGTTCCACCTTTTCCTCTGGCTCTCTCACACCTTCTATCAGAACTGTTCATTCAGGAATCTGTATTTCTGAAACCTAGACAGCCTCAGCTCCAGAGGGGCCTGAGGTGATGTAAGCAGTGGGGACGGCAGTGCCCAGAAGCTTTCAGACACAGCTGAGCAGCCACAGCTCCTGTGACTGCTGACACAGCCCAGGGCTCCTGTGTCATCTGTCCCTGCCTCTCTCCTGACACTTACTTCCAGTTAACTCCAACTAACTGATGACATCCAGTATCCAGTGACTAGGAATAACCTGAGCTATGGATTGGAAGCCAAGCAAAGGCTGTGTTTGTGTGGGGAGAAAGTGGTTGCCTGGAGAGGAAAAGCGATTGGGTGGCTTTTATTAAATTTCTTCTATTTTAGGAATAGAAAGATTAAAGGAAATAAATCATGACCTTCACAAAATCCTTCCTTATTATGTTGACATCCTATAATCCTATTACAAATTACAAACGAGGTGTTTGGGTGCAGAGCAGGCCTGGGCCCAGATCTGTGGATGGTGGTGCTCAGCTGCATCTCATGGTGCAGGCAGAGAGCAGCTTGTGTCCAGGCTCCTGGCCTTTTCCCTCTTGTTTCTTGATGCCTTGACTCCAGAGTGTAGGGCAAAGAGACCTTCAGATACAAGAAATGTTTGGATGCAACTGTCTTGGAAATCTTTCCTCAAATGCGCTGATGAAAGGAAAAAAATATATCTCATACTGCAGTGGCTGTGGGAACATGTCCTGGAGCCGCCATGTCAGCTGAAGAACAGAGATCATGGGGCTAGTGGGGGCCATGTGCAATTGTAAAACTGGATTGCAACATGCTCATCAGTGTTCCTCTGAACTGAAGAAAATGTGTAATTTTTTTCTATCTCATTGATAAATATTTCTAACACTTTCAACGTTAAATAGAATTGACAAGTGATGAGTGGAGTATGCGCTTCCGTTAGTTTTAATATTTTTTTGAGGGTAAGTTTTATGCCTATGTGAATTGCTGCTAATGTATTTATTTTAGGTTGTGAACTTCAGTCGTAAAAAATAATAAAAATTGTTATTTTCCAGGCTTCTGTTTATGATGAATTTGTCATTTATAGAAGACCCACTGGGAAACTGTAAGAGATATTTTATTTAGATTTTTGTGGAGGTATTACATATTCTTAAAACATTTTGGTCCTCAATCATTTTCAGGCTCAATAATTTTTTTAAAGCCAGCAAGAAAAGAAATGCAAAGATGCTGAAGGAAAAATCAGCAATACTATGGCCCAAAAGCTCCAGGAGAAATCCCCCATCTGGGCCTCAGATATGGTCATTGATATGGATGGGAGCTGGGGCTGGAAAGTCACCCCCTTCCAAGGCCTGGGGGCTGGACGCTGTCCCTTGTATAGGGAGGGTCCCAGTGCAGCCTGGGGAAGCTGTTCCATGAAAGACAGTCAGTCTCATCCAAGCTCAGGATCTGAAAGGTTTATGGGTTTCAAAATAAAAATGAGAAACTGAATAGACAATATTATGTCATGATTTTCAAACAGATATAAACTATAAAGAAGAGAATATTGCCTAGAGGCATTTAGGGGAAAAAGAGGAGTTTTTATTTCATGGGAGAAACATTTGTTCCCAAATGGGGTTTTTTTCCTGTGGGCCAGGCTAATATTGTGATTAAATTGTAATTTTTTTAAAAAAACAGGCAAAACGGCCGGGCGCAGTGGCTCCCGCCTGTAATCCCAGCACTTTGGGAGGCCGAGGCGGGCAGATCACGAGGTCAGGAGATCGAGACCATCCTGACTAACAAGGTGAAACCCCGTCTCTACTAAAAATACAAAAATTAGCCGGGCGTCGTGGTGGGCGCCTGTAGTCCCAGCTACTCGGGAGGCTGAGGCCGGAGAATGGCGTGAACCCGGGAGGTAGAGCGTGCAGTGAGCTGAGATCGCGCCACTGCACTCCAGCCTGGGTGACAGAGCAAGACTCCATATCAGAAAAACAAAAAACAAAACAAAACAAAACAAAAAAAAAAAACAGGCAAAACAATCATAATAGCAGATTCCTGTTTGGTTGTAATACACTTTCAAATAAGAGATACTTTCTTGGCATCTGTTACATGTTACAGCCCCTGGCAATGCTATTTTTCCGATGAAATTAGCCCTTTAAAACATTTGCATTAGGCCGGGCGCGGTTGCTCACGCCTGTAATCCCAGCACTTCGGGTGGCTGAGGAGAGCAGATCACAATATCAAAAGATTGAGACCATCTTGGCCAACATGGTGAAACCCCCTCTCTACTAAAAATATAAAAAATTAGCTGGGCGTGGTGGTGGGTGCCTGTAGGCCCAGCTACTTGGGAGGCTGAGGCAGGAGACTCGCTGGAACCCGGGAGGCAGAAGTTGCAGTGAGCCGAGATTGCGCCACTGCACTACAGCCTGAGCGACAGAGCGAGGCTCTGTCTCAAAAAAATAAAACAAAACAAAAAAACACTTGCATTAAACATTTTGCTAAACCATGATTTTTGGAGTTGAAATCACACAGAAGGAAGAAGAGAAGGAAGGGAGGGAGAAGAAGGAAGGGAGGGAGGAAGGGAGGGAGGAAGGGAGGTCTCTGACTATAAGCTTTAAAATTCTTCCTACAGGGTTTATTAAGGCTTACATTGTGACCAGCCAGTTTCCCTGGTAGTTTATCTTTTAGCTCTAAATAAACAAATGAGATTTAACTGAGCAACACTATTAACACTATCAGGCTCCGAGACCATAAGATTGTAGCCTCTAAGATCTCGTGGCAATTTAGAGATGATGGCCAGGAGGCAGCAAGGAGCTGGGCATGGCTATTCTTGGTCACAGCATCACAGACTGGGTCCTCAAAGATGCCAGCAGGAGCGGGCCCTGTGTCCTTGGGCAGTTTCTAGTCTGCCCAGCCCACATCACCAGCCAGGACCATGAGTACCATATGTCGGGGAGATGAGAGAGGGAGGTCGTGAGCCTTTCTGGAGTAGGACACAGAGATGTGTTGGTCCCAGAACTAATGCCTGTGTCCTCAGGAGCTGTGGGGTCTGTGTGCATGGAGGCTGAAGCCACAAGGATGGTGACTCTGGAGGTGTGTGTAGTTCCCTGCACCATTTCCAGGCTGGCTGCATAGCACCTGTGATCCAAGGAACTCCCTGGGATTGTCTATCATTATCTGACAAACTCATGCCATGGCTATCATTTTATTATTTGCCCATTCAACAAACATTTACAGAGCACCTGCTAAGTAGTTAATAAAACAAAGTCCTTACCCATGTGGAGCCTTCACTAGTGAATGCATTCATTTCATTTTTGAAGTCATTACCATCATGATTGTTACTGACACTCCCTAACCTGAGGATGCTGGTGTAAATTCTACATCTGAGTGAGGCGCTTGTGTGTCACTCACTGTTAAGTCAGAGGACCAGGAGCTCACGCACCCCTCCTAAGCAAGGCCAAGCCTCCACAGACAGCGGCTGTTTCCTCCATACCCACGTTACTTCCCGTTTCCCGTCTGTAAACCAGAGAGAATGTGCTGGTCAGGGAGGCACACAAGTTTCCCTCTGGTTTGGTGGGTAGAGTTTTCCGACAGGGCTGTAGTGAGAGAGAAGCTCGGGCTACACATCCAGCTTCTGTGGTCCAGCGTACTCCAGGGCAGGATGACCGCAGAGGATCACTTGGTACTGTCTTCCGTGAAGCTAGGGGAAATGTGTCACACTTCAGGCACAAACCCCAAATGTGAAGAGCCAGTGTAGAATTCATGAGGATTCAAAACACGAGGATCAGCCTTGGCCAATACACCCGTGACAGAAGTTCATTAATTCCTCCCCTTTGTGAGGCAGCCCTGGAGAAGGCAGACCCCTCACAGTGCTGAGTAAGCCAGCCAGAGAGGAGTACACATTCAAAGCATCAGAAGCAAAGTTGGGACTTCCCTATTCTGGCTTTGGTAAGAGCTGAGAACCAACAGGCGGCCCCCTGGCTGAGATAAGGCCTTTCTGCCAGGCGGCTGGTCAGCAGGACCACTCCTGCCCACCGCCCTTTCATCTTGGGTAGGACCAGCAGTGCTGGCCCTCGGGAGAGAAGGCAGGACCTTTAAATAGAGCATGTTGCGAAACACTCCGTCCCCTGCTCCTATAGACATTACCCAAAGCTTCTCCTACTGGGGTGGTCCATGAGGTTGCAGCCTGCTGAACCTGTGATTCACTAGCTCCTGAGGCTGTACTGCCCTCAAATACAGCAAAGTCGGAGCACAACAAAGCGCCGCACAGCGGAGAAGGCATTCTCTGCAGCCCGTTTTTCCCCCACAGCAAGAAGCAGCCCGAGTTCAGGCATAGCAGAGATCGCGGTTTTGCACTAAGAAATGTGTGAACAAACCCCAAGGCTTCCAGCCCTCAGCAAGATCCAGGACTGGGATTGATGGGCCCCAAAAGACCTGAAATCAGCAACCCTGCTAACAGCTGCTCCAGACCCCAGGGCGGCCGGGACCACTCTCTAAGCAATCTGCCTCTGCTCCGCTGGCTGGGTGCAGAGGGTATAAATCAGCACAATCTTTCACAAGCAGTTTCAAGTGCATATCAAGCACTATCGCGCTTCTCAAAGGCCCAAGAATGATACAATGGACTCTGGGGACTCGAGGGGAGGAGTAGGAGGAGGTTAAGGGATAAAAGACTACAAATATGGCGCAGTGTATACTGCTTAGGTGATATGTGCACCAAAATCTCACAAATCGCCACTAAAGAACTTACTCATGTGACCAATACCAGCGGTACCCCAATAACTTATGGAAAAATTAAAAAATAATAATAATTAAAAAATTTTTTTTTGAGACGGAGTCTCACTCTGTCACCCAGGCTGGAGTGCAGTGGCACGATCTCGGCTCACTGCAAGCTCCGCTTCCCGGGTTCATGTCATCCTCCTGCCTCAGCCTCCTGAGTAGCTGGGACTACAGAAGCCCGGCTAATTTTCTGTATTTTTACACGTCATTCTCCCGCCTCAGCCTCCCGAGTAGCTGGTACTACAGGTGCCCGCCACCGTGCCCAGCTAAATTTTTGTATTTTTAGTAGAGACAGGGTTTCACTGTGTTAGCCAGGATGGTCTCAATCTCCTGACCTCGTGATCTGCCGGCCTCAGCCTCCCAAAGTGCTGGGATTACAGGCGTGAGCCACCGCACCCAGCCAAAATTTTTTAAACATTTTTTATTATACTTTAAATTCTGGGATACATGTGCAGAATTTGCAAGTTTGTTACATAGGTATACGCATGCCATGGTCGTTTGCTGCACCCATCAATCCATCATCTACATTAGGTATTTCTCCTAGTGCTATCCCTCCCCTAGCTCCCACCCCCTGACAAGCCCTAGTGTGTGATTATTCCCCTCCCTGTGTCCATGTGTTCTCATTGTTCAACTCCCACTTATGAGTGAGAACATGAGGTGTTTGGTTTTCTGTTCTTGTGTCAGTTTGCTGAGAATGATGGTTTCCAGCTTCATCTATGCTCTTGCAAAGGACATGAACTCATCCTTTTTTATGGCTGCATAGTATTCCATAATTTTTTTTTTAAAGGGCTATCTTGCTTTTGTGCCCCTCAGCCCAGTGACCCCACTGGAGGGATGGTGAGTATGGTGGAGTGTGCTGCTGAGTGTGCAGTGACCATCCTTCCCCGGTTCTTACCATGAGTCATGACTTACATACACCCAGCCACTAGCTTGCTTCTCACTGAGGACCTTGTATGTAAAGCTTTATTTAATTGAAATTATGGCTTTTTGCATTGCTTAGTTTAGCCTAAATTAAGTGTTCCTGGGCAGTGGGTCTCATCAGGGGATGCCCTTTAGAATCACCAGGGAAGCTTTTAAAATATTTCTTTTCCTGGAACCCATTCTCCTAGAGATGATCATTCAATTTGTCTGGGGATGGAACCCAGGAATGTGAATTTTAAAAGCTGCCCAAGTATTCTGCGTAGCCAGGACTGAGTCCTTGTTTCATCTACAGTCAAGCAGCTGTGTTAAGGGCATTGGGGTCAGATCCAAGGAATGAAGCTCTGTGAGGCGAGCATCAATTTTCTCAACTATGAAGGGGAAAGAAATGGAAATGGTGGCATCCAGATATTAGGGTCATTGTGAGAGTGACATTAAATAATGCCTGTGCATTGCTGAGCTCAGTGCCCATCTTATAGGAAGTGTTCAGTAAAGGCTTGACAAATAATTACCATTTGTACTTAGGAACGTGAGTCATTTCTTTAGGGATAAGTTTAATAAGGATATTTCTATTCATAGAAATATTATCAGGACTAACTTAAGGTAAGGTTGTTTGACCTTCCCAGGGGCAGACAGTTCCTGAATGTGAACTGTTCTTTCTCAGAGCTGCCCACTGTGGATGGCCAAGTGATTGCAGTTGCTCTCTCTTTAAAATATGGTTGTTTTCTGTCAAGGCTACACACTGGAATCACCTTGAGTGTCTTTAAAAACATAATAATAAAGTGGGGACTGCCCCAACAGTGGAGTCAGGAGCTCATCAAATCCTCTCCCCAAAAAACAATAATGAAACTTGACAAAATTGTCAAAAAAGTATCATTTGAGGAGCCTGAATATCAGCCAACATCAATCAAATTGAGAAGCATTTATTCAAGAAAAACTACTAAATTTAAGGAATGGACAGTGGGAATCTGGGATCTTCCACAGCTCTACCCACGCAGAGCGTTTGGTGGAAACCAGCAACTTTGCTGCCAGAGGGCACTGCCTTGGTTTCAAGTGGAGCTCAGAAAATTCAAAACAGAAGCAATCTTGGTTTCAAATTAGCAGGGAAGACCAACAGTACAACTAGACTGAGATTGCAGCTGTGGGAGGGGCAAAGAAAAGAATGGCAAACTAGGAAGAAATTAACAGTGAGATCCAGGAACGGGCCAGCCATAGGGGACTTTGGTGAGCTCAGACAGTCCCTGATGGTCTGGAGGCATGCACATAGCTGGGTCCCTGAGCAGGAAACCAGAAAGAATACTAGCTGTCCACTTATCCATGGCTCACACTGAGGCCATGTGGATGCCCAAAAGAGACATGAGGAATGTGGCAAAAATCAAAAGCTGGAGAACATTTGTGGACTGCTTGAATTTTGAATGCATTCTTCAACCACACACAGAGCCATCAACAAACAGTGGAAGACTTACTGGCTCAAGATGTTTGAGCACAAACCATGACCTATCATTGGCTGCCCACGAAGCTGAGCAGACAGAAGGGCAACCCCTATAAAGCCAGGCTTAAAAATAAAAGCAAGAATGAAAAGTAAAAACTGAGCCTAGGCATTAGCAGTCACACACCTTAAGAAAGAAAGACTCCACAGATTAGCCCAAGCTAGTTACTAAACAAACAAGAACACGGTTTCAGCCAGGTGGGGTGTTGTGGCTCACACCTGTTAATTCCAGCACTTTGGGAGGCTGAGCGGGGAGGATTGCTTGAGACCAAGAGTTTGAGACCAGCCTGGGCAATGTATCGAGACCTCATCTCTACAAAAAAAAAAAATTAGTTTAAAAAAATTGGCCAGGGGGCCGGCTGCCGTGGCTCACGCCTGTAATCCCAGCACTTTGGGAGGCCCAGGTGGGTGGATCACGAGGTCAGGACATTGAGACCATCCTGGCTAACACGGTGAAACCCCGTCTCTACTAAAAATACAAAACATTAGCCAGGCGTGGTGGCGGGTGCCTGTAGTCCCAGCTACTCGGGAGGCTGAGGCAGGACAATGGCGTGACCCGGGAGGCAGAGCTTGAAGTGAGCCAAGAACGTGCCTGGGCGACACAGCGAGACTCTGTCTCAAAAAAAAAAAAAAAAAATTAGCCTGCCGTGGTGATATGCCCCTGTAGTCCTAGCTACTTGGGAGGCTGAGGTGAAAGAATCACTTGAGGCCAGTAGGTAGAGGCTGCAGTGAGCTATGATTGTGCCACTGCACACCAGCCTGGGCAACTGAGTGAGACCCTGTCTCTAAAAATAAATAATTTATTTTTATTTTTATTTTTTTAGACGGAGTCTCCCTCTGTCACCCAGGCTGGAGCACAGTGGCATGATATCGGCTCACTGCGACTTCCCCCTCCTGGATTTAAGCGATTGTCCTGCCTCAGCCTCGAGAGGCAGGAGATTACAGGCTTGGATGACAGGCACTGGCCACCACGCCCGTCTAATTTTTGTATTTTTAGTAGAGACACGGTTTCACCATGTTGGCCAGGCTGGTCTTGAACTCCTGACCTCAAGCGATCCACCTTCCTCGGCCTCCCAAAGTGCTGGGATTATAGGCATGAGCCACCGTGCCTGGCCTAAAAATAAATAAATTTTAACTAAAGAACACAATTTTATAACTCCCCATATTAATGTTGGGTACAGATCCTGCATCCTCAGAACCCAGCACGGTGCCCAGCACAATGCAGGTCTACAGAGAAAACGTTTGTTTAATAAAAATGAAATCATAAATGGTTCATCCCCGATGTCCACTCCACTAGGCAGCAGTTCCGGTTAAGGCTTGACCACCTCCCCTCTTCCCCAAGACCAGACCTGACACCGCCTTCTTTCTTTTCTTCAGCATCTCTCCCTCCCACACTCTTCTTTCAAATCCAGATAATTTATGGTTTTCATTTCCCTGCTTCTATTCAATTTTCCCTTAGAGTATGTCACCTCTGATTAATAATCCCTATTTGTCATCATTATTACCCATCTTACAAGATCCATTTCTCAACCATCACTTCTCATCCTCTTCATCTTGTCCTGCTTGAGAACACTTCCCTGATTTAAAAGCCATTTATTTACAAGATTTCATTTACAATTTTCTTCAGGTAGGGCAATGGATATGCACACTCTGATGATCTACATGTCCAGAAGTATGCATCTTTTGCCTTAACGGGCATAGGATTTCTGGATCCTGGTTCATTTCCCTCAGTGAGCTAAAAAGTCCAGCCAGATTTCTTTTCTCTTCTAAGTAACCTGTTCTTTCTCTTCAGAATCTTAGCCATTTTTTTCCTTTGTTCTTATAATTCAGAAATTTCACCAGGATATTTCCAGGTGAGTTTCTTTGGTTTTGTTTTTCATTAATTCTGCCCTGGGGATCAGTGGTTTTATTCAACCTAAATCAAGATTTTCTTAGGTTAGAAAAAGTTGCTCCTGGCCAGGCACAGTGGCTCACACCTGTAATCCCAGCACTTTGGGAGGCCAAGGTGGGTGGATCACGAGGTCAAGAGATCGAGACCATACAGGGTGAAACCCCGTCTCTACCAAAAATACAAAAAATTAGCTGGGTGTGGTGGCGGGCGCCTGTAGTCCCAGCTACTCGGGAGGCTGAGGCAGGAGAATGGTGTGAACCCAGGAGGCAGAGTTTGCAGTGAGCGGAGATGGTGCCACTGCACTCCAGTCTGGGTGACAGAGTGAGTCTCCGTCTCAAGAAAAAAAAAAGGAAAAAGAAAAAGAGAATGTTGCTCCTAATATATGCTGAACAATCACTTTTCTTCCATCTGTTCCTTTTTCACCTTCTGACTCTCCCACTACTCACATGGTATCATAGGATCTAAATTTTCATTCATGCTTTCCTTCTTATCATGACTCAGTTTCAGCCTCCAGAATAGCTCTTTGGACCTCCTGAGTTACCACGCTCTTTATTTGATTTGTATACTAATTTCTTTATGATTCCAGAAATCATGTTTTGTGAATGCCAGATGTTTTCTGCAGTTGTGTCTCCTTGAGCGGTCTTGTTACTCTTTTGCACAGAGTCTCCTCAGACTCTGGTAGCTGGCCACCTGTCCCATGGACAGGCGGCTTCACTGTGTCTGTGTCAGAATTGACTAGCAGCAGCTGTAGTTAGAAAGGAATGGTTGGGATTTGCATTTAAAACGCATGTTCAAAGCAAGCACACAGCTCTTACCTAGCTTGGAAGCTGGGGGCGATAACAGCAGCGGGCTGAAGTTGGGACAACCTTTGGCAGGGTTGCTGAATGGGCTTACTCAGCTTGATCTTTCTCCCACAGGCTGCTGAGTCCATTTGAATAGGCTATTACTTCATTTGGTGGACTAGTCCTCTGCCTCTACAAACACCAGGCTATTTGTGCCCCAGAATGTAGCAGACCAACGCTGCCTTCTAGTGGCTTCATGGCCCCAGGAACCAAGCATTTATCCAACCCTGACAACCCCCCTTACCCCAGCATCACTGACGTCCTGCCAGTCCTTGGGTTGATGGGCTCCACTCACCTGGGAATATCTCATTTGCCCCTATTTTTTCTTACATGCCTTCAGGGATATGAAATATAACTGAAAATTGTACACTATCATCTCTCTAAAAATCTTTTATTAACTTATATGTTCACAGCCTAATGTGGTAGCATTTTTCATTTATTTATTTATTTATTTATTTATTTATTTATTTACTTACTTACTTACTTATTATGAGACAGAGTCTTGGTCTGTCGCCCAGGCTGGAGTGCAGTGGCGCGATCTCGGCTCACTGCAAGCTCCGCCTCCCGGGTTCAGGCCATTCTCCTGCCTCAGCCTCCGGAGCAGCTGGGACTACAGGCGCCCGCCACCACGCCCGGCTGATGTTTTTGTATTTTTAATAGAGACGGGGTCTCACCGTGTTAGCCAGGATCATTTATTTCTTTCTAGGGTCAAAGCTATGGACTTTTTTTCCCTCTTTCTCTTTATTGTTTTTCCAATCACAAAAGCAATATATGCCTAACAAAAGACAAAGCAATACACTTTTTTACAAAGAAAATATTAAAATTCTCCTATTTGCCCATACCTTTGAGATAATCATCATTAACAAACTTGGAATAGAAACATTAACTTTCGCCAGGTGCGGTGGCTCACGCCTGTAATCCCAGCACTTTGGGAGGCTGAGGTGGGAGGATCACAAGGTCAGGAGATCGAGACCATCCTGGCTAACACGGTGAAACCCCGTCTCTACTAAAAATACAAAAAATTAGCCAGGCGTGGTGGCGGGCGCCTGTAATCCCAGCTACTCGGGAGGCTGAGGCAGGAGAATGGCTTGAACTCGGGAGGCGGAGCTTGCATTGAGCCAAGATCGCACCACTGCACTCCAGCCTGGACAACAGAGGAAGACTCCGTCTCAAAAAAAAAAACAAAAAGAAACATTAACTTTCAATTTTTATACACATATACACATTTCATATATATATATAATGTATATATATCATTCATATTGATGTGCATATATTTTCATTTTACCAAGGCAAGTTCGTGCAACTCATATACACATGAATATCCCACGACTTGTTTTATTTTTAGTTGAGAAGTAATAATTGTACATATTTATGGGATGTAGAGTGATATTACACATGTATACAATGTGTAATGATCAAATCAGGGCAATTAGCATATCTATCACCTTGAATATTTATCACTTCTTTGTGTTGTGAACATTCAAAATCCTCCCCAAAATAAGATGTTTTATTTGGTAATCTCTAAGCCTCTTCTAGTCCTAATGTAATAATTCTATCATGTTGTTGCCCTAACATCTGTGTAAGGGTGATGGGAATAAGCAAGGTAATAGGAATAATAAGCCAAATGGTTCTTACTCAGAGAAGGGGCTGATCCTCTGTCTTTCCAGCCCTAGAGCTGGGCCAAACCACTAGGAGGGCCTGGGCGCCAAACAGAACCCTCAACTTGATATTATGAGATCTGTTTTCTATCACCCTCTTCCTAGGTCTCATCTGTTAGGGAAAGGTGAAAGTCAGTGCCAGTGAGACTCAGAGGCAGCTGGGAGTTGTGGAGCTACAAGCATTAGGCTTTGAACTGTTTTATGGCCTTAAACATACCCCTTGGTGGCCGGGCACGGTGGCTCACGCCTGTAATCCCAGCACTTTTGCAGGTGGATCACGAGGTCAAGAGATGAAGACCATCCTGGCTAACATGGTGAAACCCCATCTCTACTGAAAATACAGTAAAATTAGCCAGGCATGGTGGCGGGCGCTTCTAGTCCCAGGTACTCAGGAGGCTGAGGCAGGAGAATGGCGTGAACCCGGGAGGCAGAGCTTTCAGTGAGTGGAGATCGTGCCACGGTACTCCAGCCTGGGCGACAGAGCGAGACTCTGTCTCAAAAAAAAAAAAAAAACAAAAACAAAAAACAAAAACCCCTTAGCTACAGGCCCACTTGACATGTCTGATCTTGCTGTATCAACACATTGTAAGTCTGCATAACTCCTTTCACCAATGTCCTGTCATTAGACATCGGTTGGTTTGCAATTCTTTGCTATGATGAACAATGCTGTCCTGACCACCCTTAGACGTATAACCATATCCACTTACTGATCAAGTTCTGTAGGATCAATTGCTGGTGATGAGACTCCAATCTTAACTTGCTATGTAAAATATGGATACATATTGCCAAGTTACCCTCTGAAAAAATAGTTTCTTTAATTACAAAAGAGTGAAAGAATAATGGGCTACAGCCTTTCTGGAGGGCTATCTGATGTCATTGCCCAAAATGTGAGGGGCCACACTCATTGATGCAGCAATTCCACTTTGGGCAGTTGGTCCTACAGAAATAATTGCACCAGAAACTGTTTACTGAGGAAGCTTCGGGGCCACTCACTTGTATGAACCTGTTAAAAGAAAAAAAACTTTAGACAAATTAAATTTAATACAGTTTAACTGAGCAAAGAATGATTCACAGATGGCGCAGCTCCCCCACCACTCCCTACAAGTCCCTCCGAACCAGAATAGGTTCAGAGCAGCTGTGGTGCTGCACGTGGTCAAAGAGGATTTATGGATGGAAAGCAGAAGTGAAGCACAGAAACAGCTGGGTTGGTCACAGCTTGGTGTTTGCCTTATTTGAACATGGTTTGAACATTGGCCGTCTGTGATTTGCCGAAACAAAGTGATTGGTACAAGAGTAGTTCACAATCGGTTGACACACCCGGTTAGTAAACAGGTCACTGTATATGAAGAAATATTTAGGTCCAATTTAAAATAAGTAAGGAGACAGCTTTAGACTAAACTTATTTTAACACATCACAGCTACTTTACATTTTTTATTACCAAAAGAATGACTCTCTCATATATGCCACAACATGAATGAACCTTGAAAATATTCTGCTAAGCAAAAGAAGCCAGAAACTAAAGGTCACATATTTTATGATTCCATGTATATGAAATATCCAGAACAGGTAAATCCATAGAGACGGAAGGCAGATTAGTGATTGCCAGGGACTGGGGGGAGAAGGGAATGGGGACTGACTGTTTAACGGGTGCAAGGCTTCCTTTGGGGATGATGGAAATGTTGGGGAATCATATAGTGATGATAGTTACACAACATTGTGAATGTACCAAACACCACTGAATTGTACACTTTAAAATGGATAAAATGGTGAATTTTATGTTATGCATATATTGTCACAGTAAAAGTAATTGATTAATTAATGTTTTTGAGATGGGGTCTCATTCTGTCTCCAGGCTGGAGTGCAATGGCTCGATCTCTGCTCACTGCAACCTCCGCCTCACGGGTTCAAGCAATTCTCCTGCCTCAACCTCCCGAGTACCTGGGATTACAGGCATGTGCCACCACACCCAGCTAATTTTTGTATTTTTAGTAGAGACAGGGTTTCACCATGTTGGACAGGATGGTCTTGATCTTTTGACCTCGTGATCTGCCCGCCTCGGCCTCCCAAAGTGCTGGGATAACAGGCGTGAGCCACTGCACCCGGATGATTAATTCATATTTTAAAAAGGGCAGTGGGCCAGATTTGGCCTGAGGGCCACAGTTGCTGCTCCCAGGTCTGTAGCCACGCTGCTGATCTGTGTGATGGCAGGTTCCTTAGTCTCGCTGTGCCTCAGAAGGTTGTGTGAGGATGAGAACAGTTAATACTTACAAAGGGCTTAAAGTAGTGTTTGGAACAGGACATATGCCAGAGATGCTCGGTGTTATCATTACTGTTGTTGTTAATAGTACACCTCTTAGAGTCATGGAGCCCTTTGAGGATTTAAGGAAAATTATGAACCTTCTAAGAAAAAACAATGCGCCTATGCACACATGAGAAAGTTCCACAAGGTTACAAGCCCAGGCAGAGCCAGGGGCCTAACTTCGAACGCCTAGATATCTGTGTCACCCAGCTGACACCATCAACAGGATTTAGTGGCTGAGAGAGAAAAGAGGCCCCAGGAGTCTCCACCTGGGAAGGCACAGCCATCAGGAGGAGGCCAGAGGAAACAGAAATGAAGGTTGAGGGGGTGCCTGAGAAGAGGACAGGAGGGTCTCAGAGTCAGACTCTGCCCAGGTGGTGGTTTATCTAGACACTGCTATCGCCACGTTCCCCTGACCATTCACAGTGGCCAGCTGCACCCAGGACACAGCAGGCTGGGGGGCAGGGCTGCTGGCACCCTTTGCCTTAGACAGAGCTAGCGTAACAGTGAGGTGACAGCGATATGGAAATGCCATCCAGGAGGGCCTTCCAGCTGTTATCCAGACCACATCAACTCTATTGTCTTATTTTCCATATTCTGTATGCACTGGCATTTGGAGCCCTGATCCTGGAGAACCTGCCCCTCCAGGGAAAGCTAATTCCTGGAGATAGCACGTGATTCCCTGCAAGCACCCCTGTGATATGCAAGTCAAGCAGTCCAGAGCCCACACCCCACTATCTCCTTCCCCAAACTCTCCACACCAAGCCAGTATTTCCTTGAAGCCACCCAGGACCAGGAACCAGGCAATAAAGACCACCTATAGCCCAGAGCCCACCAAAGTTATTCAGACTTGTCAATCCTAAGGTCACCATACCCATCCCTTCCTGCAAAAATCCCAAAAAAGGCTCTGGGCCACACTGTCCCCTCTCGCCTCTCTCTGCCTCCTGACCAACCCTGGTGCTTGCCGCATGCCCCTGCATGGCACGATGGCCATACCTCTTCTTCCTAGGGATTTGTAAATATGAACTTCTTCCCTCATGACAGTCATTTCTGCACCTGCATGTCTTACTACACTTGATTAAAACAAATCCCAGGTACAGATTTTAATACACATACCTCACAGCTATACTGGAACTGGTCATCACACACACAAAGGAATTGGACCTCAGACTAGCTCCATGATGATGGGAATAAAGGGCTGGATGGTCAAGTGCTATCCACATATCACACGTGTCCAGGCCATGGCCAATAAGCCACTGGTATTATATCTTGCAATGCAAGATGTGAAAACAGGAAGTTTGGAATGAAACATCCAGCAACAGACCTCCAATTCTCTATTTACTGGTTCCTGTTTCTTCCCTCCCCACACAGGCCTGTAGGTACATCATTGTCACCCCCTTCTCACCCCACCAGACCCTCTACTTCCAGAAGGAATCTTCCTGGGGCTCATCTGTGAATGTAGATTGGAGCTGGAAATTCCCAGGGTTCTGTACTCAGGAGAAGGGTTAGGTTTCTAGTATACAGCAGTGCCTATAACTGGGGAGGCTTTCCTTGGCCTGTTTGGCAGATAACGTTTTTAAATAAATATAGACCTGATTATCTTCTACAAGATATTTTGTCCGTCTGTGCTGTTTCTTTTTTTCTCTCCTTTACATCTAATCTTTTGGGTCCCAGAGTCCACTTGGTATGTACACCTCTACTAAGTGTACAAGATGCTCAGTAACCCCTGGGGCTCCCCTTCTCTTTTGGGGGGCAACATCAGGAAGGAAAAAAAATAAAATTCAAAAAGTGAAGTGGCATAAGTTCCCTGTTTCAAAATAAGGAGAAAGAAGAAATGCTCAGGGTAGTAATAACTGTATTGATGATAATGGTAATAATAGCTTCCATTGAGTAAGTGTGCTTTTGTCCTAAAAGCTATGTGGGGGAGCATCCCTGCTTAAATTCTTGAAACCAGCTCCCCTTACCTGGGTTCCCCGCTCTGCTCCTCCACCCATTGGGACCCTGGGCCAAGGGCAGCTCTTGCAACCTCTGCTCTTCCTTCCAGAAGTAGGGTCTTGCAGGGGCTCTGACCTGAACACATGTTCTATTGTCTCTTCCTCTTTCAGATAAACTCCTTGTATTGGTAGGGGAATGAATAGTGGAAGTGCTTGGGGCTTGGGCAGAGACATGTGCTGAACATCTCATGTTAGTAAGAGCTTGAGTCAGACAGCTTGGGTTCAAATCCTAATTCTGCCGCTTCCTAGCCATGCGGCCTCTGTCTTCCCGATCAAATCAAAGACAAAGTCAAGATCAAAATGTGGACATCCCTATACTTATAGATTAAAACCTTAGTTGAACTAGGAAGAGCATAAATGCTCATTCCTTAAAGTGGAACAAACTGTTAATTGTGCAAGATTCTATATTAGTAGATTAAGTAAGTGTTTACAGAATTGCTATAAGCCAAGTGGAGTAACACCACATAAGAAATAGTTTGATAACCTTTCTTCTGGAATCTTGCTAATGGCTTCAATAAAGGCTGAGGCATCACATGTAGCCAAAATAACTTTCACAGGAGAGAAAGAAAAGGAGGAAAGAGGGAGGAAGGGAGGGAGGTAAATAAGGAGGAAGGAAGGAAGGAAGGGAGGGAGGGAGGGAGGAAGGGAGGGATGAAGGAAGGGAAACTAATACCTAGTGATCTGTTAGCTGCTAATTATTCAAGTTTCTCTATATTTTCTTAAGTGGAAATATACAAATATGTATATAACTTCACTTCTGTGATTTCAGTATACTCCTTAGAAACATTTTTGTTGAGTTTTTTCTCTTTAAATTGTTGATTTTATATAGGTGGGACCCTGCATGATAGTTTCAGAATTAACTCCTCCCTTTCCTTACCAAAAAAACAACTTCATCTATAAAATTTGGTTCTGCTATTAAATAAGGCATCCAGCTTAATGTAAATGGGCTTATTAAAACACTTTCACAGACTCAACGTTAAATATCACTTCAGCAGGATAACATCTGAACATCAATATTAGATGAGCTTGACATGTATAATGTAAGTTATAAATTTATACTCCACTGAACCAAGTAATAGGTGTGCAATTAGTAGCATAGTTAAAGGATTTGATAAAAACCAAAGCTATTTTTGTTATCAGATGAGTGAGGATTCTAAATGTTTTTCCTAAGGACAAAATGTGCTCCTCCATCATGGGATAAGAGCCACTCTAAAATGAGAAGTTGATCTCACTTGGATGCATTTTATTGGAAAACACTCACCGGGGTCAATTCCTGCTCCAACTGGTAGAGAACTCAGCAGACCATGATATGTCATCACCAGATTCCATTCAAGGATTAATGGCTCCAAAGAACCAGATGCCTCTCTAAGTCTTCCTGTAATGTTACACCCAAGTGTAACTCATCCCACCATTCCAGTCTCCTTTACATACCAAGGTGCAGAGACTGGCTTTTCACAAGTCACAGGGGAATAGGGCACATGGATAATCCAGCCTATGCTCTAAATCATCTCTCTTGGTTCAGGCCAAGTCATAGTACTCGTGGGACCTGCCAAAACAGAAGCTCGCCTTCTCTGGGGAGGGTGGGGTAAGTACGAGATGGGATTTGTTTAGAGCCATCTCTCACCACGAGGGAAGGCTACAATGTCCGTGGAAAGATATTGTCTGGTTCTGGTACTAATTTGGCTCAAATGACCTTGAAAGGTTAAAGGATTTCTGTAACTTCTCCACTCCATATATAGGGGCTGCAACAATGTGATTTCAGGACAGCATCTGTGGCCTTCCTGAGCCGGACCTGAGGAATCAAGAGCAGGCCCGGGAGTCTTGCCCTCCTTTGCACCCTAGCCGGGTATCAGTCCACCTGCAAATTCATCTTTAAGGTACAGTACATTGAGCTTGTGTTGTCAAGTGTGGGAACATCTTGCAACTTGGGCTGAAAATTGAAACAGATGTCACCCCTTATATGTGTGTCCTTTATTGACCACTTGAATTCATTTTCTCTTCACCTTGAACACCTACGCTGTACCAGTTGGGAATAACAGATGGTCCAGTAGATTTTTTTCCATCTCTGATGTTTTTCCATCTTTTCCTAAATGACAATGATGCAGAAATTTCATGTTAAAGAGTGTGGAAAAAGCAAGAAATTCGGGTAAATCTCACAGAGCAAGGCTCCTTGGAGATTAACCAAAATAAAGATATGTATCATGTTGGTTGATGGATAATTTAGTCCCAAGGAAATGTTCATTGTAGATGCTGGATCATGGAAGCTTCTCAGGAAGCTGATGGTGGGGGGATTAATCATGAATTTGGGGTTTTTACTTGGCTAACCTGAGACCTGGGAAATTCAACTGTAGAATTCCCTTTCGTCTGAGTTGATACAGTTGACTCTTCCCTAGCCCCTCATCAGATAGACTCAAGTGCATGAGCCTCACACAAAGTCAAGCTTCAATAAATGTTATTTGATTAAATTGATATTTAATTTAAATTTTATTATAAAAGTGAGTTCTAGCACTCTTTAAGTGTAAGTTAATTAGAAAAGTAAACTTAAGAACTGCTGTTGGAATTATGACTTTTCCAAATTGGTAACATTTTACTGAAAATAAAACTAATCCTCTCAATAGATGTACACTGTAGAAAAAACTACTTTTGCTGGGGGTGGGGGGGATGCAGAGAAACAGAATTGCTTATTTATCAAAGAACAGTCTCCTTTTGCTAAAGCCTAATTATTGATATTTGCCCTTCACATATGTGCAAAGCAACTAGATACCCTCATTTGAAGGTGAAAAAACTGAAACACAAAGCCTCTGTAATTTTGAAGATACAGATTATTCCCTTGAACTTGAGGCTGATGATTTTTTCCTGACTATTACCAGACGGACCTGAATGAACCTGTAGATCAAACACCTCAACTCACAGATGAGAAGACTTATGTATCTTTTCCAAACTCTTTTTAAAAAAATAACTTTTCAAAAAAGTGAATGAAATTCATAAAATAAAAAGCATCAAACATGTATTTTAGAAATAACTGTATGTTAGTATTAATATGGTAACTCTAAGCCAAATAGCATTCAAAGCAAATAGGATAAACAAATATTAATTGACCATTTAAAATAACTATCTACAGTTAGGACTTTGAACATTTTTTTTACTTATCTCAAACTATATATATGTCCTATTAGCATAAGAATGCAATGAAACTGATTAATGTTTATTTAAATTATAATTATTTTTTATTTTTGATGCAAAATTGAACTGAGAAATGTATTGGTTACTTCTCTATGGGCCCTGCCATGACTCATCAATTCATTAATTCAGCACGTATTTTTTTGAGTTAGAAAAGCCAATTGTTTTCCAGGGTCTGTCTTAAGGTGGTCCATTCAGATATGTTCTCCTGAGTCCAAGACCTAAACCTGTGCTTGTCTTTTCATTAAGAGGTGAATACATTGACAGCCCATACCGTTATGTCATTGAGACTGGAAGGACCTCTACAGAAGAATTTCTGCTAAGTCCACAAACATTCCAACACTTCCGTGACAGCAGAAGGCAATATGGAATTATGCTGTAAACATTTCAGGGTACATGGACTTTGACCTGCAATTATACTTCTAGGAGTTTATGCTACAGATATACTTACAGATGTGAACAAAACATGATTTACTCTGGACTTTTTTGTAATAGACCCAAGCAGGAATTAATTCAAATGTCCATCCATGCTAGAATGGTTAATTACGGCATATCCATAAACAGATTACTACACAACCATGAAAAACAATGTATGCTGACAAGCAAATATTTTCTTAGTTGAAAAAGGCAAAATGCAAAACAGTGTTTATTGTATTGCCCTGCTTGAAAAAACAATATTTTGTAGACATACGTACGCATATATATGCTTCCAATAAGATGGAAATACAAATATGACATCATTAACAGTCGGTGTCTTTGGGAAGTGTTGCTGACTGCAGTAAAGTAAAATGGGAAACACTTCTTTATTTCATATCCTTCAGTGCTTTTTGAAATATTTTACCATGTGCAGAAAACGACATTCACATTTTTAAAAACAGAGTCTTAAAGGAGCATCTTTGCTAACAGTGTAAAACTTTGTAACTCTTGGCCGGGAGCAGTGGCTCACGCTTGTAATCCCAGCACTTTGGGAGGCCGAGGCGGGCGGATCACGAGGTCAGGATATCGAGACCATCCTGGCTTACCCCGTGAAACCCCGTCTCTACTAAAAAATACAAAAAAATTAGCCGGGTGTGGCGGCGGGCGCCTGTAGTCCCAGCTACTCAGGAGGCTGAGGCAGGAGAATGGCGTGAACCCGGGAGGCGGAGCTTGCAGTGAGCCAAGATTGCGCCACTGCACTCCAGCCTGGGCGACAGAGCGAGACTCCTTCTCAAAAAGCAAACAAACAAACAAACAAAAACCTTTTTAGGGTGAGACCACTACACTCAGAGTCTCTCGCTATACTCGAGAGTATTTTTTAGTAGAGACGGGGTTTCACCCTGTTAGCCAGGATGGTCTCGATCTCCTGATCTCGTGATCCGCCCGCCTTGGTCTTCCAAAATGTCGGGATTACAGGCGTGAGCCACTGCGCCCGGCCAAAACTTTGTAAACTCTTTGACCAAATTATGCTGGGGATTTTCTTTGAATAAATGATGGCATGCAGTAATTTCCATGAGCATCCCAAATATGTAGACCATCCGAAGAAAAGGGAAACAAAGGGAGAAGCAGCCTAAGAGAGGGAAGCCGAAACCGCTAGGAGCCCCCTGCTCTTTGCTTCCCGGGGCGCTTCCCTCCACACCTTCCCGAGGGTGCCGAGTGTGCCATTCTTCCAGATGCCTAACTGCGTCCTCCGGGGGCTGTTCCATTTAGACCTGGCTGCCTCTCTGGGGCGCCTCAAATTTCTGAGGAGTTACACTTGATTGATGGAAAGCACACAGTGTGGGGCAGGAATGTGGGACATCCACCCCACAATTCTATTCTCAACAGGATGACAGAGATCACTCATTAACCTTCGTTCCAGGTAGTCCATTTCTAAAAGTAAACAATGTTTCTGAAAACGCAGCTATTTTGGGAAGTCAGTTCCTGGCTAGAGTGCACTCTTAAGAAATATACATAGCCCGTTTCCTGTTGAAGAAAAAAGTAACATTCATTAGTGAAGGCCAAATAGCCACTGGACTGGCAGTTTGGTGAAGCAGAGGGGAGAAACAATATGTTAGCCAATTTTTGTATTTTAGCCACCTTGCCTTTTTAAAAGCTTTTAATAGGAGCAGAATATAACATTTTCTAGAGAAGTAATTGCTTTTAGCTCTAAATTCTTTGGAGAATTTTGACTGGCAAGTGGCATGAGGGGATGACAGGTTCTTTGTCCACTGAGCACACTGTGTGAAGGGGACCATTTTTAAAAAAAATTATTTTATTTTTTTTAAGAGCGGAGTCTCACTCTGCCACCCAACCTAGAGTGCTGTGGCACAATTTCAGCCCACTGCAAGCTCCGCCTCCCCAGTTCAAGCGATTCTCCTGCCTCAGCCTCCAGAGTAGCTGGGATTACAGGCATGGGGCACCATGCCTGGCTAATTTTTATATTTTTAGTAGAGATGGGATTTCACTGTGTTGGCCAGGCTGGTCTCGAACTCCTGATCTCAGGTGATCCACCTGCTTCAGCCTCCCAAAGTGCTGAGATTACTGGCTTGAGCCACCGCACCGGGCCAAGGGCACCATATTAAGTAAGGTCCTTGCCCCACAGTAGTTAAGGGTCTAGTTGAAGGGACAAGATTATGGGGTCAAAGCCCAAGAGAAAAGAGACCTGCCTTGGCTCCTGGTCCCAATCCAAACAGGCATAGAGGCAAACCCAGGAGCATCTCTGTGCATGGCAGAATGAGCTTAAGGACCTCCCAGTTCCCTTCTAGTCACAATTAAGTGACTAGACATCAAATTGAACAGCCTGGTTGTGACCAATAAAACTGCAGTGGTTAACAGTAACCGGGGAGGGGTGGTGCTTTCTCTAGTTGCTTTCACTTTGTTTTATTTCAACTCTATGTGCACCCAGTGTATGTTTCTCCAGGAAGCTAAGGCATAGTTAGCTACATGGTCCATGGGGAACTCATCCATGTAGACCTCAAAAACTAGTGACCCAAAGGCCAAGTCCAGCCAACAGACATATTCTGATGCTCTGCACAGAGCTTTGAAATGTCTGTAAATTATCATCAACATTTAAAAATAAAGAAATTACATAACATTTTAAAAATCAGATTTCCAGCTTCTTTTGAAAAACTTGAATATCAGGCAACTCTGAGACCATGCCCCATGGGCAATAGTCGCTTGGAGTTGAGTGGCAGTGTCTGTTTGAAACAAGCCATGCACTCAAGAATTTGCCACAGAGCCTTCTAAACACACCAGGACTCCACAGGCTTCCGAGCTTGTGGCCTCTGACCTATCAGTAATCTACATAAGGATATAAATTAGGCAGTCCAGGATTTTATTAAGCACTTATTGTGTCAGGCAAAACATTTTTCACAGCAGCCTTTTCCACTGAAAACTGGTTAATTGGGAAAGTACATGTTGTTCCATTTTACAGATGAGAAAACAGAAACTTAGTTCAAGTAACTTGCCCTATAAAGAGTGTTGGGGGGGTCTCCTAACTCCTAGTCCTGGACACTTGACACAGGGCTAAACAGCAGGACACTGCTGGCTCCAGGATGGAATATCTCTTTGTGCATTGAAAATGTTCCTCAGGCAAACAATGCTCCTTAATTCCTGTCTGCTGATGGTGTCAGGAAGATGCATGTGCTTTTTACTTTTTATTTCAAAATAATTCTAGATTTAGAGAAAGTTACAAAGATAGTACAGAGTGTTCCCATATACCTGTCACCTAGCTTTCTCTAATATTAACATCTTACATAGCCATGGTACATTTATCAAAACAATAAAATTAGCATTGGTACAATAAAATTTACTGCAGAATTTATCAGATTCAGTCTTCCACTACTTATTGTCTGTTTTTCCTGTTCCAGGATTCAATCCAGGATGCCACGTTGCATTTATTGGTGTATATATCTATCAATTATATCTCCTTATTCTCCTCCAATCTGTGACCGTTTCTCAGTCTTTATCTTTCATGACCTTGACACTTATAAATGAACAGTGTTCAGGTATTTTGTAAAATATTCCAGAATTTGAGCTAGTCTTCAGTTTTCTCATGAATAGACAGCATTCTGGTGTTGGGAGAAGTGCATCATAGAGTCAGCGTGTCACATCATGTCACATCAAGTGACACATGATATCCACAATACTTATTAGTAGCGCTGAGAGCCTTAACCACACTTATTTAAGGGGGTATTTGTTTCTCCACTGTAAAGTGACTACTTTCCCCTCGGTCACCAAGTCATCCCAGACTGAAGGGGAGGGGGACTTAACTCCACCTTCTAGAGAGAGGGGAGTATCAAACAATTTGTGATGGTATGTTAAAACCACCACAGTAACTATTACATTTTTAGAGACATATCTTTGATGTCATGCAAGCATTGTGTTCCTCCTTAAAATATCATCCACTCATTTTTACCACTGATCAATGGATTCTGCCTGCAATAATTATTACTGTGGTATTATTACTGTGGGGTTCTCATGGTGATTTTCTCTTTTCCTCATTCTTTCTACACTTATTCACTGGAATTCTTCTGAAAGTAATAGTTGTTTTTTCCCCTCCATTTGTTTATTTCAATAATTTCTATCAATTTGAATTCATTCTTTGGGTTGTAACTAACATCATGTTGTTTATTTTGTTGTGCATATTTGTTCCCTCTTTGGATATTGAGAACTCTCCAGTTGACTAATTCTGCAATGCCCTTCACCTATTTTTTTTAAGCCTTTGTTACTTTGTGACACTACAAAGTGTGTTCAGGGTTTATTTACAGAGATTGGGGCTCTGCATAAGAAGTTGTGAGGGGGAGGGCAATAAATGGAAGAGAAACAAAGTAAATAGCAATTTTTCTCTTGAAAGGAGATAAAAGTAGTGCTTACTTTTTAACATTCATTTGGCAGTAATTTCAAAATTACAGAAAAAATAATTCAAAGAATTCCTCTATAGCATTAGCCAGATGCACCTATCATCACCATTTACCCTGCTTATCATTTGCCTTGTCAATCTATATCTTTTCTAAATCACTTGAGATAAGTTGATGCATCATAATCTTTCCCCTCTAAATGCTTCAGTGGCTACTTCCCAAGAACACAGTCATCTTCTTACATAATTACAGCACACTCATCAACTTTGGGAACTCTATAACTCTGATGCAATCCTGTAATTGTCCATGTTCCAGTTTTGTCCATTGATTCAATACTGACCTTTACAGCATTTTGAAATCTAGTTCTTGAACATACGATGAAATCTAGTTCTTTTTTTTTTTTTTTTTTTTTGAGACGGAGTCTCACTCTGTAGCCCAGGCTGGAGTGCAGTGGCGTGATCTCGGCTCACTGCAAGCTCTGCCTCCCAGGTTCATGCCATTCTCCTGCCTCAGCCTCCCGAATAGCTGGGACAACAGGGGCCCGCCACCACACCCGGCTAATTTTTTTGTATTTTTGTAGAGACAGGATTTCACTGTGTTAGGCAGGATGGTCTTGATCTCCTGACCTCGTGATCCGCCCGCCTCAGCCTCCCGAAGTGCTGGGATTACAGGTATGAGCCACCGTGGCCAGCCTCTTCTCTGAAGCTTTTTCTAAACTACTCTCTCGCCCCTAATCCTTTGGGTGCCCCAGGAAAACCCAGCTTGCACGGGATCATAGGGACTTTGTAGCTGTGGAGTAAGGGACCAGGTCTCTTTCCAGTCTCCAGCCAGGGCTGAAGCACTTCTCTGAGCAGGAGCTGCCAGCAGGCAGGAAGGGATCTGTTGTGCAGGCATTTGTATCCACCTGCCTGGTGGCGCTCCTAAGATCTGGAAAGTGAGCCACGTAAGGTAAAAAGCAAACAACTTTGGGTTACATATGAGTCCCTTCATAGGATGTATATACATATGCTGAACGAGCTTGCCCCGGACATACCCATTTCCAAATGCAGTGGGCACTTCGTGTGAGCAAAGAGGATCTGTAGAGCAAAAATCACTGGCTCTGAAGATGGACAGACCTAGGTTCAAATGCCAGCTCCTGCATTTTCAGTGATGGCCACAAGCAGATTCTCTCTCTAGTTTCCTCATCTGAACAGTGAGTGGAGACAGAGCTGTAGTGAGCATCAGATGGCACAGTGTGTAAAGCGTGCCTGGCCCACATCGGGTCCTCAATAGACAGCAGAGGCTCTTGCTACTCTGTGAGGAAGGATGGAAAGAGCACACAGTTTACTGGGTGTTGGCCATTTGTCATGCATGAGGCTTAGCGCTTTTGTTGATGATGCGCATCTTACACATGCACACACACACACAACTGAAGTAACTGTTAAAGGATAGTTTTTTAAGAAGCTAAAATAATGAATCATTCAAATATAAAATGAAGATTATCAAATATTTTAACTTATAAATAAGGAAAAAACTAGTAAGATATTACAACTGAGTCAAAAGAAAATTTTAAAAATACATCAATGAAAAAATTGATATTCGTAGGTAGAGCAATTGCATTCCACTGCACAGAATTTCTTTGGATTTCTCTGTTCATGAACATTTTCATTTCTATAATTTTTCTATAATTTACAAAATTGTCAAATAGCTCAAAGACAGTGAAAAGGGCAAGCCTTAAAATCAGATAATTTGGAAGGGTTACCAGGTACCCTTTTTGGTTTTGTCTAATTCAAAATTTTTCATGATGTTTTCTGGCATAGCTATTATTATTCCCATTTGCAGGTGAGGAAACAGACTCAGAATACAAGTGTGTGATGTGTCTACAGTCACCAAAAAAAAAAAAAAAAAACAAGTGTAAATGGCAGTGTCTACATGCAAGCTCATCTTTCTATCACTCCAAACCTAGAGTGGCTTTCTTTAAAGAACTGGGATTTGCTTTACTTGTATATTTCAGGGGATGAACAATCAATACATCCATCGAGAAGTCTTCTGCTGTGGAACTTGTCATGAGCTCAAAAGCTTCTGGGAAAAAGAAATTAGCAAACAGACTTTTTACCGAGAACTGGAGGAAGATCGTCAGGAAAGAAGCGCCCTGAAAAAGTATGTGAATTGTTTCTCTGTTATTACTTTTAAAGTGGATTTTCCAGAGATATGCCAGATATGAAGACTCAGGTAGGGAATTCTCTTTGGTACCCACTGCTGTAGGAAGGTACATATGCTGTACATGAAAGCATAAATTCTGTGCAGTGACAGGAGGAAATGCGAGCTCTCATGAGGAAATAGGAGCAAGACTTGGAAGGAAGAAGTTCACTGTGCTCACAGGTCCCAGAGGAGGGGGTCACACATGCATGTCCCACAGGGCCAGAGGGGAAGCTCCTGATTTTGGTCAGGTGGGAGAAGAGCTAGCGGGAACCTCTTAGCCAGAGTCTTTATTGGGGTTTCTATGAAAAAGGCAAGGCAGTGCAGAGTGTATAATTCAGGACCAGTTAGTTTGAGTCATTCTGGCAGGATTTGGGCTATAGGAGTTGTTTCCAGTTGCCTGGTACCTGGCCCCAGGATAATCAAGTGCAGGGGAAATAGTGGCTCAGTGTATGAGAGTTAGACAAGGAGGCGGCTAGGGCTACAGACTTGAGATCGGTTGGTCTGGAGATTGGCCAAGCCTTTTGCTATCTCTAAAATAGGGCTAGTCCTAGCAGGGGCAGTCTCTCCCTAGCCAGCAAACTTTGTAAGATGTCAAAACATCATAAAACACAGAAAATAGAAAACATCACCAATACATCCACTCATTCAGTCTTAAGAGTATACCAGGGTTTTTCCACCTCAGCGCTATTGACATTCAGGGCCAAATAATTCTTTGTTGTGGAGGGTTGTTCTGTGCTAAGATGTTTATCAGCATCCTTGGCCTCAAAACATTAGCTATCTGTAAGATCTCCACACACATTTTGAGAACCAAGGCCACCTGGAGGGCAAAGTCATCCCCGATTGAGAACCAATGACTTACAGATATGGACAAGACTTTTTTTAATATAAAAAATGAAGTTATGTAATTTATGTCTTGATAAACTAAAACAATCTGTTCGCTACCCTTTCTCTGTTACAATCTTTAGCACATGTGGTTACACTAAATTTCAGGGTTAGGTTGATGGATGTGTATATGTGCGAAAAACTAGTGTAATAAAAAGATCCCTCATCTGGGATAATATGTATCAAGATTCTTGGGAGAAGGGTAATGTGGTCTTTCCCTCACTGGCAAGTGAACTTGTTGTTCTATTCCAAGGAATCTGCTGAGAGATGAAGTTTTGCTTATGTGGGAAGACGTGTCATATGTGTCAACCTCAGTCTGAATGCCAGGGCCAGCACCTACCCTCACATGTCAAATGCCTTGGAGCAGAAGGATCAGCTCAATTCTTCTGGGCCTGTCTGGGTTCTCTGTCCCTAAAATGGGAGAGGCTAGCCAGGCTGTCTGTTTGCTGGGACGTCCGCTCACAGGTGGAATGGTAGTCATGTGTTCTCCACAGCAGAGCACTGTGATTCCATGTTTCTGTGTCTGCCTAGTGCATGCTCAGCTGAAAACATGAGTAATTCACATGAGTAAAACTCAAAGTTAATTTTTAAAACAAAATCCTTTCTTAAGCCAGAGAGGACCCTCCTTCCATAACCAGAGAAGAGCTCTGCCAACATTCCAGCCACACTCCTGGTGGCCTAATGGACAAAACTAGGCCTTCCTACATGCTAGAAGAGTCTCATGTTAGAGCATCCAATCCTGTAGATTCTCAGGGAAGTGAAGAGAGTCCGTTGTATGGTCCCCACCATCTTCCGTCCCCCAGTCCTGGCCCACTAGCCCACTGGAAGCCAGATCCCATCTTGAGCCCTGTGCTGTATCTTCCCTTCCAGAAAGCAAAACTTGCAATATGATCTTATTTTTGTCAAGATAGTAAAACTTTTATATATATAGTATGTAAAGGAGAAAGATTAGAAGAAAATACACTAAGATACTGAAAGTGGTTATTTTTGACTAATAAGATGACAGATTGTGTGTGTGTGTGTGTGTGTTCTATTTTTTCCAAAGTTTCTGTAATGATCCTGTGCCATTTTTAAGTAAAAAATAAGTTATAAAAATGGCAATCAATTGCAAATTGTCCATAGAACAAAATGCATTAATTCTCCAGGCTCCCATGTTCCCTAGAAATGACCCCCTCTTCTAAAGTTTGGAGCAGTTTTCTCTACCTTCTATGACTGAAAGAATAAATCTTTGTGCTCATCATGAAACATTTCATCAGTCTCCCCCAACGAAGTGTTTGAAGACATGATTGCAGCAGCCACAGGACTCAGAACCAGGATACCACCAGGAGCTGGGGAAGCGAGGCTCCCTGTGGTCTCTCCTTCAGCCTCGAGGCCACCCACCAGAGCCATCACGCTGATCAATTGTGAATTAAAATTCTCAAAAGCTTTTTTCATTTGGCAAACAATGAATTAAAACCTCGTGGTTTTACGGTTATTTTTGCTGAACAAAAAAGCAAAGCAAACACATATACATCTCACATGAACCAAGTTTCACAAAAAATCTAGAATTTTTAAATTAGAACCAAAATGTCAGAGCCCCCCTTTGCTTAAATCCCCGCTGAGCTGAGCAAATAGTTTGAAACATTGTCCTAACAAAGTAATAATCTCCCAACATAGACTTGCAGACCAATGAATATCAGAGACCCTTGAGTCCCTATTCCACCCCTGTGGGCTCTGCCTCCCCCAACTCCACTATACGCAAATGCCCACCCTCCAATGTACACATACACACACACGTAACACACAGACCTTTTTAAATTCTACCCTCCATTTATAAAAGGCAAGTCCAATCCACTATGCAATCAAGAAATGTTCTAAATGTATGAGTGAGCAGTAGAGACCAAAAAACCTCCAAATTTCCCACCAAATCCCTTTGTTGACAGGAGAACAAATCCAGTAATGTCTTACGTTCCTCTCCCTCTGCTGGGCTAATCTGGCAAGATGTTGTTCCAGAGCTGGGTGAAGTGTGTTAAGCACACACCTGTGGGTTCAGTGACTCAGAGAAGGAGGCTGGGGATGGAGACAATCCATTTTTCCTAGGAACTGATATGCTGTATCTGGCAGAGGTCCCAGGGTGAGATCACAAGACAAAGTGGGTGGCCCCAGAACTGGGTACTTCTTTAATTTCTCTGAGTCTGGATAGAGAAAAGCAACAGAACATGGATGGGTTAGTCCCCCAAAGAAGTTAGAAAGTGTTTGCAAACAACTGATCGAGACAATTCGAGAAGAGTCGAGTGTCGTATAGGCATGATGTGTGACCATAACTCCTGGTTTGCCTGGGGCAGTTTGGATGGACACCTATCAGTTTGGTATAATCATTGACTACAGTCTCTTTTATTTTCAAAAGTATCTCAGTTTAGATAATAAGTCTTATGGACACCTAAGTGCCCAGCGAGTAGCTATAACTAAGAAACTGGACAGTGCTTATATGAACTACTAATGTTTTCGGGCAAGAAGTGTGGTCTTCAAAATTCTGCTTCATAATTTAGCAGATCTCAAGAGTGTCAGGTAGACATTAAATCTGAGGGTGCATCAAGCCTCACCCCAAGACCACTCACCTCTCTCTTGCTCTGAAGGCTGCTTATCAATTGTATCAATTAGGATGTTTTCAGCTTCAGGCAATAAGATATTGGACTCAGAATCTACTAGCCAGATGAAGTCGCTATTTCAAACTTTTTATAAGACAAGAGTTAGTCTACAAAGAATAAGCAGGGAGAAAATTTTTAGTTAGATTTTTCATTCAAACTGAAAGGATAGGAAATGCAGCTGGTAAACTGAGTTGGTCAAATGAGTATGCCAAAGCTTGTCAGCCTGTGTGAACACACTGAGCTCTGCCCCTTGACCAGAGATGCAGCCAGTGAGCTGCAGGCCACAGGGAAACCAGACTCAGGCCCGCCTCTTCCCACTATGAAAAAACAATTGTCAAGGCATGTTTCCTGCCTATGAGAATGGAGTAGGTGTAGCAAAATCATCATCTGACTTTTCATACTAAAGTAAAAGCACAGAGATCAAGATTGGAGTACTGAGATCTGAAATGGGAGATCAAGAATTCAGTCAACTCTAAATTCCTTGAGGACAGGGAGTATTCGATTGCTCTTCTTTACATAGCGTGGTAGCCACAGAAGTGCCCCACTCAGAGAACCTTCAGGATCATTTGCTTTGGGAGCATAGTTGACTGATAGTGCCGGCTGCTCCCTTTCTGGATCCACCATCGTGTATGAGCCAAAGCCATACTTCCCCCAGGCCACTCCCAGCCAATTACTGAGGGTGGCAGGGGTGCTAGTTCCAGGCAATTCCTGCATGACATGGCTCCCCTGTGGGCAGCATTTGCTCAGGGACTCCCCACCAGCCCAGCTCAAGCTTCCTCAGAACTGTGCTGTGGGTTGGGTTCTTTCTACTCAATCGTTACTTCCCCCCTCTCTCTTCACAGATGTCAGACCAGCTCTGAAGTCTAAAGGCTATTCTTGACTGCTTCAGTTTCCTCCCTTCTTTACTTTTCGCAGGTGTTTCCCACAAATCTGCTTCTTGGAGCACCCAAACTGACACATATGTTTAGTGCCTAGCATAAGATAGGAAAAATATAATTATAGATCCAGTTGTCCGCACCCACTCCAGGAATAACATCATGATTATGACTTAAGAGTCTCACAAATATCATCCTGCTTTCTAGGTGAGCCCCGGACTTATCAAGGGGAACCTGTGCTCCTAGGAATTAACAACTCCTCCACAAATCAGAAGAATCTAGAACAAGAAATAGTAAACATTACTTGGTCTCAGTTTGAAAAGTGAGGCCAATATTTCTAGGCTGAAGGTAAAAATGTTCTCTCTGAGCTTTAATGCCAGTCGTATGACTCTTCTGATGTATCTGAATTTGTAAGCCAAGTTTTAAGCATTATCTTCCTCCTATGGACCTTCCCTACTTCAAAAGGAAAGCCCCACATATAAATTTTTATTCACCGGTTTACTGAGAACCCCAAAATAAACAGAAGCAACACAGTAATGAAAGATATCAACCAAAAAGGAGCAGCAAAGTGTCTGAATATTCATAAAACAAGATTTAAAAGACATTTGGGTAGACGGAGACCTGAATTCCTTACCATTTAGCAATAGTGTATAACTGCTATGAAAAGTGAATTAATATATTATGAACCCCAGATTCCTATTTTTTTTTTTCCTAGAATGAATGCATCATACCAAATGTGTTAACTCAGGTCCTCTAAGAAGCAGAGGGCAAGAGGAGATTAGATGTGTATGAGATTTTTTGGAGGAAGCACCTGTGAATGAAAAATTGGAAGGAAACTGGTGTGCTGATGAATGTTTACCTGGCTCTCTGGAGGAAAAATGTATTGTGTATATACATACATATGTTTACAAGTCTGACTGATATGAAAGCTGTGTAGCACATAATTTATAAATAATAAGAAAATGCACAATGCCCATTATAAATCCCATATAGTCACCTGATTCTCTAGTACTGAAAGAATATTTCCTCAATTTTTTTTTGCTATTTATAATGTATTAGCTACAGACATGACACACTTCTAAATTTAATCCATGTTAACATTTTGTCCATCATTTTTTTAAGTCGAGACCAAGGGTCGTAAAAGGAACCAGTCAGTAAATATTTTTGGCTTTTTAGGTCATACGATCTGCATTGCAGCTCTTCAGCTGTGCCACTGTAGTGTGAAAGCAGCCATAGCCGTATGTAAATAAAATACGCAAACAAGTGGGCAGGGCTATATTTCAATACAACCTTATTTACAAAATGGGTAGCTGGCCAGATTTGGCCTTAGGGCCAAACCTTAGTTGAGACAATGAACAAAATGATACATCAAGTCATGTATGATTTATAGTGTTTGCCAACTTCCATGATGTAAATATTCCCACCACAGTTTATTTCAAGCTACCAATGAGATGTCAATGAAGACAAGTTCAGAAGAGGTGTTTGATAGTAACACCTCATCATGTAGTACTTTCACCATAAGAGGTGAAATAGACCTAAGTAATCTGAAGAGCATACATTGTAAAATGTAGTAAAATAATTAGGAAGTAATGAATTTTGCATAGTCAGTGTCCTTGTTTTAAAATAATTTAATTATAAGTTTATATAATTTACTTTTAATAATGTCTACATTTAAAAATTAGCTTATAAAATTCCTGAAAAGTTAATAATTGGTTGTCATGAACTGTTATGAGCCAGCATCAGCACACCACGAAGCCAGAGAAATGAAGGAAAGTCATCAGACTGTGATGCGGGTCTGACCTCCGTGAAGGAGAAAAAGAAGGAGTTAGGATTGGGAAGACAGCAGGGCAGCCCTGATAAGTTTTGGCCAGAGTAATGGGAAGTCAGTGAGCCAAAGCCACCTGTTAAAGAAGTTCTGCAGTTTGCTGGGACGGGCCTGCATTAATACCACGGCCATGCCCAGTCACTGTCTTAGAGCAGCCTGCAAGAAGTTTGGCCTTGGCATTGATCTGAGGCAAATACAAAGGGAAAGAAGCTGCAGCCACCAGTCAACTTTGCTCCTTACATCTGAGTGGCGCATTTTCATGGCCACCACACCCAGTAAAAGTTACAGTCCCTTTTGTTAATGAATGAATCCACATTAGGTTAAGTGCATCAAGTTCAATGAAACACCCAGGCAGCAGCCCTTATTAGTGAGCTTTAAAAGATCCTAGGTGACAAAAGTCATGTATTTGATGGCAGATTTAGTTACAGAGGCTTTCAGAGATGTGTAACAAAAAAAGCTCGTGAACCTGGGTATTCTCCAGGTTGGAGAGGTGGATTACAAATTAAAATATAGGATAAATACTTAATAACCATGATACAGAAATATAATTATGAAAATTACTAATCTGTGGATATCAAAGTAGAAGGTCATATAAGCTCAATAAATCATCACTTTTTTAAATTTTTGAGATGGAGTCTCCGTCTGTCGCCCAAGGTGGAGTGCAGTGGTGCAATCTTGGCTCACTGCAACCTCCGCCTCCCGAGTTCAAGCGATTCTCCTGCCTCAGCCTCCCGGGTAGCTGGGATTACAGGCACCCGCCACCATGCCCAGCTAATTTTTTTTGTTTTGTTTTTAGTAGAGGTGGGATTTCACCATGTTAGCCAGGATGGTCTCGATCTTCTGACCTCGTGATCTGCCCACCTCGGCCTCCCAGAGTGAATGTCTTGACGGTACTGCCCCATGTGCCTCATTCTCTAACAGTATTTCAACTTTCAGGCCCTGCTTGCTCATGTGTTTATGCAACAGGCACCACCCAGCAACAGGCCCGTGTGCCAGGTTCTTTCCATTCTTTCCTGGGCCCATAATTAAGCAGAGTTGTAAGTAAGAAGTTTTCCTGAAGCCAATCTGGTAATAGGTGCCTACAGCCTTCAAAATATTTATACCTTCTAAGTGGTAATATTTCACCTCTGGGAGCCACTCCGAGGAAAATAGACTGGGGTGTGGAAAGAGTATTAAGTATTATACTCGTTGTGGCGTTATTTATAAGAATGAAAGATGAAAGTGAATCAATTTTTAAAATTCTTTTCTGTTTATTCTGATTTTCCTGTAATATGCACATATTATCTAAACCCAGGACCTCAGAGCAGGACTCCAGAATCTTCCCATTCTTTCCCGGGCCCATAATCAAGCAGAGTGTAATACCATCCCCTTGGAAGTTAGGAATTAGATATATGAATTTGAGGGGAAACACACACGTTCAGACTGTAGCAGATTCCAAGCCCATTGTTTGAATATAGATACATAATGTTCCAGCACCATTTGTTAAAAAGCCTATCCATCCTCCATTGAGTAGCCTTAACCCCTTGTCAAAAATCAACCGGCCACATTACTGTGTATTTATTTCTGGACTTTCTATTATATTCTGTGCTAATAATCTATTTGTTTGTTCACTGCCTTGATGATGGTAACTTTACGTTAAGCTTCAAATCAGGTAGTGTGAGTCCTTCAACAGTGTTTTTCAAACTTCTTAAGGCTAATCTACTTTTGACTTTCCATATAGAAGTTGGAATCATCTTCTTGATAGCTACAGAAAATTCTTGCTGGGATTTTGGTTGGCATTACATGGAATCCACCTATCAATTTGGGAAGGATTACATTTGGGATAAAGCCATCTGTCCATAGACTATGCCCTTGTGACTATTCATTTTTTTCTTTATTCATTTGTAAAAAGCATTAGTTTGTTGTTGTTGTTGTTGTTGTTGTTGTTTTTGAGACGGAGTCTTACTCTGTCGCCCAGGCGGGAGTGCAGTGGCACGATCTCAGCTCATTGCAAGCTCCACCTCCCAGATTCACGCCATTCTCCCACCTCAGCCTCCCCAGTAGCTGGAACTGCAGGCACCGCCACAACTCCCAGCTAATTTTGTTTTTGTATTTTTAGTAGAGACGGGGTTTCGCCGTGTTAGCCAGGATGGTCTCCATCTCCTGACCTCGTGCGTGATCCGCCCGCCTCGGCCTCCCAAAGTGCTGGGATTACATGCGTGAGCCGCCGTGCCTAGCAGCATTGGGTTTTTAAAATTATTACTTTACTTTAAGTTCCAGGATACTTGTGCAGAATGTATAGGTATACATGTGTCATGGTGGTTTGCTGCATCTATCAACCCTTCATCTAGGTTTTAAGCCCCGCATGCATTAGGTATTTGTCCTAATGCTCTCCCTCCCCTTAACATAGGTAAAGAAAACCAAACACCACATGTTCTCACTCATAAGTGGGAGTTGAACAATGAGAACACATGGACACAGGGAGGGGAACACACAATGGGTTTCTTTTAAAAATATCTTTGAGAACAAAAACAAAGCCACGGTTCAGTCGACCCGCATAGCTGGAGACAAATGCACTGAGCATGTGCACGGTTTCCCCTCCGCAGACTCAGAGAAGAATGGAAGCAGAGGCTGGAGAGGAGGCTGAGGATGCTGGACAACCCTGTTGAGAAGGAAAAGCCGGCACACACCGCGGACTGAGCTCTGGCTGCCTCACCGACTTCAAAGATAGCAAGCGACCACTTTTCTAGGGGAAAAAAACTAACACTCAAGTTATGCTGATTTACTAAACAGGACGCTCTCTATTTGTGCTTGCATTTGCTAGGGGATTTACATGTGAAACCTCCCCCAGTGCTAATGGGAGTTATTATCCTGCTCAATCCCCTCCGCACAGAGGACAGGATGACCGCAAGTGGGATAGGACGCTTGGGCTATTTAATAAAAAAGCTCTTGGAATTAGCACTCTCCAGGTCTCACAGACCCGTGTAGCCTAGTATATTTCCACATTTCCTTCTCATTTTGAAATGTTTCAAGTCTTGAGACATTTGAAGTGTTTTCTCTAAGCTTACCGAGGGCAATGACCTTGATGAAAATTTGGCTTTGCCAGGTCTCCTGGAAAAAGAGTCATAAAATCTTGTCCTTCTTTCCCCGCTTTTTGTGAACACAGAAATGTAACTGCTTGCAGAAATAAAGCTATTATTATAAAAAGAATTTAACAATATGGCTTGAAAAGGGACTCAATTTATTTCTTCCTGTAAATGTGTTGCTTTTTCTTCATAAACGGGTTTAATTAGAAAACTGCAATGAGAGCATGCGGATAAACTTGGTTGCCGCGCCCTCATCGTCAAGTCCCCCATGTGAACTCCCATCACACTTGTTGAGTTAGTTCTCTGGTGGCGCAGCAGGTGTCCAGACACGTTCTGGAATTTTAAGTCACCCTCACGTTAGCCTCCTCTCAGGCCCCAAACACGATCACAGGGCAGGTGGCCTTCTATGGGGGCAGTAATGATGGGGCTTCCACTGCCCGGGTTCCTCCCTGCAAGGCTACAGCAGAGGGATGTAAACGGGGAGCTCTGGGGGGCCAAGAGGCACAGACGGCCAGAGAGACACAGAGGGTGCAGTGGGGGCATAGTTTGAGACGGTGCTGGACAGGATCCCAGCCCTCGCAGTTGAGATGCGCTGGCGTAACTGCTTCCTTCTCCTTCCACAGGAAACTAAACGACCTCATTTCAGCTGACAGAGCCACGGGTGGCAAGAAGGGTTGAAGTGTTCTACCCTGCCCACCGTGATGAGATCCAGGGTGCCCTACTGGTCCCTGCCATGGGCTCTTACTTAATTCAGATGCAACAAATTAGCAGCAAACTACAGCTGGGAAAATCTGCACAAAGTTCAGAAACGGTGGAGACTAATAAAGAAATAGACCTGGCAGGGCGCGGTGGCTCATGCCTGTAATCCCAGCATTTTGGGAGGCCGAGGCTGGCAGATCACGAGGTCAGGAGATCCAGACCATCCTGGCTAACACGGTGAAACCCTGTGTCTACTAAAAATACAAAAAATTAGCCGGGCGTCGTGGTGGGTGCCTGTAGTCCCAGCTACTCGGAAGGCTGAGGCAGGAGAATAGCGTAAGTAAACCCGGGAGGCGGAGCTTGCAGTGAGCCAAGATCACGCCACTGCACTCCAGCCTGGGCGACAGAGCGGGACTCCATCTGAAAAAAAAAAAAAAAAGAAAAGAAAAAGAAAAAAAGAGAAAAAAAAAGAAATAGAACTTTGGCAAGGGCAGAGGGCCATGGGAATGAACATCAGGAAGGCTAACCACATCTGGGGGTCAAGGAAAAGGGAAAGCTCCCTGAGAAATGGATGCTTAAGCTGAGGTCTAGGTGGTATTAACCATTTCATTATGCATGTATACATCAGAACATCATGGTGTACACCCTACATATATAGAATAAATAAAGAAATACAAACAAGTAAGAATCATCCAGGAAAATGCATCAGGGAGGATGTCTTGGGCAGAGGACAAAAGCAAGTGTGAAGAACCAAAGAGGAGCAGGAGATAGTCAGGGGGTGGGGACCCGAGGTCCCTGGGGAGATGTGTCTGTAGCCCAGAGACTGGGGAGGGGACCAGTCCATAGGAGGGGGAGGGGTGCAGGGGCCTCCGCAGCCAGACAAGAAACTCTGGATCTAACCACAGGGTAACAGCAGGCCATTGACAGGTTTCAGGTGGAGGAATGAGCTGATTAGATGTGCATTGTTAATTTTTTCAAACACACATATACGTGTACATGTAACTTCGTGTAGGTGCACAAATATGATCCTATCATGCACGCCGACAGGGTTCATCACAATTTTTTGCTAACCTTTTCTCCTTCGTGTCTGGTTGGGACTTACTCCCTCCCTTTTTCCTCTACTCTCAACTGTCAGTGACTCTCATGTCTCAGTAACAACCTCAACTAGTTTTCTACACGTACAAAACACACACATACACACTCACACACACTCACACCCACTGTATATCTAAAAGGCTTTGTGTGGATGTGTTCATGGGGTAAAATCTTACAAAGGATCATATTCTTTTGTGTATTTTGTGTTCCTCACTCAACCATACCTCATACAAATGCACCCAGGTCAATTTAATTCCAATTCACATTTTTAATGAGGCCATATTATCCCATGATGTGGATGCTCCGTAATAAAGTTAACAATTCTTTTAGACATAGACAGTCACATAATTTCCAGGTTTTGCATTTGAACAATGCAGCAGTAAATACTCTTGTCTGGAGGTCCTTTATCCCAGGGGTTTGATACTACAAAATAGATTCCCGGGAATGGAAAATTAGAAGATGGTATTTGCGATTTTTACTTTTAACATGGGCTTTCCAGAAAGGCTGGAGAAATTCCCATTTGAACAGACAGTTTACGAGAGTATGCTCTCCCCACGTTGCTGAGAGCATTAAGTGTCATAGCTAGCTTAAATTTTCTGTAGTCTGAGGGGTATTGAGTGACATCAGTAATTGGAGTCCCTTCATTTGGTTGTGGATTAGGTGAATCTTCTCATCTGTGAATCGCTTATGCCTACTTTATTGCCCATTTTTCTAAGATGTGTCTTTCATGTCAATGTGTACAAACTCTTAATATATTATAAAATGTAACCCCTGGATTGTCATTTACATTAGAAATCTAGAGGGCTGGGAAGGCCTGCTTAAATACTCATTATTAAGTTTGAAAAGCTTAAAGCTATCAAGGCAGAAATAGACATTTATTTATAGAAAAATGAAAAGCTTATATGTAGTAAAATGTACCATAAGCAGAGTAGCTTTGGCAGATTTGCAAGTTTAAATGATCACTCCACCACAGCTGAGAGAATGAATTTGAGGGGAGATGGTAGGAGATGGTGGGAGATGGATTAGGAGGTTGTTTCCCAGGTCTCCATGACAGAGAATGGACGTGAGCAAACAGAATGGATAGATCTTGCAGGTTGACTGAATGCAGGGGAGTGAGGCACAGAGCATCCACAAACACAGATATTCATGTATTTTACCTAGCATTTATTTAATATGGGCTAAGAAAGAAGAATGTGAGTCCAAAGAGATAAGCAGAGCCGGTTTTGTTAACAGTTCCACTATGTACTAGTGGTGACCTCAGACAAACCCCCTGAGCTTGAGTTTCCTCATCTGGAGTCATACGCATACCATCATCTCTTTCTTGAGGTGGTTGAAATCGAATGAGCAGGTATCAAAGCTCCCAGAGCAGAACCTGGCACAAGGCGGGCCCTCAGTGCACCTGAGCTCTCAGCCTCCTCCTTCTCTCTCTGCTCCCTCCTAGCTGTCACCTGGCTGGGCCCATGGAAAATGCACGCTCATCCTGGGCAGTGGTTACAAGGCCTGCTTGCCAGTCAGAATCACCAGGAAAACTGCTTTAAATTCACAGATTCCTGGGCTCTGCTCCCAGAGGTTCTAGTTCTGTTGATCTGGTGTGGGGCTCAGGGATGGTATTTTTATCACGCTGCCCAGGAGACAAGATGCTTAGCCAGACTTGGAAACTGATTCCCCAGAGGGTGCAGAATCTAGTGGAGAAGACAACATGATATAAACTGTGTCTGCTTGGTTAAGTTTTTCAGAAAAGCATGGTGGTTCTCTGGGGGGAAGCATGGATGTCTCCCAGAGAGGGTGAGATCAAGCCTTGAGGTAGAGTCAAGGGACATCCCGGACACAAGAACCAGCTGTGTAAAGCCAGGAAGTGGCCTCTGTGCTGTCCCTGTAGGGGGTGGAGGGAGGCAAGGTTGGGGTTAAATGGGGAAGGCCCTTGAATGCTGAGCTAAGGAGTTTGGACTTTATCACGTAGGCAATGGAGGCTCATCAAAGGTTTTTAAAGCAAGCAAGTAACGTGCTAAGAACTTGTCTTAGTGACTTAGTCAAACAACCCTGGCAGCAGTGTGGAGAATGCACTCTACAGATGTTAGGGATTGTCTTTGTTAAAACTATGATGATCCAAACAGCTTTATTTGGAAAATATACCCTTTATGTGATCCTCTACTCTGGTCAAGGTGAGTGAAAGTACAAAAATAAGAATGTGGTCTAAGTGATAAGATACAGAGAGCAAAGCATTGCAATTGTGCCTTATGCTATGACTCAAGACAAACACGTTTAAACTTCCAGCTTCTCATTTCAAAGTTGTTAGCACTTTTCCTTTAATAACCTTGTGTGAAACACAGGTTGAAAAATGGCAAAATTATTCTACCAACTGAAAGGTGACCTCAGCTGCTCAAAAAACTTCACTGAATTTAAACCATAACTTTATGTTTGACAAGGAATAGCAACAACAGATCCTTCTTTCTTTTGGACAGCTACACATGATTCAGTATTAGTGACTGAAAAAATTAAACCAGAAAGTGTCCCTTTTTGCAAAGCAATTTAATGATGAAATCAAAAAGAGCTCTCGACTTCCAGACCAGTTCACAAGTCCTCAGGCTGTTCTTGGTGCAGAGGAGATGAAATGCGCGTGCCCAGCCCAGGAGACACAATGGCACTTGGAGGCTTTGCTACGGGAGACATTGCAGATGGGGTGAGGGAGAGGGAAAGGGAGAGAGATACTGGTTGGAAAAGATTTACTGTCCTAGGCATGCGGACGAGATGGGCAGCACCCAAAGACAGTCTGGCAAATCAGAGGATTATTTGCAACACTAAGCCACCTCCCCCAGACGCCATGAGAACTGAAGCAGTGCTAAAGTGCAAACGAGGCACAAAGCCAGGCTTCCCAGGAGGATCACAACAATAGCGGCAGCAGCAGCAACATCAGGGGAAGGAGCTCCAGGGCAATTGTAACATTTTCCTTGAAAACATGCAGATTCTAAGGGAAGAAGATAGGATTCTCCCACACTGAGACTCTCCCATTAGCTTAGAAAATAATGAGTTTTCTTTGAAAATAATAAACAAATTGATTTTTTCTGATTATAAAAATGTTTGTGGTAAAAGTTCAGAAAAGGAAAGAATGTAAAAATAACCCACATTGCCACCACCCAGCAATAAACACTCCTAATATTTTGAAAACTATCTAACATCTCTCTAGTCATACCTACTCAAAAAGATAAATAATTTTTTAAAACTGAGGCCTTACTGTTTTTCCATTCAGTAATATATTGTGGACATCTCAAAACTGATAAATATAGATCTACATAATTTTTTGTTGGCTGCATAATATTTAGATGTGAATGATTTATTTGAACAATTTTTTTTTTTTTTTTTTTTTTTTTTTGAGACGGAGTCTCGCTCTATGCCCAGGCCGGAGTGCAGTGGCGTGATCTCGGCTCACTGCAAGCTCTGCCTCTCGGGTTCACGCCATTCTCCTGCCTCAGCCTCCCGAGTAGCTGGAACTACAGGCGCCCGACACCACGCCCGGCTAATATTTTTGTGTTTTTAGTAGAGACGGGGTTTCACCGTGTTAGCTAGGATGGTCTCCATCTCCTGACCCTGTGATCCGCCTATCTCGGCCTCCCAAAGTGCTGGGATTACAGGTGTGAGCCACCGCGCCCGGCTTTAACAATTCGTTTTTAATAAAACTTTAATAAAATTTCAGAGTTTAACAAAACTTAAGCATATTCTACTTTACTAGAATTTACAAAGAATTCCTTGAAAATGTTATTGCAGAGATGATAACATAGAAAGGTTGTGTGTGCCCTGTTAGAATATTTCTTTTTTTTTTCTTTTTGATACGGAGTGTCACTCTGTCCCCCAGGCTGGAGTGCAGTGGCATGATCTCGCCTCACTGCAAGCTCCGCCTCCGGGTTCACGCCATTCTCCTGCCTCAGCCTCCCGAGTAGCTGGGACTACAGGCGCCCGGCTAATTTTTCGTATTTTTAGTAGAGACGGTTTCACCGTGTTAGCCAGGATGGTCTGCATCTCCTGACCTCCTGCTCCGCCCGCCTCGGCCTCCCAAGGTGCTGGGATTACAGGCGTGAGCCATCACACCCAGCCAGTATGTTTTCATTTTCCAAGATTGTTAAATGAAACGGCAGCTGTTCCAGAGAGTCAAGCCCTGCAACTGAAGCAACATTTAGTTTCAATCACTCAGCACAGTGTTTGCCTCGTAAGCCGATGTTTCAGAAGTGCTCTGAGAGCTGCCCACCCTGGGGTCTAAAGGACCCAGAGTTGGACACACGGTTAATTGGCAGGCCTAAAATACCAACATGCCACGGACAGTCCAGTCAGGATGCTGTCATGAGGCCAGTGTGGTTTCTTTGGGAGCAGCCTTTCAGAAGAAGAAGGGAGAATTTTTGTCAGCTGCCCTGGGAGCAGGCCCGGCTGCTGCACGTGGCAGATGGGGTGTTCCATCTGTTTTCTCTCGGGAGTGGTCCTGAGTCCTCACATGTCCCGTGACAGACATGCCTCAGAAAACAGTGCAGTACATAAGCAGGTAGAATCACCAGAGACTCCACCAGAAATTAGTGCAGGCCTTAGTGAGCCCTGAGTCAACGACCCGTGCACAGAATCTTCCCCCACTGGCAGCTGCAAACCTCACCGAGGTGCAAACTCAACACCATGCCCAAAACAAGCACCTTTATCCATCCTCCAACCCCTTCTCTCTGTGCTTCCTGCCCCAGTTACTGGCACCACCGTTCACCCAGAAACATGGAGATCCATCCCAACGAGTCCCTTCTCTCACCCCCACAGCAACCCATCAACAAGTTCAGCCATTTGTTCTCCAACTTTTCTCAAATCTACCCACTTGTCTACATCTCAACTCCAGCACCTTACTCCAAGTGACAGCCATCTCTCTCCTGAAGAACTCTGACAGCTTTCTACCTGGTCAGCCACATTCACTGCCCCTCCAACCACTCTCACCCTGGTCCAGGGGGATATTTTTTTTTAACACAAATTATGTCACTGCCTCAATAAAAGCTTTTCAGTAATCTTTCACTAGCCTTGAGACAAAGACCGATAACCAGGTTCTGCAATTCCAGTCTCATCTTGGGCCACATGCCACCCCACAAATCTCAGCACACAAGTCCTGGCTGCTGGGTTTCCTCTCGGTTCACTAACACTTGGACCTGATGCTCCCTCTGCCTGCAATGGGGCTTTTGCAACTCCACCCATTCTCTCTTTTTAAAAATTGTGATATATATTATCACATACATAACATAAAATGTACCAGTTTAAGCACTGTAAGTGTACAGTACAGTGCCATTTAATGCCTTCACATTGCTCTGCAGAAATATGAAACGCTTCATGAGTCCTCCTTGCACAGGGGCCATGTGAATCTTTCCTGGATTGCTCCAATTTTAGTATACATGTTGCCAAAATGAGCACCCTACCCCCTTTTGTCTATAAACTTTGACTCATTTTTGGATTTTGGCTTAAAAGTCACTTATTCAGAGAAGGCTCCAAAACCAGGCTCAGCGCCCCATTGCACATCACCTTGGCTTCACAGCACTTGGTGGCAGTGATGTGATGGTCGGATTGGTGTCTGTTCCTCTTACTAGACTGCAGGCTCCATGCAGGCAACACTCAGGCCTGGAGGGTGTAAGGCACATGGTTGGGTTCCATATAGCCTAGTTCAATGAACAGTGCTTGAATAAATGGAGAAATGCGGTTCTACCCACAGTGAAGACCACCCTTGACATCATTATAGAAAATCATGTGGTTCTATGGTGTCTTAAAAACTATTTCAGAGTAGGATCTTGGCTTTGCCTTTTGAAAACCAAAACACATAGTGAAGCGTCTTTTCTCCCTTTTCTCAAACAGAAGAGCAATTTTCCTCCAACCATTAATTTGGGCTTCATCTCTTACAAAAGAGGAAGCCACCTGGTAGTTTCTAAATGGTAGGTTTTCCATTGATTTTGTTCATCAAAGTTTCAAAACTAGCAAATCTAGAATCAGACTTCTGAAGCAGTTTGTAATTTCTGAAAGCTAATGTGAAGTGGAATTTCTTTTTTTTTTTGAGACGGAGTCTGACTCTGTTGACCAGGCTGGTGTGCAGTGGTGCGATCTTCGCTTACTGCAAGCTCTGCCTCCCAGGTTCACGCTATTCTCCTGCCTCAGTCTCCCAAGTAGCTGGGACTATAGGCGCCTGCCACCACGTTCTGCTAATTCTTTATATTTTTTTTAGTAGAGACGGGGTTTCACTGTGTTAGCCAGGATGGTCTCAATCTCCTGACGTCGTGATTCACTGACCTTGGCCTCCCAAAGTGCTGGGATTACAGGCGTGAGCCACCACTCCCAGCGGGAGCTTCTTTTACAGTAAGACACTCAGCCCGATCCTACCCACCATGTCTGCAGAGAAGCACTCTCTCACCCATCGGGGATTGAGTGTGGAACATGCAGATGGGTCTCCCTGGAACCGGAAGTGTGTCTGCACCCGCCAAGTTCATGAAAAACTCAGCCACACTGGACTCTAGGAAGCCCTGCTATGGGGCCAGATGGGGTGGATCTAGGATTTCATGGGACCAAGGACTCAACTCAGAGTTAGAGCAAGAATAGATAACATTCACTTATGCGACCGTTCACACTGTGTTACTCATAACACCAGGAGCAAGAGATGAACCTCATCTGCATCCACAATAGCATCCTAAGGAGATAACATTCAGAGGTCAAGCAGCTGCCCCAAGAGGCTTTCAAGGAGTGCTGGGCCAGATTTGTTATCTGATTTTAGTACTAAAACTCTTGTGCTTTTCACTCCACTTTGCTCCATATGGCATTCACCACTGCATTTTTAGAAGCAACTTCCACTATAATGGCACCCTCGAAGTGGCATAAAGATCAGGTCATTTGCACCGTGGGCAAAGCCATGCAAAGTAGAAAAATGTGTGCCCTATGACTGTAAGGCCTTTCGATGTGACTGAACACTCAGACTTGACCACACACTCTGTGGTTGTTCAGTGTGTGTGGACTCTCTGGCTGATCAAAAGCCCGAGAGGGGGCAGCACATGATGAGCAGGACTACCTGGTAATGCTAAGCCCCTAAAATGTCCTGGTCCCATGAGCCATGCCCCAGGCTCTGCCTCGACTGTTCAGAGTGTCCTGTGTAAACACTGTCTTGAAGCTGGTGTCTATTCTGGCTTTCTGCAGTTTCACTTAATCTTGAGGGGAAAAGCAAGGATGCCCTCTGCCTCCATGCATAGATTCCCATAAGCTGGGTCCCCCAGGCTTCCTCTAAATCCTGCTTGTCCCCACCCTCCTCATGGAGATCCCAGTGAAGAACACGCTAATCTCTTTGAGCGAGTGAGGAATGAAACGCATAAGTCTCCCACTGCAGGATCAGGGCGTGCTGAGATAACCCCTCCAGCTCTTGGCCCAGGAGGTGATAAAAGAGGCACCTGCCATGAAGTCACCAGCTGAAACCTCCACCCTTGGCCCTCGGCACCCCCGTCCAGCCTTGGCCCCACTGAGCCAACGATTCCAGTGACCCTAAACATCCCACAGTTCCATATCTCCCGTCTCCCCATGAGGCTTCCCTGCTTTCTGTCGACAAAGCTGCCTTTCATCACCTCTGTGGCATGTTCCCCTCCACTTGCCCTCCATGACCCTCACCTCCTCTGCCCTTGGCCACAGCTCGTTCCCCTCCATGTCAGCTGTCAGACTCCAACTGCAGCAGCCCTTGAGGCACTCAGCTTTATTCACACAGCAACACAAACACACATTCCCCCAAACTTTTGTTCTCTGCCTCCTTTTAGGTTTTCCAAAGCTTCTTTGTTTGAAAAAGAAATCTTCCCAGGACTCCCTCATCTTACCTCCATAGTCTCACCTTCCACCAGATTCCAAGAAGATTTCAAACAATTTGGGGTGTGGGGGAAGTGTTTTATAATGATTTCTGTTCTTTTCGTGATTGCTAAAAAGTCATTTTCACCATCATTGTAATTATTATTTACTCTTGATTTTCACTCTGATCCCTACTTATACAATTATTTCTCCTGACATAAAAACCTTCTGCTTTTGTAGTCCTTTAAATTAATGGTCTTATTGTTCAATCTTAACTTTGTCCCCTTAAGAATAGTTTCCAGTGAGTTCTGCATTTTACAGTCTGTACCTGCTCATTTTTCCTTTCAGGTGTGTGTTTTCTCACATGATGACTTCACATGAGGACACACTGTAAGTGTAAAGGCATCCAAGAACATGCTACGGTTGGGGATCACATCTCCCTGAGGCACAGAGGATGGCTCTGTTTGTTCAGGTATTTATTCCTGTTCATTGACTCTTCCTTGCTTTTCGGGCAAAATCGATGCCCGTAGAAAACCACCAGAGGACCAGGCAGAGTGGCTCGTGCCTGTAATCCCAGCACTTTGGGAGGATGAGGTGGGAGGAACCCTTGAGCCTGGGTGGTCGAGACTGCAGTGAGCCATGATCGTGCCACTGCACTCCAGCCTGGGTGACAGAGCAAGACCCTGTCTCAACAATAACAACAAAAAGAACCACCAGTGGTTGTAGAGAAATGCTAATGATTTTTTAAGGGGAAATTCTTAAGTGCAAGTAATCCATTATCAAGTGCTTACTTATTTCTAGCACCTATAGTTAAAACTATTTTACTATTTTTTTTTTTTTGAGAGAGAGTCTCACTCTGTCACCCAGGCTGGAGTGCAATGGAGCGATCTTGGCTCACTGCAAGCTCCCGGGTTCATGCCGTTCTCCTGCCTCAGCCTCCCGAGTAGCTGGGACTACAGGCATCTGCCACCATGCCTGGCTAATCTTTTGTATTTTTAGTAGAGACAGGGTTTCACCGTGTTAGCCAGGATGGTCTTGATCTCCTGACCTCGTGATCCACCCTCCACGGCCTCCCAAAGTGCTGGGATTACAGGCATGAGCCACTGCGCCCGGCCCCATTTTTCTATTAAAATTATTCATGACCATGCATTTTAGAGGGCTCACTTAACAAACTTACTGTTGAAATTGCAGAAGTGGAAAGGTGGGAAAGCAGCACTGAGGAGGAACAGCACATGGAACTAGAAGCAACCATGCAACTTCCTTTAAGCTAATCTGAAAGGGCAGTGCCCAAGTACAAAGTTGGGCATTGTGTTGGGAATTATCTTGTCTTTCTGTACTGAGTTAAGTAAGGAGAAGGGTTGCTGTGCTCTTCCATGTAGAGCGTTTGGTGGTGGGGGAGGATCTGAGTCTTCTAACAACAGCAACACAAGCTCTGCCCAGTTCCTAAAGTGGAAGGTGCCCTCAGCCCAGTGGCCAGCATGGGAGGCAGCTGGAATGATGAGGATGCTGTGCTCATCAAACCCTCTGTCATTTGGTGAGTTCAAACCTGACTTCCTACTGCTTCAAGAGCATAAATCAGAAGAGGATTTATAAGGACTTGACATCTAGCTTAGAAGAACAAAGTAGTATAATGAGACCAAAATACAACCATTCAGAGGCTTTTCCTTCTTCCTTCTCACACTGTCACTTTGGCAAAAGAGGCCTCAGCTGTCATGCTTGGTTCGCTATCCTGGGAAAATTCCTTAGAATGTCACTTTCTTATGGCTGCTGCATTCTTAGTATTTTATTCCAAAGTCACCCACATTCTCCAGATGTAGAGGCTTTGGGGCCCAAAAGTGAAAATGGGCATCTAGAAAATGAACAACATAACATTACTTGCATTTTTACATTTTCAGGACTTGGTATGTTTTAATTTACATAATGCCTTATACATAGCACTTGAAGCTTGTTTTGCAGAGTAAAATAAAAGATATATAGAACTTTTAACATTTCAATCATTCCCAGTCGTGAAGCATCCGATTCAAACATAATCACTAACTGAAGACAAGGATTATCCATGGCTGTGTAACAAATTACCCCCAAAACTCTCTGGCTTAAAACAACCATAAACACTTATTACCTCTCAAAGTTTTCTGTGGGGCAAGGATTTATGAGCAGCTTCCCTGGGTGGTTCTGACTCAGGCTCTCTCATGAGGCTACAGTCAAAAAGTCAGGACTGCCGGGGCCTGATGACTTGAATGGCTAGAGAATCTACTTGCACATTGGTGAGCTCACACAGCCGGCACAATGCTGCTGGTTGCTGGTGTGAGGCCTCAGTTCCTCATCAAGCGTGCATCTCCCCAAGGCTGCTTGAGAGTCTTCATGACATGGCGGCTGCCTTCCCACAGAGTGGTCATCCTGGCAGAGACAGAGCCAGGTGGAAGCTGCATCCTTTTGATGGCCTAGTCTCAGAAGTCACATGGCCTCACTTCCACCACCTTTATTCACTAGCGGTGAGTCACTAAGTTCAGCCCATATTCAAGAGGAGGGAGTTACAGTCCACGTTTTGAAAGAAGGAGCATCAGATAATTTGCAAACATGTTTTGAAACCATCAGTGGTTATATTTTCATGCCAATGATTTTAAACCATTATAACTTATTTTGAAGTACATTTATACCAAGTAAAATTCACAAATCTTAAGTGTAAAGCTTAGTCACTTTTCACATGAGTAAATGCCTGTGTATCCATCACCTAGATCAATATATGGAATGTTTTAAACACCTCAGAAAGTTCCACCATGTGAATCTCTGAATTTGAATGTTTTGTGTACACCGTTATCACCTGCAAATAAAGACAGCCTTAATTCTTCCTTTCTAGCCTTTGTAACTTTCATTTATTCTTCTTGACTTACTGTACTATCAAGGTTGAATAGAGCTGGTATGAGTGGGTATCCCTGTCTTGTTCTCAACTTAGGGGGAAATGTGTTCACTATTTCATTGTATTTATCTGTAGAGTTTTTAATAGATAACTTTTATCGGATTGAGAAAGCTTTCTTCTGCTCCTAGTTTGATTGAGTTTTGGATATAGAAAAGTAAGTAGAATCACGACTCATGATTTTGCTATTTCATCATAGTTTTAAGCATTTGCCAGAGTACTGTCTTTAGCTGTGAATGTTTTTTATCTAATTTACAAAAAAGCAAATTGTGCTAGGCCTACACATGGAAAAATATTGTCCAGGCAGTCTTCAATCTCCAAATATGTTGATCTTCAAATGTGTATGTTTGTCAGTTCCTTGGGAATTGTGAGACTTTTTCACATGAAACCTTAGTTGTGCTCGCTGCTTCAGTATTTAGGTCAATTCCAAAAGTCTATTTAATTACCTTATGCCCGAAGCATGGCTCTGTGCTATGGTGGTGGGGAGTGGGAGAGGGGTTTGAAGAGAAATGGAAGGGAGAAGAGAGAGGAAGCCTAGGCACCAGCAGCACCAAGTACAGCAGCATACAGAGAGCACAGTTCTCACAGCCAAAGACGCACGGAGCCACCCCAAAGCCGGGTGTGGCTGACATTTGTGAATTGGCATTCTGTAACTCAGGGCTCTATAAACCTTGCCACTTGTGGTGAGAATTTTTAAATATCTCAACAGCCAATTCACATGGCTTTAAAAGCAATAAATTTTAAAACAAGAACGTTTGAATGGCACTGACAAAGTGTCCTCAGATTCATTATCACATTTACTCTTCAGCGCAGCCCTGTGAGGTTCACATCCAGGCCTCATGGAGGAGGACACTGAGGCCGGGAGACTTTCCAGGTCTTGCCGGGGATGGCACAGCTTGGCTTTGGTGCCCAGGACTGAGCCATGACTTAGGGCATGCCCTCTTTTCATTGTATTGTGTTCGCAACGATTGCCTAACAACTTTTTATACGGTTTTTAAAAATTACTGCAGCAGATATGTCTGTGCTGAATGTAACTTAAGATGTTAGTTTGCTTCACGTAAACTGAAGCGGCTCATTTTCGGTCCCCAGCTTTTGGTCACGGTGCCTTTAGCCATTTGGCTGAACAAATAGTGGGACTGTTTCTTCCTCCTCCTTCTCTCAGCACATTCACCTTTTCAGCACAGAATTTTGTGAATTCTGCTCCAGTTGTCCAGGTATAAGAGAGGGAGAAATCTGGAGAAGGAATACTAATTCTATAACTTGGCAAAGACTATCTGCCATAAGCCTAATAGTCAATGAAAACCACTGAGCGTACACATTTCATTTACATTTCCCATCGCCAAGTGCAAGGCCCTGCCTTGGGAACTTTTAGGGCCATAACTGTGGAGTTTCAGAGAGCAAGTCTCAATTTACTTGTTAGTCCTTAATGTAGATGTTTGGACCACTCTTGTTTTTAAAGTGGTAAAACACACACCAGAACACTGTCGAGCATACACGTTTTGGATGTCAGATTGCTTTTCAGGCAGGCAGTGGTCTGCAAAGCTGGCAGAGGAGTGGCCCGGCGCGGCGGCTCACACCTGCAATCCCAGCACTTTGGGAGGCTGTGGTGGGTGGATCACTTGAGGTCAGGAGATGGAGACTATCCTGGCTAACACGGTGAAACCCCGTCTCTATTAAAAATACAAAAAATTAGCGGGGCGTGGTGGCAGACGCCTGTAGTCCCAGCAACTCGGGAGGCTGAGGCAGGAGAACGGCGTGAACCCAGGAGGCGGAGCTTGCAGTGAGCCGAGATTGCGCCACTGCACTCCGGCCTGGGCGACAGAGCGAGGCTCCATCTCAAAAAAAAGAAAAAAAAAAAAAAGCTGGCAGAGGAGCTCCTTTGGATAGAGGACACTTCAACATTGATGGGGCGGGGTTCCCCGGCTCCCTCCGGAGTGAAAACCCCGTGCGCCACAGGGCACTTCCGTGAGCCGGAAGAGCAGCAGGGCCTGGCGAGCCCATCACAGAGGGAGCCTGCGGTTTCAGAGGCGACCACAGATCCGGCTGAAAGGCTGGTCCGAGAGCAGCTGGCTCTGCTGGGTGTGGCCAGCGTCTCTGCGGGGTACAGACCCAGCAAGGGGGCAGCAGGGCCCTCAGCGCTCACATAACAAGCGCTGACCTCTGGGGAAGGCAGACTCACATTTCCTCAAGGTTTTCTATTTGCACCAGATGAACTCAGCGTCAAATATGAAAGGGCATCTTTCCAAGGGTGTTAAGAGAGTCTTGTTTACTATGTAAACAAGGACAGAAGGCATCGAAGCCGGCATGCCATTATTCCTTGGCTTCTGAACGTTCGAGTGGAACTGCTTGTCCCGTGGTTGCTATTAGCATTAAAATATTGGTTGGATTGTCCCATGAACATGAAAGTTTACAGCAAAGAGTGATTTTTCCAAAAGAGGAGCTGCAACAGTATTTGAGTTCCACTTTTACATCCTTAATTTTCTGAGGTTCCCTCAGAAAATTGGCAGAGTGGGTAGGATTTAGAAGGTTTTCCAGGGCTTCGATTAGTCGGAATTTTTTTTTCAGTTCCCTTAGAGATTTATTTTGAAGTGCCCCTGCCATGACTTTTCTGCCTGCCTGTGTGGCTTCCAAACCTGCCCACCAAGTGTTTAGGGGTGAGTCATTTTCCCACAGGTAGGAGAGTAAGAAGAGTCTCTAGCCCCCAAGGGGAGGGTCAAGAGAGCAAACACGAGAGAGGACTTGGTCCTTACCAGAGGTCACCTCCAAAAAAGTGAGGTGTTCCAGTGATCATTCCCTGACCGATGACTTCCTGAGCTATTTTCTCCAGTAAACAGTCTCTATGAGATATCATAGGAAATGAGTTTTAGACTTTCTTTCACCAAACATTTCTTTTATTGTTTTCCAGTAACATTTGCATTGTTTTACCCTGATCTCATCTACTCACCATTTGTGACATTTTTTCAAGCCTCGGTTCACCTCTTTTTCATGTCCCCTTCTGGTCCTTTGAGATAACACTTTCAGAATTTTGCCATTCTGCTATGAGGCCTGTGTCTATTTGTGTGAGAAGAATTCCACGTGGAGGAGGTGAGGGCCCAGTTGTTTGGTCTGGAGAAGCCCATGACTGCTCATTCGTCTGAGGCCCTGCCTATGCCAGGTGTATGGAGTACTTTCATGTGACATGTACAGCTCTTCCAGCTGAGCATAAAAGCAGGCTCCTCACCCTTTTATCAAATAATTGACTCAGAACTTTAACCAAGACAGATACAAGTATCTTAAGACCTGAATTTATTTTTTAATTTACTAGACATTGTGTTTAGTGTACTAATTACAGTGTATAATTAAAGAACAGTGCAGGGTTGGCTAACATAGAAGGTGGTTAAACTCTGGTGCAGAATACCCTCTCAGTAAACTTTTAAAGGGCGTGGGTTGTGGTTGAGTGATATGGAGAAAAGTCCTGGCCTTTGGTTCCTATTACTACTTCTCATCTCTTGCTCTTATTTACTGTTTTGGGCTGTTCATGAAAGGGATTTTTTTCTACTCCCCAGCTCTTGCTCATAGATAATTCAATAATAGTTAAGTCATAAATATCTTAAATGAGAAAAGTGTATTCCTATTTAGATTTCTAATTACTCTGCAGAATTTGAATTCCACATAATTTGAGATTGCTTTAAGAGTCCACTAATAACCAGTGCTGGAGTGCTCTCTCATCACTAATAATGGCACTAAATGTCAAATGTTCATCTAGTGATTTATGCTCTTATTTCACAGCTTTCCTTAATTGCTTTTTACATAAATCTGAGAAATAGTGATTAAAGTATTGCAGGCTTTGGCACATTTATCATTAGCTTGTAATATCTTCTGATACAGCGTTAAGTGCTTGGCTAACAGAGATGAACCAGTGCTTTAGTCACAGGGCTTGCCCTGCTGTGGAGAAGACTCTATTCCCAGAAGGGAATGGCCAGTGGTGCAGACTGTCCCTGTCTCAGAAGAGCCCATCCATTTCCTGGGAATTCGTAACCCACAGCAAGAAACATCACCTTCTAATTTTCCTATGGGATCATACCCACTAGATACAAATGATAATGAAATATCCTTTGCTGTTTTAATTTTTAAAACACTGAATGCTCAGTCTGGGTGCAGTGGCTCACACCTGTAATCCCAGCACTTTGGGAAGCCGAGGTGGGTGGCTCACAAGGTCAGGAGTTCAAGTCCAGCTTGGCCAATATGGTGAAACCCTTTCTCTACTAAGAATACAAAAATTAGCCATGTGTGGTGGTGCACACCTGTAATCCCACCTACTTGGGTGGCTAAGGCAGGAGGATCACTTGAACCAGGGAGGTGGAAGTTGCAGTGAGCCGAGATGGTGCCACTGCACCTCAGCGTGGGTGACAGAGAGAGACTCTGAAGAAAAAAGAAAAAAGAAAAGACTGAATGCACAGGAAATGGGATCAGCCCTCAGTTTCTTCTCATACTTTGGCCCTAAAGCCCTCGTAACTGTGAAAACTGCTTCTGAGGATGGAATGAGCAGGATCTTTGAACTAAAAAGCACTAGCAAATGTGTGGTGTCTGCTCTGTGGCATTCTCTTTCTGAGAACGTGTTGTCCTGCCCCAATCTGGCTGTCTCTTCCCTTGTAGGGTCATACAAGAGGTGAGAGGGTCATGGCAAGAATTGGTCCAATCTTTATAGATGTTCTTTTTCCAGAAAATGGGTAAAAACTACGTTTTTTTGTTTGTTTGTTTTGTTTTGTTTTGTTTTTGAGACAGAGTCTCACTCTGTCACCCAGGCTGGAGTGCAGTGGCGTGATCTCGGCTCACTGCAAGCTCTGCCTCCCGGGTTCACGCCACTCTCGTGCCTCAGCTGCCCGAGCAGCTGGGACCACAGGTGGCCGCCACCACGCCCGGCTAATTTTTTGTATTTTTTTTTTAGTAGAGACAGGGTTTGACCGTGTTAGCCAGGATGGTTTCGATCTCCTGACCTTGTGATCCGCCCACCTCGGCCTCCCAAAGTGCTGGGATTATAGGCCTGAGCCACCGAAAACTATGTTTTTAAACATCCTGGAATGATAATTCATAATGGAATGGAGAAAAAAGAAAAGAAAAGAAGGAAGGAAGGAAGGAAGAAGACAAGGAGAGAAAAAAATAAGTCGCATGCACAGCACCCGTGGAAATATCTGAATCAGCAGCAATGCCTTGAAGCTCTTCAGAAATCTTCTCATTCCCCAATTAGAAACAGACCGAGCAGTCTATAAGAAAACTCTCAGCCTTCATTCTACAAGATCATCACCAGGCATGGCCCTTGCTAAGCCAGTGCTGGGGAGGAGGGCATGAGGCTGCAGCCGGGGCTCCGCTGTGGACCCTGGAACCTGGGACTGAACTGTGCCTCAACCATCAGCACTACCTTCCCTCCTGATGGCCTTGGCCTCTGGCCTTCAGGACAACTGCCCCTCCATTAAACATGTGTGAGATCAGACAATGGGCTGAGTTCTTCCAGTGTCCTTTCCCAGCCCCAGATCTCCACCCCTTCCCCTCTTCACAAACACCTGCCTGAGTCCCTACTCAGGTCTCCGGTTGCCTGTTCCCACTCTCTGTGCAGCCACCACGTAGTCCCTGTACAGTAAAAGGTTAATTCAGAAAGTCTGGAGCATTCAAACCCTGTATGTTGAAAAACATGCCCGGCCCTTGGCCAGTTTCTGGGCAGTGACCTCTAGGTGCTCAGAACATCCTGCCTTACGAGAGCATCTTCGTGTACCTGGTGTCTCGGGCCACACCAACATGTGTGCTCACTGCGCGATTATTTCAGGGTGGAGGCCTTGGCCCATGCTCTTTCCATTTGACCACTGAAGAGGCTGGAGACTGAGTAGCTATGGTCAGTATATGGTATGAGGAGAGAATCTACCTCCATTCCCCACCTATTATGCCTGCACCACTGACTCATAAGTTTCCTTCCCTCGTGATTAGTGATGCCGCCTATAAACTCTTATTCTGGGGGGTGGAGCAGAGGAGGGGTCGCTGCCAGCAGCCTGTGCTCTCCAATTCATCTATCTACTCTTAAAACAGACCTACATGTGCATAGAGGTCTGTAATATATTTAAATTTTTCCAATACTCTTGATTTTTAAAGATTTCTTGGTGAATATTGGCACTTACCTACAGGATATTTTAGCAACACTTTGTCCAATCCTGCTCTCCCAATCGCATGGGGCTTTTAATTTGAATTTAACTTATTATAGTATCCTGCCACTTATTCAAGTCTACTTTTATTGGTGTCTGTAAAGGCTTATGGTTTATGCCATGAAAGCTCCTGTATATTTTTTTCTTTTGGATTTTTAGTTACTGTACTGTTGCAAATGGGATTCATCACCAGCAGCATCTTGGGTTTTTCACCTGGCTTTGCTGTGACCAGCATCTAGTCATAGGCATACAATAATGTATAAATGTATAAAAACCATGACCTGTTTCTATGTTTGAAACTTCTGTTTAAGCAGTCAGCAAACCAGAATGTACCATGACTGCTATTTGCTAAGAATCCTGTGCTAGGAGCAACACCCAAAATTTAAAACTTCCCTACGGACAAACCAATTTGAGGCTTAAGATGCCTGTTATCTCGCCCCTAGACCCTAACAGCCATTGTCACATATGTGGGTCCTCCTGGAAAAGCAACCCAGGAAGGCAGTGAAAACTCATCCAATGGTTCCAGCCTGCCACTGGCCATGATATAGCTGCTTTCACCTTTACAGATCTTGTGTGGTTGCCCTAAAAATGCAACTAAGGAAACCATATGAATTCCTGGGTCACCAGGTACTTCATGCATGATCAGAACAGTCCAGCCAGCTGACTTGCGGCCCCTCCAACACAGGGAGAGAGAAATGAACAGAAATCAAGGCAAGAGGCCAGGCACGGTGGCTCACACCTGTAATCCCAGCACTCTGGGAGGCCAAGGTGGGCGGATCACAAGGTCAGGAGATCAAGACCATCCTGGCTAACAAGGTGAAACCCTGTCTCTACTAAAAGTACAAAAAAATTAGCCAGGTGTAGTGGAGGATGCCTGTAGTCCCAGCTACTCGGGAGGCTGAGGCAGGAGAATGGCATGAACCCGGGAGGCGGAGCTTGCAGTGAGCCGAGATCACACCACTGCACTCCAGCCTGGGAGACAGAAAGACTCCATCTCAAAAAAAAAAAAAAAAAAAGAATTGCATTGAATCTATAGATTCCCAGATGGGAAAACTGACCTCCTGGCAATATTAAGTCTTCCTGTCTACAAACATTAAACATCTCCCCATTTATTTAGATTTGTTATTTCTTTCATCAGAGTTTTGTAGTTTCCCTTCATATAGATCTGATACCTGGTTTGTTAAGTTATATAAGTGTTTCACTTTTTTACTGCTAATGTAATTGGTGTTTTGCTTTTAATTTCAATTGTTTATTGCTGATATGTAGGAAACCAACTGACTTTTGGATATTAATCCACATTAAATTTGGTTTAAATTTAAACCAATTAAAGGTTTCACATCCTGCAACCTGTCTTTAATGATGTATCAGTTCCAGGAGAATTTTTGTTTATTATTTGAGATTTTTCTACTGAATAATGTAGAATAATGTCATTTTTAGACAAAGATAATTTTGGTTTTTTTTTTTCCCAATCTGTATACCTTTTATTTCCTTTTCTTTTCACATTGTATTAACCAGGACTTCAGTATAATGCTGAATAGGAGTGATGAGAGGGGACATCCTGTCCTTATTCCCAATTTTAGAAAGAAAGCATTTAGTTTCTCACCATTAAGTATGATGTTAGCTGTAAACTTTTTGTAGATGTTCTTTATCAATTTGAGCAATTTTTCCTCTATTCTTAGTTTGCTAAGCGTTTTTAATATAAATCCATGTTAGATTTTGTCAAATGTTTGTTCTGAATCTATTGATATGATCATTTGATCTGATTCTTCTTTAGCTTGTTGATGTGATAGACTGCACTAATTGTTTTCTGAATGTTGAGATTGCATACCTGACATATACCTCACTTGACTGTGGTTTATACACACATATAGTGTTTTTTATATACTATTGGATTCAATTTGCTAATATTTTGTTGAGGATTTTTGCATCTATGTTCATAAGAAATATTTGTCTAGAGTTTTCCTTTCTTGTAATATCTTTATCTGGTTTTGGTATTAGGGTAATGCTGGCCTCACAGAATGAGTTGGGAAGTATTCATTCTACTTTGATTTTCTGGAACAAATTATGAATAACTGATATCATTTATTCCTCAATTGTTTGGTATAATTCACCTTTGAACCCCTCTAAACTTGGTGCTTTCTGTTTTGGAAGTTTATTAATTATCAATTCGATTTCTGTAGTCCATATAGGCCCATTCAGATCATCTATTTCTCCTTATGTGACTTCTAGTAGGTTCTGTCTTTCAATGAATTGGTTCTTTTCATCTAAGCTATACAATTTATGGGCATAGAATTGTTCATAATATTCATTTATTGTCCATTTAACATCCATTTGATCAGAAATGATGATCCCTGTTTCATTTCTGGTGTTAGTAATTGTGTCTTCTTTCTTTCTTCTTAGCCTGAATTGAGAAATTTTAAGATTATTTTCACATAAAAACATACATGAGCACATTTGCAAAGACATCCCTCAGTTGCTGCAGCGCCAGCTCCACCCTCAGTCTTTCCAGCAGCCTGCAGTTCTGCTCTTTTACAGGAAACTTGAGGAGTACCTAAACATCTGACTCTCTGCGTGTTACATTTCATCGCTCCTCTGAACTAGGGCACTGAGGGAAATTTTTCTACTGAAAGGTACCATCTTAATTTCTTTGCAAATTAGCATAGAAGAGAGAATCTTGCACTTCACACTAATGAGAACAGTGTGTGGTTTTGTGATTTGGGAACCTGGCAAGGCCATGCAAGCTTCTTACTGAGCAGCAGTACCGCACTGCCTCCACCAACCCTTAACATCCCCAGCCTCGAAAGTCAAAATAAAAGTCAGAGTGGACAGGTGAGTATTGGGTGGAAGGATGAGAAGGGATAGGGGAATCCATCTAGCTCACTGCAGGATGATGAAACAGAGACACAGATTTGAGTGTTATTCAAGGTACCAGGAATTTGACTTATACTTGCTTCCTCTCCACAGAATACTGTGAATACACACAGAGCCTGGGCAGAAACGAGATGTTACACAACCCCCAAGATATTTCTACAAGTCATCTCTCTTATCCATTCTTTCTTTTCATGCCAAAGATAAATCTGTGGCATAAAGTTATATAAACAAGTATTTGAAGGAATTTAAATATCTATTAGTAACAAATGGTCTACATATTATTAATATCCATATGGAAATAGCCATATAAGATTTACATGTAAATGACCACATTTCATCAGTATTATAAGGATTTTATTGATTCATTCATATTATGTTAGAATAATGTGCCTATCTAGCACAATACAATCTGAGCACATTTAATTGAATACATAAACTGAATTTTGTCTTCAATAGATGAGGAACTTGTTGGGAACTGGAGCAAAGGTGACTCTTGTTATGTTTTAGCAAAGAGACTGGCGGCGTTTTGCCCCTGCCCCAGAGATTTGTGGAACTTTGAACTTGAGAGAGATGATACAGGGTATCTGGCAGAAGAAATTTCTAAGCAGCAAAGCATTCAGGAGGTGACTTGGGCTCTGTTAAAGGCATTCAGTTTTAAAAGGGAAACAGAGCATAAAAGATTGGAAATTTTTCAGACTGACAATGCAGTAAAAGAAATACCCATTTTCCGAGGAGAAATTCAAGCTGGCTGCAGAAATTTGCATAAGTAACAAGGAGCCCAATGTTAATCACTAAGACAATAGGGAAAATGTCTCCAGGGCATGTCAGAGACCTTTGTGGCAGCCCCCTCCCATCACAGGCCCAGAGGCCTAGGAGGAAAAAATGGTTTCATAGGCCAGGCCCAGTGTCCCTCTGCCATGTGCAGTTTAGGGACTTGGCGTCCTGTTTCCCAGCTGCTCCAGCTGTGACTAAAAGGAGTCAAGGTACAGCTCAGGCCATGCCATCAGATGGTGCAAGCCCCAAGCCTTGGCAGCTTCCATGTGGTGTTGAGTCTGTGGGTGCAAGGAAGTCAAGAATTGAGGTTTGGGAACCTCCATCTAGATTTCAGAGGATGTATGGAAACGCCTGAATACCCAAGCAAAAGTTTGCTGCAGGGGTAGGGCCCTCATGGAGAACCTCTGCTAGGGCAGTGCAGAAGGGAAATGTGGGGTTGGAGCCCCCACACAGAGTCCCAACTGGGGCACTGCCTAGTGGAGCTGTGAAAAGAGGGCCACCGCTGTCCTCCAGACCCCAGAATGGTAGATCCACCAACAGCTTGGATTGTATGCCTGGAAAAGCGGCAGACACTCAATGCCAGCCCATGAAAGTGACCAGAAAGGAGGGTATACCCTGCAAAGCCACAGAGACAGAGCTGCCCAAGGCCATAGGAGCCCATCTTTTGCATCGGCATGACCTGGATGTGAGATGTGGCATCAAAGGAGATCATTCTGGAACTTTAAGATTGATTTGACTGCCCTGCTGGATTTTGAACTTGCATGGGGCCTGTAGCCCTTTTGTTTTGGCCAATTTCTCCCATTTGGAATGGCTGTATTTACCCAATTCCTGTACCCCCATTGTATCTAGGAAGTAACTAGCTTGCTTTTGATTTTACAGGCTCATAGGTGGAGGGGACTTGCCTTGTCTCAGATGAGACTTTGGATTATGGACTTTTGAGTTAATGCTGAAATGAGTTAAGACTTTGGGGGACTGTTGGGAAGACATGATTTGTTTTGAAATATAAAGACATGAGATTTGGCAGGGGCCGGGGCAGAATGATATGGTTTGACTCTGTGTCCCCACCCAAATCTCATCTTGAATTTTACTCTCATAATTCCCATGTGTTGTGGGAGGGACCTGGTGGGAGATAATTGAATCACAGGGGCAGTTTCCCCATACTGTTCTCATGGTAGTGAATAACTCTCACAAGATCTGATAGTTTTATCAAGGGTTTCCCCTTTTGCTTCTTTCTCATTCTCACTTGCCACAGCCATGTGAGAAGTGCTTTTCACCTTCCACCATGAGTGTGAGGCCTCCCCAGCCAGGTGGAACCATAAGTCCATTAAACCTATTTTTCGTCCCAGTCTCAAGTATGTCTTTATCAGCAGTGTGAAAACACACTAATACACCGGGTGTTGTGGCACATGCCTGTAGTCCCAGCTACTCAGGAGTTTGAGGCTGCAGGGAAGTATGATAGCACCATTGCACTCCAGCCTGACTGACAGAGTGAGACCCTATCTCAAAAAATAAAAAAAAGAACTCAATAGCATATGGAAGCTAAATTTGAGACAATCTGATCTCCTTAGTTGCAGATTGGCAGGCTAGGTAAACTGAGGAGGAGATGTAAAATCATCCCCCTTTAAAAATAAAAGCATTCAGGTAGCTGTCCAAACAAATAACTACAGTCATAGACCTTTCCAGGCTGCAAGCACAATAGACTCTAGAGACCAATACTACACTAACTCTATATCTACAGTGTCAAATACTGCTTTGTTACCTCCCCAGACACTCAACTCCCCAACTTCAGATGTTCCAAAAAACGATATCTCTTCTCCCAGCTCAATATCTGGTTTCACCTTGACCAGCTCAGTCTAACCACTGCCTAAATGCCTTGATTTTGGTGAAGAACTTCTTAAGGCATGGACCAGCAATCTTTGGCATCTGATATGGTTTGGCTATGTCCCCACCCAAATCTCAACTTGAATTGTATCTTCCAGAATTTCCATGTATTGTGGGAGGGACCTATGGGGGAGGTAATTGAATCATGGGGGCTGGTCTTTCCTGTGCTATTCTCATGGTAGTGAATAAGTCTCATGAGATCTGATGGGTTTATCAGGGATTTCTGCTTTTGCTTCCTCCTCATTTTCCTCTTGCCACCACCACGTAAGAAGTGCTTTTCACCTCCCTCCATGATTCTGAGGCCTCCCCAGCCATGTGGAACTGTAAGACCAATTAAACCTCTTTTTGTTTCCAGTTTCAGGTATGTCTTTATCAGCAGTGTGAAAACAAACTAATACAGCATCACTAACTTTCTAGGCAAGCCAAAATACAAATCCATCACCTACAAGAAACACATCCTTCCAAAACGGACATTTAAAATTCCTGCATAATGCTAGCCTTGCAGGACAGAACTGGTGCCAGTTTCAATGGCTTATCATATATAAAGTTGTTCTATTTGGGGTGCATGATTTGGCCTGCAATATAACTGAACATATGTTATAGTAGAGTTGGGTGTCATAGAGTTCTACTACATTTATTCCTGCAGAGGCAAGGAAATCTGGTCCTTTACTGTCCCTCTAGGGTTGAGACTAGAAGATAAATTTATAGTCCAGATATTTTAATTTTAAGGGCTTGGGTTAGGCAAAAATTATTTTTGGAGAATATTCCACATTATATCACACATAGATCAATTCAAGGAAGATTTATGTCTCTCCTTTTTGTTGCAATTATAACTAAGCAACTAAGCTTTCAAATTGAAATGCATAGGAACTTGGATGATATTCCAAGAACTGAGTGCTTCAGAATGTTAGATCATTTCACTGATCTTGCTTTGCAATATTGTAATGGTAGCAGACCATGTGCATGCACATACACAGAGGCTTTGTGTAGAGTTTATTTGTGTAGAATTCCTTCAGTCTGTGGTTTTATTCCTAAAATTCCACCCAGGGGATTAGTAAAGAAGGTTGTGGAAAGTGTTATGTATTTGTTTTTAGCTTTTTGTTTCTTTGTTTTGGTGAGATACATTTTGCGTCTCTTAGAAATGAAAATGAAAACGAGAAATTCCCCCTGTTAGTGTTCATGATGTCCTCCTCCACAAAGATGCTTTCCAAGGATCACAGCAGGTGCACTCATCAACACTGTCCTGAACACACAGCTGTCCCAGGAATGGATTTGCAAAGTGTAAAGAGGAATAAGAAGCATTTTATCATCAACTTAACATTTACTGCAAATATTCTCTCACTTTTCAAGGCTTCAATGTTAGTACTCAGTTGGCTATCATGATATTTTTTTCTTCAGCAGTATAGGAGATATATGACCTCTCTTGGTCTTTATTTGACTAGAACCAGGTATAATATTCAAAATATTTAACAATCAATACCCATACGTACTGAACAATCAGAGAAGATGCAGGCCTGAGGGCTGGAGGTAGTTGCTGAAGATCCCTTCTTTACCATAATTTAACCCCCCTTAATTGCTAGCTGGGCAGAGGGCGGTAGAAAAGGTCTGTCCTGTCCATGAAAAGCAGCTGAATATAGCCCTGACTGGAACTGAAAATTAGGCTAAAGCAATAAAACTGACCCACCAACTTCAGTATAGCTAGATAGTACAGTGGTACCATTGCCACTGGTAAAGGGGAAGCTCATGATCATAGCAGTGGTAATGGTAATAATTGTAGTACCAGCAGGAGAAGCAGCAGCAGCAATCAAGCTATTGTCAACTGAGGATTTGGCAGTGAGCTAGCAATGAAAGAGATATCATTCTCTGGAACATCTGAGGTTGGAGAGTTGAGTGTCTGGGGAGTTGACAGAGAAGTATTAGAAACTTTGGACATTTATTATTTCTAATTGTCAAAGAAACTTTCCAGGCAGGAAATACCTACAACCTGTAGATACAGACACAAAGTTTCAGAAACTTTAAGTAACTGGCTCCAAGTCACATAGCTAGTACACCACAGAGCCAAGATTGGAACCAAGGACACTCCAAAGCCTGTGCTATTTCTCTTATGCAATACCGGCCTTCTCCCATGCAAAAGTAAAGCAAGGACTACTGCCATCTACCGGGAGGCTACAATTTCATGACTTAATTCTTACACGTTCTTATAAACTTATAATTCTACAATGAACTTTTAGAAATGTTTACTACAAGGACTAATAAATTTCAGCAGTAAAATTTAAGAATGACCAAAAAAGTGATATAGCCAGTGTTTTCAATGTTAGGTCACTCTACATGTTTCTTATTTAAAGATAGAGGTTTCAACCATTTAAGACAGACAAACTTCCCCCTTTCTTCCAACCTTTAGTAATTTTCATGAGAATGTTTAGATGCTGAACTTGATTGACAGTGTAGTGACTCATGTTCTTCTCATAAGTAATTCATGCTCATATTTAAACTTTGGAAAACACAGAGAAATATAAAGAATATAAAAGTCACCCACAATCCCACTGCCCGGAGATAACAACAGTTAAAATTTTGATCTCTTTTTTTCCAATCATTTTACTATGCCTATATCAGCACATATACACATATAGACACATGCAAATTGAGATCATATAAATATTGTCAAATGAAATGTCATATTATGAGCATTTTCTAATGGCCATTAAAATTCTGAGAAACACAATTTAAAGCTTTCTTAATATTCTAACATATAGATGTAGCATAATTTATTTAACCATTCCCCTGTCTTTGGAGAACAGCAGGCCTTGGTCAGTAAATAAATGGTTGTATAAATAACAGGATCTGAATTAAATGCAGAAGATTAAGAACCCCAGGTTATTCCTTGGTCTCTGAAAGTTAATGGAATCCAGAGAGGCAGGACAATCAAATGCAATATTTTTAGCCTTTTGAAGGATCCATCCATATACATATATATATTGCCTTTGTTGCCGACGTGTTATGCTGAAAGCTTCCCCAGAGCAAGGCGTTTAATGCAGAGGCTTATTGCCAGCATGGTAAGAGTCACTCTCACATCTGTATGGGTCCAAAACCAGCACTAGAGAACACAAGGTGGGGAACTCCATTGGTCCCATCAAAATCCAGCTGTATGAAAAGTACATCATGGTTTTTAAATAATTCCCCTCAAATCCACGATATGTAACAAACCTGGAAATTTGAGCTAAAATTGTCAATGATTTCATTTGTTTTTTCTATGCTCTAAGTAATGGGCCATTTTTTTGTTTTGCTTCCAGCTTTATTGAAGTATAATTGACAAATCAAAATTGCATGTATTTAAGATATACTATGTAATGTTTTGATATACATATACATTGTGAAATGAGTACCACCATCAAGCTAATTAACACATCCATCACCTCACATAGTTACTGTTTTGTGTGTGTGTGTGTGTGTTGAGAACACTTAAGATCTACTCTCTTAGCAAATTTCAAGTATGTAATAGATTTTTTCTTTTTTTTTTTGTTTAAACAGAGTCTTGCTCTGTCACTCAGGCTGGATGCAGTGACACGATCTCGGCTCACTGCAACCTCTGCCCCCTGGGTTCAAGCAATTCTCCTGCCTCAGCCTCCCTAGTAACTGGGATTACAGGCATGCACTGCCCACCTGATCTTTGTATTTTTAGTAGAAACGGGGTATCGCCACGTTGGCTAGGCTGGTCTCGAACTCCTGACCTCAAGTGATCTGCCTGCCTCGGCCTCCCAAAGTGCTGAGATTACAGGCGTGAGCCACCATGCTCAGCCGAATTATTATTAACTATAGACACCATGATGTACATAACTGCAACTTTGTACCCTTTGACCAACATCTCCCCATTTCCCCCACCCGTGCCCCTGGTAACAGCCATTCCACTCATGTTTCTATGAACTTGACATTTTTAGATTTCACATATAAGTGAGATCATGCAATATTTGACTTTCTGTAGTAATGGTCTGGTTTTAATGGGGGGATTTCTGGCTCCAGAAAGCATAAACGGTAATTTCTTGCAGCTATTGACATACAGAGGTGACTCACTCTTCTCCAGATACATTATTAAAATTAAGAAAGGATTATATTTCTTACTGGTGGCTTTGAATTGAGGAGGATTTTGTGATCAAACACAGTTCAGGTAGAATAGACATGGGATCAGAATCACCTAGGACTCAGAAAACAGCTGAGACACTCTTATGGAACAATGTTTTCAAAGGATGGTGAGCCAGAAACAGCTAGCAGTACACCAAAGCATAGTGATGTCATTGAGAAATGACAGCCTAACCGGTGGCTACATTTCACAGTTCTTTTTGCATCTATGTGGGGCCATGTGACTAGTTCTGGCCAGTAGAATGAAAGCAGAAGTGAAGTACGTACCACTTCAAAACCAAGTGTCAAGTATTCTGTTCTTGCACTTTCCCATCTGAAATGACCATGAAGACTCATTATTGAAGATGATGGCATTGTAAGATGGAAGGAAGCAGCATCCTTGAGTCAGCATTTAGAAGATAGCCACCCAGGACAAATGCCTGACCAAGAACATCAACACTGGATTTTGTGCAACTGAGAAATAAATGTTTATTGTGTCAAGTCATTGACATTGGAGGGTTGTTTGTGAAAGTAGTCTGCATAGCTTGACAGGGACTCATTAAAAAGGCCTCTGCCGTCTGAGCACCTGATTTGGAAGAGATAGAGCATGGGAAAAAGATAAGTGTGGAGCACTTCTTCAAGATGAAGAACACAAATCATGCAAACACAGGGCAAAGAGAAGACAAAGCACCAAGGGTAATAGTAACAGGAAATCAAAGGCTAATCAAAGGTTAAGTCCACCAAAAAATAAAGGTGGTGGAAGGAAGTCTAAAATCAAAAAGGGTTGTTATATGACTTGGGCTTTTGATTTTTTCCATGGCCTACATGACCAATTAAACAATAGTTACAAATGTATATTTCTGTCAACAAGTGGCTTTTTTACTTTGGTATCTGAATCATTTCCATTCCCCTAAATAATCTCCTTTTTTTTTTTTTTGGTTGATGACTCTTCACTGTTGATTTTAGGTCACACTGTAATTCATTGTGTTCTCCTGAAATTTTGGTTACTGGTACAAGCAACAATAAAGGCATGAAAAATAATCTGAGATTTCATTACATAGATTAAAGATGTTAATGAAAGCTTTTTTGATCCTAAGCAAGAGCACTCAGGATTTTTCAGTTAGCTATAGACTTTTTAGACATCTGCTATCGTTCACCATGACACAAAGCTGCACCATTCTGTTTACTGATATCTCGAGTGTTAAATGCGCCTTATATTACTCTCTGAGGATAAAAGAATGTTGAACTGAAATAAAGTGTTAGCCCTTGCCTTCTGCTGAATTACTGAGCCTCATTTCCGCCTATCTATCTGTCTATTTGTCTGTCTGATTGTCTGTCTCTCAGTTTTAAACCCTAATAATGACCTGGGCAGGGAATATACTAGACACTAAAATAAATCCTGATTAGGACACAGTCTTATGGGAGCCCCAGTCATGCCAAAAGGTGGGATCTAGAGTGTATCTTGCTGCCCTCATATGGTCCTGGGTCTGCTTGATGTTTACTATATCCAGTGATCTCTCAGTTCTTTACAGCCTGGGGGCATTTTTTCCTCAACTTCTGGGTCAAAACCTGGTACACAGTAAATAGTCAACAAACGTACATTGAGTAGAACTAAGCTCTGGAATGCTCAGTCATGATTGTCATGGAACACTTTCTGAATTATCAAAGTCTGTTTGTGTGGGCATCTGCCTCACTTTCCGCCTAGGGCTAAATATCAGCCCTGCAAACCAGCCATACCCAACCCCAGCACTGATCAGGCCCCTCTTATGGGAAGTTGGACCCTGTTTTCAGTAGCTACTTTTTAATTTTTTAATTATTTTATTTATTTATTTATTTATTTATTTATTTATTTATTTATTTTGAGACAGAGTCTCACTCAGTTGCCCAGGTTGGAGTACAATGGCGCAATCTCAGCTCACTGCAACCTCCACCTCCTGGATTCTAGTGATTTTCCTGCCTTAGCCTCCTGAGTAGCTGGGATTACAGGCGACCGCAACTACGCCTGGCTAATTTTTGTATTTTCATTAGAGACAGGGTTTCACCATGTTAGTCAGGCTGGTCTCGAACTCCTGACCTCAGGTGATCTACCTGCCTCGGCCTCCCAAAGTGCTGGGATTACAGGCATGAGCCACCACGCCCGGCCATCAGTAACTACATTTATCGCTTTAGCACCTTCTCCAAAGAACCAAAAGAAATTATCTACTTGATTTAAAAGCATCACTCACTTCTGCCACATGACCCTCTCTCGCCCACCCACACACATACAGACTGGAACCTTGAAGGTTTCCATGCAGGCTTTACTCAAGGAAAAGTTTACCCGACTCCATTAAGTCTTCCATTTTCCATTATTGGATAGCCATGCCTCTAGAACATGGTCTATAACTCTGCTTTTCCTGTTAACTTTTCCCACTATTTCCACAGCTTTTCCTTCAATACCTGCTCACTGCAAAGGCTCTAGTAAGTCCCTTATAGAGTCCCCTCTCCTCCGCTCCCCAACTCCAAGGAATGACCTAAGGCTAGCTGGAGAAACTTTTCAAATGATCTCAGCTACCTATCAGACCTGAGGTTTGCACTATGCAAATAACTACACACATAATTAGAAACCCATAGAATATGGTTGTTTTCTACCGAAAACTCATTTGATCCAGGATTTACTGAAGGTAGAACAACTGCAAGGAATTAAGGTAACACATACCTGTGAATATAAATAAAATGAACGAGAGAGGGAGGTGGACATGGTTATAAAACAACAACATGAGAGATCCTTATAAGGACATAACTGTTCTGTATGTTAACAGTATCAGTGTCAATTTCCTAATCATGATATTGTACTATAGCTCTTTCAAGATGTCAACACTGGGGAAAGTGGGTACAATCTCTATTATTTCTTACAACTGTATGTGAATCTATAATTATGTCAAAATAAAAAGTTTTCTTAAAATTAATGAATGGGAGTAAAAGAAATTAGCCACTTTTAGAATTTGCTCTTAAAGGTTCTGTGTAGATATGCAAAAAAGCAAAATACTTTAGCTGAAAATGACTGAATTGATTTGCTGGTAAGGAACATTTCTATAAGATGCAGGTTAGGCAATTCTGAGTAAAGAACATGAAGAATGAGTAGAAAAAAACATAGTGGCAGAACCTTCTGGAACTCACCAGGATTTGAACCATGCAACTTCTGATAATAATACAAATAAAACTCTCCAAAGCAAAACATTTAATCATGTCAGTTCCTATATTGTGCATGTCATAATGATAGCTACAAGTGTAAAAGAACAGCCTTTCCATTCTACCTTATTCCATTTAAAAGTCTAGCATATGAAATAGTAAAATGAACCTCACATTCTCTGTTATAAGTTAGGTGAGATAAACCACAATTAAAAATTGAGATGCCTGATAACCAGAGAAAGAAGTATTAGGCTGCAACCCAAGAGTCAACTAAATAAATCCCTGGCATTAACTTGGAACTGTCTCTAACAATTGCAACATAATTCAAATTATTAATGACATGATAGCTGATGTGTTGCAATCCTCTCAGTAGTGATGCTAAGTTATACTCGCCACATGTACATTCACTAGAAAATCATCATAATTAATTTTAGTACAGCCCTGAGCTATCATTAGTGATAAATCATGATAATGATTACATTCAAGTTTAATGTTATTGACTACATGAATTATAATGTTATTAACAAATTAGATTGAACGTCTTATCTAAAACTAATGTTCTAATGGGGAGAAGTAAACCCCTTTCCATCTGAAGCCCAGAGTAACTTACTGGTTGCCAGTACTGTCTCCCTATTAACTCTGGTGGTGTAAGGTGGATAAAATAAGAAGTAATAAGTCTCCAATTCAACAGATAATCAGGCCCTTCTTCATAGTAAAAATGAAGGATAACCTTACATTTCCCACTTGCAGAGTCATTAGCCAAGGCTTCCAGCTTCCTGGAGAGAGATCCAGAGAGCTGACATTATGGGCACCTAATAAACTGAAATATCCAGGTCTCCAAGTCGATATTACAAGAGTAGAGATGTTGCCAGAAATTAAAAGTTTCAGGGTAAGTCAGAACAGGAAGAACATGTGCTCACCCAGCTGCAATCAGCCATCACTGCCAGGGAGGGCCTGGTAAAGAATCCATACCCCGGTTCACAGGATAGAACCAGGGACAGTCATGTGCACATTTCCCCTTCTTCATCTCTGGCCCCAACGCTTTCACTTATTTTTTATCTTGGACTATCTGTTTCATTGCAAGTCACCTCAAGTCATTTTTTGAATGAAGTACAGATGAAAGGATAAAAATAAATGTCAACAATGCACTGGCCTTCCTTGCTGACCTTGTTTGCTGTTCTTGAAGGGCTATATCTGCCTTTTTTCATTGTGGCATGTTGGCAGCTTAAGTTGTGAGGTTGTGAATCACCATTGATCAATTGCTGATTTGGACATGGGCATTTATGAAGAACTGTCCTGATCAGAAAATAACCCATCTAGTCCTTTCTGATCCCTTCAATTCACCTTTTTTGATCCAGTTATTATGGTTCTTGATATACTCATAAACAATAATAGTTAACAAATATCCTCTGAGTAGATACTATATGCCACCAGGCATTATTCAAGTGCTTTAAGTGAATTATCTCATTTAATCCTTACAATAAGCCTCCATAATAGGTACTGTTATTATTCCAATTTTACGGTTAAGAGAACCATGGTACATACACACAAAATTAATTGATTTGCCTAGTGGAGCTGTATTCAAACCCAGTTCTTTCTATGTGACTCCATCCCTAAAACTCATAGGTACTTCCTGGGTAGGGTTGCCCAGCTAAATTTGAATTTCAGATAAACTGGTTTTTTTAATCATTCTCAATACTTCATCATCTTTGCCTTGTTTTCTTTTTTAATCACAAAAGCAGATCACCACTAAGGAGAGTAAGGACTGAAAATACAAAAGGGTTCATGAGCAATACAGACACATCCATGGAGGGTGTGAAAATTGAAAGGTGGGCTTTCAGATGGAATGACACACACAAAGACACAGAGGAGATAAAAATGAGCTAAGTTTTCTCACTGCTCTTAGGAGTTCTTCTCCTTACTCTCCAGCTTCTATCTTCCCCACCAAAAAATGACTGAGCAGCCTATGTTTTGAATAATTTTTCCTTTTCATTAAATCAATTCAGTCATGGTAGTCTTTAGGCAAATGAGCCTTAAAAGCATTATCGCTAAAAACTCTTCTTCCACTGATTGCTGACAGACCAACTTCTACAACATATCAAACACAAAGTGTCCAAGGCAAATACAACATTTTTTCTAGAAGCTATAGCTCCTCAAGACAACTTTATGTCCAAATCTAACATTTTTTGCAACTATACCCTATACCAACACAGAATATCAATCCGTACACATACTCTTCATTGTGTACCTCCACACTTTTTTGATTTTTTTTTCTTCTTCATTTTTTTTTTTTTTTGAGACAGGATCTCGCTCTGTCACCCAGGCTGGAGTGCAGTGGTGTGATCTCAGCTCACTGCAACCTCCGCCTCCTGGGTTCAAGCAATTCTCCTGCCTCAGCCTCCTGAGTAGCTGAGATTACAGATGCATGCCACCACGCCTGGCTAATTTTTGTATTTTTGGTAGAGATGGGGTTTCACCATGTTGGCCAGGCTGGTCTTAAACTCCTGACCTCACGTGATCCACCCACCTTGGCCTCCCAAAGTGCCGGGATTACAGGTGTGAGCCACCACAGCCAGCTGCTTCTTTGATTTTTGTTACTCCTTCACATTCACATTTTTAAGCCTGGCATCAGGTGTCATCCACATACCCTGTACCATTTCATCTAATCCTTACAACAAACCTGTCAAATGATCAGTATTATCATCCCTATTTTATACATGATGGTAAGTCACTGGAGTGACTTACCAAAAAAACACACACTAGTGAGTGGCAAAGCTTGGTTGGATTTGAACTCAAATCTTCTGGCTCAAAGCCCCATATTCTTTCAACTATACACAGCTTCTCTTGGATGCCAAGTGCCTCCTCCATTTGTACTCTACTCCAAATTTTCACCTAAGAAAAACACTTTGTAAGGTTCATTTCAAACAGTATCTGCTCCATAAACTCTTCACTGATCATCCAATCAAAAATGAACTCTCCTTACTTTGATTTCTTTACCATGTTCTTTGTCCACTCAGTCATTCAATAAACAACTGAGCACCTACTGTGTGCCAGCTTCTATGGCAGGTGCTAAAGGAACAGCAGCGAATGACACAATAAGGATGCTGATCTCATGCATCATATATTTTATGGTATAAGTCAGAGAATCATAGTTTCCAATTTCATGTCATCTATAGCCCTTATTTTACAGATGAGTAAACTCACATACATGAAGTTCAGGTTCATGCCATTATAGGCAGGCCCCAGAATAGAGGCCTTCACCTATCCTTCCCATTAACGTTGTTTATCTCCATGGCTTCTTTTCCCTACTAGGCTGCCAATAACTTGAGGGCAGGAATTGTGTTTTAATCATCTCTGTACATTCCTCAGCATTAGCACAGACATTCAAAAAAATGGGTGCAATGTGTGATAATGGTGGCAAACAGGAAAGACAGATTATCTACACTGTTAGAGCTCCAATGGACAAAATAGCTAGATATTTAACATTTAAAAGTATGTTACAATTTCAAGTATTCCCTCACATCATTTTTCAGCGAAAGAGCTTTCATAAATTACAGATATACACTGCTGAGTTAAACTTGTGGAAAGTATCACATATTTCCAAAATGGAAAATGTTGTTTTCTGCTATAATAGCCTTTAATCCCTCATTGTTTTCTCCCTTAATTCAAATCCCAATAATTATAAATAGCACATTAATACATAACTTATCTGGAGGCTACATAGCTATCAACTTCGACCATGAGGAAGTCATCTAAAACACAAAAAGAAGCAAAGAATCCCTCTGAGCAGCCAAAATACATTTTAAAAAATACAGGCATTAAAGAAATGTATTGCTTCTTTAATGTCAGTATATTAGGTCTTTACTGTTTTTATTCAATGCATACTTACCGAGTGCTCATGCTTTCTCTGTGTCTGAAAATCACCCTGGGACTCTTAACTCTTATTTGGGGCACAATTCTAATAGACATATACATCTAATTTTCATGACTCACAGCCAATGAAAAGCAGCAAGCAGAAGGTGGATAAGGTTGGCCAGAAGCAGGCTACTCTGTCCCATTTTCCTACTTCATTGTAATTCCTACCACCACAGGCATATGTCAACAATGCCAAAGAATGAACACAAGGCAGCGTCAGCCTATGGATTACTATATTTCACATTTAGGAAATAAGTTACATATAAATACACTGTGGAAGATAACTTGGGTTCCTTCTTCACTGCAGCCAGGTAATGATCAGGCAGTAATGGCTAATGAAAGAAATATTTATTTTTCTTTTTGTATTTAAAAGACAAAATCATCAACTATGCATAAGTGAAGGATTTTGTTTCCATGAGACTCAAATTCCCTCTCCTTAAATTGTTCTGCTTTTGAACAGAATATATGTGGATTACTTTTTACCAGCAGAGGGAGGTGAAAAACAAGGAAGCTCTGAACAGTTCTCTCTTCACCACAGAGGTTAAGTCTTTTTGTAATGTGACTGATTGGCTCCCTTTAGCAGCATGGTTTAATTTAGAAAGGTCAGGAAATTGTGTTTAACGTCTACTGAGTCAACAAACTTAGGAAAAACACAAGTGGCAAAAAGAAAACACTCTCAGCAGGATTGGCCCTTATGCAATGGCTCCAAGGAGAAGAGCCGAGGGAGAAGCTTAGCAATGTCTGCACCACTGCACACTGACAAGAAATCCTTTTTGCCATGAAATCACACTTCGCATATTTTTACAGTGTGAAGACATATACACTTCAGCTCAGAGAGCGTTTACTCTTTGTTGCAATGAAACTGATGAAATAAAGGCTTTTGTTGTTGTTTTTACATGAATATCATCAGGGCTAAACCCAACTTCTTGGCAGGACTAGGGGGAATGGGCAGAGGGAGGCCATCTCCTACCACTGCTACTACCCCTGAGGTCCAGCAAATATGGGCATGAGGGCCTGGGGAAAAAAGGCATGTCATAGAGAAAAGAACTTTCATCTGAAGAATGCAAGGCTTTTTAAGTTATGAGGCCCAGAGAGACATTAAAATGAGACCACAATCACATCCTATCCCCCACGTGAGCTATGAATTCATCTCAAAACTATGTGTTTTTGCCACAAGTAGCTATAAATTAATCTAATAATGCCACACTGGACACTATAACCCACACCCTATAGCCTACCAACATATACCAATCACTAATCAATGTTACTTCTATAAACCAGCGAGAATTCCTGACAAACAACTTTGTATCAATCCACTCCTTGTTCCCCCTTTTTGCCTTTAAAAATCCACTTGCAAATGCTGCCAATTGGACTGTATATTCAGGGCAATTTGCATCTATGCTCCTGGTTGCAATCCTCAAGCCTGGCCCAAATAAACTCTAATTATATTAATTTTGCTTCAGCTTCTTCCTTTTAGGTTAACACCACTTAGGATTCTCCCAGGGAGGCTTATTCAGCTTATTCAGGTGTATAAATCTAATTTTCCTGCCCCACAGCCAGTGAAAAGCTGCAAGTAGAAGGTGGAAAAGGTTGGCCAGAAGCAGGCTATCCCATCCTATTACTTCATTGTAATTCCAATAGCCACAGGCATATGTCATCAACGCTAAAAAATGAACAGAAAGTAACAAACTGGGAAGCACAGTATGATGGTTAATTTTAGGTGTCAGCTTGACTGCATTAAAGAACATCTAGAGAACTGTAAAACATCACTTCTGAATCTGTCTGTGAGGGTGTTTCCAGAGGAGATTGGCATGTGAGTTCGTGGACTGAGTGGGGAAGATCTGCCCTCAATGTGACAGGCACCGTCCAATCAGCTGGGGACCCAGGTAGAACAAAAAAGGCAGGGAGAAGACTATTTCCCCTCTTTCTCCTGAAGCTAGGACACTCTTCTTCTCTTCCCCTTGGACAGCAGAACTTCAGGCTCTTTGGCCTTTGGACTCCAGGATTTATACCAGCACCCTCGGTTCCTGCTATGGGTTCTCAGGCCTTGGGCTGAGAGTTACACCATCGGCTTCCCTGGTTCTGAAGCCTATAGACTTGGGCTGAACTATGCTACCAGCATTCCGGGATCTCCAGCTTGCAGATGGCCTGTTGTGGAACTTTACAGCCTCTATATTCATATGAGCCAATTCTCCTAATAAATACCCTCTCGTATGTCTGTATTTCTATTATATATCCTACTGGTTCTATCTCTCTGGAGAACCCTGACTAATGCACACAGTACAAAATAACTATCAGACAAAACCACAACCAAGGAAAAAGAGAATCATGCTTTAAAAAATGCAAATTTTGTCAAATTATTTGCATCCCCTGAGAAACAAGGACAGGGACAGCAAATCTAGAGGAATTCCAAGTTCTAACATAAACTTGCTGTGTGACCTTGAACAAGTCACAGTCCCTCTCTTTGCTTCAATTCCTCCATCTGCAAATTGGGAAAATAGTATGGACTAGAGAATCTTTCAAACAGCCTCTCAGCCTAACACTCTGAGCTCAGTGATTCAATTGCCAGATTGAAAATATGTAAGTAGCATTATCTTCCCAAACAAAGGTTATCACATGAATTTGTTTGTTCATCATAACAAAGACAGGTCAATGATTATAATTATAAGTATAATAGGTCAACTGTCCCACATGAACCCTGCTCAAATTCCAGCTACATAATTATATTGAGGAACAGGAACACTTGCTACTTTGAGCTGACAGCAAAATTCCTCTCTGGGAGAGAACTGTTTCTATTTAGGACAAAGACCATGCTTAGTTATGAAGATGAGTCCCCTGGGCAGAACCTGCATGGTCTGGGCTGAGACCAACTTAACAGCTAAACTGCTCTAAACAAGAAATGAAAATAATTTGGGTGGTTGGAAGGAAATGTGCTGGAAAGGGAAAGAGAAGAGGTGGAAGGCAGGAACAAGAGGCCCTGCAGCACAATGGACAGCTAAATCACAAGTTTAAGGGAAATCTGGTACTAGTGTTGCTGGATCAAATTTTACTGGGCATCTTGTATTTTCACTTCAGGTGAACAAAGAATAATTTTTAGTATAACTTTTCCAAATATTGCTTGAGACATACTAAAAAATTCATTTATCAGAAGTTCAGATTTTACTGGGTGTCCTGTATATTTATTTGCTAAATCTGGCAAGTCTACCAGTGGCAGAAATGACAAACATTTTAGGAACTTCAATATGAGATTGTTTAGCTATACTAGGGTATAACCTCCCTTAGGGCTACCACTAATCCATAAAGCATGATTACATTAATTAGAAAAAGGTGATTCTTCCTCCCAGTACCTACCTAAGGCACAGGCTTAATGAGTGGTTCACCGGTTAGATTTCAGCCTCGATTCTCCTCTAAATCCTGCCTCTCTTCCATGTCTTCAAACCTTTAGCAAAGTCTTCTGTACATGGCCCTAGGTTAAGGGTATGGAAGACAGTGAATGAAGGTCTCCTGGCGTCAGAGTACAAGATTTGCACAGAGAAATGCAGGAAAAGAGAAGCAAGCTTATTTCAGGATATATGCCTCAGAGGAAAGATCAAGGATTCAGTGGCCACAGGCAATAGCATCCAGAGTGACTGAGTAAGAGCCCTCAGACCTTGCCAAAAATCCTGAGATATTAGAGAGGTTGTAGGCTGCCCATTGTATATTGGGTGAGAATTAGAGTCAATAATCAGGGAAAGGGTAAAACCTGAAGATGGAACAATTTGGAATATAAATGTGGTTATATAACTAAAGAGGGAAGTAGGCAGTTCATGAAGATTTAGAGATCATGGAGAAAGAGGAACTCCCACTTATACTCAAGACCCAGGTCAACTGTTACCTGCTCTGTAAAGCTGATGGTTCTAGGCAGAATTTATTCATTTTTCTTTGTGCTCCAATTCTCCTAGCACCTGTATCTGTTAGAAGCCACGTGGAAAAAAACAATCAGAATATAAGGTACAAGTCTCTCTGTCCCTCTCCTCTCTCTCTCCCTTTCTCCATTCTCGCTTTCTCTAGAAGCAGATTATGAGTTATTTGAAAACAAGGACTGGGCCGGGCGCGGTGGCTCATGCCTGTAATCCCAGCACTTTGGGAGGCCGAGGCGGGTGGATCACGAGGTCAGGAGATCGAGACCATCCTGGCTAACATGGTGAAACGCCGTCTCTACTAAAAATACAAAAAATTAGCCGGGCGTGGTGGTGGGCCCCTGTAGTCCCAGCTACTTGGGAGGCTGAGGCAGGCAGGAGAATGGCGTGAACCCGGGAGGCGGAGCTTACAGTGAGCCAAGATCACGCCACTGCACTCCAGCCTGGGCAACAGAGCGAGACTCCATCTCAAAAAAAAAAAAAAAAGAAAAAGAAAAGAAAACAAGGACTGATATATCAATTTTATAATTGATATTATATAATTATTATATAAATTTATTAATTTTATATAATATTAATATTTATTAATTTTATAAATTAATAAATTATTATATAGAATTTATTAATTTTATAGCCCCAGTGATTGGCATATACTAGCCAACAGATACATTTGTGAAAAAATAAAATATATTTTGAGTTTAAAATTAAGACTGTAGAAAAACATAATAGTAGTTTTAAGTATATGGCAGTGTTTATAGTTGTTTTCTATGTTTTTAGAGGGCAACATAAGAGGATAGACATCTCAAATGCAAAATGAAGGAAGTAGAATAGGCATAAGAAAGAAAAGAAGAATAATTTCAGCCACTGGGTGATCAGCCTCTAATGTAGGCTTTTTTAAAAATTCATTTTGAATTCACTTTAGTCAGTTCAATATGGTCCTACCTCAGGGACCCTTGCAGATCTAAAATCCTGTTTCTCATGGCTCTAAACTCCAAGTACAGCAAGAACAGTAGCTACCATTTCCCTAACCCGGTAGGGTAGTTCACTATTCAAATTGCAATGCTATGCAAATGACGAGGAGAGCTGACACTTTGGGAAGATTTGCCTGAAAAGGAAAACAAACTGCTAGTCCAGAGAAAACTCTCAGTTGCCTACTTTTATTCCACTCTGAACTTTTCCTTTAAGGAGGAAGAGTTGCAATTGACTCCTGAAAGCCCTGCTGATTCAGTCCTGTTGACTAATCGGTTTGGGTTAATTTTGGAAATGCTAGAACTGTCTGAACTCTTGTATAAAAGAATTGTAAATAGAAATCTGGAAAGGAGAAAGGAAGGACAGGTCAAGTCTTAGAATAATATTGCTAATAGTGATGAGAATTTTTCTGCCCTACAAAATCTCGTGGCTTCATTCTCCCTCTTTTGTTCACATTTGACTTAAAAGAAAAAAAATGCATCCCTCCTTTCCAATGTTAAGTCCACTTGACTTGGTGCTTTTGTGCCCATCCCTCTTATATTAATTCTCATTGTTTCCACCCTCCTCCTTTCTGTTTGTTTTTCCCCAATTCCTCTTACTCTGATACCTTTCTCTTGGCTTACACATATGCTTGGTTCTCGCCAAAGCCTCACTTTTCTGCATCTCTGCTGCCTTCCAAGCAAACATGACTCGTTCTCACCAATATCCAGTTGTCCTCTCCTCCCAGGCATAAAAAGTAAGCACTGTCCACTCTCCTGCAGTTACATAGGCTTATGTGACTCGTTTTCACCAATGAACTATGAGTGAGGTAACATGTCACTTAGGGCAGAAGCTTGGAAGAGCAGGTGTGAAATGTCCGTGCACTCTTTTTCATTGAAGCGGCAACTAAGGAGACTTCGTGTTCCAGAAGGCACAGCAACAGATGATTCAAGTCTCTGTTAGCCTGGGTCAAACAGAGACCTCTCCTCTGGATTATGATGATTATACAGTATGAGTGAGAAATCAAGTATTTTTGTGTGTTAAAGCATTGAGATTTGAAGGTTATTTGTTAATGTTATATTGCTTAGACAGTCCTGATTAATACAGTCCTCTTTCCCACTTTACTAGCAGATATCTTGAAATAATAGTCTAAACAGTGGTTGTCAAATCTACCTGTGCATAAGTGACACCTGGAGTGCTTTCTTTTTCTTTTTCTTTCTTTCTTTTTTTTTTTTTTTATACTTTACGTTCTGGGATACATGATGTGCAGAATGTGTAGGTTTGCTACATAGGTATACATGTGTCATGGTGGTTTGCTGCACCTATCAACACATCATCTAGGTTTTAAGCCCTGCACGCATTAGATATTTGTCGTAATGCTCTCCCTCCCCTTTCCCCCAACCCCGTGGCAGGCCCTGGTGTGTGATGTTCCCCTCCCTGTGTCCATGTGTTCTCATTGTTCAACTCCCATTTATGAGTGAGAACATGCGGTGCTTGGTTTTCTGTCTGGAGTGCTTTTTTAAAAGCCAGATTTTTAGGCACCACCCCAGACTTGATGAATCTGAATACAGTTCTGAGGCTTGGCAATCTGTATTTTTACAGGCTCCGCAAGTGACTCTGAAGCAGCCAAACTGCACCGATCCTCAGACATGGACATCCAGAGTTTTACTTTCTCACCTCCCATTTACACATAAACATTCTGTAACCTGGTTTCTCCATCCCTTACCCTTGCTACTAACCCTCAGAAGTCATGTAAGACTTCCAGGACCTCCTAATTGCAAAATCATTCAGTCCCTGTTGTATTCAAATTCCCTGTAGCAAGTGGCAAAGTTACCTGCCACTCCCTTTCATGAAATTCTCTTTTCCTTTAGTTTTCATGATATGATGCTGCTATTATTGGCTTTCAGTTCTGTGACCAATGTGTTTTCTTTTTCTTCTTTCTTGTTTCATCCTTAGTAAAAGTGACCCTATACTTTTTAACAACGTTTTTATTCATTTTGACAAATTTCAGTTCTGATTGTGCTCTTGTGCTTTTTTAATGGTTGATTTTTAAGCCATTTTATTTTTTAATTTTAAATTTTTAAAAAAATGTTGTGGGTACATAGTAGCTGTATATATTTATGGGGCACATGAGATGCTTTGATACAGGCATGCAATGTGAAATAAGCATATCATGGAAAATGGGATATCCATCCCCTCAAGCATTTATCCTTTGTGTTACAAACAATCCAATTATACTCTTTAAGTAATTTTAAAATGTACAATTAAGTTATTATTGACTATAGTCACCCTATTGTGCTATCAAATAGTAGGTCTTATTCATTATTTATATTTTTGTGCCCATTAACCATCCTCACCTCCTCCCCAGACCCCCAATACCATTCCCAGCCTCTGGTGACCATCCTTCTACTCTCTTATCTCCATGAGTTCAGTTGTTTTGATTTTTAGATCCCACAAATAAGTGAGAACATGCAATGTTAGTCTTCCTGTGCCTGGCTTATTTCCCTTAACATAATGATCACCACTTCCATCCAAGTTGTTGCAAATGACTGGATCTTATTTTTTTAATGGCTGAATAGTATTCCATTGTGTATAGATAGCAGGTTTTCTTTATCCATTCGTCTGTTGATGGACACTTAGGTTGCTTCCAAGTCTTAGCAATTGTAAACAGTACTGCAATATACAGAGGAGTGCAGATATCTCTTAGATATACTGATTTCCTTTCTTTTGGGTCCCAGCAGTGTGATTGCTGGGACCTATTGTAGCTCAATTTTTAGTTTTTCAAGGAACCTCCAAACTGTTCTCCATAGTGGTTGTACTAATTTACATTTCCACCAACAGTGCACAAGTGTTTCCTTTTCTCCACATTCTTGCCAGCATTTGAGGTAGGGAGAGTGTAGGCACTTATGGAAACCTATTGCAGTAGGATCTACCCGTTTTATTTTACATTTCCAACTGCCTTTTGGCAGTATCTCCATTCAAATGTTTGACCACCATTGTAAACCCAACATGTTCAAAACCAAGCAAATCTTATCTTTCAAATCAACGACTTAAACTGATTTCTCTAGTTCTATGAGTGATCCTATGTATCTAGTCACCCAGGCTTACAAATTTGCTGTCACGTTTGTTTCCTCTCTACCTTATTTTCAACATTCAGTGAGTTACCTAGTATGATGGTTAACTTTAGGTGTCATCTCGATTAAGGAATACCCAGATAACTGGTAAAGTTATGTCTTTACCAGATAACTGGTAAAGTGTGTCTGTGAGGGTGTTTCCAAAGGAGACTGACACATGAGTCAGTGGACTGAGTGGGGAAGATCCACCTTCAATGTGGGCAAGCACTATCCAGATAGGAACCCCAATAGAACAAAAAAAGGTGGAGGAATGGTATCTTTTTCTCTGTCTTTCCAGGAGCTGGGACATTATTTTCGTGCACTTGGACATTAGAACTCCAGACTCTCTGGCCTTTGGACTGCAGGACCTGAAGCTTTCAGACTTGAACTGAACCATGCCTGTTAGGGGACTTCTCAGTCTCCATAATCATGTGAGCCAATTCCCTTAAAAAATCCCCCCCTCATCTACATCTATATCTGATCTATATCATCTATATCTACATCCTATCTGTTCTATCTTCATGAAAAACCCTGACACCAAGTCAGAACCAATTTAGCTCTCCAATATGTCAGTCAGTCCTGTCTCCTCTGTTCTCTTTCCACTGCCACCAGAGTAAGTCAGGCTCACATCATCTCTACCTAGACCAGTGCAGTGGCCTAACTACCTTTCGTACTTTCAAGATATTCTACAGAGTGCTATGCAATTCATGTTCAAAGTAAGAGCTGCTCTAGCTGACATTGGAGTTTACCCCAATATTTCTTTCCAGCCATTTTTCTTATCACTCCACTACTTTACCTGGTACTGTACATTGACCACGACCCATGTTTTCCAATCCCTCTCCATGCCTTAATTAGCTGAGATAAAACACTCTATATTTACTGAGAGCATAGAATTTAATAATCACCTATCTACCATCCTTAATGTAATTTGAGTGCCTTGCACTCAGGAAATACAGCTCAGTACATATTTGTGGAAGTATGTGGTGTTCTATGGTTCACAGAGGATATATTATTCATCTTCAAATTTGCTTGTTAACATAGGTTCTGCATTTGGCAGGACTCTACTAATCCCACTCCCACCCCAAAATATACAATTCTTCGTGGTTGATGTTTGTCAGCTTTGGGCTAACCTAACTGGGCCACAAAATGAGGAAAGACAGCCATCTGGAGCTTTAAGAGCATGCCCTTTGCCCAGGGAAACATGCCAGGTCATGCAGAGGAAGGCTGTATTCGTTAAATTACTTTTGGCATCAAGTTCAACCCTTTGCATCTTGCTTTCCTCTCTGCTTGCTCCCTTATGCTTATCTGGCTTCCAGCAAACACTGCCCTTCAAGCATGATGACCTGTTTGATCAATCTCCTGGCTCTTGACCTTCCTGCTTTCCTTCCTACGTATAAATTACATTCTTCCTCCAGACTCAGAATTTTCTCAGACTCAGTTCCAAGACAGCATTTGGCTTGGCCTCAGGACCTCATGACTGGGAAGAGCATAGTTCTATCCCATTCCGGGAGAAACCATACAACTATGGGGCTGCTTTCAAATTTTGTGCTCAAGTCTGATGGCAGTAACTAAAAACCATCTGTTGTCGTGTTTTAGCATGAGTGGTATAGCTTGCAAATGCCTCGGTGCACTACTTTCCATCAATTATTCTTGAAATTCTAGGTTCTCTTGTGGAGGGATGTCAGAATCAAAGTTGATTGGCCTCTTAGCAAAATCTCTGGTGCCAGAAAGGGACTGTGCATTGATTTTCCCCATTGTGTGTGGCATCCTTATCACCTCCCAGCATACTGCTCCTTGTTGGTACTTTTTCTAGACTAAAAAGAAAAAGCACTATCTGTTTTTTCCCATTCTTACCTGCTGAAAATCCTGTCACACTTTTATGCTTCTGAGATGGGCGATAGGAAGGTCTTGACTAAAGGGCTTCAGGACACTAATCCACACAAATGGCAGATCTGATATCAGCATGATTGCTCTGTTTCTCTCTTCACAGTTCTGGAACAAAAAGTATAGGGCTGTAAGGAAAATATTTACTCATTCTGTAAACATCTGGGGAGCACCAACTCTAGGCCAAATGGAAGGAATCCAAATTTTCCTTCTCTCAAGTAGTTCACAATAAAGTAGGAAAGACCCAAACACATCATTTCCTTTTCTTATTATAATCACTTAAAAGAAGCATTTTCTCACATTCAAGAGGCCTCTGTTCAACTTTTGCTTGCCCACTTCTGTCTTTTTATTTCTTGCAAAAGAAAATGAGTTTTGCTTAGGGAATTGAGTATATAGATCCAGTGGACAGAAGATAAAAGATTTCCATGGTAGTGACTTACTTATAGCATTTTCCTTGCAGAGATTATTCCACCATAGAAAATATTCCATTAGCATGAGAGGTTGCTTCATTTCATCTTCCTTTTGTCTTATGGAACCCCTATTGTAAGAAACACGGAACTTAAAAATGTCCAACCTTAACAAAGAGATCACTTCCCAGTATTGTGAATACATGGAGGGTAGAGGTGAGGCCACGCTACTAGAGGAACACAAAAGGTTGGGCCTAGTGCCTGGCCCAGGCTGGAAAGTGGGAGTCAGCAAACGGTTCTTGAAGGTAATACTTGAGCCAAGACTGAAGGATAAGGGGAGAGGGAGGAGAACAAGTCAGGCTAAGAGGGTCTCATTCCTGGTAGAGCATAATGGGAGCAATGGCCTCAGGATGAGGAGTGGCAATGACACACAGCACCTAAAGATCACTGGTCCATCAACAAAAGGAAGGAAATGAGGCTGGCATGGTAGGCAGTGTCAGGCTACCAACAAGCCTCTTCCACTAAGCAAATAGAAACAACAAAATGTCTGCAAATTCTCTACCTGTGATGTTTGGGAAATATCTTCAGTGACCTGGGAATGAATTTTCCCCATGTTGCTTTAAAAAAGTTCCCTTTCTCCCTTAACTGGATAGTAATATATCCCAGGTATCCTGGGTGCCAATGTCATTTGGGAACTTCTTTAAGTCACAGCAGATATTTTAAAGGGTGGTGAAGGTCACTAGGTCTCCTTTGAAAATACAGAGGCCCTAGGCAGCCATTAAGGTCCTTTTGTGAATGTCACAAGTAACAAATGTTCAATTGCCAGAGAAAACTGGAAGACCAAATGATAGGTGCAACCTGTAGTGATCAAAAGGAACATCTCACAAATGAGAACAAAGAGAAGATGGGCAGGAAGAAGGAAAGAGGAAGCACACAATTTGAAATGGACATTGAACTGGCAACAGAGCTCAGCATGGTACTTTGAAGATGGCAAACATAGTGACTTGGGACTAAGAAGAGGGAGAGGCAAAAGCCCAGTCAGATGCTCACGTAGAATAAATAACCAATTGGCAGCATGGGCCATTGCAGCACATATTAGTTTTCTGTGACCACTGAAACAAATTGCCACAAATTTTAAACAGCAATTTATTTTCTTGCAGTTCTGGTGGCCAAAAAGCAAGATATCAACAAAGCTACACTCCTTCTGGAAGCACTAGAAGTGAATAATTCTTTGTCTCTTCTGGCTTCTGGTGGCTGTCAATACTCCTTAGCCTGTGTCCCTATCACTCCAATCTCTGCCTCCATCTCCACAGGGCTTTCTCGTCTGTGTCTGTGCCTTCTCCTCTTCTGTCTCTTATAAAGAAACTTATCATTGGATTTAGGACCACATGGATAATCCAGAATGACTCATGAGTTCCTTAACTTAGGTATAGCTGCAAACACTCTTTTTCCAAATAAGGTCACATTCGTAGGTTCTGGGGTTAGGATGTAAACATATATTTTGGGGGCCACCATTCAACCCATTACATAGTGTTTATGTGGGGGAGAGATATCCTCCCTTTTTGTCTTCCTGATTGTAATGTTAATATACGTTCATTATAAAAATATAGTGAATATAGAAAATCACAAAGAAACTTAAAACTCATCTTAAATTTCACAACCCAGAGTCAGCCACTGGTAAAAATTTCAGAAATTATATTCGAGACTTCTGTGACTATATGTACTGATTTGTTAGGCTCCTATGGTACTTACTATTGTGAAATCTGCTTCTTTCCCAATTATAGACATAATTGTGAACATCATCCCATGCCTTTAAATCTCTTTCTACAACAAAATTGTTATCAGCTGCCTAATATGCCATCACATGTCTGTATCATAGTTTAATGAATTGGTTTTGAACTGTTTGACATTTAGGCTGTCCCCAGTTTTTCAGTGTTATCAGTAACACTGAGATGAGGACATGCATGCCAGGGTATTTAAAAGAAAACTTAGGTTGCATGATACAATGGGACATTGACTGTGGATACCCTAAATTCTCTGAGTTTTATAGTAAAGTGTGCACTGGACTATACTGAATCAGGCCTAAGTTAGGAAAAAGATTTGGCCTGGAACAGAGAATCACTTTATAACTTCTCTTTCTCAGAAAAAAAAATACATTTATTCAGCTTCCTCTCTTGCCACTCTCTGTGTTATGCTTTTTATTTTCTTAAAAGGGTGGGAATGACACACCTATTTCCTCTTTTTAAAATGTTATTAATATTTTATTAATGCCTACCATCTTGTCTGGCCAAGCAAACCATCTTACTCAGTGAAGTATTAATATAGCTTTTCATTTTAAGTCCCATGGTAAAGCCAGAAAAGACTAGCACTAGAAAAAAATCTACTTTTATTTTTTATTATTTCTATACCTGCACTGAGAAATATTTGTATCTAGACTAGAATAAATGGACAGGAGGATAAGGGTCAGGGGTAAACTGAGTAAATACAGCACTTTAGAAAAAGCTATTTAGACCCCTAAATAACTAGAAAAGATATTCCTCAGATTGGGGTGAAAGGGAAGCTTATGTTTGAATTGTAAAAAGTCAGTACAAACCCATCTGGAAGGATCATATAATGAGGAACACAAACAGCCTCCAGAATGTTAATCAAAGAAAATTAATATTTGCTGAGCATATAAGGCCAACATTGCATTGCCATAAGGAAATACCCAAGAATGGGTAATTTGTAAAGAAAAGAGGTTTAATCAGTTCACAGTTCTGCAGGCTGTACAGGAAGCATAACACTAGCATATGCCTCTAGGGAGGCCTCTGGAAGTTTACAATCATGGCAGAAGGTAAAGTAGGAACTTGAACCTCACATGGCAAAAGTAGGAACAAGAGAGAGAGCAGGAAGGGGCCACACACATTTAAATGACCAGATCTCACAAGAACTCACTGGCTATCACAAGGACAGCACCAAGGGGATGGTGCTAAGCCATTCGTGAGAAATTCAAGCCCATGATCCAATCACCTCCCACCAGACCCCATCTCCAACATTGAGATTTACATTTCAATATTAGATTTGGGTGGGGACACACATCCAAACTATATCACTGAGGAAGCCCATTCTTGTGAACATCCAGCTTACGTTTTGAAACTACAAGAGAAGTAGACCATTCCAATGTACTTATATTTGTGATTTCCAGGTTTACTGCCACATAATTTTGGCCCATAAAGTGAATACTCTTTCTGATTTGGGATTGTGCATTCATAAAGTTAGCAACTACTAAAAAAAAAAAGTCAATATTATAGTTATTTCTGTGCCTGAGTAGCACAAGTGGACAAATCTGATGAAATCACAGAAGTGGTGACAGCAACACACAACACTAGTATATAGTTTCAAGAAACATATTGGAAGTGCATATTCATTGCTCACTCAGCTTGATTGACTCCAGTAAATCCATCCCAGTAGTGATTTACCAAAAAAAAAAAAAAAAAAAAAAAAATTGATCCAATCCTGGCAGAGGAGGATTGTTGAGAACTTTGAAAAAACACATTTTAGTCCAAGCAAAAAATTTGTTAATAGCAGATTCTTCTTCTTCTTCTTTTTTTTTTTGAGATGGAGTCTCACTTTTTCACCCAGGCTGGAGTACAGTGGTGTGATCTTGACTCACTGCAACATCCGCCTCCTGGGTTCAAGCGGTTCTCCTGCCTCAGCCTCCTGAGTAGCCTTGATACACAGCATGATCCCTTACCCCTCAGATTGGCCAAGAATGAGCTTCTAGATTTGTCCCATTTACTCATTTCTTCATTCATCGGTTATTCTCTATGTCCATTATCAATGATCTTGAAATCAAATAGGAGAGGAAACACACAAATAAAACTAAGTAAATAAATAACACTGCTAAGTATACTAAGAAAGGTGAGAGCATGGAGGAGGAGCAAACACTTACCCTAAACCATCATCATATTTTTACTTCCAAGGTACTACTATTTGACTTAGCATCTCAGCTGACCACTCAATGTCTAGGTTCTTCCCAAGCTGACTACAGTGCTTAATATTTTTTTATTTTGTGCTTACTATATGCCACATATTTTACATACATTATCTCATGTAATGCTCACAATCACCCTATAAGGTAGATACAAATTCTATTTCATGGGCTTAGAAAAGATGAGTAAAATTACCCAAGAATTTGAACATAGTTTGTCCTAATTCCAAAGCTCTGGTTTATTCTACCTCACTATACTGACTCTCAAATTTTCAAAGAGATTTATAGAATTAAAGTGTACAGAGTGATGGACCAGAGTGAGTGTGCTAGTCCATTCTCACCTTGCTATAAAGAAACATTTGACACTGGGTAATTTATAAAGAAAGGAGGTTTATTTCTGAGGGCTCTGTTCTGTTCCATTGGTCTATATCTCTGTTTTGGTACCAGTACCATGCTGTTTTGGTTACTGCAGCCTTGTAGTATAGTTTGAAGTCAGGTAGCATGATGCCTTCAGCTTTGTTCTTTTGCACATCTACAACTATCTGATCTTTGACAAACCTGACAGAAACAAGAAATGGGGAAAGGATTCCCTATTTAACAAATGGTGCTGGGAAAACTGGCTAGCCATATGGAGAAAGCTGAAACTGGATCCCTTCCTTACACCTTATACAAAAATTAATTCAAGATGGATTAAAGACTTAAATGTTGGACCTAAAAACATAAAAACCCTAGAAGAAAACCTAGGCAATACCATTCAGGACATAGGCATGGGCAAGGACTTCATGTCTAAGACACCAAAAGCAGTGGCAACAAAAGCCAAAATTGACAAATAGGATCTAATGAAACTAAAGAGCTTGGGCACAGCAAAACAAACTACTATCAGAGTGAACAGGAAACCTACAGAATGGGAGAAAATTTTTGCAATCTACTCATCTGACAAAGGGCTAATATCCAGAATCTACAAAGAACTCAAACAAATTTACAAGAAAAAAACAAACAACCCCATCAAAAAGTGGACAAAGGATATGAACAGACACTTCTCAAAAGAAAACATTTATGCAGCCAACAGACACATGAAAAAATGCTCATTATCACTGGCCATCAGAGAAATGCAAATCAAAACCACAATGAGATATCATCTCACGCCAGTTAGAATGGCAATCATTAAAAAGTCAGGAAACAACAGGTGCTGGAGAGGATGTGGAGAAATAGGAACACTTTTACACTGTTGGTGGGACTGTAAACTGGTTCAACCATTGTGGAAGACAGTGTGGCAATTCCTCAGGAATCTAGAACTAGAAATACCATTTGACCCAGCCATCCCATTACTGGGTATATACCCAAAGGAATATAAATCACTGCTGCTATAAAGACATGTGCACACATATGTTTATTGCAGCACTACTCACAATAGCAAAGACTTGGAACCAAGCCAAATGTCCAACAATGATAGACTGGATTAAGCAAATGTGGCACATATACACCATGGAATACTATGCAGCCATAAAAAATGTTGAGTTCATGTCCTTTGTAGGGACATGGATGAAGCTGGAAACCATCATTCTCAGCAAACTACTGCAAGGACAAAAAACCATGTTCTCACTCATAGATGGGAATTGAACAATGAGAACACATGGACACAGGAAGGGGAACATCACACACTGGGGCCTGTTGTGGGGTGGGGGGAGGGGGGAGGGATAGCATTAAGAGATATACCTAATGTAAATGATGAGTTAATGGGTACAGCACACCAACATGGCACATGTATACATATGTAACAAAACTGCACATTGTGCACATGTACCCTAGAACTTAAAGTATAATAAATAAATATATATATATAAAGAAAAGAGGTTTAATTGGCTCATGGTTCTTCACGCCATACAGGAAGCATGGTGCTGACATCTGCTTGGCTTCTGGGGAGTCCTCAGGAAGACTACAATCACGGTGGAAGGTGAAGAAGGAAGAAGAATGTCACATGGCCAGAGCAGAAGCAAGAGGGAGGGAGGGAGGTGCTATACACTTTTAAACAACCAGATCTTGTGAGAACTTACTATCACAAGGACAGCACTAAGGCGATGGTGTTAAACCATTCATAAGACATCCACCCCATGATCCAGTCACCTCCCACCAGGCCCCACCTTCAACATTAGGGATTACATTTCAACATGAGATTTGGGTGGGGACACACAGGCAAACTATATCATTCTGCCTCAGTCCCTCCCAAATCTCATGTCCTTCTCACATTTTAAAATACAATCAGGCCTTCCCGATAATCCCCCAAAATCTTAACTAATTCCAGCATCAACTCAAATGTCCAAAGTCCAAAGTTCCATCTGAGACAAGGCAAGTCCCATGAGTCAATTAAACCTCTTTTCTTTATAAATTACCCAGTAACAGGTATTTCTTTATGGTAATGGGAAAACGGACTAACACAGTGGATAAGAAGGAGCCCTTGGATTCAATCATTAGGAAATCATATTTGTGTCCACTGTATTAGTTTGCTAGGCCTGCATAACAAAGTACCAAAAACTGGGTGGCTTAAACAGCAGAAATTTATTGTGTCACGGTTTTGAAGGCTAGTAACGAGTGATCAAAGTGTCAGCAGGGTTGGTTCCTCCTAAGGGCTGTGAGGAAGGCTCTGTTCCAGCCCTTTCTCCTAGTTTCCAATAGCCTCAGGCATTCTTTGGCTTGTAGATTATATTCTCCCTGTGTCTTCATATCATCTATTCTGTACACATCTGTCTCTATTTCCAAATTTCCCCTTTTTATAAAGAAACCAGTCATATTGTATTAGGGCCTACCTTAATGATATCATTTTAACTTGATTATCTCTGTAAAGACCCTATTTCTAAATGAGGTCACATTCTGTAGTACCAGAGGCTAGCACTTCAACACTTCTATTTTGAGAGGACACAATTCATCTCAAAATACCCACTGAATGAGCACTTTCAGCTCAGTAGTATACACAGAAGGCAGACCAAAAAGGGATAAAGGTTGAGATATGATAAGGTCATGGAAATTGGCTGGGAGTAGGGTGCTAGAAGAGGCTGGAGAATGTTTTACAGGTGAAAGGCACCAGGAAAAAAGGAGAACTTCAAGATCTACAGAGAGAGGATAATTGACAGAGCACAGTCCTGAGGGGAATGAGAGCAGTGAATTATCAGAAAGAAGGTAGGATGCCACTTCTTTGGAAACAAAAGAGAAGGGAAAAGAAGCTTTAACCAACTTCTATTTGTGGGAATTTCTGGAGCTATCTTCATCACCTCAGCCCAAATCTCATTCCAGATTCTCGTGAGGCCTGCCTCGTATTTCTTCAGTAACTTGCAGCGTTAGCTTTATAACTTTATAACAGCTTCATTTGCAGCTTTAAAATTCTCAGGTACTGTTTACCACTTGATACAAAGTATTACAGGATCTTTCTCATAGTTATTTCGAGAAAAATGTCAGTGGGCTCAAGAATATAGCACAACACAGAAGACAAGCAATTGAACAAATGAACACACACATATAAAGAGAAGGAGACAATGTCACACAGAACAATCAGGTCTTGTCACTACTTAAACCAGACCATAGCTCATTGCTCTGTGCAGCTGAGGTTGAGCATGCCTGAGGCAAAGGCCTGCAGGCACAGACAGAGAGAAAGCACCGAACAAGGGTGTCAACAAAGCATGTGCCTGGGCCAAGACATGTGACAGAGAGGAGCCCTCCATTTGCAGCTGTTCACACTCCAATAATGGGACGCTCAGAAAACAACTACAAAATCCCTCATCCTCATTTCCTGCTAGGGTAAGCAACATTTAAGTGTGGACCTAAAAATCTTATCATAGAATGAACAGTTTGAATAAAAAGCATGCCATATTGCCTAGAGTTTCAATATTTCAACCCAGTTGTCAAAATCTGGAGCTTCTAGGCAAGAAGCAAGTCCTACAGACAGATATGAAATAGACACTTTTGGAAATGGACATTTTGGATATGATGACCCTATTAGCCACCAGAGCTCCAGTGATTCTGGCAGTGCTTTTTGGAGTTGGCCCTGGTGCTGCTGATCTGGGGAGTTCATATAGCATACCTCCTGCTATCACATCATGTTCATTTTGGCAAATTAAAAGAGCCCATTAGAGAAAGTTGAAATGCTTTCCTCAGGAGCTTTTATCAAATTAGTGCAAGGATACAGAATATGACCCTAAAACCCACTGAGTGCCCAGCTTGACTTCTAACCATGAACAACAGTAGGCTCAAGAATATAGCACAACACAAAATACAAGCATGATAGCATCATCAGTATTTCTCTCTCCCATCACAATTTCTCTTGGACTCATACACATAGTATACATTTATGGAAATAGCTTATATATAGCTTACCTAAAAGCATGCTTCATTCTATATAAAATGTGATATAAGTGAGCACTCACTCTACACACTTTATTCTTTCACCAATTTGACAGTTCTCTTTTGAAATGAAAAGCTCTCATAAACCAGCACGCTTTGTGTGTGTATCTTGTGTGTGTGTGTGTGTGTGTGTGTGTGTATGTGTATAACATAACCAAGAGAATATTTTAGTATATAAAGCAATAAAGGCCTAGATTTCACAAACCGCATCCCAAAAATAAAATGAAAACTTCAAAAACCCTGACAGGTTCAACAATTAAGCCCTTTCTCTTTAAGGCATTATTCATAGAAAATGGTTTTTGAAATTTTATATCAAATTATAAATGTTATTATGTAGTCCAACTGTTATACTACCTGTTCATAACTCAAATATTTTGTTTTCAAAGCAGAGTTTACATGAAGAAACAAAGCCCAGAAACAAATCCCATGGACTACTAATTCAATCAGACCATTCATGGCTTTGCTTTCTTTCTTCCCTCGCTTCATCTCCATTTGGGAGCTATGAGGCAATTAATGTTGTCTCTATGCGCTCTGGTTAACCACAGAAGAACTCAATTCAGAAAGTCCAACTGTTGCTCACTCATGTCAATTAAAGGACTCTATGCTTAAATCTGCTGCAGGCCATCTTTTAGAAATGAACCTTTGTGGCCAAAATTATCAGATGGGGAAAGGCACTGAAAATTAATTAGTGCTGTTCCTAGGTATCAGCAAGGATGTTGCAGTGCCATTGTGCTTTAGGAAACTCATCTGGGACTTGAAGCTACACTCAGAATTTGCACTATCTCACCTATTTTCTAAATTGATTCTTACAAATGACAGATACTGGCAGGTCACTTCATAGAGGGTAAAAGTCAAAGAGCAGAGAACCAAAAATTGGGCTAAATCTTCAATTCACAATACACACGGCCTTAAACTTCTGCTTCAGAAGAGATTTGTACATCAAGGTTGGCTCTTCAAACTAGCAGAGATACGGAATCAGCCTCCAAATTGTCACTGCTGACATGACATTTAATGGTGGGGAAAAACTCAAGTGTCCTCTTTTGTGTGACTTGTTGAATGTCAGAATAAACGACGTTAAATGTTCCAATGTTTATTCTTTCTTGCTTCATGCTAACCTTTCCATCTTTATCCTACCACACCCTGCTCCTCCCCCCTCAAAATCAGCAAAGAACTCAATTGGCCTGTCATGATGATGGAATGTACCAATGTCTTAATTATAACACATTGTCTTGGCTAGAACAAAAAGTGTTTCCATTACAATATTTGCCTTGACACACTGTCACTGCCCAATATCTCTTTTCCATGTTGTAGTCAACAAAATTGTGAGGGGATTATCTCTCACCAAATTTTAAAAATAAGTGAGGTATCTCCTGACATACAGTCTACTCTGAGATCCCGCCAACCCAGGGATGGGGCAAAGCCTCATAGAGTGAATAGACTCTTAAGAAACAAAAGTTGTTCTCATTTACTCTCACCGCCAGGCACACACTTAAGGGTTCTTCAATTACCTCACTGGTCTCTCTTTTAAGTGACCTCTGCTAGCTCTTCCTTATCTCCTTGAACTTTAAGTGTTAGAGGGCACCAGGGCCTTGTTTTTGGACATTTTCCCTTCTCTATGCTCACTCCCTTGGTGATCTCATCTGTGTCATTGCTTTAATTTCCATCTATATAGACACAACTTCTAAATGTTTGTGCGTGTGTGGGAAGGGGGATGTGATCTTTTGAAGCCCAGATATATGCATCAAACTGCCTCCTCAATATCTCCTTTTGGATATCAATAGGTGCCTCAAATTTAACATATCCAAAACCAAAACCCTGACTTTACCCCCAAAACCTGCTCCTCCTCAATCTTCCTCATCTAAGTTAATGATAATCTCATCCTTTTTGCTGTTCAGGTCAAATCCTTAAGATAATCCTAACTCCTGTCTTTCTCTCCCACTCCACACCCCATCTGTAAGAAAATTCTCTTGACAATACTTTCAGAATATATCTAGACTACACTCTCCTATATACCACATGTGTATTACTTGTCCTACTACCATCCTTTATTTTACTCAATAGCACTTATCACCAACACACTATGTGTTGCATTTATTGATTAATTCTGTCTCCCCTGATACTTGAATGTACAGTCTATGAGGTCAGGGATTTATGCCTGTATTGTTCTCTGCTCTATCCCTAGCCCCTACAATATACCTAGCACATGGTGAGTGCTCAATAAACATCATTACAATAAATGAATTAAAATTCCAAGGCAACTAGTCAATTCAGAATAAAACTAAGGAAAATCTATTAAAGTAGTTATGTATTCAATTAAATATTCATTCCAGCCAATTATTCAATTATTTGAGATATATATTCAATTATATACATTATATATATATATGTGACACAGGGTGAGAGAAAGAACTTAAACCAGTTAGCAATTAAGCAATAGAAGCAGAAATGAGGGTGGAGGGGCTGAGCAGAGGTAACCCCAGCCCCTGGGGCACCACCAAGGCAGCCAAGGTCAATTTTGTAGGCCTGAATGCTTTAAACAGTAACTTGCAAAGTTTATGACAAACTATTATTGACAACTCAATTAGCCATCCAAAAAAGGCAGATTCATCTAGCTTCTAACTAAAAGCTTTTTATTTTGTTGCATAAAATGGCTATAATCAATTATAGATGTAAACAAAATTACTAAGTATAATTATTTTTTATCTGATATTTCATCATCAATAGAAAAACAGACAAGTTTCTTCAGGAAAAAGATAGGTCCTGTAAGAGGGAAATGTGGTTTACTAATGAATTAATGATCACATTTGTCCTTTCTACTTTAAAGCCTGGACTTTCTCACCACTTATTTCCTTCACTTGAGTGAGAAAGCTATCTTTGCAATAATCTTTTTTAAGTCGGGAACTTCAACTTAACTTGCATTTTTAATTTTTACCTTTTGATATTTTTTTCCAAGACATATTTTACCATGATAGGATTTCTCAGATGAAAGCAGAGTTCAAGGTAGGTTACTACACACAAGTCTAATTAAATATTTGAGAAAATGGGTCTTTTGAACCAGCAACAGTTGAAAATTTTATTTATTCATTTTCTTTCTAATATACTAAAATTGAAATGTGGGGGTTTGAGATGACTGAATAAATGCTAGCCCAAACATCAACTCAGCTTCTAAGATGGCAAAGCTGGATAATAACAAAAGCACTGGCTAGAATTCAGAGTCTTGGTTTCTATACCTGTAAGACTGATAGTAGCTCTCTTCCTTGCCTCTCTCAATGGATTGCTGTGAAACTCAAATACGAAAACAATGGGAATGGGCTCTGTCAATGATAAAATGCTGTCCATGTATAAGCCAAACTACTGGGGAAGTAGGGGGAACTTGCTTCTACTTATTTCCCAAGCTGGGTGAACAAACAGAATTGTTAAAATGTCAAAACATTTGGCCCCCATAGAAAATAAAATGTTTTAAAAAGCAAAAGAACATTATTGTGTTGAATCAATAAAAAATTCCTTTTATGTTTCATCTGCTATGATGTGTTATCTTTGGAGACAATATATGATGTCTCTCTTTTAAAAATGTCACAGCATTGAGGATAATAATTTCTCTTAGAAGATCCTTTTTGAAAAATGGCCAAACATAAATCTTTTACCCTCAATTTATGTCATAGCAATCGATAACCAGAGTGGCTGGCTGACTTGTAATTGGCTATATTCTACCCAATATGTCTCTTGATTCTAGAATGCAGGGTTACAGCAACTACTTTTACAAGACCCTGAGATACATATTGAAAACCAGCTACCTATATAACACTACTTTCTAATATGTCAAAAACTTTATCATCTAACTTGGGTGGAACAGTGTCCTCTCTCTTCCCTTTTATCCACATAGTCACATTATGCTGTACAATTGTACATCATTTTTTCCCAGTCTCCTTTGCTAATTTGAAGATTCTTACATGTGGAGGCTACTGAGTGATTATTATCATACTCTCCAGTTTTAATTCATAAATGGATTAAGTACAACTTAACACATTTCTACAGCTGAAATGAGTGTGGTTACTTCACAAGTCATCCACTGACGCCAACTTAAACCACAAAACCATAAAATGAGGAGCCTAAGCTTTGTGATGTTAGTTACAAGACAGAGCTTCAGTAAACCTATGTAAATAGTTCAGTCAGTTGTGCCTCAACCTCCCAACTCTGCAGCCTTCCCTGATACTTTCTCTTGATCCCTGTATTCAGAGGCAGGCAAAAATGATTGGTAATAGGTGCAAATTTTAGTCCCCACCCTAATGTGACATGTAATTAACAGAGATAAGATATTTAAAAGGTTAGGTAATATTTATTTTATTGAGTACCTACCAAATGAAAAGGACTTATAGATACTGTGTCACTTATTCATTCATTCATTTATTCATAAATAACTTATTAAATGTTAGACAACCCAAAATAAGCAAAGCAGAAAATGTTCCTACATTCATGTAGCTTAAAATTGAGTGTGAGAGACAGCTATTTAAACATTATCAAACTACTTCTGCTTCCAAGTAGAATGTAATAAGTCACAGTAAATAGACACTTCTGCTGTAATAATTACTTAAATATGAATAAATTATAAAAATGGTATTTAGATGCCTGAGAGAACTTTGATAACAATTAGGACTAGATGAATTAAATTTCCATAGAGTAGACAACCATTCCAAGCCCTGCACCACAAAAAAATATAAAAGGAATCCTTGAGACAGAAAAAAAAAGATACCAGACAGGAAAATGGAAATGCAGGAAGGAATGAAGAATAGAGGAATGAACTAATATGTGGGTTAATATCAATAAATATTAACTTCACAAAGTAATAAAAATACTATCATGTAGAATTCATATTCAATGACAACAATAACAAAAAAGCAAGATAAAGGTAAAAGGAGTTTTGAGGTTCTAAGGTTTTATATTGGCTATGGAGATATGGCTAAATAATAATTTTCAGTACAGTGAAATAATTCACAAATACATGCTATAATCTCTAGAGTAGCCTCTAAATGTATAGCACAAATATGTATAACTAACAAATTATTAGAAGAAAACACAGAACAGAACAATGTATTTTGTAATTTATCCAAAAGACAGTAAGATGACAGAAGAAATATAAAACAGATGAGCCAAGAAGGAAATGAAAGACAACGTGGTACATATAAACTCAGCTATATCAGTAATTACAATGTATTTAAAAGAACTAATTACTCCAAATAAAAGACTAAGATTACAAAACCAGACAAAAAACAACCAAAACCAAAACACAACTATGTACAATGATACCAAAACAAGACACAGGTACCACAAAAAATAAGATGACAGACCAACATATTTTATGAATATAGATGCCAAAATTCTCAATGAAATACCACTAAAACAAATTCAGCAACACATAAAAAGAACTATGTACCATAGCCATAGGGAATCTATCTTAGGAATTCTAGCTGATTTGGCATATGAAAATCAATCAATGTAATATAACATATAAATATAATAAAGGACAAAAATCACATGATCATCTCAATAGATGCAGAAAAAGCATTTGACACAATCCAACACTCATTCATGATGAAAACATTCAACACAGTAGGAATACTAGGAAATTTTCTCAACCTGAAAAATAGCAATCTATGAAAAACCTACAGCCAACATCTTACTCATTAGTGAAAAAAAAAATAATGTTTTCTCCCTAACATCAGAAGGTAGATAAGGATGTCCACTCTCATCACTTTTACTCAACATTGTCCTGGAGATTCTAGCAGGGCAATTACACAAGAAAATGAAATAAAATTCATCAAGTTGTAGAGGAAGAAATAAAACTGTCTCTCTTCAGAGATGACACAATCTTATACATACAGAGGAAATCACAAGAAATCTCCTCAAAAATCTATTAGAACTAATAAGAGAGTTCAGCAAAGTTCTAGAGTATAAGATCAATATACAACAATCCATAGTATTTCTATACATTACCAATGCACATTATGAAAATGAAATTAAGAAAATTCCACTTACAATAGCATGAAAAAGAATAAAGCACTTAGAAACTTTTTAAAGGAATGCAATATTTATATATTGAAAACTACAAAATATTGTTGAAAGAAATTATTAAAGAAGACCTAAATAAATGAAAAGACATCTTATATTTATGGGTTTGAAAAATTACTATTGTTGAGATGGTGATACTCCCCATATTGATCTACAAATTCAATGCAATACCTTTCAAATTCCCACCTGGATTTTGTGCAGAAATTGACAAACTAATCATAAAATTTATACAGAAATGCAAGAGACTCAGAAAAACCAAAACAATCTCAAAAAAAGAAGACTCATTCTTTCAAATTTCAAAATTTATTACAAAGCTACAGTAATTAAGACATTGTGAGTGACATAAGGATAGACATACACCTCAATGGAATAGAAATGAGAGCCAAATAGCTTGGCAGTTCCTCAAGGTATTAAATATAAATTTAACATATAACCCCAGCAATCCTACTCCTAGATATATACTCAAAGACATTGAAAACATATGTTGACATGAAACCTTTACATAAGTGTTCATGGCAGTATTACTCATAATGACCAAAAGGTGGAAACAACCCAAATGTCCATCAGTTAATGAATGGATAAGCCACATATGTTACAGCCATACACGGGATGGTTTTCAACATAAAAAAATGAAGGACTGATATATACTACAAGATGGATGAACCTTACAAACATTATGCTAATTAAAGAAGCTAAACACAAAAGACCACATTTGTATAATTCTATTTATGTGAAATATCCAGAATAGGCAAGTCTCTAGTGACAGAAAGTAAATTAATATTTTCTGGGGCCTTGGGATGAGGGGGAAATTGGATGAGAATAATGGATATCTTTGGGGGATAATGAAAATGTTCTAAAATTAGATAGTGGTTACAACTTTGAGAATAGGCCAAAAATTATTGAATTGTACACTTAAAAGTATGGAAATTATATCTTGGCTGAGCATGGTGGCTCACACCTCTAATCCTAGCACTTTGGGAGACTGAGGTGGGCAAATCACCTGAGGTTGGGAGTTCTAGACCACCTGGCCAACATGGTGAAACCCGTCTCTACTAAAAATACAAAAATTAGCCAGATGTGGTGGTGCACGCCTGTAATCCCAGCTACTTGGGAGGCCAAGGCATGAAAATCACTTGAACCCAGAAGGTGGAGGTTGCAGTTGGCTGAGATCGAGCCACTGAACTCCAGCCTCGGTGACAGAGCAAGACTCTTATCTCAAACAACAAAAAATAAAAATAAAATAAAATATAGTTAACTTTATTATTCTTACAAGAGTTAATTTTTTAAAAAATATATAAGGGCACGGAAAAGTCCAAAGTAAAAGGATAAAAAAATTAAGTAATTCAAACATTAACCAAAAGAAAGCCTGTCATAACTATACTGATATCAGGCAAAGTAAATTTTAAGGCAATAAGCATTATTATAGATAATAGAACAACATTTTATAATAAGTGGCAAAAGCCTTTCAGTATCCTCAAAATGATAAAGAAGTCATTATCTTCAACAAGAAGATATTATTATCCTAAAACTATATACACAGAATAATATGGCCTCAAAGTATATAAAGCAAAAAACCAACAAAACTAAAAGCAGAAATTGACAACTCTCCAATCATAAAGGAATATTAACACACTTATCTTAATAGCTGATAGAACAGGCAGACAAAAAAATCAGTATACATATAAAATTTCTGAAGAGCACAATTAACAAACTTGACGTAATATTCATTTATAGAGCACTGCATACAAACAAGCCAGAATCCACATTTTTCATGTCACATAGAGTATTTATCAAAATCAATTATATGAAGAAAACCTCAACAAATTTTAAAATATTGAAATCATTCAGAGTGTTTTTTTAACCAAAATAGAATTAAAACAGGAATTAACAACAGAAAGATAACTAGGAAAAAAAACTCAACTGAATGAAAATTATACAGTACACACAAAACAACTATCACCAATGGGTCATGTTAGTTTAAGTATGAGTTCAAGTCTTTAAGTCTTTGCTATTCTCCTCTGAGTCTGTTTTGTAACAATGTGGTTCAGGGGTCAGCCTGAGACTTTCACGATGTTTACACACAGGATTAGGAGATCTCCTTCTACAACTCTCTACCCTCTGGGAATTATCCTTCACTCTCCAGACATGCTTACCTGGGTTTCTTTCCCTAATTCTCCTAGCCAGGAAGGCAGCACCATTTCTACTTGAGTTTTAGCTGCCTTTACTGTCCTGCCTCACTGAACAACTGATGCCTGCTCTTGGATCAAAGCCACAAAAAACAAAAATATCACAAAACGCCCATGTCCATTATTTCAAGTTTCAGTTCTCCTTCACAGCTTGCCCATCTGTACTTTCTCCTCAGTATCCTCAGGTAGTTATCTTTGTATTTTGCCCAGAGTGAAGAGTTACCAGTGGGAGAGTTGATCTGTTGGGGAGTTGATCTATTGATCTATAACAGGAGCTAGAGGCCTGCTTTGTGATTTTAATTTACATTTATCTGATGACAATGAAGCAAGATGACCATGGCCTTCTCATTAGAAAATATAAAAATATAAGATAATGGAATCGCATACCTAAAGTGATGAAAGAAAAAAAGTTCATCCAGAATTCTATATATAATAAAAATATCCTTCAGGAATGACAGTGAAATGCATTTTCAGAAAAAGAAAAACTAAGAAAACACATTATGGTATTCTTTAGACTAAAGGGAAATAATAATAGAGAGAGGCTTTGAATTTTTAATGAAAATAATTTAAAATGATTTAGTTCTTAAATTCTTTAAAACAAATATTATTGTTTGAAGAAAAAGCATAGCATTTTCTTGTGTGGTTTTCAATGTAGGTAGATGTAATATATATGATAATCATAACATAAAAGATGAAGTGGGGGTTAAAGGGACCGATAGGATTTAAAAGTTCTTACATTTTCCATGAAATGATACAATATTCATTCTAAACAAACCGGTAAAGTTTAGGGAGATATATATATATATATATCCATACATATATATCCACGTATGTATCCACGTATATATATCCACGTATATATATCCATGTATATATATCCACGTATATATATCCATATATATATCCACGTATATATATCCATATATATATCCACGTATATATATCCATATATATATATCCGTATATATATCCATATATATATATCCGTATATATATCCATATATATATATCCGTATATATATCCATACATATATATCCGTATATATATCCATACATATATATCCGTATATATATATCCATACATATATATCCGTATATATATCCATACATATATATCCGTATATATATCCATACATATATATCCGTATATATATCCATACATATATATCCATACATATATATCCATACATATATCCATACATATATATCCATACATATATCCATACATATATATCCATACATATATCCATACATATATATCCATACATATATCCATACATATATATCCATACATATATCCATACATATATATCCATACATATATATCCATACATATATCCATACATATATCCATACATATATCCATACATATATATCCATACATATATCCATACATATATATCCATACATATATCCATATATATATCCATATATATCCATATATATCCATATATATATCCATATATATATCTATATATATCCATATATATATCCGTATATATATCCATATATATATCCGTATATATATCCATATATATATCCGTGTATATATCCATATATATATCCGTGTATATATCCATATATATATCCGTGTATATATCCATATATATATCCGTGTATATATCCATATATATATCCGTGTATATATCCATATATATATCCGTGTATATATCCATATATATATCCGTGTATATATCCATATATATATCCGTGTATATATCCATATATATATCCGTGTATATATCCATATATATATCCGTGTATATATCCATATATATATCCGTGTATATATCCATATATATATCCGTGTATATATCCATATATATATCCGTGTATATATCCATATATATATCCGTATATATATATCCATATATATATATATATATCCAACTAGCAACTAGCAAATGCAACTATATATATATAAAAAATTTGCTAGTACAACCACTAAAAATAGTGTAAGGGTAGTGTTAATAGGATAAAACAAAGATTCAAAGAGACTGATCAATTTGCCCAAGGTCATGTCACCGCTAACTGGCTGAGCTAAGATTTGAACCCAGATTGTCTAATTCTAAAGCCCATGCTCTGACTACAGGCTGCCTCTTCAAACTTTGAGTGTAATCAAATCCATAATCTTTGAGTTTCTATGCACTAAGTCGCAGAACCATACCTTAATCCAAGAACTGAAACTCCACTATTTGTCTCATAAATATCAACCAGCTGCTGGGCAGACTATTGGTCAGCAGATGTCCTCTTGATGCCCTGATACATGGCTTTACATGTGAGAAACAGCTCCTAACATTCTAGTCATAAAATATAAAATATCATATATATATATACACATATATGTATATATATGTACATATATACGTATACATGTATATGTACATATATACGTATACATGTATATGTATATATATACGTATATATGTACATATATACGTATGTGTATGTATACGTATATATACGTATATATATACGTATATATGTGTGTGTATATATATATATGCTCTCATTAGCATTTCAGAATTGAAAACTATGAGCAGCTGAGATTATGAGAGCTGGCTCCAGGCTTTAGGGAAAGTGTGGGTAAAGGAGGCTGTAGACTGGTAGAAGAGGGTTTAGAGGAAAATTGATGGGCAGGTGGAAGAAAATAAGGCAAAATTCTAATCATATGGCCTAATTGGGGCAGTTCACCTCAGCCATAATGAATACAGGCCCTGGGAATAAAAGGAGATCCAAGCCTTCCCTGATGGTAGGGATGAGACGTCCTAATATCCTCTCTGCCTCAGAGCTGGTTGGGGTAAGTACACAGGTTGGATCCTGGAGAAGGCAGAGACTGACAGTCAGAGCTTTCCCTGAACAGAGAGAATGTTCAGTAGTTTATTGCACAGAGGAAAATAATATGGTCTCCCTGCAGAGTTTGATGTATAGGAATGGAACAATTCTACGACCTACTATTTTGCTCCTATAACATAAACTCATCTCTAAAAATCATCTCAATCATTTCTAAAACACCCCTCCATCACTTCTTGTGCCTGCTTCTCTTGGAGAAATGCAGAATGTTTTAGAGAATATCAACAGAGAGAATGCTGAAGTCTTTCTGTCCCCAGGCTAGCCAAGTCCCAGAGAAAAGTAGAAGGGATGAGATTAAATTCTGCCAGCAAATCCCCTAGACATCATTCTTGGCATGAGCTTCTCTTGCCCAGCCCTGCACAGGCTGGTTCCTTGGGCTTTCATCTTCTGAATATACTGGCTTGTCTTGCTAACCAGGAGGCCATTTGACAGCCATAATTATTTCCCAGGTGTATTGCAGCATGAGGGTTTATTTATTTTGTGGATGGCTGAGCCAAATCTGGGAGGATAAGTCTAACACCATTTCTTCCTAATAGCTCAGTTGTTCCAATACCATTTTCTTCTCAACCTCCAAAATACAGGGTACTTTATTTATTTCAGTATTCTTTGTGCATTTAACCACCATTCTCATTCCACAGGCTTTGGTGAATTAAAGTAACTACAGTTACCAACTCTTTTTATTCAAAAACTCTTTATGAGTTGATTGTAACTGCTTCTCCAATTATAATTGCTTCCTCTTCACAGGCTTCGCTATTCAAGACTCTGAGTTACCTTGATCATGAAACTTCAATGTGGAAATTTCCCAAGACCATATTTTGAAGTAGCCTTTTTAACCCTGAGAGTGCTTTTGAGAGCTGTGTCTACATTAAATTCTGAATCGTCCTTTTATCCCATATTGCAGCCACAGAGATCAGACTGGTGGTTGACAAAGATTTAATCAGAGCATTTAATACTCTCAAATTCCTGCCAGTTGATTGTGTCACTTTATTTAAAAATGAACAAAGCAGTTAGAAAAAAAGTTATTATAGTCCTTGGAAATTTTCAGTCACAAGTCAAAACTCTCTGTAGTGGGAACTATGGATGGATTCACATAAATGATGGTTTAGTGTATGGGGGATATTATATCTATGGTGCAACATATGGGTGAGGCACAAAAGAACCTCAGTAATCTGGTCATACAATTACAGAAAGGAAGGAGGCTGGAGTTTTAAAAGCGTGGGTTTCGGACTCAGACAAACCTGGATCACAGTTCTGCCATTTCCTAGTTGTTACTTTGAGCAAGTTACCTCATGTCTTTGAGGTTTAATCAGTTCATCTATAATGTGGGAAGAGCAAAAATATCAAATTTACAATGTTGTAAGGATGAAGACAGTAAGGACGCAAATAACTTGAGAATAGGCTCTGGCAGATGACCAAAGCTCTGCTGATCAGAAATATTTTGATTAATCCCAGACTCTGCTGTCAGTTAATCACACATCCTCTATTCCAGTCAACCTCTGCTACTTGAAAGGCAGGATATTGGCGGTGGTGGTGACAGTGACAGCAGTTACCCTTTATTGATCTCTTTCTATATACTGCTCTGCTAAGTACCTTACATGCACTGTTTTACTTAATTTCACTTAATCCTGACAACCACTCTATGTGGTAAGTGCCAACATAGTAGCTAACCACAAGGGTTTTGCAATCAGAAAGATCTGGGTTTGAAGTGTGGCTCCCCTACTCAGTAGCTGGGTGACTTTGGACAAGCCATAGAACCTATTTCAGTAAACAGAGTATCAATTTCCCCATCTGTAGCAAAAATATACTTCTTATTTCATAGGCTGTTGTGAGAATTTAAGGGGATAGTATAAATAAAGTTCCTGGCACATAACAAGTGTTCAATGTTAGACTACTTCCTTCTCTCCCTATAAGTTAGTACAAAAAGGGCAAATGAATGAGTTTATATGTTACCTTATCATGCTTTAAATCTAAACATTACACCAAAATTCATAGGAAGAAATATAGTAAAGAAATAAACTGAAAAATCAAGCCATCTTGGAAGAAAGCTGAAAGGATATTTTTATCTTAGCTTTTTCCAATATTACTCCTGAAAACAGTGCTATTTTTATTTGAATGTAGTGTTATTTCTCAGTTTTATTTACTTGACAGCTGCTTCGATAGTTCTTCACTGGGGTCATGTTTACTGAAAGAAAGCATATTGTGACATTTGAATAAGCCATTTTAGAGGCTCCATTTTGACCAAATATAAACAATATAGATGTCAGGCAAGCAGAGTCAGAAATCAATCTAGCAGCAAACTCCATCTTAATGGCAACACACATCAATTGTCAATTCCCAGAAACACTCTAACTGCCCTCTTACCAGCAAGAGACAGGGCTCCACTCTGTGCAGAACTTTCACAAGCTGCCTCTACTACAACATGCCACGTGTTCAGTGTTCATAACTTCCCACCCTCACTCACTCTGTACCTTTTTCCTCACTCTGATTTCTTTCATCCACTGACCATCAACATTTCAACTCTAAATCACTCCCTTAGCTGGACAGATAATCTAGTCCATCCAGACATATTACTTTGGTTTCCTCCTGCTCAAATGGTTCTATCATCTCCCCACCTAGCCCATGCTGGTAACACAGAGTAAACTCTTCTTAAATTGACCTGGCTCCATAGAAGACTTCAGCCCACACACTGTCACTGCCAGCAGCTTCCTAAACCTGTTCTACCACAGCCTTGTATACAGCCCCGCATTGACAGGTGTGAGTAAGAGGGATCAGCAACCCAACAATCATCCCTGACAAAAGCCTGAACTTGAAGGCAAATGGGATTTTCATGGAACAAACCTTTCTTCTAGGGTCCCTCTGGTACGGGAGGGTGGCAGGGAAATGCTGGGAAAAGAAAGGTGGGGTCCTTGCTAGGGCTCCATCCCCGGGCCTGTGCCCATGGGCCTAGGTGAGGACAGGCATTTCTGTTTTTGTGCCCAAATGTTGCATTTCCCAAGACCACCCTGGCCCGCCACGCCCCTATCCTGTGCCTATAAAAATCCTGAGACCCTAGTGGGCAGAGACACAAGCAGATGGACATTGAGAGGAACACACCGGCAGAAGAACACAAGAGCAGACAACAGCAGGCCACCAACCGGCTGGGGCGGTAGGAGGAGAGCTTCCACCATTCAATAAAACCTTTCACTCATTCTCCAAGCCCACGTGTGATTCGATTTTTCCAGTACACCAAGGCAAGAACCCGGTATACAGAAAGTCCTCTGTCATTGCGATAAGGCAGAGGGTCTAATTGAGCTGATAAACACAAGCTACCTACAAACAGCAAAACTGAAATAGCATACTGTAACACACGCCCACTGGGGCTTCAGGAGCTGTAAACATTCACCCCTAGACACTGCCGTGGGGTCAGAGTCCCACAACCTGCCGGTCTGCATGCTTCCCCTAAAGGCTTGAGTAGCAAGGCACTAAAGAAGCAAGCCACTCCCCCTGTCAACCACCCCGCGAGAGGGACAAGGGAGCTTTTTCCTTTTCACCTCTCTCTTTTTTTCACCCCACTTCTTGCATTATCCCAGTGGTAGTTTCGTTTAAGATCAATCTCCACTATTGCCCTAAATTAATGTTCCCTCCGTAAGTCTTCTTTATCAGTACCTAGCTATTTGGATTGGCACTCCCATTAGCCAAGGCAAGTGACTGCAACAAAGGAAACATCTTTCTGAGTTGCTACCGAGCACACCAGTATTTTCATCAGATTCAGCTGAATGGCACAACATCCACCTTTCCATTTAGGAAACATGTGTTGGAGGCTATGGGCACAATTACAGTGTAAACTTTGAGACTTTTGTAGCAATCAAACAAGTTATTTATACTCCTCCTTGTTACCAAAAAAAAAATGTAAGGTAGCTTACTGTAAATAATGTGTACACATGAACATACAGTGTGGAATGAGAGACAATGGAGACTCCATCTAATGGGTTGGGAGCGGGAAGGGAAGTGATGATGAGAAATTACCTAATGGGTACAATGTGCATTATTTGGGTGATGGATACGATAAAAGCCCTGACTATACCACTATGCAATATATCTATGTAACAAAATTATTCTTGTACCTCATAAATTTATACAAATTTTTTAAAATTGTAAAAGAAAAAACAATATGTCAGGAAATCAGGGGAAGGTGAAAATAATGGTAGAAAGGTTAAAACAGGGACAGGAGAAAGGTTAGTACTTAAAATGTCTACTGGAAGTCCAAAACATTGGCTAATTGGTGAGCTACAAATTTGGCCAGTGTGAAGAAGGAAAAGCAGTTACATGATTTACAACGCCTATAGGAAATAAGCCAAACAAGAGAAGCATGGGTATTCGTGGGTACCAAGACAAGACATCACATTACATTATCTACAACAACATAGTTCATAGGGCTATTTCCTCTATGATCCCTCCTATAGGCCATTGGCTTCGAGCCAAAGCACAGTCCAGCTTCTACAGCGAACCAGAGTTACGGGATTTAGATAAGCAGCTCTCCAAAGGTCTGGCTTAATTTAGAGAGAGGTTTTAGAATTTTTGTAGGAATGGATGGATAACAACATTTGGGTGACCCTCCCTAAATATGGTGCCCACAACTGAGTTTTGGATTTTAGCATCAGGAGGTCCTTGAAAATGTTGCTTGACAAGTCACTAAAATGGAGCTCCTTTAGACTACCAATGAAGAACAGAATCATGTCATTTAGCAGTGAGTCTAGCTGCAGTGAATCAAATACTCATGTCAGTCATTTAAAAAATACAAAATAATCATAAAATGTCTAACATAAAACAACATAATTTCCTGGTACACATTTTTAAATAAATCACAAGTGTAATTTATAAAATAAATCCTAAGGTCGCCTCCATGATGCCCTCTTTCTGGTATCCACACTCTTATATAACGCCTTCCCTCTGAATGTGGGTAGGACCTGTGACTTGCTTCTGACTGACACATATGGCAAAAGTGATCTTACTCTGGTGATCAGGTTACATTGTATACCACTTCATTTTGTTAGCAGTCTGTTTTTACAGACTCCTTGCTGGTTTGATAAAGTTAAGTTTCCATATTGGGGAAGTCCATATGGTAAGGAACTATGGATGATTTCTAAAAACTGTGGGCAGCCTCTTGGAACTGAAGACAGCCTCCAGCCAACAGTCAACACAAACCTAGGGCCCGCTGTACTCTTAACCCCAAGAGAATGAATTCTGACAACCACCTAATTGAGCTGGGAAGGAGATTCTTCTTCATTTGAGTATTCAAATTATTATACACCCTGACTGGTACCATGAGTGTAGCCTTATAAGACCCCAAGCAGAGGACCCAGTTAAGCCACGCCTATATTACTGATCACAAAAACTGTGAAGTAATAAATATGTGTTGTTTTAAGCCACTATGTTTGTAATAATTTGTTGTACAGAAATAAGTACCCAATATGGCCAGGTACTGTGGCTCATGCCTGTAATCCCAGCATTTTGGGAGGCCGAAGCAGGTGGATCACTTCAGGTCAAGAGTTTGAGACCAGCCTGGCCAACATAGCAAAACCCCGTCTCTACTAAAACTACAAAAATTAGCTGGACGTGCTGGCATGCACCTGTAATCCCAGCTATTCAGGAGGCTGAGGTGGGAGAATCGCTTTAACCTGGGAGGCAGATGTTGCAGTGAGCCGAGATTGTATCACTGCACTCCAGCCTAGGAGACAGAGTAAGACTCCATCTCAAAAAACAAAAAAAAAAAAAAAAGAAAGAAAGAAAAAGAAAAAGAAAAGAAAGAAGTACCCAATACAAGATAGATTTGTTCTAAAATGTGTGCCAGAGATATAGACCAATGGAACAGAACAGAGCCCTCAGAAATAATGCCACATATCTACAACTATCTGATCTTTGACAAACCTGAGAAAAACAAGAAATGGGGAAAGGATTCCCTATTTAATAAATGGTGCTGGGAAAACTGGCTAGCCATATGTAGAAAGCTGAAACTGGATCCCTTCCTTATACCTTATACAAAAATTAATTCAAGATGGATTAAAGACATAAATGTTAGACCTAAAACCATAAAAACCCTAGAAGAAAACCTAGACAATACCATTCAGGACATAGGCATGGGCAAGGACTTCATGTCTAAAACACAAAAGCAACGGCAACAGAAGCCAAAATTGACAAATGGGATCTAATTAAACTAAAGAGCTTCTGCACAGCAAAAGAAACTACCATCAGAGTGAACAGGCAACCTACAGAATGGGAGAAAATTTTTGCAATCTACTCATCTGACAAAGGGCTAATATCCAGAATCTAAAATGAACTCAAACAAATTTACAGAAAAAAACAAACAACCCCATCAACAAGTGGGTGAAGGATATGAACAGACACTTCTCAAAAGAAGACATTTATGCATCCAACAGACACATGAAAAAATGCTCACCATCACTGGCCATCAGAGAAATGCAAATCAAAACCACAATGAGATACCATCTCACACCAGTTAGAATGGCGATCATCAAAAACTCAGGAAGCAACAGGTGCTGGAGAGGATGTGGAGAAATAGAAAAACTTTTACACTGTTGGTGGGACTATAAACTAGTTCAACCACTGTGGAAGTCAGTGTGGCAATTCCTCAGGGATCTAGACCTAGAAATACCATCTGACCCAGCCATCCCATTATTGGGTATATACCCAAAGTATTATAAATCATGCTACTATAAAGACACATGCACACGTATGTTTATTGTGGCACTATTCACAATAGCAATGACTTGGAACCAACCCAAATGTCCAACAACGATAGACTGGATTAAAAAAATGTGGCACATATACACCATGGAATACTGTGCAGCCATAAAAAGAAAATGAGTTCTTGTCCTTTGTAGGGACATGGATGAAGCTAGAAACCATCATTCTCAGCAAACTATCGCAAGGACAAAAAACCAAACACCGCATGTTCTTACTCATAGGTGGGAACTGAACAATGAGAACACATGGACACAGGAAGGGGAACATCATACACTGGGGCCTGTTGTGGGGTGGGGGGAGGGGGGAGGGATAGCATTAGGAGATGTACCTAATGCTAAATGACGAGTTAATGGGTGCAGCACACCAACATGGCACATGTATACATATGTAACAAACCTGCTCGTTGTGCACATGTACCCTAGAACTTAAAGTATAATAATAAAAAAAAGATCATTCTAAAATTTATACAAGCCCTTAGAACAGTTAAAAATATCTTACCAAAAGAAGAATAAAGTTGGAGGAATCACTCTACCTAATATAAAGTCTTACTACATAGCTACAGTAATTATGACAGTGTTATATTGGCAGAGGGATAAATACATCAATGGCACAAAGAATAGATAGAGAAACTGGAAGTAGACCCAAAACAATATGGTTAACTGATTTACGAAAAAATTTCAGAAGCCATTCAATCAAGGAAGGATGGGGTGGTATTTTTGTTTTTTGTTTTAACAAATTGTGCTGGATAAATTGACATACCTATGGAAAAAAAAAAAGAAATGAAGTTTGACCTAAACATCATACTTTACACAAATCTTAACTCGAAATGGAGCATGGGCATAAATCTAAAACTTCAAACTGTAAAACATTTAGAAAAAAATAGGAAAAAAATCACCAGGATCTAGTGTTAGTGGAAGAGTTCTAAATGTGATCCATAAAACAAAAACAAATAAACTGGACTACATCAAAACTAAAAAATTCTACTCTGTGAAAGACCTAATTAAGAGGACAAAAGACAAGCTACAGGCTGGAGACAATATATTTAATCCACGTATCTATGAAAGGACTCATATCTAGAATATATAAACAACCTTAAGAATCTGACAGTAAAAAAACAATCAAAGTAACTGGACCACTCATACATTGCTGATGGAAATGTAAAGTGGTACAGCCAGTTCTCACTGTGTTGAGAACTGGAGGAAGGCAGAGCTGTGGTGCGGGCAGCTCTTCTCAACTCTTTAAAGCAAGGTTTGCTCACCAAGGTGCTCACTCATGTCTCTCACCCCTGCCCATATATAGCATTACAAAGTGAATAAGCCAGGTGTGGTGGCTTACGCCTGTAATCCCAGCACTTTGGGAGGCTGAGGCGGGCAGATCACGAGGTCAGGAGATCGAGACCATCCTGGTTAACACAGTGAAACACCATCTCTACTAAAAATAAAAAATAATAATAAAAAAAAAAATCCAGGCTTGGTGGTGGGCGCCTGTAGTCCCAGCTACTCGGGAGGCTGAGGCAGGAGAATGGCGTAAACCTGGGAGGTGGAGCTTGCAGTGAGCCGAGATCGCACCACTGCACTCCAGCCTGGGTGACAGAGAAAGACTCTGTCTCAAAAAAAAAAAAAAAAAAAAAAGTGAACAAAAGGCCAGGCACAGTGACTCATGCCTGTAATCCCAGCACTTTGGGAGGCCAAGACAGGCAGATCATGAGGTCAGGAGTTCAAGACCAGCCTGACCAACATAGTGAAACCCCATCTCTACTATAAATACAAAATATTAGCTGGGCATGGTGGCACGCACCTGTAATCCCAGCTACTCAGGAGGCTGAGGCAGGAGAATGGCCTGAACCCGGGAGGCGGAGCTTGCAATGAGCCGAAATCATGCCACTGCACTCCAGCCTGGGCGACAGAGCAAGACTCCATCTCAAAAAAAAAAAAAAAAAAAAAAAAGATAAATCCCCATCTCTACTAAAAATACAAAAATTAGGTGGCCTATGGTGTCACGTGCCTGTAATTCCAGCTACTCAGGAGGTTGAGGCGGGAGAATTGCTTGAACCCAGGAGGCAGAGGTTGCAGTGAGCCAAGATTGTGCCACCGCACTCCAGCCTGGGCCGCAGAGGGAGACCCTGTCTCAAAATTAACTAATTAATTAATTAATAAGTAAATAAAATAAAACATAATATAATAATAAATAAAAGCCCCAATCTAGGAAGAACATGAAAACTGAGCATTCCTGAAGTGAAAGGCAATCTCTACAGAACATTCTTCTGTTTTGTTGGAGTCAAGGTCTTGCTATGTTGCCCATGCGGGAGTGCAGTGGCTATTCACAGGGGCAGCCACAGGACACTATGGCCTTAAACTCCTGGGCTCAGGTGATCCTCCTGCCTCAGCCTCCCAAGTATTTGGAACCACAGGTACACACCACCATGCCTGACTCAGAACATTATTCTTAAAGGTATTATCCAGGAATGTGGGGCAAAGGCATGTGGGGGAAGGGACATCTGTGCTATAATGAGACTCGCTAACACTCAGTGAATGCCGTGTATCTGCTGGGGTTCTGAGCACTTTGTATGCATTATCTTATTAAATTCCTCACACCAAAAAAAAAAAAAAAAAGGAGATACTAGCCAGGAAACAGAAAAGAGCATTCATAAAACAGACAGCATTTACAGCATTAGCTCAGTGTTAACAATGAAAAATTATTCCATTATTGAGGCACAAGTTTCAAATCAGTAACATATTCCTATTGCTGTAGGAAGGGGGGTTTAGTCAGGTGTGTCATATGAGCACCAGAACTTTCCAAGGTGTCACAGCCAGTTATCTGTCACAAGGAGTTTCAGCTTCAGGATTTGCATTTCCTCAGAGGAAGACGCTGTGGACATTTGTGGTCATGAACTTTTGAGTGGCAATAGCCCAAACAGGTCCAGTGTCTATAAGCTCTGAACAGGCAGCATCACTGTGAATTACCATTAAACTTGAATGCCAAATGATGGTGTCTCACTCCACATCCCAGCATCACGAATAACTTCTATAACTTTCTGTACAACTTTACAATGAAATTGTATTTCAGTGACTGTTTTAATATTGGATTAAACTTTCCAAAGAGTTACATAACATTCAGGTCTATTTTTCTTATCAGTAAGAATTATGCTGAATTACAAAACCCATCACCACAGTGTTCAGCTTTAAGAAAATTAAACACACAGTAATCTTGCCAATGTCAATCAAAACCAAAACTTCAGAATGCCATGGTGTTTATGCAACCAATGTAGGTTTTAGATACAAGTGCCAGCTGTTTATCCCATGAACCATTCTTGCTAGGCTGAGGCTGTGCAAAATCGCAAGACAATGTACAATTCTTTTTTGTTTTAATCTCACAAAGGGATTTGTGTGGATGGTACAGGGTGACACTGAACAGATTGTGAGGCATGGCAGACACAGTTCTCTCCCTCCCCAGCATCTCCTGCATCTCCCTGGTTTCCCGATGTCCACAGAGTGAGATTGTCCCAAAGTCACTGCATGGTGGGAGTGCTGTCTTTATAAGACTCTTCATTCAGTGTATCCAACTCAGCAATTGCTTCATCAAATGCCATGTTTGCCAGGCTGCAGGCCTTTTCAGGAGAGTTTAGAATCCCGTAGCAAAAGACTGAGAAATTAAGTGCCAGGCCCAGGCGAATTGGGTGTGTAGGCTGCATATCTTTCTTACTAATTTCAGATGTTTCCTGGTAAGCCTGCTGGGAGTTCAACAGTGTGGTTTGTTTATTGTCTCCAGACGCCACCCCAGAAAGATACCTGAAACAATCTCCTTTCATTTTCAAGCAGAACACCTTGCTTTCAGGTTGTGTAGCATGGGGAATAAGAGACTTGTCCAACAGCTCCGGAACCTCATTGCAGATGTCCAGCAGCTCTGCCTCTGTCTTCCATGGTACTCTTTGCCCATCTGCTGCTTCTCATTCCTCCTGTTCTCTGCTCAGTGCTGGAGATGAGAATCCAGGAAGAACAGTGGGCCCCACCGTATTCTTGTAGGCGGCAGAGGGCAGATTGCTGTCTTCAGCTGGGGGCGCATGCCCCTGTGGCATGGCTGCCTTCCCGGCTGCAGCCACATCATCACCGCGCTCAGCCTGCTCAGCGGGCCTGGCTTTCTGTACCAGCACACTTTTGTCCATTGTCACTTCCAAGCACAGCTCTGAGCTTGGTGACCACTACCTTCCCAAGCTGACTCCTTAGGCCGCTGCAGTGGCTGTGGCAGCGGCAGCTACCCCAGCTCCAAAATCAGCGGTGGCTGCTCCACTTCCCAAAAACAGCCTCTCTTTGATGAGCCACTATCATGTCTTGCCTGGAGCACAGCACATCTGAAAAACTAAATAAAAATGAGCAGAAACAAATGAGCCCCAAGTTGCCAACTCTCTGGAAAATTCTGAAGGCTGCCAGCAGGTGTCATTTCCAGGTGTGAGAAAAATAGAAGTGTCTGGAAAAGGATGGGATGTGGCAACGAGGATGGCAAACTCAAAGGGAACCAGGCGTGCCAGGGCAGCTGGTAGCCACGGCAGGGCGAGGCTGTGGGTGGTTCCTGTGTTCCTCTGAGTCCCTGTCTCACCAATAGGCCACACAGGATGGTCTGCCTCTAAATGTTAATCTCGAGGTGACAAGAGTGGCATTCGGACATCAGAGCACTGATGGCAGGCCACTTCCTGCAAGCCCCACTCACCCCTGCATGTAATAAGCCCCACGGCTCTGGGCTGATGGTCATTCCTAAGTGATCCCAGCTCACTACAGGGAAGGGGTCCACACTCCGTCTGTCCTAGAATAGCTGCCACCTCTTGGGCAGCCCAGACTAGGAACACCCCGCCAGAGTGCGCATGTCTGACCATATCATAGTTTGTCATGGTAGGAATAATTGAACTAGCTTTCCTTGGGTCTTTTTTGGATTTTCAGAAAGATTACGGCATTCCATGTTTTTATTTCCTCCTTTCCCATTTCTCAAATGTGAAATTCAATTCTCTACCCCATGCGGTGTGAATTGTATAATGCGAGCCAACAGCCCCATCTAGTGTACTCCTCTCCAACTTCTGCAAAATGACTCTGGCCAGTCCTCCCAGACAAGGAGAGGTGCCAGATATGTGCTTTTATTGCCCTGTCAATCAGACATAAGAAACATGAGGAGAGACGGGGCTTGAGCCAGGCAGGTTGAGGCTGCAGTGAGCCATGATTATGCCACTACACTCCAGCCTGGACGACAGAGTGAGACCTAGTCTGGAAAAAAAAAAAAAGAAGAAAGAAGCATGAGGACCTAATTCATTTTTCAGTGTTAGAATAAATTGCATTTATTTTCTGATAAAATTGCACATAACCCTTGAGCTATACCCATGTACCCTTTGTTTCCATGGTTAGCACGAGTGATGGTGGACCATACCTGTTCTGTCCTGAGGCACATCACGCATTCCCCGGAGCCCCCAGCTCTAGGAGATGGGTCACAGGGGTCATCACAAGGTCTGCGCTCTGAGAGAGAAAATCCCCCATGGGGAATATCATGATTGACTCCAAATCACCATCGTGCTCAGCTCAGAATGCACTTGAGAGTTCAAGGAGGCACTTTGGGCTAAAGTGAAAGATCCATACTAGAGCCAGATCAAGTCAAAGAGGGATTTTTGTGTCAAGATCCAAGCATGCCTCACCAGGCCTGATGATAGTGCTCTGAAGTTATGTTCACTTTCTTATCTCCGTGTGCTGGCTTTACTTCTCTTCGTCTCTTGGTCAGCTGAAATTCTGTGTTTCCTGAACCACAAGGGAGACCTGGCTTTCCACAGCTCCCGGGTTCCCCAGGGCTCTGTTCTAGGAAGTGAACCCTGGGGCAGGAGTAGGGGAGACAGCGGCAGACAGCACAAAGTTAGGCACTAACTCAGTGCAGAACTCAGCAGAGTGCTAGCCCAGCGTGTTTTCTCTCTCCTTTCACCCCTTAGAGACTCCCACTCCTGGGAACATCACACACCAGGGCCTGTCAGGGGGTGGGGAAAAGGGGAGGGAGAGCATTAGCACAAATACCTAATGCATGTGGTGCTTAAAACCTAGATGATGGGTTGATAGGTGCAGCAAACCACCATGGCACATGTATACCTGTGTATATAACAAACCTGCATGTTCAGCACATGTATCCCAGAACTTAAAGTAAAATCTAAAAATAAAAAGAAATAAAGACCTGCTCGTGCCATAAATGGTTCCTGCAGTCCACAGGCGTGTAAAGTCGGTGTTTCCTCGGTCCTCTCAGCTTCCCTTTCCTCAGTACTGGCTTCGTTTATTCCTAAGGCCTCTGGGCTTCCCCATCAGAGGGGAAGGTGACCACTCTGATACCAGATCCAATGCCTCCAAGCTCTTGAACCCCCGCAGAAAGGAAAGATGGCCAGAAGCCAAGTGGAAAGCAGGCTTCTTTGGATGCCCTTCATTTTTACCGAAAGCTTATTTTTAAATAATCTTTCGCATTAATCTGAAAGCATAGACTTATAAAACATTAGGAGAATCATAGGATTTTTCTTACTTTGAAAACTGAAAACAAGCAACATGCAAAACTGGCCAATCAGAGGAGGCTTAAAGAAATGAAATACATCCTGGTTACAGACAAAAAGAATTCCCGAAGATCTCTCACTTTCTGATCTGAGGGGAAGGAAAATGAGCCCCTACAGGTGAGAAAGAGGAGGATGAATTCCCTCCTATATTTCTGCTTTCCTTTCTTTATAACCTAAGCGATACTGTGGTGGTGATTCACTGGTTGCAGCTGGGCAAAGAGCAACAGCTACCAACAAGAAGCACCTACAACTCTGAAGGAAGAAACTCTTCTCTCTTACCTGAGAATCTATGGTTCCAGGAGTTCAGAGTGAATCTTCACTGCTCTTTTTCTCTGTGTGCTTGTACCACATGGCTCTGAACCACAATAGAACTACAGCCCACTGGAGGAATTTGCATATTGAATCTGACCTAGCCGATTGCCATTGAAAACAACAGCAAAAGACATTGTCCTGATGTTTTAAACAAAACCCAGAGTCTCATAAGATAATATCCAAAATATTCAGGATATAATCCAAAATGGTTCAGCATGTAAAGAACAAGGAAAATCTCAACCTGCAAGTGAAAAGACAGTTACATTTCAGAACTAAAAATAAAAACACTGAAATTAAAAATTCACAAGATGATCTCAACAGCAGAATAGAAATGACAAAGGAAAAAGTCCATGAACTTAAAGATAGATCAATAAAAAGTATTCAATATAAGCAACAGAGAGGAAAAACGTTTGAAGAAAAATGAGCATAGCCTTAAGGATCTGTGTAACAATACAATGACACATTTGTGCCGTTGGAGTTCTGCAGAGAGAAGCATAAGAACAGAGTAAAAAATATATGAAGCCATGCATCTCTTAATGACAGTAATACATCCCGAGACATGTGTCGTTAGGCAATTTCATCACTGTGTGAACCAGAGTGCACTTCCGCAAACCTAGATGATAAAGCCTACTACACACCTACGCTATATGGTATATCCTGTAGCTCCCAGGCCATATGCCTGCATAGCATGTTACTATACGGAATACTGCCGGCAATTGTATTACAATGGTAAGTGTTTGTATATCCAAACATATCTAAACAGAGAAAAGGTGTAGTAAAAATATGGTAGAAAAGACAAAAAATGGTACACCTATATAGGACACTTACCATGAATGGAGCTTGCAGGACTGGAAGTTGCTCTGGGTGAGTCAGTGTGTGAGTGGTGACTAAATATGAAGGCCTAGGACATTAATGTACACTACGGCTGACTTTATAAACACAGTACACTCAGACTACACTGAATGTATTTTAATTGTTTTCTTTAGGCTGGGTAAAAATTTGACAAAACCATTAATAGAGGTCCCCAAGTATTGGGAAAGTGTTTCAGGAAGTGCAAGCATATGACAGTTAAAATATATGGCAGTGTGGACAGAAAGATGGGTTAGGTGCTTAAGATTTTTATGATAAAGTGTAGGAAGTTGCAAGGTATGACCAGTGATTTCATATCTTGCACCTTGATGTCACACCTTGCAGTGGAGTGGAGAGAAAAGTTATTGGGTCAAAAGAGTCGAGGAACCATGAGTCACTTTACAAGAATTATCAGACTGCCCATGGGGAGCAGTGACAAGAAGCCCAGGGCTACAGGAAGGGAGAGGACTATGATGGACATCAGTGGAGTCACGTTGCATGGTGGCATGAGTCTCAAAAGTCAAAGGCGTGTAACAAGGGAGAAGCAAGTGGAAGTGGGGAATGCAGATCTGACTGGCCGGGTGTGGTGGCTCACGCCTGTAATCTCAGCACTTTGGGAGGCCGAGGTGGGCAGATCACGAGGTCAGGAGATCGAGACCATCCTAACACGGTGAAATCCCGCCTCTACTAAAAATACAAAAAATCAGCCGGGCGTAGTGACGGGCGCCTGTAGTCACAGCTACTCAGCTGAGGCAGGAGAATGGTGTGAACCTGGGAAGCGGAGCTTTCAGTGAGCCGAGATGGTGCCACTGCACTCCAGCCTAGGAGAAGGGAAAAGGACTCTCTTCCCGTAATTCCACATGTGACCCAGGTTCCACGAATATATTACCATGTAGGGAAAAATCAATGGCTATGAACACTTTCTTCTTTAAATGTATAATAAAACAATACTTTTTTTTTTTTTTTTTGAAACAGAATCTCACTCTGTCGCCCAGGCTGGAGTGCAGTGGCACAATCTCAGCTCACTGCAACATCTGCTTTCCAGGTTCAAGCGAGTCTTCTGCCTCAGCTTCCCGAGTAGCTGGGACTACAGGCGCATGCCACCATGCCAGGCTAATTTTTGTATTTTTAGTAGAGATGGGGTTTCACCATATTGGCCAGGCTGGTCTGAAACTCCTGACCTCATGATCTGCCCACCTTGGCCTCCCAAAGTGCTGGGATTACAGGCATGATCCACCACGTCCGGCCAAAAATACATTTTCTTTCTTCCCTCTTCTTCCACCCAAAGCCACGAATTTGACTTAAGATACATTTTTTTCCTTTATATATTCACATAACTTAAGGAATAGTAAACCAAAGAAGGAAAGAAAGAAACAGAAACTAAGCCAGATAGAAAAATGAGCAACTGGGGTCAGGCTCAGTGGCTCACACCTGTAATCCCAGCACTTTGGGAAGCTGAGGAAGGAGGAACACTTGAGCCCTAGGCAACGTGGCAAAAACCAATTTCTACCAAAAAAAAATAGGAAAAAAAATTAGCTGGGTGTGGTATCACATGACTGTAGTCCCAGCTACTTGGGGGGCTGAGGAGGGATGATTGCTTGAGCACAACAGGTCGAGGCTGCAGTGAGCTGTGATCATGCCATCGCACTCCAGCCTGGGTCACAGAACGAGGCCCTGTCTCAAAACAAAACAAAATGGTGCCGGGCATGGTGGCTCACGCCTGTAATCCCAGCACTTTGGGAGGCCGAGGCGGACAGATCACAAGATCAGGAGTCGGAGACAAGCCTAACCAACATGTTGAAACCCCGTCTTACTAAAAATACAAAAAATTACCCGGGCATGGTGGTGGGCGCCTGTAATCCCAGCTACTCGGGAGGCTGAGGCAGGAGAATCGCTTGAACCGGGAGGCGGAGGATGCAGTGAGCCGAGATCGCGCCACTGCACTCCAGCCAGGGCGACAGCGAGAGACTCAGTCTCAAAACAAAACAAAACAAAAAATTGTAACTGGAACCCCTCCCCCCGACCCAAATATCTCAGACCTAACTCCCACTGAGAATAGTTTTGAAATCTGAATATAATGATAACAGAAAAGCAAATCTCTTAAGGTCTAGGAGAATGATAAAAGGCAGACAGGATTTTCAAAGTCAAAAAATCAAGACACAGGTGGCCGGGCGCGGTGGCTCACGCTGTGATCCCAGCACTTTGGGAGGCCGAGGCGGGCAGATCGCGAGGTCAGGAGATGGAGACCATCCTGGCTAACACGGTGAAACCCCGTCTCTATTAAAAATACAAAAAATTAGCTGGGCGTGGTGGCGGGTGTCTGTAGTCCCAGCTACTCTGGGAGCTGAGGCAGGAGCTACTCTGAGGCTGAGACAGGAGAATGGCATGAACCTGGGAGGCGGAGCTTGCAGTGAGCCGAGATTGCGGCACTGCACTCCAGCCTGGGCGACAGAGAGAGACTCCGCCTCAAAAAAAATAAAAATAAAAATAAAAAAAATTAAAAATTAAAATAAAATCAAGACACAGGCATATCTGCATATCTATTAAGATTATTTTCACATTTTGCAAATCATTTTCCTTTCAGGGGATTTGCTGCTGAGTTTCAGTTTAGGGCATTGCAGTCAAACAGGAATCTGCAGCTCAGATAAAGTGGTTTTGGGAGACAGAGGATATGAGAGCCCCTGAACTGGGCTATCAAGCAGTGAGAGTTTGAAGGACCTATTATCTAGGAAGAATTACAAGAGAGTGAGCCTGACATCTGCCTGGCTTTCGGTTCTTGATAGATTTACCCAATCCTATTTTTTTTCCTAAGATTAGAAGCAAAGGAACCAAATAAAAGAGGTGCTTTCAGTGGTCTAGAAAGCTTAACAGAGCATTTGGAATTGTGGGTCCTGGGAGACAGAGGTGGGAGTTCATGGCCTATCTTTCAAAGGAGATCTGCTTGGAAAAATCACAGTCTCTGGAGTCGTGACTTAAAAAGAGATAAGCACTGGGAAAGTCACTAGGCTGAAATGTAGTCTTGATTCACTCCCTTGACTGACTGGATCAAGGCGGTCCTTTGACTGCCAGAAGAAAACCAAGTCCTCACTGGAGAAGACAAGAACGCACAGCCAAGCTTGGGAATCAACGCAAACTCACCTGAAACATCCAGAAACAGCATCCCATGACCCAACACCAAGAGAGACATAATAAGAAAGGAGCAGGGGCAGGGCGCGGTGGCTCACGCCTGTAATCCCAGCACTTTGGGAGGCCGAGGCAGGCGGATCACGAGGTCAGGAGATCGAGACCATCTTGGTTAACATGGTGAAACCCCGTCTCTACTAAACATACAAAAACTTAGCCGGGCGTGGTGGCGGGCGCCTGTAGTCCCAGCTACTCAGGAGGCTGAGGCAGGAGAATGGCGTGAACCCGGGAGGCAGAGCTTGCAGTGAGCCAAGATTGCTCCACTGCACTCCAGCCTGGGCGACGGAGCGAGACTCCGTCTCAAAAAAAAAAAAAAAAAAAAAAAGGGTGCAGGGTATCTGGATACCACTGTTATCAATAATAACAGGAACTTTAATAGTTAACCATGATTCATGTGTTTTAGAAAAGAAACAAATGATCCAGATTTTTGGCAGAAAACTGGAAACCATAATGAATCAAATAGAAATTCAGAATTGAAAATAAATATCTGAAATACAAAATGCATACATATGGGTTGAGTTGGAAGATAGATTAGTAGAAAACATTTTAACTGAAGCAGAAAAAAATTGATAGTATGTACAGAAAATATTTGTGTAATTGAAGTTCCAGAAGAAAGGGAGAGAGACATTGGGACATAAGCAATATTTTAAGACAATATCACCAAGAATTTCCCCAAACTGACAATAGACAGTAAAAGAGAGATTTAAGAAATTCTACAAAGCAGGCAAATTAATTTAAGAAAAACTTCACCTTGTACATTATAATAAGTATGCAGAAAAATAAGGCAAGGAAAAGATTTTAAAAGCAGCACAAACAAAGAAATGTTATTTTCAAAAGAGAAAATATTAATATAAGGCTGACAGTGTCTCAATATACACAAAGGAGGTAAACAGAATGGCATCCTTGAAATGTTGGGAAAGTGAAACAAGCTAACAGACAAAAAAGATAATTAAAAAGAAGTTTATTAATCAAAAAGAAAAAGCAATAAAAACCTCTAATTTATCAGTAATTACATTCTAAATAAATAGTAAAACTGATTGGGTGAAAATAAAACAACTCTTTTATACTTACAAGAAACAAACATTAAGTAGGCATACATAGAATAGTTGAAAGTCAAAGGTTAGAAAAAGATATTCTTTGTAAAGACCAAACAAGAGAAGAAAAAAAATGTATAGCTTTATAATCATAAGTCAAAGTTGACATTAATGCAAGATGTATTGCTAAAAAGAAAAAAAAATAACAGCCATCAAAGAGAGTGATATGACAATCCTAAATTTGTAAGCTTTAAATAATAATATATTCTCAAAATATGTAACACAGAAATTGACCAAACTGCAAACCAAAATAAGAACATTCAACATTATAAAGATTTTAACTTACCTCTCTAATACTGATGCTCCAATCAGACAAAACAATCAATAGAAATGTCAATTTGAACAACTTGATTACAAACTTGACATACAGAAAGCCCTGCAACCAATACTTACAGAATATAATTTGTTGTAAGTGCATGTGGGACCCTTACCAAAATTGACCGTATTTAAATAAAAAATGCTATTTTCTGACAAAGGACTAGGATCTACGCTACAATATATAAAAAGAGCTCTTGATATTTAGAAAGAAGAAAAGAGGATCCTCTCATTAAAGAGGAGGTATAGATGGAAAATAAACATGTGAGACAGTGTTGTAAATCATTAGCGATCAGTTAAATGCACATAGCTATTAGAGAAACTTAAAAAAAAATGCTGACACCACCAAATGCCTGTTGAGAATACAGAGAATGTGGGGTGCTCACACATTGCTGGTGGGAATGTAAAATGGTACAACCAGTCTGGGGAGTAATTTGTTAGATTCCTTAAAAACTAAGCATGTGATTTATACAATGCAGCCATTGCACTCTTGGGCTTTTATCTCTGATAAATGAAGATTTACATTCACACAAAAACCTGCACAGACGTGTCCATAGCAGCTTTAGGTGTCATCTGTCAAAAATAGTATCAGCCCAAATATTCTTAATCAGGTGAATGCTTCAGCAAGCTGTGGTATATCCACAACATGACATACTTACCCAGCAATAAAAAGGAACAAACTATTGGTATAAACAAGAACTGGGGCAAATCTCCAGGGAATTAAGCCAAGTAAAAAAAGTCAAATTCCAAAATGTTAAACATTATGATTTCATTTGTATGACATTTTTTAATGAAAAATTTAGAGATGGAGACAGATTAGGGGTTGCCAGGGATTAGGGACAGTGGAGGGGGCATTGCAAGGGGGTCGGTGTGATTTTCAAGGCACAGCACCAGAGAATTCTGAGGGGATAGGCTGCCCTGGGTTGACTGTGGTGGTGGATTCAGGAGCTAAGACATGTGGCATAGTTATAGAGAGCTATGTGCACACATGTACACACAAAATACAAATAAAACACGGAAAGTTTTAACAAGGCTGGTAGATTGTATCAATGTCAATGTCCTGGTTGTTATAGTTTTGCAAAATGTTACCATTGGGGGAAACCAGGTAAAGAATACATGTGATCTCGTTGTATTATTTTGCACTACCTACTGCATGTGTATCTACAATTATTTCAATAAAAATTTCAAGAATTTAAAAATATTAACCATCCCCTACTTGTATTTACACACAATGGGAATTCTACGTAGATATTGAAGTAAATGAAACACTATTACAAACAACAACATGAATATATTTCACTAACATAATGTTGAACAAAATAGTATACATAGGATGATTTCACTTATAAAAAGGTTTAAAAAAGATATAAAACTAACTTATAGTTTGGCAAGGTGGGAGGAAAGAATTGTGACTGGGAGAAGATACAAGAAGGCTTTGAAGGGTGCTGATAATTCTCTTAAGAGTTAATCTGCGTGGTGGTTCGCCTTGGAAAAATACATGGAGCTAGACATTCATGATCTGTGCACTTTTTAGTTTGCTACACTTCAATAAATGTGCATATAGGGAAGAAAGAAAAATATATCATCAAACAAATAAGCAAACAAAACAAGCAAACAAAAAAGAACAATCTTGCCAACAAAAACAAATCTTCAGGAAGAAATACATATGCCGGGCACAGTGGCTCATGCCTGTAATTTGGGAGGCTGAGGCAGGCGGGTCACGAAGTCAGGAGTTCTAGACCAGCCTGGCCAACATGGTGAAACCCCATCTCTACTAAAAATACAAAAATTATCCAGGTGTGGTGGCGAGCGCCTGTAGTCCCAGCTACTCAGGAGGCTGAGGCAGAAGGATGACGTGAGCCAGGGAGGTGGAGCTTTCAGTGAGCCGAGATAGCGCTACTGCACTCCAGCCTGGGCGAAAGAGCGAGACTCCGTCTCAAAAAAAAAAAAAAAAAAAAAATTGATTTAGTTACTGCATATCATTCACAGAAATACTTTTCCTTTTTCAATCGGTGTGTAACATTGCACGAGTTATTCCCATGTAATGACAGTTGTTCATCTTCCTTGTAGAATCTGGTACTCTGTGCTGCCTAAGGTGAGAACGTTGGGTTGATAGACAAATCATATGATTGAGGGGTTAAATCATGTGTTCATTTTCCCGAAATTACTTTGCTGAAAGCCAAGCTTCCTATTTGATTAGGGACGTTTGTTTTGGTTGAATTGACTTTTTCTTACACATTGTCTATTTCAGCATGCCTTTCTGTCAGCGTGTTGAGTTCAGTCAATAGATTTAGTATTTCTTTTCACTGGCTGACAGCAGCCCCTATGTGACTATTTTCTTTGTGTGACCCAGACTTTAATATGCAGAGGGAGTGTTCAATAAATGATGCCAAATATATTTCAGCTATGCATACTGTTCTTTACAAAATTCTCTTAATGTATAATTACCTATATTTTTAAAAGGAGAATTTGTGATAAAGATACATAATATTTCTAGACTAGACAAAACATTTTGTGAATGAACCCATACAATTTCTCATTGTAGAGATGCTTTCCCTTCGACAGTGCGATGCTGTACAATGCTACAGCAACAGTGCCCATCTCTAGTCACATAGATGGACATTCCCGCAGATTATCTCTCCAGTGTTTCCTCTTCCCCCCATCCCTTAACATCTCTTCCACATTTCCCAATTCTTGTCTCTTTATTGTGCATGCTGGTTAATTATTTCAGAGCTTTGTTCTTCTTCTTCTTTTTTCTTTCTGAGACTGAGTCTTGCTTTGTCACCCAGGCTGGAGTGCAGTGGTGTGATCTCGGCTCACTGCAAGCTCTACCTCCTGGGTTCACACCATTCTCCTGCCTCAGCCTCCCCAATAGCTAGGACTACAGGTGCCCACCACCATGCCCGGCTAATTTTTTTGTATTTTTAGTAGAGACGGGGTTTCACCGTGTTAGCCAGGATGGTCTCGATCTCCTGACCTCGTGATCTGCCCGTCTTGGCCTCCCAAAGTGCTGGGATTACAGGCGTGAGCCACCGCTCCCGGCCATTTCAGAGCTTTCTTCTAATTTGCTGAATCTCTTCATGTACGTTTGATCTGCTGTTTCAGAATCCACTAAATTCTTCATTTCTGTAATTCAATTTTCATTCTAAATACTGTTCTTTTTCAATTTTACTTGATAACTTTGATATAAAAAATAAGTCTCTTACTATTTCCATTTTCCCTGTTATCTCTTTAGACATATAAAGTGTGTTTATATTCTAAATCAAAATTATTTCCAGTTGTTGCATGCGAATGGGGAAGGCTGGGAGAAGTGGGAGGGAAAGAGAAGCAAGGAAGTGCTTAGAAATGATATGTATAGCTGGGCACAGGGGCTCACGCCTGTAATCCCAGCGTGATTTGGGAGGCCGAGGTGGGTGCAGCGCTTGAGCCCAGGAGTTCGAGACCAGCCTAGGTAACACAGGGAGACCCAGTGCCTACACACACACCAAACAAACAAACAAACAAACAAAAGACACAAAAATGAGCAGGGTGTGGTGGCACACTCCTGTGGTTCCAGCTACTGGGGAGGCTAAGGAGGCAGGATCGCTTGAGCCTGGGAAGCAGACATTGCAGTAAGCCAAGATCATGTCACTGTAGTCCAGCCTGGGTGACAGAGCCAAACACTCTCCCCCCATCCTCCCCCCAAAAAGGAAAACAAGAAATATGTTGGTAATCTTGATGGTTGTAATGGTTTCAGAGTTCTATACCAAACTTAAAACTTACCAGATTGAACCTTTTATTATTTATTTAGTAAAACACAGGATCTCACTCTGTCTCCCAGGCAGGATGCGTGGAGTGCAGTGGTGCAATCATGGCTCACAGCAGCCTCGACCTCTCGGGCTCAAGCTATCCTCCCACCTCCACCTCCCAAGTAACTGGGACCACAGGCGCGGGCCACCATGTCCTGCTCATTTTTGTATTTTTTGTAGAGAGAGGGTTTTTTTCTGTGTTACCCGGGGTGGTCTCAAACTGCTGGACTCAATCAATCATCCTGTGTTGACCTCTCAAAGTGCTGGGATTACAGCTGTGAGCCACCGCCCCCAGCCTGCACATTTTCAGTGTGCGCTTTTCTGTATATGTCAAGTAAACCTCAACAAAATCTCAAAAAAAATTTAGTGCAGATGCTATTAGTCTTGGCAATGTAATCATGGTACAACACTCCAATTAGTCAGTTAGGAAGCAAAAATCCTGAGACACTGCACCCTAAATGAAAAACAGATTTTATATGGAATTTGTACAGCACCTAGCTAATTTTACAAAACTATTAATTTTTTTCAGTTTCTAATCTCATTTCTATATGCTTGTCTTTTCTATCCTTTTTCTTCTGTATGTTGATATAAACAGAAATCACTGAAGACTTCAGTCTTCTAGGCTAATTCTCTAACTCAGTGCCCTGCACATGTGGCTTATTAATAGTCTTTGTCCATCTTAATGAAAACATAATTTGCAGCAATAATATTGAGATTCACCTGGTGTATTAATATTTTAACAGAAATTTAATGAACTGAATTACAAGCTATCAGGTAAATCAAGTAGGCCACAGGTTCAGTAAAAAGGAAAGCACCTTCTGAAAGTTGATTCTAATACCTGTGAGCATTCATGCTCTGAAATTATAGCTGAGTGCACACTGTGTGCCAGATGCGGTCCTACATGCAGGGATGTACAATGCCCAAGGAACTGCCGGTGCCAGGATCTGGGCTTGTCAAAAGGGGCCTGCAGTGTATGTGAGGAGACCTACCGTGGGGGACACACTGGAAAAACCACCAAGATGGTCCAGCGCAATCAGTGAGGCAAATGCATGGGGAGGTGGGGAGCGAGAGCTGCAGAAGGAACAGAGGCTCCATAGGGAGCCCAGAGTGGAGAGAAGTCCCTGGAGGGAGGGGCTATGGAGGTCCTGGTGGAAGAAAGCCTGGGGAGCCCGGTGGGTGTGGATTAGGGTCAGGAAGGGATCAGTGAGTGAAGAGAAGCGTTTCAAGGAGTGAGTGTGATGTGTGTGAGTGTGGGTGTGGGTGGTTTGTGTTTATGTGGCGTATGTGAGTATATATGGAGTGTAGTGGGCTTGGTGTGTGGGTGTGATCTGAGTGTATGTATGGGGTGTCCATGGTGTGTGTGTGGAGTGTGTGGTGTGTGTGTGGTATGTGGGTGTATGGGGGATGTTTGTGGTGTGTGTGTGTGAAATGTGTGTGAGTAGATGGTGAGTGCGATGTGAGGTGTGTGTAAGTGTGCGATGTGTGTGTGGTGTATGTGAGTGGTATATGTGATGACTGTGGTATAAGGACCTGTGGTGTGTGTGTGTGGAAGGTGTGTGTGGTGTGTTTGTGGTATGTGAGTGTGAGTGTATCAGGGATGGCGGTGGTGTGTGTGGTGTCTGTGTATGTGGTGTGTGTGTAGGAGTGGTGTGTGAGAGTTTGTGTGATGTGTGTGGTGTGTGTGATGAGTGTGTGTATGTTCACGGTGTGTGTGTGTGGAATGTGTGTGTGTTCTATGTGTGGTACGTGAGTGTGAGTGTATAGGGAGTGGTTTTGGTGTGTGTTTTATGCATGTGGTGTGTATGGTGTGTGTGTATGTGGCATGTGTGTGAGTGGAGGTAGTGAGTGTTGTATTTGTGAGAGTGTGCGTGATGTGCATGTGGTGTGTGTGGGGGTGGTATGTGTGGTATGTGTGGTATGAGTATGTGTGTATTGGGGTGTCTATGGTGTGTGTGTGGAATGCATCAGTGCGTGGTATTGTGTAATACCGTGTGAGTGTATGCGGGAGTGTTTGTGGTGTGTGTGTGATGCATGTGGTGTGTGTATGTGGTGTGTGTGGATGCAGGAAGTGAGTGCGGTGTGTATGAGTTTGATGTGTGTGGTGTGCATGTGGTATGAGTGTGCGTGTGTTGGGGTGTTCAGAGTATGTGTGTGGAATGTGTGTTTGGTGTGTGTGGTATGTTAGTGTAGGTGGTGGGTGTGATGTGTGTGTGGTGTGTGTGGTATTTGTGGTATGAATATGTGTGTGCTGGGGTGTTCATGTGTGTGATGTGTGTAGACTGTGTGAGTTTTTGGTGTGTGGTGTGTGAGTGTATGGGGGGTGTTTATGGTGTGTGTGTGTGTGTGTGTGTGTGTGTGTGTGTGTGTGTGTGTGATGTGTTGTGAGGGAAAGTGTGAAATGTTTTCCTGGGAAAGGAAGATCTTCAGGTAAGAGAACTGTAGCAGGGTTACTGTAGCAGCAGGACAGCAAATAGATCATGAGGTGCGTTAGAGATGGGGAGACCAAAGCAGTTAACTACTGGCAAGTTGACCCAGATAACTGAAATCTGCAAAGCTTATGATTGACAGAGGAATTATAGAAAGTCAAAATACACACATGCACAGTAAGACTTTCTGATTCTGTACCAGAGGCTTCTTTTCAATATTTTAATTTTGTAACATTATCTTAATAGCACATTATTATTAATAATATTTTGAATAATGAAAATACCCGGTACAAACATTTTCCCTAAACTATTGCTTATCTTGTGATTCCACCCAAGGTCAAGGACCAGGGTCACATTTCTGTTTCTATACTTCAGGTCAATAGGAGCAACAACAATGGCTAACATTTACAGAAAATCGGCCGGGCCCGCTGGCTCACGCCTGCAATCCCAGCACTTTGGGAGGCCAAGGCGGGCGGATCACGAGGTCAGGAGATTGAGACCATCCTGGCTAACACGGCGAAACCCCGCCTCTACTAAAAAAATACAAAAAATTAGCCGGGCATGGTGGTGGGTGCCTGTAGTCCCAGCTACTCGGGAGGCTGAGGGAGGAGAATGGTGTGAACCCAAGAGACAGAGATTGCAGTGAGCCGAGATTGCGCCACTGCACTCCAGCCTGGGCGACAGAGTGAGACTCTGTCTCAAAAAAACAAAAAAAAATTTGCAGAAAATTTATGTTCCAAATCTTATTTACATATATAAATTAATTTAATCTTCATAACAGTCTATAAGGTAGGTCATTATTATTAGCTGTTTTTAGAGAATAGGAAACTGTGACACAGAGAGGGAAAGTAAATTACTCACTGTCACACCGCATGAAGCTGTGGAATGAGAATTCCAACCCAGACATTCTGCTTGCAGCCACCCCACCCCACTGTCTATCAGAAAATGTGGTTCAGTATTTTGAAAGAATGCTGGTGGATCTTCATTTATATACCTCCACTGTGCCTCTTGTATGTAATTCTGAACATAAAATTAGAAACAATCTTCACCTGAAAATAGAGATATTCCCTCAGCAATAGCATAGGCATGTCATCATGCCCTTGAGCTAGCTAGTCACAAAAATTCTTACAGATCACACAGCAGGTTTTGTAGATAATAATGACCAGCCACGGGCAGACACAGAACTCCCCAGCCCAGACTAGTAGGGTCAAGTCTGCAAGCACAACGGAAGCTCCTTCTTGCTGGGACAGGTGACTGGAAACAAGACCACAGTTCCCACGCCCAGAGGCAGTTGCGACTCAAGTGTGTTTAGTCTCCTGGGCCTGGAGGAGAGTAAAGGGCAGCCCGCTGGGCTGTGATGGCCATCTGCCCACCTGCAGTCTCCGCCCTGATGCGCATGGTCCGTTCCTTCCTAGCCAGACCGTGTTCCAATCACTTAGTTCTAATCAGCCTAGAACCTCTAATCAGTTCTAATCATCTAAGGTGCATCAGATGCTGCTTCAAGTTTCAATTACACTGTATAAACCAGGTTTCTGGAGAATTCCAGCCACACAGTGATCCCAGGCACTCACCCCGAACCCTGCATATGGAACCTGACTCAGATCTATGTTGGATTCACAGTACCCGCCTAGTGATGGCAATTTTGTCCAAGAGCATATGCCTCCCCTCTCCAGCTCTTTGCTCTTGGGTAGTCTCCCTGACACCTGGCCTTTGTGTCTACCTCAGGAGCTCCCAGCAGCGCTGGTAACAGGCACCAAGTTTCTGAGTAAAGCCTTGGGCCATAAGTCATGTCATTCATTTTACTACTGGCGGAAGATAAAACACCACAAATCAGCCAAAGAACTGTTCCTTGGAGAAGTGGCTCAACATTTGGAAGGGTGAGGTACACTCACAGAAAATTTCATTTTTATTAGGCTTCCCACAAAATATTAATGAAATACTCATAGTGATTCTCCATCTTCCATTTATATTAAAAACAGTATATTTTAAATGTATCAATTTTGGCTGGATGCAGTGGCTCACATCTATAATCCCAGCTCGCGTCTATAATCTCAGGCTGAGGCAGGAAGATCGCTTGAGTCCAGGAGTTTAAGACCAGCATAGGCAACAAAGTAAGACCCTTCTCTTAAAAAAAAACAAAAAAACAAATAACCAGCCAGGCATAGTGGCACATGCCTGTGGTCCCAGAGGTTGAGGTGGGAGAATTCCTAAATCCTAGGATGTTGAAGCTACAGTGACCTATGTTCATACCACTGCACTCCAGCCTCAGTGACATAAATTAAGCCCTTTTTCTTAAAAAAAAAAAAAAAGAAAGAAAATGCTGGAAAACAAAATGCTGCAACAGAAATGAAGAATGTCCTCAATAGGTTTATCAGTGAACTGAACACGGTCAAGAACAACATCAGTCATCTTGAAGATATGTCAATAGAGACTTCCCAAACTGACATGCAAAGAGAAAACAATGGGAAAAAAGAACAGAATAGTCAATAATTGTTGTAGCATGTAGCACATGCACAATGGGATTGCTAGAAAGAGGAAAAAATGCAGATAAGTATTTGAAGTAATACTGACTGAGAATTTTACAACATTACTTGTTGAAACCACAAATACAGGAAGTCCAGAAAAATACCAAAAATATATACCCATATGCAAATTATATTTCAACTTCAGAAAATCAAAGACAGACAAATTGTTGAAAGTGAATGGAATAAAATACTTGATTTATAAAGAAGCAAGAATAGGATTTACATAGGATTTCTTGTCAGAAACCATCCAATCAAAAGAGAGTAAGTTGAAATATTTAGAATGTTGAAAGAACAATATAATCAACTGATATTTTTGTATCTAGTAAAACTATCCTTCAAAAGTGAAGGAGAAAATATACTTTCTCGTACAAACAGAAACTGAAGAAATGTGTCATGAGCAGACCTACTTCGTAAAAAATTTCAAAGAAGAGTTTCAGGAAGAAGAAAAATTATAAGAAATTTGGATCTACATAAAGAAGGGAGAGCTTAGAGAAGGAATACATGAAGGTAAAATAAAATCTCTGTTTTGCTTACTTTTATATAATCTAATGGATATGAAGAAGGAGGAGGAGGAGAAGGAGGAAAAGGAGGAGGAGGAGGAGAAGGGGATGAAGAAGAGGCAGAAAGAGGACGGGAAATGGAGGAGAGGAGACAAATGAGAAACAGAGACAGAAGACAAAAATTACTAGTATCAGAAATGAAAGGTTATCAGTATTGATGCCATGGGCGTTAAAAGGATAATAAATGAATAGTATAAACACTATGTGCTCTCAAATTTGATTACTTGGACAAAATGGATCCATATCTTGAAAGACACAAACTACCAAAACTCCTTTAGTTTGTTCAGGATGCTATACCAAAATGCCATAAACTGGGTGGCTTATAAATACAGAAACTTATTTCTCATAGTTCCGGAAGCTAGGGAATCCAACATCAATTCTAGGCACCAGCAGATTTCATGTCTGCTGAGGACTCAATTTCTGGCTCATGGAAGCCATCTTTTCAATATGTTCTCACATAACAGAAGGGGTGAGGAACCTTTCTAGAAAAAAACACTAATCCCACCTATGAGGGCTCCATCCTCATGACCTAATCACTTCTCAGAGGACCTCAAATACCATCATATTGAGGATTGGTTTTGGCACATGAATTTTGGGGAGACACAAAAATGTAGTCCATAGAACTTACAAAAGGAGAAATAGATAATTCAAATAACTCTTTATCTAGTATAGAAATATATGAATAATTAACAACCTTCCAAGAAAGAAAGCAACAGGCCTAGATTGTTTCACTAGCGAATTGTATGAGACATTTAAGGAAGAAAAGATACCAATTATTTACAATTGCTACCAGAAAACAGAAGCAAAAGGAACATATCCCAACTCATTTTATGAAGTTCTAATACCAAAAGCAGAAAAAGACATTTAAAGAAAAATGTTCAGACAAATGTTTCTCATCAAAAATTCTCAACAAAATATTAGCATGCTGAATCTAGCAATACATTGTTGAATTACACACCAAGACCAAGTGAGATTTATTCCAGGTATGCAAGCCTGGCTTAACACAAAATAGTTAAGGCAATCCCTCAGATAACTAGCTAAAGAAGAAAAGTTATTTGATTATATTAATAGATCAAGAAAGCATTTTATGGAATCCAAAGCCCATTCATGGTTAAAACTCTCAGCAAATTAGAAATAGAAGGGAAATTCCTCAACTGATAAAGAACATATACGAAAAGAACACCCTACAGACAATATCATACATAATGTGAAAAATGGGATGTTTTACACAAAAGAAGCAAGGAAATGTTATCCCCTCTCACTGCTCCTATTCAACATCATACTAAAATCCTAGTTAATGCAATAAGAAAATAAAATAAAAAGTATACAGATTGGAAAGGGAGCATTAAAATGCCCTTTGCTTGCTGATAACTTGATTTTCTATGTAGAGAATCTCAAAGCATCAGCCAAAAACCCTTCTGGATTATAGCAAGGTTGCATGGTATAAGGTTAATATACAAAATCAATTGCTGTCCTACATCCAGCAATGAACAATGAGAATTTGAAATTAAAAGCCCAATACCATTTTCATTAGCATCAAGAAAATGAAATAGACACAATCTAGCAAAATATGGGCAGGGTCTATGTGAGAAAAACTATAAAATCTGTTGAAAGGGATTAAAGATCTAAATAAATGAAGAGACATCTGTATTCACAAAATAAGACCCAGTGTTGTTAAGATGTCAGTTCTCTTCAATGTGATTTACAAATTCATTACAACTCTCGTGAAAACATGAATAAATTATTGTGTGGAAATTGACAAACTAATTCTAAAGTTTATATAGAAAGACTAACTAACAAGAATAGCCAACAATATTGTGGGGGAGGAACAAAGTTCAAGGACTTGCAAAGTGATCAACGGAACAGAATAGAGAACTCAGAAATAAGAGTGCACAAACACAGTCAATTGATCTTTTACAAAAAGGTAAAGGCAATTCAAGGGAGAAAGGGTAGCTTTTTCAAAAACAGTGATGAACCCATTGCGTGTATGTATATATACATATATGCAAAAAAAAAAAGAATTGAGACACAGACCTTGCTCCTCAAAAATTAACTCGAACGACACATTTTTAAGTTAATAATATTTTAAATTGTCAAACCACAATTGCATACATTTATGGGGTACAATGTGATGCTTGGATATGTGTATAAAATGAGGAATGACTACATCGAGGATAAAATATCCATCACCTCATGGCGTGAACCCAGGAGGCGGAGCTTGCAGTGAGCCGAGACCCTGCCACTGCAGTCCCGCCTGGGCGAAAGAGCGAGACTCTGTCTCAAAAAAATAAATAAACAAATAAATAAATAAAATAAAAAATACCCATCACCTCAATTTTATTTTTTGTGGTTAGATATTTGAAATTTACTTTTTGTTATTTAAATATACAGTACATTATTATTGACTATAGTCATCCTGCTGTGCAATAGATTTCAAAACGCATTTCTCCGGTTTAACTGAATCTTTGCATCTGTGAACAACTTCCCATTTTTCTCCCCAGCAACACAGCCTCTGGTAAGCATCATTATACTCTCTACTTTTATGAATTCAATTTTTAGACCTAAATTTAAATCCAAAAGCTGTAAAACTTCTGTAAAATAACAAAAGGGATATTTAGGTAACTTTAGGTTTGGCAATTACTTTGTAGATACAACAACACTAAAGTACATAAAAGACAAATTTCTACCATGAAAGAAGATATTGGTATGAAGTCGTTACAATTAAAAACTTTTGCTCTGGGAAAGGAAATAAGAGGATGGAGAAACAAGCCACAGATGGAGAAAATATTTGCAAAACACCTGTCTGGCATCCAGACCATTAAAAACCACTTATAACTCAACAATAAGAAATCAAACAACCCAATTAGTAAGTGGACGAAAGATCTAAAGAGGCTCCCATCAGAGATGGCATATAGAAGGGGAAAAGCTTATGAAAAGATGTTCACCCTCCCAACGCTTTTCCCTCCCTGCGTCCCTCTCTCCCTCACACACCCTCCGCTGCAGCGGAGTGGGAGCGGGTCAGGGGCGCTACGCGGTGACGGTGACGTGCTGTCTCTCGGGCGAGGCGTGGGATTTAAGCGCATTATAAGCCGTGGGTTCCGGGGAATCCGAGAGGCTGAGCTTGGAGCCCAGACTGACCCGCCTCTCTCATGGTCCCGGCCCACTGCCCTGCAGAGCCCGCCTTACTCTTCCTCTCCACAGGTCTGCTGGCCGCGGCAGGCCTTGGCTCCCCCAAGCCTGGTAGGCCCACAAGGAGCTGCATCCAGGAGGAGCCGCCGCCCGGGAACAAGCTACCCGCGGGCTCTGGGGACAACCGCCCGTCTGATGAGCTCGGCTGAGCGTGCACGCAATGTCGAAATCAAGGACGCCTGGATGCTTTTCATGGCAGAGTGACAAAAGTTTACCAGCGAGAAGAGGAGCAGGGCTGCTGAAAGGTGCGGTGCCGCGGCGCCAGAATGCGGGATCCTGAGCCCTGCATGCGAGTCTTCGCGGGGCCGATCGCTGGGAGCCTCGCTTAGGTCCAGCCGCCTCCAGGGAGGGCAATATCCACGAGACGCGGGGAGTGAGGGCGGTGCTGGCCGCACCCCTGCTCCTGGGGCCGCGGGAGCCGTGCTAGCTGGCTGCCTTCCACTGCCGCCTACGCCGGTCGGGTTGCTGCAGCGGTGCCTGCTGCAGGAGCTCCACGCCTGCTGCTTCTCCGACGTCAGGGCGCCGCCAGGATGACAGGTGCAGGAGGCTGTGGCTGTGGGCAGATGTGGTTTCCAGCCCCAGGTCCCTGCGGCCCCTGGCTTCCCAGCCCGCTGTCCTGTGAGCAAGAAGATGAAGAAAGTCACCCCATCAGCAGGTCAGCTGCCCCGCCTGGCAGCCCAGCCAGACAAGGCAACCAAAGTTCATCCTGTCTGAGTTGACTCTGTGCAGGCAGCGGGCCGGCGCCCAGGATGCTGGGGAGCCCTGCACGCCGGAGGCCGACAAGCCGTGGGGCCCAGAGGCGCCACAGGGCGAGAAGGCACCCGCCTCCCAGCGCTTTCACCCCTTGGCCCGCCCGACTCGCTAGGTGTAGCAGTGGCTTCGGCCAAGCCAGGCATTCTGCCCAGAGGCGGCTGCACAGGCGCGAAAACTGAGAACCCCTGCTCAACCCCATCCGGGGTGACTGCCAAGTGCCCATGTCAGCGACCCCGATCCCCCTCCGGTGGAGGAATGGGCGGGAGGCACGGCCTGGGGACCCTCAGGCTGGGCGCGCTGGCGATCCCGAGGCCTACCAGGCCATGCACCTCCAGCCCGCCTGGGCACCCAAGCTGCAGCCGCCTTCTGTGTGCAGGCAGCAGCCTCCAGGCAACCCCCGAGCCCGCCAGCACTCCCCACATCTCAGAACCGGGGCCAGATGTCCCTGTGGCTGCGGCTGAGCTAGGTGGTCTGCCCTGCGGCGGGAACTGGCTCTCAGCCCCATTCCCCGTGGCTGCAGAGGGCCACTGGCTAGAGGTCCCGAGCATCAGCAGACAAGGAGCCGAACAGGGGCAGGGCCTGGCGGGCTCTCAGGCCAGGTGCATTCGCGATCCAGAGGCCGCCTAGGCCGTGCTCCACCACCTGGGCGCCCAAGCTGCAGGCGCCCTCTACCTGCTGGCGACAGCTTCCTGGCAACTCCCAAGATGGCTGGCGCTCCCAGCCTGGCAGAACCGGGGCTACATGTCACCCTGGCTGCGGCCAAGCCAGGCTGTCTGCCCGGCGGCGGCTGCACCGGGACGGAACCGACCCCGCAGTCCCATCCCCGGTGGCTGCGGAGGGCCCCCATCTCAGCGGCCCCAATCTCTCTTTGGAGGAGGAGCGGGTCGGGAGTAAGGGTCAGGCAGGCCCTCAGGCGGGAAGGGATGCACTCCTGGGATTCCGGGACGTCCCGCGGGAGCCCAGGAGAACCCGCAAGCCAGCGACGCATGCGCCCGAGCTGCAGGTGCCCCCTGCCGGCCACGAGGGCTTGGGAGCGGCTTCCGGAGTCCCGGCTGGCGCTGAGTTGTAGGCGCGCGCCTAACTGGCATGGCGGGGACTCACTCGGTCTGAGAGTTCGGAGCGCTGAGGTTCAGGCGCGCGCCTAACGGCTTAGCTGGGCTCGCTCTGTCTGAGAGGTCGGAGTCTGCGAGTGTTGCTGCTGAAGGCTGTGGTGAACCGGGCTGGATCGCGGATTCTGAGCTACATTGCGGGTTTGGGGGTAGATCTTGGGTTTGGGGGTGGATCGCGGGTTGGGGGGGATCGCGGATTTGGGGCTGAGTGGGGGTGGAAAGGCCACGAGGAGCCGCCGCGGCTCAGGAGCGGGTGGTGGGCGTCTGAGAAGTCGCCACCATGAGGAAGCTCTTCAGTTTCGGGAGATGCCTGGGCCAGGCGCTCCTGAGCTCCATGGACCAAGAGTATGCGGGTCCGGGTTACGACATTCGGGACTGGGAACTGCGGAAGATCCACAGGGCTGCCATCAAGGGCGACGCCGCGGAGGTGGAGCACTGCCTGACGCGCAGGTTCCGGGACTTGGACGCCCACGACAGAAAAGACAGGTAGCTCGGGGACTCAGCCCACGGTGGGAGGGGGCCCCAGGCCCGGCTTCCCTGCAGCCCTGCAGCCCCTGGGGCGGGGACCTTAGAGGGTGCCGGCCACCCTCGGAGCAGCGGAGCCAAATGGAGCCTCAGCTGCTTTCCATCGCTGGCAATTCCCCGTCCGTCGCGCTTGGTGGAGAATTTGAGTGATTTAACTCACAAAGTTAGGCATATCCACGTTTAAAACATGGGGCCATATACATGATAGGGAGGCGCCTAATGAGAACTCATTCCCCTGTCAAAAATACCATGAGCCTTTTTCAGTAGGCGAAGAGTTCTCAGATAAAACCCTGTGTCGGTTTTACATCCGAATCCACCTAGGTAGACAGGTTCTTTACTGGGGCTTCTTAGAGGGACACTGGGAAGCGGGAGTTGGGTTCCTTGAATGGGAAGACTCAGTTTTCTCAAAATGTGAACTGTTTCCATGTTTATCAGTTTTACATAAACTGAATGAAGATATCAAGGTTTTATCATTTTTGCATGAAAGTTGCTATCTATCTTACCATTGTGATGACATTTAAAAATGTTTATAATGGAGTGAAAAGACTTGCTCCTCTAGATATCAAAATGTGCTATTAATTCCCACAATTAATTATTCACTAACAGCTGAAAACACAGATAAATAAATGGAACAGAACAGGAAATCCAAAAACACTGAAATATATGTAAGATATATACATAGGGATGGATAATGGTAACGTTTCAGATGAGTAGGAAAGGATGAATTATTAATAAAATGCCTGCTGTGTGAAGAAAACTAATGAAACTTTATGTCGCAAAAATGAGTTCCTGATGGAATTCAGACTGAAATTTTTACACATGCAAAATGAGAAAAAGTACCAGAAGAAAACGCAAAGACTTATTTATACAGGTATATTTTCCGTTAACAAAGGCCTTCATAAGAATGACCTCGCAAGCAGGCATTCTGAAGGTTGATTTAGCAAACTAAAAATTAAAATCCCCTGTGTATCAGAAAAAAATTAACAAAAGATAACACACTTGAAAAATATTTCCTATGTATATTTTTACTAATATATAAAAATATATATTCAGATGAAAAGTGTATCTTCATCCTACAGGGAATTTATTCTTTATTATAGATAATACATATTACTGATTATATGTATAAGAAATTGTATATATTACTAATATAATATGTTATATATATATCAGTTATATATATACAGATAAAAACCACATCTTTATTTTACAGGGAATTCTTTCCAATCAAATCCACAAGAAAAGAATTCTAGAAGTGAGCAAAGCACTTTTTGCAGATTCACAGGTTACTTATGTACATAGGAAAAAATCCTTAGTGTTTCTCATAAGATAATTTAAGTTAAAAGAGGAGTGAGCCTGTGTTCTATCCACAGTGTTTGTGAGAATGAAGAGCAGTGGTACTTACACTGCTGCTTGAAGTTTAAGTTGCTGATGACTTTTCAAGTGGATAATTTGGAGATAATTACCATATTTTAAAAATGTATATGCCTTTTACCCATCAATTCCATTGTATTAAAATACCTTCAGAAAATAGAGATACATGCACTTTTTTTCCCCAGCATTTATGTTAACAAGAACCCATAGAATGGATATGTGGCCATTGAAGGTGGCAATAGGTGGAGAAGTATGTTGATGTGTGAAGATGCATTTTGTTATAGCCAGTGAGGAAAAAAAAAATCAGTTTGCTTGCACATACACACAAACATACTATGGTCTTGTGTTAGGCAAAACTATGTACAAAATAGGGTAAAATTTGTAACTTCTGAGCATTTGTATTTTAAAGTTTTTTGTTCCTTTTTCTTACCTTTGATTTCTGAAGTGAGCATTTATAAAATTTCTAGTAAAAATGTATTATTAATGGAATAAATTTTGGGAAGAGAAATGTGACTCCTGAAGAGATAAAAATAATTTCTCACTATTTTTTATCATTATTATTGTGAGGGTTTGAACTTTTAGCTTCTTCAGAAGTAAAAAGGGAATCTTTTTATCTGTGCTTGCAGATTTTATGCATATACTTTATTATGTATATATGTTTTTCTTATGTATAGATTCATTACATATAGGCAAACAATGATAGATTAATCATTTCATTATAGTTGTAGTCTTATCAAAATAACAAATAGCAAATATTATTACTATCACAAAAATATTGGTATATAGAAGTTGTATTTAAAAATATTGAGCTCCCCAACTGTATTCTATCAATCCATTTATTCATCAAACATAACTCGAATATGTTATGTAGCAGACATTTTGCACTATCTCTCAGGACCCTTCCATACTTAAAAACTTTATGCTTACCTGTTCTGCCTGAGCAAGATGAGAGATTTAAAATAGGAATAGTAGAACTTAATCTCACTGAAGCTTTTCCTCCCACCTTTCAAACAAAAGCCTTTCTGAAGGTAGAAAACAATAAGAGATAACCTTTAACTGCCCTTTTGAAAATTTATCAGTCTTAAATACTAATATTAATCATTGGAAAGTCTGATTTGCATATATTCTGTAAATCTAAGTGTTGACTAAAATAAGCCATACCTGTTCATCTCAATCATGAGTTTCCTTTAGCTTCACGTTTCTTTTTGTTTGTTTGTTTGTTTTTTCGATTTGCGACAGAGTCTCACTCTGTCGCCTAGGCTGGAGTGCAGTGGCATGATCTCAGCTCACTGCAACCTCTGCTGCCAAGGTTCAAGTGATTATCCTGCCTCAGCCTCCTGAGTAGCTGGTATTACAGGTGCCTGCCACCGCACCCAGCTAATTTTTGTAGTTTTAGTAGAGACAGAGTTTCACTATGTTGGCCAGGCTGGTCTTGAACTCCTGACCTAGAGATCCACCTGCCTCGGCCTCCCAAAGTGCTGGGATCACAGGCGTGAGCCACCGTGCCCGGCCAGCTTCACGTTTTTAAAAATCAAAGTAAGAAGTAATTTGTTTAAAAAATATGTTGTTATTTCAGTGCTCTTTCCCCATGGTACTTTGAGGAATTAAAATGTATTTAAGTGTCAATTAGATTCCTAGAATTGCCCTAGACCTGCTGTGTATACAGTATTCTACTTAATGTAAGACCTCATGGATTGTGTGATACCCTACTATTTTCTATATTAATAAGATGATTTTTAAATGCTACCAATTATAAATGTTACCATATAAAAATTATGAATTATAAATACCACTCCAATATCAGATATGCTAAAATGTGACCTAATCTTTAAATCATCCTGCAAAATAGCAATAATTGTATCATTTTACTTAATTAAAATATTTTTGTTAAATACTAGTAATATAATTATAACATCTGGCTGGGTGCATGGCTCACACCTGTCATTCCAGAACTTTGGAAGGCTGAGGTGGGAAGTTCCCATGATGCTAGGAGTTTGAGACCAGCCTGGGCAACAAGTTGACATTCCCACTCTACAAAAAAAATTTAAAAATTAGCTGATCATGCTGGTGCACTCCTGTGGTCCCAGCTATTCAGGAGGCTGGGGCAGGAGGTTTGCTTGAGCCTACAAGTGCCAGGCTGCAGTGAGGTATAAATACACCATTGCACTCCAGCCTGGGCAACAGAGCAAGACCCTGTCTCAGCAAACAAAAGTCTAACAGTTATTGAGTTGTTGCTTGTTCTGGAAACAGTTCTAAATGCTTTACATAGATTTTCATTTAAGCATCACAGTGGTGTCCTGTGAGCTAGCTGCTGTGGTCATCTTTATTAATGAGGAAATTCAGGCACAGAAAGGCTAAGCAATAGCTGGTATGTGACCGAGTTCAAAGTAGAACTCAAGCCCTAGTTGAGCTGAATCCAAATACCAAGCTCATTCTGTCCAAACAGGCTGCTGTTTCATTAAGGTAGGGAGCAGTAAGAGCTAATAAATATTGTACTTTCTTCAAAAGAAGATTATTTGTTTTGAAGGCAGTGGAATAACATGCCATTCAATGTTTACAATTACATGAACCATTGTAGGTTTTGAGATATTGCACTACATTTCCTGAAAACCCCTCTCGCTCTCCTAGGACTGTTCTACATTTGGCCTGTGCCCATGGCCGTGTGGAAGTGGTCACTCTCTTGCTGCACAGAAGATGCCAGATCGACATCTGTGACAGACTAAACAGGACACCTTTAATGAAGGTATATAGTAGTCAACTCTTTCAGCATGAAATGGATTTGATTTAAATACATAGAATTAAAATGAATTTGTCTCATTTAAATATAGCTAGTTGGTGAAACCTGTGGAATATGTATTTTGAATTCTTAGAATTTATAGCCTAGTTTTTTATCTAACACTAATAGGCTGTACACGGCCAGGAAGAGGCTTGTGCCATTATTCTCCTGAAACATGGCGCCAATCCAAACATTAAGGATATCTACGGCAACACTGCTCTCCATTATGCCGTGTATAATGAGGGGACTTCACTGGCAGAAAGACTGCTTTCCCACCATGCAAATATTGAAGCACTAAACAAGGTACAGATCAATCAACTTTCTTTTCAAAATGTTTGTTTTAATATTGACATAGGTAAGAGTCAATTTTTCATATTTGGAACTCAAGTATTCCTGAATGAAAATGTTTTGAAATAACTTAATTGTCTAAAATTTTACTTTAAATATTGATACTTTTAAAGAAGCATTAGAGGGCACAGCTATTTTAGTGCACTTATGGGAAGTATTTGTGAATTTGTTAAGGTAAAACTTCTTCTTTTCAAGTATTTGTTTCCTACCCCAGGTGTATTTTTTTTCTAATTAGTGTAAAAACATCACAGGAAAAAAATTACCCTGGAAATAGGCTTTATCTTAAAACTCAAAACTAAAGCAACTTACAATAAATGGAAGTCTTGCTACTGCTGACGGTTTTCTAACAAAATGGATGTATCTTTCATGGGCAAGGTTTAACAGGGAAAAATAGAAAGGGAAAAGGAGAGCAATCAAAAACATGCAGGTCACTTGGAAATTAGGTAATGAGGGAAAATGCCAAGAAGAGGTTTTGTTTTTTAGTTTGTCGTTTTTCCAGTTTATGTATTGAGACAAAGCGCTCTTCAGCTTTGGGGTAATCATTTTTGGTTTGGTAAAAAGAGTGACTGAAACTTGCCTAAAGATTAATTTTTTAGAGGACTCTGAGGAAACCAGATTGGCAGTGAATATACGGTGATGAAGTGAGAAACACTTCAGCAAAGGGTGGAACAAATTAGTAACTGACTTATTACCCATCCCGGCAAAAGCAGCCACTTAGATAAGAGTCTAAACTCTCCTTTCAAATCTAGAATATCTTGATGGGAAGGTGGGAGATAAGCAGCTTATAAATAGCAAAATCAACTGGGATTTTGAGTTTACTTGTCCCTGTTATACCCACACCCAGGAAAATTAACTGGAATTTTAATACATAACTCTATCTCATACTCCTCTCTGGCCACATCCCAAGCTGATAAAGGATATTGGCCATGTGGGTGAGAGATGAAACTGAAGTGATTGTCTGCTGCAGTAATTCTCAGCTAGAATTGTGCATTACAATGACCTGGGGAAATTTTGTTAAAAGTCTACAAGTGTAGGCTTTCCCCTGAGGATTTTGATGTACTAGATCTTAATAAGTTCTGAACATGTATGGTTAAAAATATTTTCTTGAAGCCATGCACTGTGGCATGTTCCTGTAGTCCCAGCTACTCAGGAGGCTGAGGTGGGAGGATTGCTTGAGCCTAGGAGTTTAAGTCCAGCCTGAGGTGGGCAGATCACGAGGTCAGGAGATGGAGACCATCCTGGCTAACACGGTGAAACCCCGTCTCTACTAAAAATACATAGTAAGACTCTTGTCTCTTACCACAACAAAAGCAAAAACAACAACAACAACAACAACAAAAACCTCAGTGTTCAAATACACTCCTGATTAAGAAGCACAGAATAGATAAGTGCAGGATATAAATTCCTGTATGTCAAAGACATAAGAAATCTCTAAAAGAGTTGGCATTTGATAGGTGCTACTTTCTTCAAAGTTCTCTTTTCCAATAACATTAAACTGACTTATCTGTCTTTCTCTACGTTTGTGACTGTGAAGTGAAAGGGAATATCATTGGCAATATCACTCAGCTTACAGAATAACACTTTTTGCTTCCCACCATGAATCACTCACTGCCATTCAGACAGTCTTTAGCAATTTACTTGTGGGTAATCTTTCAATAAGTAGAGACTGACCCTTTCACAATTTCATGTTCCTTTGTCACCATTCAAGTGATTATGTGTCAGCAAATGTTCATTACAAGTGAGATTTTCTCAATTAGATCAGTAGCAAATCTTGAACCTTTTTTTTTCAGTTGCAGTTGTATTAGGGACTATCTCAGTATGCCTATTAAGTTTATAGAGCTTTGGCATTATCAGGATGTCAGTTTTAAACACTGAAATCCTTGAAGTCAGTGAGAATACAATAGGAATTCTTTTAATAATTTAGTTTCAGCATTCCTATGAACTAATTGTCCATTTGGTGAACAATCTGGGAAAATTATATGCACATAGATTGCAAATGAATAAATGTTGGGGAAATTTTTGAGGTGGATATTATGAGTGTTAACAGCAATTTTTATTATGTATATATCAGGGCCTGAGTTTTTTTATTAAACATATGATACTAGACAAAGAAAAAGTTCCACATGCAAATACTTGGTTTATACACAATCATTTAGCAACACATTCATAGCAAATATAAAAACACAAGGGCTATAGTCTAAATGTGGTGTATAGATTTGTTCTTTGCCTCTTTGAATTGAGTCGACATGTAAACTTTAGTGGACTCATGGAGAAATCTGGACCTCAGGCTTAAGAAACAAATCTGGTGTCCCCAGAACCACATCACTGCTTGGTCTGCTGCGCAGAGGTTGCCCTGTGTAGGAGGCACATATTCTCCAGTTTGCTACTGTGCCCACCTGAGTACTTCACTTACTTAGGTAACCTCCTTCATCCTTATAAGTATTTGAGTTTACAACTCCTTTTTTATAGTATATTTTCATAAAGATTTCAAGGTTTTCAAGACAGCATATATTGGTTCATAATATATAGTCTATAGTTTATATAAATCCCTCAATTATAGAGTTGAATTTTAGAATTCAGAAGTTTTTTTAACTCTTTTTTTATATCTATACCACAAGTAGTCATCTGCTCATAAGAATGCCTAGAAGCCGTTTTAGGTTATTCCTGCTGAGAAGTGGATAGATTATGAATATTGCAGACATTATATCTTTGTTCTCAGCAATGTCCCTTAAAAATACAAGTGACGGCCGGGTGCAATGTCTCACGCCTGTAATCCCAGCACTTTGGGAGGCTGAGGCGGGCAGATCACGAGGTCAGGAGATGGAGACCATCCTGGCTAACAGGGTGAAACCCTAACTCTACTAAAAATACAAAAAGTTAGCCAGGTGTGGTGGCAGGTGCCTGTAGTTCCAGCTACTTGGGAGGCTGAGGCAGGAGAATGGCATGAACTCGGGAGGTGGGGCTTGCAGTGAGCGGAGATCATGCCACTGCACTGCAGCCTGGGCGACAGTGTGAGACCCCATTTCCAAAAAAAAAAAAAAAAAAAGGAAGAAAAAAGTGCAAGTGACTTATTGGCTCTTATTATGCTAGAAACAAGCCCTATACATCAGTGTTAGAACTTTTTTTGATAAGCCATTGTATTTTTATTTCTGATTTATATTTTGCCTAAAGTAAAAAAATAATGTTAAATAGCAATTTAAATGGAAATCAATACATATGGATTTAAAAAGTAAAGTTGCATTAACGTCCCAGGATTATCATTATAATTGAGAATAGAATTTCTTACTGAGCTTTGCTTTTTAACATTTAGTTTCAAAAAGTTTTAACCGGTCTCTCTTACACAGAACATACTGAGCTTTCTAATAGTTAAGATAAAAATCTATCCTCTTGCATTAGGAGAAATCCCATGGAGTATTTAATAATAAGGAAAATAAGTGCATTTGAAGCCAATCTCTCTTAATTCAGACCTCATTTCCTTAGTGGCCCCTTTGCATCAGGAGTGCCTGACATTGGCATCCTGAGACCATTGATAGAAGAAAATCAAGCAAGTTTGTGCCCCCCAGAGGAAACCTCCACTTGTATTGGGAAGCTCTGGCAACTGTATCCCTGAAACTCTAGTTCCTAAAATGTTAATGTTTGCCACAAAAAGCATTGTCAATCTGAGATTAGGCAAAGTTCAAGGGATTTCTAGATTGCTGGCCATGTAACATAGTTTTTAATACTTCTCAAATGCAGATGATCGTGGAATCTTTTTGTTGGGGTACAGTTCTTTCGGTAAAACAACTACTCTTTGAAATATAGTTTAAGAAACACTTCTCTAGAGGTAATAATTTAGATCATTAATTTATTTTAAAAACTTAAAGCATTCACTACTGTGTCTTAGGTTTTAGGGTTATAGAGAAAAAAGATACAGCCCTTGCCCTTGAGAATCTCTTGGTTTCAGTGGGAAACAATGAAATAATTACAATGGACTGTGCTAAATGCTGAGATAGAAGTAAGGATTTTGGGGACTGGTAAATAAAGTGAGTTTTGGAGATGACTGAAGTTAATGTGGGGAGGCAGAGGAGGGGTGTTTCAAGGCATTGTGTGGGAAAGCACAGGGGAGTGAAAGGGACGGGACTGCTTTGCATTTACTTTCTCTCTATATTGCATGTTTAAGTTCATAGCGTCTTATAGAAGATTTTTAGTTCAGTGGAGAAATATGTAATTTTGTGAATTATAAGTTGTTTTTGCTTTCTTACAGGAGGGAAACACTCCACTTTTGTTTGCTATAAATTCCAGGAGACAGCATATGGTGGAATTTTTATTGAAGAACCAGGCAAATATACATGCCGTTGACAATTTCAAAAGGTGCAATAGTTTTTGTTTTTTGTTTTCTTTTTTCCTAAAAACCTGAGTGTTCTAGAGCGGTAACAGTCACTCAAGTCAGAAATGTTAATAAGATTAAACTTATAATTATTGGCATATAGTAAAAAGTAATACGAATAATCAGGTAGAAAAGAAGTTATTTGGACTAAGCAACACAAAAAACCGTATATAGTAGGATTCATCTTCTCTTATAGACTGTTATTTGTAATTTGATGTTTTTGGTCCTGTAATCTTATATTAGCTAAAGGGGTTTGTATTTTATTAATTTTATGAAGTGTAGACTTTAACTTTCAGTTTACAACTACTACTATTACCATTATTATTATTATTATTATTATTATTATAGTTGTTGCTGTTGTTGTTGATGCTGTTGTTTTCAGCCTGCAGATAGCTCTTACTTATTTGATCCTTAGCTGACTTTGAATTACAATATAATTCAAAGCAATGGGAAAGCAATGGGAAAATCTTCACCTAAATCTTTGCCCACTTTAGATAAGTGACCTCAGCACAGTTTCTTGGCCATCAAAGGACTATAAATTAGCAATTTGTATTACGTCATGTCCCAATGGGACACGAAGCTTGCTTGTTGTCCCTGCCTTTTAGCCTTGGTGGTAATTTAACAAGATGAACACTTGAGCACCCAAGATGCTTATACACATAAGCTAGTACATGTAAATGGTTATTATGTCTATCCTGACAGGCAAGATATGAAATTGGTAAAGTGTATCCAATTTGCTAATTAAATATCTTCATCAAAGTTCTTGAGTGCTGTTATTTCTTTATTATTTTAGAATAGCCCTCATACTTGCAGTACAGCATAACTTGTCAAGTATCGTCACCCTCCTGCTTCAGCAAAATATACATATCTCTTCTCAAGACATGTTTGGCCAAACTGCCGAGGATTATGCTTTTTGTTCTGATTTGAGAAGGTATGTGCTTATATTAAAAGACCGGTTAATACTAAATTAAGGTTTAAAATAATAGTAACTATTGCATCTTATACATTAGGTGACAGTTCATAGTTTGGTTGAGGTAGCTTGGAATGGCAACAAGTTAGTCCACTTTTTAGCCAGAAATCACACAGAAAGCTAAACTAGTTAGAAGTAGCAATGAGTGCAAGATTCTTTCCAGACTTTTAAAGACCTTTATCCCTAGGAATCTCAGTGTTGTTCATTTTATTCCAAGTATAACTCATATGTGAGATAGAAATAATGTCCATCTTTTACTTTTTCTTTCTTTCTTCCTTTTTTTCTTTTTTTTTTTTTTGAGACAAGGTCTCACTATGTTGCTCATGTTCCTGAGCTCAAGTGATTCTCCTGCCTCAGCCTCGCAAACTGCTAGCCACCATGCCTGGCCTGACTTTTCTAATTAGTTATTGGGTCTTGAAATGTCCACTTTAGCAGAAAATCTTGTATTATCCCCTAGGGCTACCTCCTATGCCTTCCTCCTTTGAATTTTTCAAAAAGCTAAGGGGTTCCCTAAGCCCAAGGAAAACAATCTTGCTTTACAAGTCAGAAGAAGAGGGGAAAAGGCCATTCTAGTCATTCTGTTGTTTCCATTGATTCACTTGCTGTATTGCTGCCATTGTAACTGGTCCTGCAATCTGGTAATGATTGACCTTTGCCACCAGGATGCCCTTACTGATTCAGATCCCTCACTCTTCATGGTGACTCATACACAGAGTCCACAGCTACAGTGTTTTGTTTTGTTTTGTTTTTTTCGAGACGGAGTCTTGCTCAGTCGCCCAGGCTGGAGTGCAGTGGTGCAATCTTGGCTCACTGCAAGCTCCCCCTCCTGGGTTCACACTATTCTCCTGCCTCAGCCTCCCGAGTAACTGGGACTACAGGCGCCCGCCACCATCCCTGGCTAATTTTTTTTGTATTTTTAGTGGTGACGGGGTTTCACCATGTTAGCCAGGATGGTCTCGATCTCCTGACCTTGTGATCCACCCGCCTCAGCCTCCTAAAGTGCTGTGATTACAGGCGTGAGCCACCGCGCCCAGCCCACAGCTACAGTGTTTTTTAGTTCATGTACACAGGCTCGGCCATTGTTCCCAGCACCCTGCTCTGGCAGCGAGGCCTCCTGGCTCTACCCACACACATAGTGAGTAAATTGACCTTCCCCCAACACTAAAAATCTTATTTGTAGCCCACCTTTTGGCTAGGCTTAGCCTATACCTTCATGGTATGTTATCCTTTGAGACCAGTGTCCATTTTTTCTCTAGCAAATATTAGTTGGGATTGTACTCAACAGCTAGGGATGTTCAAATAATGTTGCAGGAAGAGAACAGAGCTCTCTTTGCCTTTTGTTATCACATCTGTACCTTGAGGCTTTTTTCTGACCTGTGTACATTATCCTTCAGTAGAGTAATGGGGACCAACTTGGAGTTGGCCCCTCAAGTAATGTGTTTTCATAATAATGAAAATCTCTTATATTTATGTGATATTATATTACATATAGATTATATAATCTATATATTATATAATTATTATATTATGTATATAATTATATTATTTTTATATTTATGTTATTTTAAATTTTTATTTATAGTTTATATTTTATATTTTTATATTTATATTATTATGAATATATATAGTTATATAGTTATAGATTATATAATCTATATATATTATATAGTTATAGATTATATAATCTATATAATTATGTATTATATAATCTTTTATAATGAAAATCATTATAAAAGTATTCATGTAAGGTGATCTGTGAAATGAGAACAGAGCTGAGTAGCACACGGGATGTTACATGCAAATATGTTGTTAGTACATGACTTGGAAATGAGGAAACATCAACTCGCATCTCTTTCATGGAACTGAAAAACAATACAAGCAGGGCTTTGTCTTGTATGTCAGTTGGAGAGGACCAAGAAGATGCAGCCTCTAACACAGACCTGCTGGCTCTGAGTTTGAGGAGGTAGAGAAGGAATGGTAGTTGTCCCAGCCAGGTTTTGACACCTATTAGTTTTCTGCCCTTGGTGTGATTGATGAGTTCAGTAATAGGGGAAAATTAGAGTATATGTTTTAATGAGATAATAATGTATTTGTATATAAATTTAGTTACAAGTTATGAACTAGCTAAAATGCTCTGAACTACAAGCCACAATAAATAGAACTAATAACCAAAATTAGCACTTAATAACATTCTCTGAAAACTGTGACATTCAAATATTAGAAACTATGGAAAAACACTCATCAGGTTTTATTTGAGATTCCAAAATGGTTTCAGCAATGCAGTTCAAGAATAAATTTTTCCATTGCTTTACTATTTCTCTGAACATTTAAACATGTTTTCTCATTGCATCCTCCTAATGACCTAGTGAAGTCAAGTAGTAAAACCTTTATTTTTTAGAAGAAGCCATGGAGGCTAAGAGAAGCAACTGGTCTGAAAACAAAATACCTATTGGTTACAGAGCGAGGACTTACTGTGAATGCAGGACAGTTTCCAGGCTGTTAAGCTAACTAGAATTAATTTACTGAACTATGCTTTTCTCAGTTTATGAGTACTTCCTGTTTTTCTTGTTTAATTAGAAGCTCAATAAGTTTATAGAGCTTAAAATTTTAAAGTGTATTGGACATTAGATTTCTGATATTAGCTCTGATATTGTCTGAAATGCTTTAAGAATTTAATCTGTTTGGCAAATATTTTTCATATCACTATTAAAATACTAATTTTATTACATTTATTATGCATAGCATCCAACAACAAATTTTGGAACATAAAAATAAGATGCTTAAAAATCATCTTCGAAATGACAATCAAGGTAAGACTTCTGATAGTAAATTTCTCATTTCCCTTGGTGATCTTACTGATTTTAAAAAGCAAAATTACAGGCCAGGCATGGTGGCTCACACCTGTAATAATCCCAGCACTTTGGGAGGCCAAGGCGGGTGGATCACCTGAGGTCAGGATTTTGAGACCAGCCTGGCTAACATGGTGAAACCCCATGTCTACTAAAAATACAAAAATTAGCTGGGCATCATGGCGGGTGCCTGTAATCCCAGCTACTCGGGAGGCTGAGGCAGGAGAATCACTTGAACCCGGGAAGTGGAGGTTGCAGTGAGCTGAGATTGCACCACTGCACTCCAGCCTGGATGGAAGAGCAAGACTCTATCTCCAAAGAAAACAAAAAAAGTGAGATTACATATTTTTAATCATAAAAGAGCAGTTTAAAATATATATGTTTATATATAAATTAATTTTTTAAATTTAATTTCTTTAGTTTAGAATTCAGAGTTCTTTAGGAATTTGTAGCTAATTCTCAATCTCAAAGAGTATTGTCTGAAAAAATTCATTTACCTACTTATGATCCTTGAAATTCTACATATTTTTGTATTAATATAAGTAAGAAATTAGATTAAGTTAATATGTTGCAATTTCCTCTATAATTACATTGTTACGAATTGGACTTGTTATGCAAATGGATCTTCTATTTAATTTTTATAGTAAATGGTTTACATTTAGTAAATAAATATTAATTCCAGTTGATTCTTGAATATTGTGGGGGTTAGGGACTCTGATCCCTGTGGAGTTGAAAATCTGAGTATAACTTTGACTCCTTCCAAATGTAACTACTAATAACCTACCATTGACTGGAAACTTTACTGATAACATGAACAGTCAGTGAACACGTATTTGTATGTGTTGCATTATTATATACTATGCTTTTAGAATAAAGTACGCTAGAGAAATGAAGCTGTTATAAAGAAAATCATAGAAAAGAAAAAAATACACTTACTATTCATAAACGTAAGCGAATCCTCCCAAAAGTCTTCATCTTTATCATCTTCAGGTTGATTAGGGTGAGGAGGAAGAAAATGGTTGGTTTTGCTGTCTCTGGGTTGCAGAAGCGGAAGAAAAATCTGCATATAAGCAGACCCCTGCAGTTCAAACTCTTGTTGTTCAAGGGTCAACTGCATTACACAGGAATTTGTGTCACTAAGAACGTAACTGTCTTTAGAACTAGGAATTCAACAATCCCTTTCTGATACCATAAACAAATGGCAATAAGAACCATAAAACTGAGCTAATGTGCACCCATACAAATAGGAGATTATTTTTGAAGATACCTACTGAATGCAGAAGACAGAAAAGTAATTCCTTTCCAAGAAGCAGAAGTTATGTTACATATTCTTATACAAACAAGGTCTATTTTTAATTTATTCACCATAAGTTGGAACCTCATGAGATATATTCACTTCTTAGAACAAGCTGTGTTTTTTTATGTGCTGGATAATTATCATAATAATAGTAATTTTATTGGAACAAGATAATCTGTTACCAGGCTGGGCGTGGTGGCTCATGTGTAATCCCAGCACATGGGAGGCCAAGGAAGGCAGATCACTTGAGGTCAGGAGTTTGAGACCAGCCTGACCAATATGGTGAAACCCTATCTCTACTAAAAGTACAAAAATTAGCCAGGCATGGGGGTGGGCACCTGTATTCCCAACTACTCTGGAGGCTGAGGCAGAAGAATTGCTTGAACCCAGGAGGTGGAGATTGCAGTGAGCCGGAATGCACCACTGCACTCCAGCCTGGGTGACAGAGCAAGATTCCATCTCAAAAAAAACCATACTCTGTTACCATTAGGCAAGAGATAATCATAATAAATGTTCCAATAGCCAAACTCTAGGCTCCAAAAATTATAATACCATTATAAAAATGGTTCACAATAACAAAAATATAACACCTAATGCATTGTACAATCTGAACTGTATAAAGACACCGTTAATTTAGTACATAATTGTCAAACCACTTCTATAAGTTAGGTTTGGCAAATTGCAGGAGACAAAGATGGAATTGACATAGTTTTTGTCTTTAAGGTGCTCATAATAGAATATAGATGACTATTTAATTTGTGTTTTTTCAACAGAGTTTTTAAGAAAAATATTGTAATTCATTCAAATACTTATCCACTTAGATAATAACTATCATGTATCTGTTACAGAGTAAGCATTTTTCCAATGTTACAAAATACATTTAAAAAATACAGTTGGGAGATTGTTATTACCACTATTATTTATTTTATTTACTACCTGAAATAGTGCTTACTGTGTGTCCAATGTCATCTGGGAGTTTATAGTTATTATTTATTACATATGTATCATGTTCAGTATGTGCCAGGCACGTTTACGTTTGTGGCGATGAATGCAGTCTTCTAAAATGTGGGTAGGATTTAGGGTAAGCGTGCAGAGTGAGTGGAACTTTGCCAGGTAAGGAGGCAGAGGGGTGATGCTTGGCAGAAAGAGTATCTAACAAGCTTGCATGTTTGACAGAAGCAGCAGCCATGAAGAATGAAAGTTTTAAAACACGGAGCAAGTTCAAAAGGTAGGACACCTGAGTGAACTTTGTAGAGTTTATGAGCAGTTCAAATTTACTAGTGCAAAAAATATATATGGAGTGCTTGATGATGAGGTGAAAATAGCTTATAGTTATTATTTATTATACTTAGTATGTGTCAGTGAAGGCAAGCTTAGGAAAGACTTTGTTGTTGTTTTACCTGTGTCTAGAAACAAGTTCAATAAAAGACTTCTAATAGTATAGAAATGAGTAGATCTTATCCTGTAGGCCAGGGGAAACTTCTGAGGTAGAATGCTTTTGGCTGCAAATACTGGAAGACCTAACAGTGGCCAAAACCATAAGAGCCAGACTTGTTTTGGTTGTCCAGTGATATTATTGGATTCCACTTGTTCATCTTTCAGTTATGGTGTTGGGAGTGTCTTGTTCATGTCTCCCTTCATGGCTGGCTACTTAGCAACAGCTCCAAACACCATGTTCTCACAAGACAGTATCTAAAGGCTGGAAGGGCTGCTTTTCTTCACATGTGTCTTTTAAATTGGGAGAAAATTCAGAAGCATGCAGGGGACTTTTTGTAAATTTTTTTTTCCTTCGGGGGATGTAGTCTCGCTCTATCACCAGTCTGGAGTCCAGTGGCATGATCTCAGATCACTGCAGCCTTCACCTCCCAGGTTCAAGCAATTCTCCTGCCTCAGCCTCCCGAGGAGCTGGGACAACAGGCACATGCGACCACGCCCAGGTAATTTTTGTATTTTTAGTAGAGACAGGGTTTTACCATGTTGGCCAGGATGGTCTCAGTCTCTTGACCTCGTGATCCGCCTGCCTCGGCCTCCCAGAGTGCTGGGATTACAGAGATGAGCCACCGTGTTCAGCCCTTTCTGTAATACTTTATTAGCTGGGTCACACCACATGCTCATTCCTAAACCAGGCACTGGGAAAGCAAATGTAGTTATATGATTAGCTTAGAATAATCACTTATGTTTTGAAGATGAGGAGGGGTATTGGGATAATAAATATCCACATAGATTTGTGATTCTCCAGCAAGAAACAACAAGGAACTGCTCTTGGGTAGGGAGCCAACAGTGTTTGCTCTAGAAATTCATTGGAAAATTGTAAGCAGGGGAGGCATTAGATTCAATTTGAGATTTAGGGCATTCTGTTCAGGGTATAAAGCTGGGATTGGCAAGCTTTCTCTGTAAAGGGCCAAATAGGAAATATTTTAGGCCATGTGGTCTCTCTCTCTCTTTTTCAAGAACAATTTAAGCAGCTGAAGGCCATGTGGTCTCTGTCATAGCTACTCAACCCTGCCATTGTAGTGTGAAAGCCGTCATAGGTAGCATGTCAGTGAATAGGCATGACTGTACTCTCATAAAACTTCATTGAGAAAAAACATATGGTAGGCAGGATTTGGCCTGTGGTCTGCAGTGTACTGATCCATTTTGTAGAGGATAGATGGAGGATAGATGTCACCTGGGAGCGTATAGTTATTATTTACTGTGTATTTAGTATGTTCATTAGATGCCATTCACTTTTAAATTTGTGGTGATGAGTGCAAGCTTCTAAAAAAAATGGGTAGGATTTAGGGTAAGCATGCAGAGTAAGTGAAACTTTGCCAGTTAAGGAGGCAGAGGGATGATGTTTTCCAGAAGGAATATCTAACAAGTTTGCATGTTTGACAGAAACAGCAGCTATGAAGCCTGCAAATTTGAAAAAAAGAAAAGAACGTGCAAAAGGTAAGACACTTGAGTATCTCTACTCTTAACCATGTAAAGAGACTGGGAGACAAGGGAAGCTTCAGCCGTAGTTAATGGTATAGTTTCCTTGTCACAAATCCATGGAGTACATCAGTCTGTTACAAGGTTTTCACCCATCCATGATAAAATAAAATGATGGAGCTCCAGTTTATTCATTTGAAAATATTGGTGTTGCTGGGGACGGTGGCTCCTGCCTGTAATGAGTCAGTGTTGGAGGCTGAGACAGAAGCATCCCTTGAGGCTTGGAGGTCCAGCAGCCTGGGCAACATCGCCAGACCCCGTGACTATTTTTTCAAAAACTATAACTGGGTGTGGTGTTCTGCACCTGTAATTCCAGCTACCTGGGAGGCCGAAGCAGGAGAATTACTTCAGCCTAGAACTTTGAGCCTGCAGTTAGCTGTGATAGCAACATTATAATGTAGCCTGGGTGGCAGAGTGAGACCCCATCTCTCAGAAAATTCAAGTCAAATAAGATAAGATACAATAAAATAAAATGTTGGTGTTTTTCTTGGAATTATGCTTTTCTTTTTTTTAATTTTTTTTTAATTTTTTATTATACTTTAAGTTTTAGGGTACATGTGCACGATGTGCAGGTTAGTTACATATGTATACATGTGCCATGCTGGTGCACTGCACCCACTAACTCGTCATCTAGCATTAGGTATATCTCCCAATGCTATCCCTCCCCCCTCCCCCCACCCCACAACAGTCCCCAGAGTGTGTCCCCTTCCTGTGTCCATGTGATCTCATTGTTCAATTCCCACCTATGAGTGAGAATATGCGGTGTTTGGTTTTTTGTTCTTGCAATAGTTTACTGAGAATGATGATTTCCAATTTCATCCATGTCCCTACAAAGGACATGAACTCATCATTTTTTATGGCTGCATAGTATTCCATGGTGTATATGTGCCACATTTTCTTAATCCAGTCTGTCATTGTTGGACATTTGGGTTGGTTCCAAGTCTTTGCTATTGTGAATAATGCCACAATAAACATACATGTGCATGTGTCTTTATAGCAGCAGGATTTATAGTCCTTTGGGTATATACCCAGTAATGGGATGGCTGGGTCAAATGGTATTTCCAGTTCTAGATCCCTGAGGAATCGTCACACTGACTTCCACAATGGTTGAACTAGTTTACAGTCCCACCAACAGTGTAAAAGTGTTCCTATTTCTCCACATCCTCTCCAGCACCTGTTGTTTCCTGACTTTTTAATGATTGCCATTCTAACTGGTGTGAGGAATTATGCTTTTCTAATTTGTTTTGCTTTTTTAAAAAATTTAAGAAATGACAATAATAGTTGGTTTACATAAGGCTTTCAGAAACTGGCTTCTGCCCAAATCTCCATCTGCAGCCCTTTCTCTGTCTGCCCCTTTTTCTGGCATTACTGAGCTGCTGGTGATGCCCCTGTCACTATCCTTCTCATGTAAACAAAAACATACGCTCTGGGAGGCTTCTCTCCCTCTCTTGCCACTGCCTGGCATGTGCTATCTTTCCTGCCCTCTGCCTCTTTTAATCTGGTGAATCTCATTGTCTAAGTCTCAGCTCAGGCATGATCTCTAGAAAAGCCATCCCTGACAGCTTTTATTCTCATTCTTTAAACACCTGTGCCTACCACTTAGCAGGAACTCAATAAATATTTAGTAAAACAAAGACTGTCTGCACAAAGATGATTGCTACAGTCTAGCAACAAAGGGGATAGACATGCAAAGACCTGATGTGCAGCTCAGATGGTGAAGTGACACTAGAAAAATTCAAAAAGTACTAAGGGAGCCCCAAGAAAGGAGACACCTGTGTACGTGGAGAAGATAGCCAGATTCAGGGAGGACTTCACATAGAATTTTGAGCCTTTTTTCCTTTTTTTTTTTTCTGTTTTTGGAAACAAGTTTTTACTCTGACACCCAGGGTGGAGTGCAATGGTGTGATCGAGACTCACTGCAAACTGAAACTCCTGGGCTTAAGGGATCCTCTTGCCTCAACCTCTTGAGTACCTGGGACTATAGGCACAGACCACTATGCCTGGCAAATTTTCTATAGAGTCAGGGTTTCACTATGGTCTCTGGGCTGGTCTTAAACTCCTGGCTTCAAGCAGTTATCCCACCTGGGCCTTCCAAAGTGCTGGGATTACAGGTGTGAGCTACGTGCCCAGCCTACATTCTGAGTCTTAAAACACAAAAATAAATTCCTCAGAATTGTAGAGGAAAATATTTCAGATGTAAAAAACAGGGTGTACACTATAAAGGTATAACAGTAACAAAAATTTTGCAAATTATTAGTAAATAACATGCTTAGCATGTTGTTAAAAAGATACTATTATGAAGCAGAGAATAGTAAAGTGTTACTTTATATGTTTTTACTGTATTTTTAAATTTTGTTTTGTTTCCAGCAGTTCTTTTTTTATATTGGGTGGAATAATTTTTGGGTGACCCTGAGACTTTTGCATGGCTTGAACCTGCTGATATCTAGTGTTTCCCCAAGTGGTTTGTTAAAGTTTTAGATAATTAGAAATGTTTCTTAAAAATGTAAATATTCCAGTAAACATTAAGCTTCATTTAAACTCTCAATTTATAAAAGAAAAGTGTGTGTTGTTCTGTATCAATTTTTATAAAGATTATAGTCTTTAAGTCATTCATTTTAACTAAACATACGGATTTGTCAGCAGAACACAACCTAAAAGTGGCTTCAAAGGAAAAGCAAGAAAGGCTCGAAAGAAGTGAAAATAAACAGCCACAGGTATGTAACAATTTAAATTTCTGGTTTAATATTGGTTTGTTTGTTTATTTTTCTTTAATAACATAGCATAGTCCAAATGAAGTGACCTTTTAGACTATCCTTTTAGAATCCAACAGAGCATAATTTCATGTTGAATTTTAAAATATTTTAGCCTGTTATAAAATGTAAAATATTCTTATAGTCTATAGTAACTCATAGCTATCTGTACCCTTGGAATTGAGGCCAGAAATTTCCAGAACTCTCTTTGCTCTTTTATTTTTATAATCTTCTTCATGATAAAGAAGGTAACATCAAAAATTGAGTTGTATTGCTAAGCAAGAGAAATGCTGAGCAATTGAACGGTGATGGCCACTGATTTCACCTCATGTGAAAGGAGTCATCATTCCCAGTGCTTCAAACTGCAATTTTATGTTGCCAGTCACCAGTGCTGAGGTTAAAGACTTCTTCTGTTTTTTGGTTTCTGGTTGCCTTCAGTGTCTATGTTCAGGGAGAAGATGGGGTCATAAAAGCAATCCAACTGCCTATTGAGAGAATTATGCTTTCCAGAATGGGACTTTGGTGTCAGGGTGCAAACAATAACTTTCTTGTTTTAACATAAGTAGAAAATGCTATGAAAATTTGTAAAGCGCTGTCACTAGTGGAGCTTAGAATATATCAGACCTGGATATAAGCAGATAACCTATCTAGATAACACTATCATATTACAGTATAGCATTTGAAGTAGAATCTAAAAGTTTTCTTCCCTTTCTGATTGGTATTCATTTTGGCTTCTAATAATTTAGCATTTGCCTACTCTTTAATTAATCCTAGAAATATGAATTCACTGTAGGGGTTCACTATTTAGGGTATGCTGAGGTAAAAATCTTTTCAAGAGAGAAAGCCTTTAGATACTACATATCATCTGTGAACCTATTTCTGTCAGATTTAATTGATAATGAATTAAGTTTACTCCAAAGAAACAGTGAGAGTTAAGCTTCCTGGTTCACGTTTTTCCCCTATATTAAGCCAAGGGAAATTATTTTTACTTCTTAGTTATAATCCAGCAACTTAGGAGTAGTAAAACATAGATTAAGTTTCACAGTTCAGTTTTAATTATTTTCTATTTTTTATTTGTTCATACTTAATTTAGAATAAGTTAATTTTAAAACACGCACCCGGTCAGAAAAGACATCTGAGAAACAAAAGAAGCAAATTAATTTTCCACTTTTGCACCTGCAAAAAAATGTATCAAGAACCAGAACTGAGTAAGAATTGTAATAAAGAGGAGATATCTGTATATTCAGGACTTCCTTTAAAATTCATTACAATTCTGGGCGTGGTGGCTCACACCTGTAATCCCAGCACTTTGGGAGGCTGAGGCAGGCGGATCATCTGAGGTCAGGAGTTCGAGACCAGCCTGACCAACATGGAGAAACCCCGTCTCTACTAAAAATACAAAATTAGCTGGGTGTGGTGGTGCATGCCTGTAATCCCAGCTACTCGGGAGGCTGAGGCAGGAGAGTTGCTTGAACCTGGGAGGCAGAGGTTGTGTTGAGCCAAGATCATGCCATTGCACTCCAGCCTGGGCAACAAGAGTGAAAGTCTATCTGAAAAAAAAAAAAAAATTTCATTACAAAAAAGTTCAACTGAAGATTGGTGAAAGTTTTGAAAAATCCAGAATTACTGTTTGTCCTGAGGAAGAGCTCTTACATTGTCACTCTAAAGAGGGACAAACTTAAAGGGAGTGCCCCGTAATCTGATGAATCCTATCCCTGATGGTGAGGAAGCAGATGCACCTGGAGTGTCTAACTCTGTGCTATTCCAGGCATTGGCTGAACAGAAGGAGCCCATCTCACTCAGGTCTTGTCATTGCATTTATACTCTGGGTCCCTCCAACACCCTTGCCAGTCATTTTCTAAGCTTTATTCAAATGAAAATAGATCAGACTGTAAAAATTATAACAAAGCAGACATGTAGCCTGTTTCTCACAGAGATGAAGAAGAAAGAGAATTGTTGTAATGATACAGAAATTGAAAAATTAAGGAACCCAGTAGTTATGGCTGAAATGAAAAAAGACCAAGAGTTTGATATGCAAATACGAGAAAATATAACCCAAAATACCACAGATTGGAAATTAGTCATTAGACATTGGCCTCAGTCTGTAGGTCCAAAAAGTCTTTTTGATTTGTGGTTTGCTCACTCCAAAGAATGGAAGCATGTGATACAAATAGAAAGCTGCAGTATTTCTGCTATTGCAGACACTTACAAAGCCGAAAACCAATACAGCGCTTGTTCCACAAGCCATATGGAACTTAGAAGCTCTTCTAAAGCTTAGAAGGTGTTTGGCAAGTGTGTTTCAGGGACCCACATATGACAGTCCCACTGCTAATATCTATAAAAGCATGAAACCTGAATTAGAAAATGTGAGTTATTCTCCACCACATAGTGACAGAACATCAAAAGCATATCTAGAAGAAGACTTACAGCAAGATATGCAAAGGCTTAAGAATGAGACAGGCTTGTTACAAGTAGAGTTCCTGGCTTTGAAGAAAAAATGTTCAACTATAAAAGAGGTTCCCTTGCTGCTTCTCTTATTATAAGTTATCTGATCCGTTCTGGTTTTCTACTCAAGAAAATCTCATGTGTATAGTTACAGTGGGGTTATCTAAATGTGTAATTATGTGTCAAAGTAGATTAGTGCTGCTGTCTAAATGACGGTTCTGGAAAACATTCTGATAATCTTTGTTCATTCATCAACCTAAGTCTCACTGTGAGTTTTCCAAGTGGCATATGGGCTGGGAAAATTATTTAGCCATATACCATGTGACCTTCTGAACCGGATAAGCATAAGGGAAATTGCTAAAGAAATAATGTCTAGATTCTTTTTTCTATATTCATTTAAAGATGGATTACATTTATTTAAATGATAAAATGGTAATACAGTGGGAGGAAAGCAATGGCTGAGAAGGGACATGAAAATGTATCTGACCTTGAGAGTTGCAACCAATATTCCCAGCCAAACCAGTCTGTTTAATGTGCTTCCATGCATGCAAGTTTATCTGTTTGACTCAAACTGTTTAAACTTATAATTCCATCATGGCCACTTTAAATGTTTTTGGAAACAAATACACATACTTTCACATATTTAAGAAAATCACCACTCTCCAATGTTTCTGCTGAATCAGACTTTTACATGATGTTGTTTAATAAAATATGGTAGGTTTTGACATGTATGATTTTATCATATAAGTAGCATAACTCCTCAGCCAAAAATTTAGCATTTGACTCTATAGTAGAAGGCTGAGTCCTGTACATTATGTTCTAAAGATAGACAAAAATCTAGAGATTTTCTTCTTTCAAAGTAAAAGCAGATGAGGCCTCCCACCACCCTCTGAGCCATTAAATTGTTTTGCCATAGTCACACTTTTAATTTATTTGACGAATTTGATGTATTTATCTGGTAATTGATGTAATTCTGCAATATGTAACTGTATCTTCCCTTTTGGTGCCATGAAATGCTAGGCAATGCCACCTTAGGAGCTTTGGGCGAGTTACTTAATATTTCTTGGTTTTACTTCCATTATCAAGTAGATAATGGGGCTAGAGTGGACAGCTGTACTGTGTATCTTCCAGCTATAAACTTCTGTGGTGATTGAATGTACATTTGAGGAACATCTCATTTTCCAGGATTCCACACTAGAAACTCAGCAGTTTCACTCGGCTCCTTGTGTTGTGGCAAACTTTGGTTCCTCTATTTCAGTGAGCACCTTCACTTTTTTGATATCCCAGGAACCAAATGAAAAAATAAGGAGAAAAGGCAGTGGGGAAAAGAATATCTTAGTGCAGAAAGGGAAAGCTTCTTTTCTGTTTCTGAAGCCCCACAAGGTCACATCCTCTCAATCTGGCTATTTCGTGGAGAATCCAGGTGACAAAGGCAGAAGACACATTTTATGCCTGTGTCTTTTTGTTTCTGTTTTTGTGTTGATATATTTACACCACAGAGGTAACTGTGATCTGATGGAGAACTAGAAGTAGAGTCAGAAGCCCTGAGGAAAATCCTGCAGCTTGCTTATATTTTTAACCTGTCTTTTTTAAGGATTGTGATAACTAAATAAGTTCATCAATGTATGTATGTAGAAGTGCTTAGTACAATGTCTAGATTTATGATTTAGTAAATGGAATTCTTACAACTAAAAAATGTTGAGTCAAATCACAATAGAATATGATCAGGGAAACAGAACTTTTAAAACTTTGAGAGATTTTATCTGTCCAAATAGATGTGGAGGTAAAGCTCTTACTATAGGGTGGTGTCTGGGTTAGATATCAGAGTATTAATGCAATTTCCTTTTTCCAAGATTTTAATTTAGTCAAATTTTTTAACAACTTTATGCTTTGAGTTTGTTGTAATTCAGAGAAAGGCTTTTCCAATTCTGATATTCTTAAAAATTCTCTAGAGTGTGTGTGTGTGTGTATTTTATGGATTCATTGACTTCAAATACATTTTTGAATTTTTGAAATGTATGTTCTCTAAGGTTCAATGTTTTGCTCCAACTTTTTCTCCAGTTGGATATCCACTTACAGCAACTTTTAATTGCATGAATGTATAGGTTGCTTTTCACTTCAGAAATAACCATCATAGATTATTTTATTGAGTGCTAACTAAAAATTTGTTTTGTTTTATTTAGGATTCTCAAAGTTATGGAAAAAAGAAGGATGCGATGTATGGAAATTTTATGTTGAAGAGAGACATTGCCAGGCTCAAAGAGGAATTATATGCAATAAAAAATGACAGTCTCAGAAAGGAAAAGAAATATATTCAGGAAATTAAAAGCATTACAGAAATAAATGCTAACTTTGAAAAGAGTGTAAGACTCAATGAAGAAATGATAACAAAAAAAGTGGCCCGGTATTCGCAACAGCTTAATGATCTGAAAGCTGAGAATGCAAGGCTGAATTCAGAATTGGAGAAGGAAAAACACAACAAAGAAAGACTAGAAGCTGAAGTTGAATCCCTCCATTCTAGCCTGGCCACTGCTATAAATCAGTACAATGAAATTGTGGAAAGAAAAGACCTAGAACTAGTTTTATGGAGAGCAGATGATGTTTCTAGACATGAAAAAATGGATTCTAATATTTCTCAACTAACAGATAAGAATGAGTTGCTTACTGAACAGGTCCATAAAGCTCGGGTGAAGTTCAAATACCTTAAAAGGTAAGCTCCGTGAGACAAGAGATGCTCTCAGGGAAAAGACATTGGCTTTAGGAAGTGTACAGCTGGACCTAAAGCAAGCGCAGCATCGAATAAAGGAAATGAAGCAGATGCATCCAAATGGGGAAGCTAAAGAAAGTCAATCCATTGGAAAGCAGAACTCTTTAGAGGAGAGAATACGTCAACAAGAACTTGAAAATGTCTTGCTTGAACGACAACTAGAGGATGCTCGTAAGGAAGGCAATAATAAAGAGATAGTCATTAATATCCACAGAGACTGTCTTGAGAATGGAAAGGAAGATCTTCTAGAAGAAAGAAATAAGGAATTAATGAATGAATATAATTATTTAAAAGAAAAACTCCTTCAGTATGAAAAAGAAAAAGCAGAAAGAGAAGTAAGTATGAAGAAAACTATAACCTTCTGGAAAGAAAATTTAAACATTTCATTGTGGCTATATGTTGAACCTAGTTCAATATAAAAATAAATAGATGAAAATGTGTTTACCATTCTGTATAATTCCATTTACATGAATCATCCAGGAAATACATGTATAGGGACAGAAAGATGATTAATGTTTGTGTAGGCCTGGGGCTGGAAGCAGGTCGTGACTGCTAATGGGCATTAGGGATTGTCCTGGAGTGATGAAAATGTTCTAAAGTTGGATTGTAGAGATGGTTGCACAACACAGTAAATTTACTAAAAATCTTTGAACTGTTTGTTAAAACAGATAAATTCTATAAATCATATTTCAACAAAGCTGTTTGAATAAAAATCATATTTCAACGAAGCTGTTTTAATAAACCAAAAAAGTGTTTACTGTATCAGCTTGGAAACATACTTTGTCTCCAGGAGATAAAAGGTAGAGCTGACAGATGCTTTCCTTTGAGTAAAGACATTATGTCACCTATGAAATGTTAGTAGATGCAGAGCAATGCTGATAAGGTGTGTAGTCTTAGACTACTGAAATAAGAAATGTAACGTCTTCATGTTGCCGCATTTTAAGAGCATAATGAAGCAGGTAAGTAGAAATGCTTGTACCTGAAATGCATATTTTGAAATTCACATTCAATTAAGTGAGCCGCTTTGACACTTCATTCTAGATTTTCCAGATGAACTGAAGTGTGTTGCTGTGTCTTGTGATGCTTTTCCTTCAGTGGCTCTCTCTTTTATGTATTTTAGTTGGTATAACTTTGTTTTGATTCATACCAATGTGACTTAAGTCTGAAAATATGTCAGTCTCACATTATGTATTTTTCTGACCACTAAGTATTTTAAAGACTTCTGCTTGTTATAAAATCACAATTTGGAATAAATGTGGTAAATTTTAGCAAAAAAAATTTGATGTAATGTTTCCACTGGCAGGTATTTATAATTTACTGTGAATATTTTTATGAGTAATTAGCTCATAATTTACATTTTAAGTCTCAATGACTATCATTTGGATATAATTCTTTCCAGTACAAAGATACTTTTAGCTGTCTGTGATTTATGAGTTTGACATTGAATCCCCATTTTCAGACTAATGAGGGGTGGCAGAGTTCACGGAGAGTGGGATTGAAGTTTGTATGGGACAGAGTTGTAGGAGCTGAGGTCAGGGAGGGAGGTAGAGGCCATGTTACCTAGGGCCTTGAAGGCTGTTGGAATTTTACTTTTATTCTGTGGTAGGAATCCGTTGGAAGGATTTCAACAGGCGACTGAATATGTGAGGAACTCAGGTCGAGTTGAGGGTCTAAGGTGAATGAATAGCGGGCTGGATCAATCTGTCATGTAAGAGAATACCAATTTGGCAGGAATATAACACCTTCTATGTCCCTCACTGAATTCAGTAATAAAGAAGAAAGTGTACATATGAGGAAAAGAAAGTGAATCTGTGTATGTGGTAATAATTTTCAAAGTATGTATGCTAGAGTTAAATATTAACATAATTTAATAATAAGGCACTTTATAAAATTGGTAACAAAAATATTTTGTCAGGTGATTGTGAGAGAATTTCAAGAAGAACTGGTCGATCACCTTAAAAAATTTTCAATATCAGAGTCTCCACTGGAAGGTACATCACATTGTCATATTAATTTGGATGAGACATGGACTTCAAAGAAGAAATTATTTCAAGTAGAAATTCAAGTATGTATGGAATTTAACATGTAGACAGTTAATCTGTAGCTGGTTGAATAATATAAAGTGTCTTAGGATACTAATTTCAGTGGACAGCTTGATTTTGTATTTTCATTATAATTGATCATTACCATTTTATTATCTTTATAACGTACTTACTTCTTCAACTCTGGCTCTTGTTCTGCCATTTTGAAATAATAGTTGCATATGTTTTCTCTTATAATATCTACTCTTGGGAAAGTTGAGAATAATACATCATTCCTCATAGAAAATTGACTTTTTTCCTGTTAAACTATTTTTAGATAATTTCCTTAATTCCTTGGTGAGGCAAGCCAGATTAAGTCAGAAGAGAATGTTTAATGGAATATTCCAGCAAGTTGTCTTATTTCTTCACTTTTGTGAATGGACACAGCAGCTGTGTGTATTCATTTCATGGATTCTAGGTTAACTTGTACAGAAAGGCCATCATACTGTTCTTTGAAATGCACATGTTTTAGGTTAATTTACAAACTACTTGAAAAGTTAGGCATTGCCTTCATCTTCCTTTCATTTAAAATATACTGTAATGGCATAGAAATACTCAGATCTAATAGAGTATGTACATCCAAAATAGAGAGCTCAGAAAATTATCTGGATCCTACCATGGGATTTTAAAAACAGTTTCTCTGAGAGATAATTCACATGTTAGACAGTTCAACCATTTAAAATGTACAACTCAGTGTCTGTTAGTTGTGTCAGTGTCACAGTGCTGTGTGGTCATCAGCATAATCAATGCTAGAACATTTTCACCACTCTGAAAAGCAACCCTACATCTCTTAGCCATGACTGCAACCCCACTCCATGTCTCTCCACCTACCCCAGTTGTAGGCAACCACCATCCACTTTTGTCACCACAGATTTGCATGGTCTGCATATTTAAACACATAGAGTCATACAATATGAAGTCCTTTCTGACTGACTCTTTCACTTAACAGAATGTTTTCAGAATTTTATCCATGTCATAGCACATATCGGTAGTTTATTCCTTCTTATTGTCAAATAATAGTCTATTTCATAGCTACACCAGTTTTCCATTCATTCATCAGCTGATGGACCTTTAGGTTGTCTCCACTTTTTGGCTATTATGAAAACAGCTGTTGCGAACATTCATTTACAGGTTATTGTATGGACATATGCTTTTATTTCCCTGCCATTGGACTCTATCCTCAGAGTTAATTGGGCAGATGTCAGCACCAGTTTTACCCATGCTGTCTTTCCTGCCTTCTCAGTTCCTGCTCATCTAGCCTCATTCATTCAGACCTGGCAGGCAATTTCCTCTTCTTGAAGCTTTCTCTGACTGTTCTCTCACTGACCTTACATCTCAGCACTTATTGCCCAGTCTGCAGAACAACTTAGCCCTTAATTTGACATGGCTTTTAATTTTTAATGGAAGACAATTTTGTCTTAACATAAATTTGCTTAAAGGGAAAATAATATATGACATGAATGTCACCTATCCTTGTATAAATTGAAAATATTAGCTTGGCAACTTTCAGCATAGAACAAAATATACCCTACCAATTAGTTCTTTGAGACATTAACACAGTAAATCTTTTATTCTAAGTGTATTTTTAGCAATTAAATATGAAATTAAAACCAATTAGTCTAATAGAGGAGAATTGTTCAATCAAATGCTCATGTTTTTCTCAGTATGAAAAAAGAATCTAAATTTGCCTTCCTTCACTATGTAGCCAAAACTGTATTTCTGGATGGTTGCCAGTTTGTCAGCTGAATAGTTCTGGCTGCAGCTTGTCTGATGAAGGACAGCACAGCTCCTTAATCCGAGCACTCAGCAGAGTACTCGTGAAGGCAGTGCCACAGCAACAGCTGCTGGGAGGGAATTGATTCAGAAGACTTGATTTAGCAATAGAGTCCAGGGTTTTCAGCTCCGTGGCTCAGCCTGTCTCTGCTGGTCATGTCGGTTATGTACTACTCAATCCAGGAGGTGCTGTTTCCATTGTAGTACATACGTGACTGTTGCCCACTGAGTCACACAGAGAGAAGAGTAAGCTATAAATGATACACTCCCCATTTGCTGCCACTTTCAGTGGTGTGAAGAATGATTCAGTGCATCTATAGGAGGCCACTTCCATTGGAATGCCACCTCCCTAACACATACAATGGTCAAGAGATAAAAAACAGTGAAAATTATCATGCTAATAGCAAATATTGTCTGTAGCTCACTATGTACATGTACTCTTCTAAGTGCTTCTAAGCAAATCTTACCTGTAGCTCACCATGCACCACATACTCTTCTAAGTGCTTCGTGTCACTCCCTGGTTTAAGCTTCCCAACATCCCAGTGAAGTAGATGGTATTATTCTCTCCATTTCATAGATAAAGAACCAGAGACACAGAAAATTAATTTGTTCAAGGTTGCACGGCTGGTATCTGGTAGATCTGGGATTCAGACCCAGCCCTTCTGGCTTCTGTGTAGAACTGCCTCTCAAATCATTCCATGGAACACCTGGTTGGTGAGGTGGCTCATGCCAGTAATTCTAGCACTTGGGGAAGCTTAGGCAAGAACAGTGCTTGAGCCCAGGAATTTGAGACCAGCCAGAGCAATATAAGTGAGACCCTGACTCTACCAAAAAAAAAAAAAAAATTAAACAGCTGGGGCATGGTGGTGCATGCCTGTAATCCCAGCTACGTTGGAGGATGTGGTAGGAGGGTTGCTTGAGCTCAGAATATCAAGGCTGCAGTGAGCGGTGATCAAGCCACTGCACTCCAGCCTGGGTAACAGAGCAAGCTCTGTCTCATAAATAAAACGTTTTGTATAGATTCCCATAGAATTTAGTTAGACATCAGGCATAGAATTATTAGCCACTTTGATGTCTACCTTGGGAGTAAAACATATAATAAGGGGCAGCTTTAAACCATCTCAATCAATAGCCTCTAACTTCTCCAGAAGGTTCTTATTTCATGAATTCCTAAGCAGGAGACTACCTGGATTAAGACATTTGGTGGACACCATTCTGAGATGAAGAATCTCGATCAGGAAGGAAGGGAGATCTCTACTTGACTGGAGCTTCCCAATGACATAGTTGAGTGTCCCCCAAAAGAAACTTTAGAACAAGATGTTCATCATGCCATATCTCTATGGAAAAGGAAATTCTTTAAAAGAAAACAAAGGCAAACAATTGATAATCTGTTTCTCATGGGAAAGTTTTCATTATAAAAGAAAAAAGGGCTGGGCGCCGTGGCTCACATCTGTAATCCCAACACTTTGGGAGGCTGAGGTGGGTGGATTACCTGAGGTCAGAAGTACAAGAAGAGCCTGGCCAACATGGTGAAACCCTGTCTCTACTAAAAATACAAAAATTAGCTGGTGGTGTGCAACTGTAGCCCCAGCTATTTGGGAGGCTGAGGCAGGAGAATCACTTGAACCCAGGAGGTGGAAGTTGCAGTGAGCCGACATGGCACCACTGCACTCTAGCCTGGATGACAGAGTGTGACTCCATCTCAAAAATAAATAAATAAATAAGAAAAAGAAAAAGAAAAAACGGACAAAATATACTGGTCCAAAAAAGAAGAAAGAGAGAGGAGAGAGAGAAAGAAAGAGAGAAAGAAAGAAGGAAAAAGAAAGAAAGAGAGAAAAAGAAAGGACAAAGCAAAGTGTACTGGTGAATATCCTAAGGGTGAGACAGCCCCCCTTCAAGATTAGAAAATAACAGTGTACTCAAAGTAACATCCATAAGAATCAACATAAAATAGACAAGATTCACTATCTACAAAAGTAATCTGCACCAGGTAGCAAATGTATAAGTGTGTGGTTGAGAATATTGTCTATAATATGTGTACTAGAGGGAAGAGGCCTCAGTAAAAAGGTCAGAGCTGGATATTTATATTAGGGAATCCAGGTTACTGTTTTGAGATATTAGGAGTTCTGAGAGAATTTAAAAAGAGGAGTAGCAGCCAGGCATGGTGGCTCACGCCTGTAATTCCAGCACTTTGGGAGGCCGAGGAGGGCAGATCATGTGGTAAGGAGTTCGATACCAGCGTGGCCAACATTGTGAAACACCATCTCTGCTAAAAATACAAACAATTAGCTGGGTGAGGTGGTGTTGCAGAATCAGGAGGACCAGAGAGAGACCTTGGGGTGTACACAGGAGGATATCTTTATCGAGTGTCCTCAGACCCAGCGGACTCAACATCTGACAAACTGGGCCCAGAACAAAGACAGCACTTGACTTTTATACACACTTCAAAAATGGGGTGGGCTAGCTTGAAGCAGGCTTACAATTACAGTGGTGTGAAAGCACGGATACAGAGGCAGAACAATTAATTAAATTGTGACAGGTTCATAACTTAGGATCACACATGACCTTTGCCAAGCAACCCAGATGTCTGTTACCTAGGTTTTGCTCTAAAGAGCCATGCACTGGTTTATCTCAAGTTTCAATATAAAAACACAATAAGTGATGAAAAATAGATCTCTGGATGAGACCCTGTGTCATAGAGTCCAATGGAAGGGGAGAAACCGGATAATAGAAAAGCCACAAAAAGTAGACAAAAGTTATTATTTGTGTATTATAGAAAAAATAAACTTTGTTTAAAGAGAAATGGTTAATAGGGAAAAACTGAAACCTACAGGTGAATACTTACCGAGAATGACAGTATTTAGCTCAGCCTGAAGATAGATGAGGATCAAAAATGTAATGGGAACTAGTTAAGAGTTTTCTAAAAATCATCTTAGTAAGATGTAATTTAACTTGGAATATCTTAAACTATTAATGACAGTGTTTCTAGAGCATCTTTAAAAACTAAAATGTAAATATAACTACTCTTAATGTATCTTACTAACCCTTAGTACTTTATGTGTAAAAACTCTCATTTTTAACAAACATTTTTGGCAGTTTAAATTTCAGAAAAGGTAATGATGAAAGTGTGAATCTTTTTTAGCTGTTTTAAGAAAATGACTAGTTTTGAAATCTCGTTATTGGCATCAGTTTTGTAAAATCCACTTTATACAACCGCCTAAATACATATTATTCATCAACTTATGAGAAATAATATTTTTAAGATAGAAGAGGGTCTATAGATTTTACAAAAATAATTTTAAACACTTTTTTTCAAGCCTGAAGAAAAACATGAAGAATTCAGAAAACTTTTTGAATTAATATCATTACTGAACTATACTGCTGATCAAATAAGAAAGAAAAATCATGAATTAGAAGAAGAGGCAACTGGGTATGGTTTTCATATTGTAGAACATTTTAACCAGTTAGTAATTGATTTAACTCTAACTTTACTTGACTAAAACTTTGATACAAATTCATTTTATGTCTTAATTTTCATAATTAAATGAATTCTGTCTTAAAATGTATTTCAGAAACTCACAACACAACTTTATAGGCATGTGAGCAGGAGTCCATGACCCTTGGACTTTTTTGTTGGAATTATTAAAAAAATCAAATTTCAGTATAAAAACACAATAAGTGATGAAAAATAGATCTCTGGATGCGACCATGTGTCATAGAGTCCAATGGAAGGGGAGAAACAGGGTGGGAGTCAGCTGAGCTGCTGGGGCGAGGTTGGGATGAAAAAATTTATATTAAAAATATGTGAAAAAAGAAACAACACAATCTGAAATTTTTTTGAATGCGAAAACATTACGCCTATTTTTATTTATTTATTTATTTATATATTTATCTTTTGAGACAGAGTCTGGCTCTGTCACCCAGGCTGGAGTGCAATGACGCGATCTCGGCTCACTGAAACCTCTGCCACCTGGGTTCAAGTGATTCTCTTGCCTCAGCCTCCTGAGTAGCTATGATTACAGGTGTGCACCACCCTGCACACCTGTATTTTTGTATTTTTAGTAGAGATGGGGTTTCACTGTGTTGGTCAGGCTGGTCTCATACTCCTGACCTCATGATCCACCTGCCTCAGCCTCCCAAAGTTGGCATGAGCCACTGCGCTTAGCAACATATTCTTTAATGATTTTGAAAACAATAATGACAATGCTTTGGACATGTAATGTCAAGTGCACTTTTCATTATCTAGTTTGAATTTTTATTTCTGAAGATATTTTTGCTGTATTTGGTCATCTTTTCTTCCTTTTGTAATATTCTTCTCTGCTGCATTCAAATTTTTTAAAGACCTATTTGTGTCCTTCTTTAACATCAAAATTTATCTTGATATATAGCTTGTATTTTGTTTCTGCTTCTTTGTTTTTCTTTTAGATATAACACATATCATGGAAATTTACTCATTTTACATGGGTACCTCCATTGTATACATGAAGTATACATCTTATTAAACTTCTGTTTTACAGAAATAAATTTTATATATAAAAAAGTATAACCTAAAGAAAAAGAGTAAAATGAGCATTCATGTTTTGATCACAGACTTTTTTAAAAAAAATGGAATGTGTCTATGAAGCCCTGAACACAGCTACTTTTCCATGTATTTACTGAGCACTTAAGTTGGTTTTCTGATTCTAATCAACATTTTTCTGCCATTGTCTTTCTCTACATGGTTTTGTATCTTTCATTTTGTTGACATTATGTCAGTAAAGATCTCTAGATCTCTTCTTCAAAGTCTTTAAATCATCACATATCTCTCTCCACCTTTCCTTTTTTCTAAAACTGCCTGTTTTCTTTTTCTCCTCAATTCAGACATTAAAGATGTTTTCTTCTCTTTTTCTACATTGAATAATGTCCTTGTGCTTTTTGGGTGTACTTTTTTTTCTTCTTATAGACTGTGGTCAACGGATATCAAAATGTATTTTTGTGTCTTTTTCAAACATATATGTGTTTTACTTTTTAAAAATCTTGGTTACTCATCTCTTGGTTATGCCTTATATTTACTAATATGTTATTTCATCTTAGCATACCAAAATGGATATGAATAGTTTATTTATAAAAAACTGTATGGTTAGGCCAGGTGTGGTGGCTCATGCCTGTAATCCCAGCAATTTGGGAGGCCAAGGCAGGTGGATCATTTGAGGTCAGGAGTTCAAAACCAGCCTGACCAACATGGTGAACCCCATCTCTACTAAAAATACAAAATTAGCCAGGCATGGTGGCACATGCCTGTAATCCCAGCTTACTTGGGAGGCTGAGGCAGGAGAATCACTTGAACCCAGGAAGCAGAAGTTGCAGTGAGCCGTGATCACGCCATCACACTTCAGCCTGAGCAACAAGAGTGAAGTTCCATCTCAAAAAACAAACAAACAAACAAACAAAAAAAACTGTATGGCTATTATCACTTTACCTGCTATATATACCATAAAGTTGTTCTTCATATTATTTATATAAGATTATAATTTCATATAGAATGCTTTCAAACTATGTTCAGTTGAAACTGAGAGGATCATAGTTTACAGATTTGTTTCTTTGATATACCATAACATAATATCTGTTTAAACAATTATTAAATATTTACTCTTAAAAATACTTGACTTACTAGTTCTTACATTTCTGTAGATATAAGAAATGCCTAGAAATGACAATAAATATGTTAAGTGCATTTGCAAATGAAGACTTCGGTTGCCATGGAGACTTAAATACAGACCAACTGAAAATGGATATTCTGTTTAAGAAGCTAAAACAGAAGGTAATTTTAAAAAATTATTATTTTATCTTAAGGTCTAGATTACATGTGTGAGAGGTACAGGTTTGTTACATAGGTAAATGTGTGCCATGACGGTTTGCTGCACGTATCAATCCATCACCTAGGTATTAAGCCCCGTAGGCATTAGCTATTAATCTTGATGCTCTCCCTCCTGACCCCAACAAGCCCCAGTGTTTGTTGTTCCCTTCCCTGAGTCCATGTGTTCTCATCATTCAGCTCCCACTTATAAGTGAGAAGATGCAGTGTTTGGTTTTTTGTTCCTGCGTTAGTTTGCTGAGGATAACAGCTCTGAGTTCATCCATGTCCCTGCAAAAAGCATGATCTCATTCATTTGTATGGCTCCATAGTATTCCATGATGTATATACACCACATTTTTTTATCCTGTCTATCATTGATGGACATCTGGGTTGATTCCATGTCTTTGCTATTGTGAATAGTGCTGCAATGAACATACAAATACATGTATCTTTATAATACAATAATTTATATTTAAACATAAGGTAATTTTAAATCAGTTTGGGGATTAAAATTATGTAATTTGGAGAAATATTAATGATGGATAAACCCAAATTCAGCCAAAATACATCTAAGGAGGTTGATTCTGAGCCAGTATGGTGACTGTGGCCCTGGATTACCCAATCTCAAGAGCTCTTGAGAATGCTTCATGAGACAGTCACATTACAGTTTGGTTTTGTACATTTCCAGAAGACAGAGTTGTAGGGAAAATCATAAATCAATATGAGGAAGACATACATTGGCTCAGCCTAAAAGTGGGACATCAAAAAGGAGGGGCTAACAAGTCATAGGTGGGTTTTAAGGATTCTTTAGGTGACAAATGATAAAGAAAATCTGTTGTCTAAAACTGGAAATAGGTATAAAGGAAGGCCTTAATTAAGATATGGTCATTATGGAGGTTAAGGTTCTTATTATGTAGATGAAGCCTCCCAGCTGGCAGCCCTCAGAGAAAATAGAGGGTAAATATATCTTTTCAGACTTGAAATGCATCAGGATCTTAGTTAATCTTCCCTAGATCTGGGAAGACCTAGAAGGGGAGAGATTGGGCTACATTAATGAAGACTTCTTACAGATGCAAATTCCCCCACAGAAGGCAGCTTTGTACTGCCATTTCAATCTCTTGGCCCTGCAACAGCCATTTCAAAATATGTCAAAATATATATATTTGGGGGTAAAATAACTTTGATTTTTTTCAGCTTCTTCTCTCTGTGATGCTGTACCAGAATCAGTTTAGAAAGTAAACCACATTATAAGAGTTAATAAAACCCATCTGATGAGATTTGATTGTTTGAAGGGTGTGATTCCCAGACCCTTTAGATAGAATTTGGGGCAAAAGAATACAAGGTCTTGCTCCTCAATATAAATCTCTCAGTGCTTTAAGCAGTGAAAGATTTTTCATTTAATTTTACAGACTTGATACTAATAAAAAGATACTTTAAAATATATGTATGTATATATTTTTCCTTACAAAAGATGTGCTGTTGATTCTCATGTCTTGAACCCTGGCCAGTGATCTGAAACGAAGCAGCCCATGTCTCCAGATCACTAGTACCAAATAAATTTTTGGGTGTAACAGGTTTATTGAGAAGTAATTAACACACCATGCAATTCACTCATTTAAAATATACAAGTCATTCAATTTTAGTATTTTCAGAGTTATGTAATCATCATTACATCAATTTTAGAACACTTTCATCACCCTAAAAACAAACCCCACATCATTTAGCTATCTTCACTAGTTTTCCCTTCCTCCCTCAGCCCTAGGGAACCACCCACTTTCTTTGTATAGATTTGCATATAAGCCTCTGAAATAAAAAGCAAGTGGTCTACTGGGACTGGCTTGTTTCACTTAGCATAATTTTTCATGCTGCATCTGTGCTGTAGCAGGTATTGATGCAGGGCTTTCGCTCCTTAGTTCAGCTAAATCTGGGTTCTTCTCTCATGACCAGGAAAAATTAGCCATGTGGACCCATTGAAGGGTGAGAAGGACAGAATTTATTAAGTGAAAGGGAAGCTCTCAGCAAAGAGAGGGGTCCTGCAAACAGATTTCCACCTCACAATTGAATACCAGGACCAGCACACATGAGCTGAAGAGGCCAGGCTCCTCCTCTGCATAAGGCGTGAATTCCTGGTGGCTCCACCCCAACCCCCCAGTGCATGTGGGCCTCCAGTCTGCTGCTGGCATGTCCAGGCAAGCCCCTGTGCAGGTTCCCTTATCTGCACCAGATGTTTTATCTGGTGTAGACACTTGTGGGCTTGGAGATTCTCTGGGGACCCTTCCATATCTGCCTAGGCATTTTGCTGTCTCCTGCTTCTATCAGTATCAGTACTAAATTTCTTCCTATTGCTGAGTAATATTCCATTGTATGGATACATCAAACATTTTATGTAACCATTCATGGGGTGATGGACCTTTGGGTTCTTTCCACTTTTTGACTCATTAATAATGCTGCTGTAGGCCAGGTGTGTTGGCTCACACCTGTAATCCCAGCACTTTGGGAGGCCAAGGCAGGTGAATCATGAGGTCAGGAGTTCAAGAGCATCCTGGCCAACATGGTGAAACCCTGTCTCTACTAAAAATACAAAAATTAGCTGGGCATGGTGGTGTGTGCCTGTAATCCCAGCTACTCAGGAGACTGAGGCAGGAGAATTGCTTGAACCCGGACCCAGGAGGCAGAGGTTGCAGTGAGCTGAGATCACGCCACTGCACTCCAGCCTGGGCTATGGAACAAGACTCCGTCTCAAAAAAAAATAGTAATAATGCCTCTGTAAACATTTATGTATGAGTTTTTGTGCTTGCATAGGTTTTTATTTTTCTGGAGTATATACTTATGACTGGAATTTCTGGGTCATACGGTAACTTCATGCTTAACCTTTTGAGGAGCTGACAGTTTGTTTTCCAAAGTGGCTGCACCACTTTACATCCCCAGCAGCATTGGATAAGGGCTTTAATTTCTTTACATTTTTCCTAACACTTATTTTCTCTTTTTTATTGAACAAAGATTTGGTCCTGTGGTGTGAAGTGATACCAGAAGGTGGTTTTGATTTACATTTTCCTAATGACTAATTACATTGAGCATCTATTAATGTGCTTATTATCCATCTTTATATCTTCTTTGCAGAAATATCTCTTCAAATTCTTTGCCCATTTGTTAAATTGGGTTATCTTGTTATTTATGAATGGCAAGGGTTCTTTATATATCCTATATATGGAAGTCCCTTATCAGATATACGCTTTTCAAATACTTTCTTCTACTCAGTGTCTTGCCTTTTCGCTTCTCGATACTGTCTTCTCAGGCCCAGCAGTTTTCAATTTTGAGGTCCATTGAATCCATTTTTCCTTTGGAGTCATAGCTAAGAAAACACTGCCAAATGCAGTCACAAAGATTTATGCCAGGGTTTTCTTCTGAGAGTTTTATAGTTTTAGCTGTTACAGTTAACTGTTTTGAGTTAATTTTTAAATATGGTATTAGGTGAGAGTCCAACTTTATAATTTTTTTTGCACATGGATACCCAGTTGTTCCAATATCGTTTATTGAAAAGACTATTCTTTTCCCATTCTGTTTTTTTGTTACCTTGTATAAAATCAATTGACTGTAAATGTGCAGGTTTATTTTTAGATTATCAATTCTTAGTTTATGTCTATTCTTAGTTTATGTCTATTCTTATACGAGGACCGAATTGAATTTACTGAGAAAATTTTTTCAATCATGTTGCATATTACCAGTTCTTATGTCATAATAAAAATTAAATGTAGTAGAATATCTTTAACTTCACCTTTTGTGTCTCAAAGGAGTCTGTGGCCAGCTTATACCTTACTTACTCTAAGACATGATGGCAAGTCAGGCTTACAAGACACACTGTTTCTTTTTTTCTCCATTTAAACCTTTAGTCTCTTATCCAGTGCCTCCCTCTATAGTTTCATTTTCAGTAAATTTTGGTTGCAGTATCTGCTGAAATAGTCTACTATTTAGTGCCTTATGTTTTACTAACTCATTATAATTCATAGAATCATCCATAGATGTTTACCATCCAGGAAGGAGGAGTTTAAGTCTGAGCTGCCAGCTTTCCTCAGTGGAAATCAAGTGAAGTCATCATCTTTCAGTTCACAGATCCTCTTTCCACCTGGCATCTTGTTCTGTTGTGTAACACTGTGGCTAATCCTTTTCTTGGTGCAGATCTTGCATTCTCAGAAACCACGGTTTCTGTATTGACCTCCTTTTACTGAAACAGAGATGCACAGCTCTGCTTTCTGGCTCAGTAGAGGATTCTTGGAATAAAAAGTTTAACTCATTCCAAGAAAAAGTTTTAGGAGTGCAGCACTTAAAAATCAGGTAATATTCAGGCAATTTATCAGAGACAAATAGTAGATTAGTATTTTGACTTTTGAAATTTCAGAGCCAAGTTGTGTGCTATAGAGAAGCATTGTGGTGTAATACAGAGATGGGATGGTCTTAATTTCTCCATGCAAACAAAGGTGAAGTAAGGTAAAGGAGAAATTGCATTTGATGTCTTAACACTCAAAGTATGCTGTGTTTATTTTACTTCTGTGAAGAGTAAAAGTCATTCCATAATTTTCTCCTTATTTCCTCATTGAGAAAAAGGAAAATGAAAATCGAATACTAGATTGATTAATAAATACTCAGAGCTTCTTCTTTTAGAATTTTCATTAATTGAAATCAGGTAAATGTCTGATTTTGGTTATGTAACCAAGTATTTCCAGTTGTTTTTCAAATCATATGTCTTCTTGCTTTGCAGTCTTATTTCCTAACTTGAGGGGAAATTGTAAGGAGACACCCTTGCCTTATTATCGGAGTTCATAATTGAAGGGGGTTTTAGGAAAAGTTCCTCCTCAGCAGCTTATATCTCTCTCCTGGTTATCTGCTGCTTCTCAATAATGTTTGTCATCAACAAATTAATCTCAACATTTATTAGATCCTACTTTAAAGGAGACTCTTTTCTGCTACCTAAGTTGTTTCCTGTTGTCTCTTTTTAAAACTTATTTTTCTAACAATTACCCAGAGTTTTGTGGCTTAAAAGAAAAACATTTATTTTGTTCATGAACCTGTGGTTTGGAAAAAGATTGGCCAGGACAGCTTGTCTCTGCTCCCCTCAGGTTCTCTAGGAAGTTGGAGAAATTGAATCATCTGAAGCTTTTCTCACCCATGTGTTTGATGGTTGATGCTGGCCATTGGCTGGAACCTCGGCTGGGGCAGGCAGCATGAACACCGACACTGGCACTCCCAGGCTGTCTTTGTGGACTGATCTCTCTCACAATCTGGGGGCTGAGTTCAAAGGGAAAGCAGTCTGAGATAGGGAAGCTACATGGTATCCCTTTTACTGCATTCTATTCATTAGGAGAAGGCCATCAGTAAGGATGGCCCATATTCTATTCTTTTAATGGGATGAATATAGATTCTCTTTTGTTTTAATTTACATGTATATACATAATTATGGGCTATAGGGTGACATTTTGATAAATTTATATAGTGCATAATGATCAAGCTAACTAGCATATTTACTACTTCTTACTACTTCAATCATTTTTCATTTCTTTGAACTGTGAACATTCAAAATCTTCTAGCTTTTTAAAAATATTCAATAAATCATAGTTAACCATATTCACTCTATAATGCCACAACATCAGAACTCATTCCTCTTATCTAACTGTAATTCCGTATCCATTAACCAGACTCCCCTCTCCTACTTCTATGAGCTTTTTTGTTGTTAAGAGACAGGGTCTTGCTAGTGTAGTCTGGGCTCTGGGCAACTGTAGAGTCATCCAGGCTAGAGACAGTGATTTGATCATAGCTCACTGCAGCCTCAACCTCTTGGGCCCATGTGATCCTCCGACCTCACCCTCCTGAGCAGCTAGGATTATGGGCGTGCACCATTGCACCTGTCTGATTTTTTACTTTGTAGAGATGTCTCTCTATGTTGTTCAGGCTGCTCTGGAACTTTTGGCTTCAAGTGATTCTCCTGCCTCGGTCTTTCAAAGTGCTAGGAAATTACGGGCATCAGCCATGTTGCCCAGCCCTTAGTTTTTCTTTAGCTCCCACACATGAGTGAGAATGTGCAGTATTTATCTTTCTGTGTCTGCACTTAACATAATAGCCTCCAGACTGATCCACGTGGCTACAAGTAAGAGGATTTCATTTTTTTATATGGTGAGTATTCCATTGTTTATGTGTACCACAATTTTTTTGTCCATTCATTTGTTGATGGACATGTAGGTTGATTTTATACATTAGCTGTTGTGAATAGTGCTACAATAAACATATGAGGACAAGTATCCTTGTGATCTATTGTTTTCTTTTCTATTGCCTGAATACCCAGTAGTGGGGTTGCTGGATCCCTCGGCAGTTGCATTGTTCATTTTTTGAGAAAGCCTCATGTTGTTTTCTATAGTAGCTGCACTAATTTACCTTCCCACGAACAGCATGTGAGAGTTTACTGTTCTCTGAAACCTCACCAGCACTTTTTTGTGTGTTTTCTATGATAGCCATTTATTGAAATGGAGCAAGATTATATCACATTGTAGGTTTGATTTGTATTTCCCTGATGATTAGTGATACTGAACATTTTAAAATGTATTTGTTCGCCATTTGTATTTCTTTTTTTTCTCTTAAAAAAAGGAGAAATATCTAATCGGATCTTTTGCCTAGTTTTGAACTCAGATTATTTTTGTTTACTGTCAGGGTGTTTGAGTTCCTTGTGTACTTTGGATATTTGTCTTGTGTATTTGGATATTTTGGATGAATCACTTGAAAATGTTTTCTTCCATTCTACAGGTTTTCTCTTCACTCAGTTGTAGTACCATTTGTTTGTTGCCTATGCTTCTGATGTCTTACCTATACAAATCTTTGTGCAGACTAATGTCCTGAAGCATTTTCCCTATGTTTACTTATAATAGTTTGATAATTTTGGGCCTTACATTTCAGTCTTCAATCGATTCGGAGTTTATTTTGCTATATGGTGCTATATAGATAGGAAGCTAGTATCATTCTTCATATGGGTAGTTTCCCAGTGCTATTCATTTGAAGAGGGTGTCCTTTCCCCAATGTATGTTCTTGGCACCTTATTCCAAAATAAGTTGGCTGTAAATATGTGGATTTGTTTCTGGGTGCTGTATTCTATGGCCTTTACCGCAAGAATCATTACTTCTTAAAATGCAATTCAAATAAGCATGAAACATTTGCAGTTTAGGGAAAGGCTTATGGCATCAGAATCCTTATTTATGGGATTCATTATTTTGTGTTTTTTTGAGATATGGTCTTTGTCTATCGTCCAGGAAGAAGTGCAGTGATGTGGTCATAATTCACTGCAGCCCTGAACTCTGGGTACAAGCCATCCTTTTGCCTCAGTCTCCCAACTAGCTGGGTCTACAGGCCTGAGCCACCATGCCTGGCTAATTTTTTAAATTTGTTTTTTTGTAGAGATGGGGGTCTCACTATGTTGCTCTGGCTGATCTCAAATTCCTGGCCTCCAGTGATCTTTCTGCCACAGCCTCCTAAAGTGCTGGGATTACAAGCATGAGCCACCATGCCTAGCGTAGAGTATTATATTATTTTCAAAGTCTTATTCTGAGAGCCATTTATTGACTTTGGCCTAAATAACTCAATATGATATCTCTGAAAGTTTTTTTGACAAATTTTGGGGAATGATGATGAGGGAAGAGGGTTAGACACTTTTTACTAAGAGATAACTTAGTGCCATTTAAGGAGGAACAAAAATGAATTATCAGAAAAATAAAAGTAAAAGCAAGTGCAAAAGTTCTGTGGCAAAGATGATGACTGTAAAGCACATTTTTGTGACTCATGGTAGCTTTAACTTTGTTCTTAAAATTCTGAGTAATTTAAGGGTTCACATTTGAAGAATCTACTACATTATAGATAACATTTTATTTCAAGTCAATGCATTTCAAAATTTGCTATTGGTTTTGTATTAGATTATTCTCAGCCTACTTCATTATCAAGCTCTATTATTTTCTTAATGCAGTTTAATGATCTTGTGGCCGAGAAGGAAGATGTGTCTTCAAAATGTGTCAATTTGGCCAAAGACAATGAAGTTCTTCATCAGGAGTTATTATCTATGATAAAAGTACAAGAGAAATGTGAAAAACTTGAGAAGGATAAAAAGATGTTGGAAGAAGAAGTATTAAATCTTAAGACACGTATGGAAAAAGATATGGTAGAACTTGGTAAACTACAAGAATATAAATCGGAGCTGGATGAAAGGGCAGTGCAGGAAATAGAAAAATTAGAAGAAATCCATTTACAGGTTAGTTTTTAAAATCGGGTAAGTTTATCTGTAATGGGCTTTCATTTATTTCACTGCAAACTATATTTTGGATATGTATATATTGTGTTTCCTCTGCCTCTCTTACAGCAATTTCCTTTGTAGAGTTCTAGAAAAAAAGTGACTTTTTTCCTTTTAAATATTTAAATTTCCATTATTATTATAACAAAATCAATCTTTCAAAGTAATGATTCTCACTATAGAGTAAAAGGGGGAATTTGATGATTAAGACCAGTTGGCATAAGAGAAAACTGTGATTTAGAAATTATATGATACTTTTGAATTGGTCTTAAGCTACGTTGTTCATTGTTCACTTTTTAAAATTATAAATGGATTCTATTACTTTTTATAGGACAAGATTACATTAATACTAACATAAGTATGATTTCAAATTTTTTTAAATCAGACAATTCTGAATTCAGTTATTAGTTTTGTTGATACTGCTGATAAATATTTTAAGCTTCAGCCTCTTTTCAACATACTCAAAATTGCTCTTCGAATCACTGATTCAAAATGAAAGGCAACAAACCTATGGTAATTAACTTATAATTGTTTTAAAAGTGTATTCTTTTCATTTGTTTTAGAAACAAGCACAATATGAAAAACAATTAGAGCAGTTAAACAAGGATAATACGGCTTCACTAAAAAAGAAGGAACTCACACTTAAAGATGTGGAATGTAAATTCTCCAAAATGAAAACTGCTTATGAAGAGGTTACAACTGAATTAGAAGAATTTAAGGAAGCCTTTGCAGCAGCACTGAAAGCTAACAATTCCATGTCAAAAAAAAAATGAAGTAAGTCAAAACATACACTCATAGAAAATGAATTCAGCTCATTAATTTGTTTTAAAAGCATAATTTTTAGTGACATGGCTTCAGGAGATCAGTAGGAAGTGAATGCTAATTTGATAATGTAATTTTGGAAAATAATGTTAGTAAATAATCCTACCTTTAAAATGTTCATCAAGGATAGTTTCTGTCTCTCTTCTCTTTTTTTGTTTTTGTGTGGCTTTTTTCCCCTGAAAAGTCTCTCATGTAGTTAACCTGACCTGTTAGTTTTTTTCACTAAGTATTTTTGAAGCTTTATGATCAATAAAGTGATCTTGTTATAAAATTACTTGTCAGAATTTCCCTAAATGGGAATATTAATGAGTTTAATTTATTTTTTGGTAGATCACAACCTAAACCCAAAGTGTCAAGTGATACTGCTACTCTGGGCACATCCTGGCACTCAGGCAGGGACTGTTTTTGATTGTGATCTTTAGTATTATCACTAGGGGGTGCCTCAAGAAAGACTATTTGTGTAACATTTTCAAGGTGTTACATAAAGGCATCCTTGTGAAAGAGGGAATAATTATCACAGGAATGAAAAGAAGGGTAATCCACAAGGGTTCAAAAATTACACCTTGTTCAGCCTGAAGGGCTGTGTGGAAGGCAGAAAGAACAAGCCCCACCTCCAGTGCCTTGGTCACAGTGTTGAGGGCTAATTGCCTTCAGAGATGCTTTAGTTCTTTTTGATCACCAACCAACCAGTCTAGTTCTCCCCCAGGAGTTGTTGCTCTGAGTTATTCCTCAGTGCCAAATACTTAAGTGTTCTTAGAGAATGGGTGAAATGTACAAGGTGAAACCTGAAACTGGTTTACTAAACACAAGTATTTCTAGATTATTTTTGTTCATTTTAGTTTTCTTAATCTACATTATTTAAGGAGTACAACATGATGTTTTCATATAATTATTTATAGTAGTTCTTATAGTCAAGCAAATTAACGTAATCATTTTCCCACATAGTTACCCTTTAAATACAAGTATATCTAAAGGAATCTTTAGAATCCTATAAGTAGAGCTATTTTAGAAGGCAGCTAGGTTACCAGTTGAGCCGTACATCACTGATAGCCATTTCTCTTCCCTGTCCACTTTGAACTGCTTATTCAGTAGAAATCACCTTAGAAACACATATACTTATTTAGAATGATTTTTAAATTACCGTTACTTACAAGAGGTATGCTCTCACACATCTTCGTGTGAAAACACTGTTTAATGGGTAATTTGGTTTACTCTCAGGGCAACTTTTTAAAAAATGCAAGTCATTAAGAATCATTCAAGGAAAAATGAAATACTAAGCATTTGTCTTTGCTCTCCTTACAGATCGGACAAGAAAATAGCAGTGATCAGCACCAAGCTCTTTTCGGAGAAACAGCGGATGAAATATTTTCTCAGCACTCTTCCTACAAGGCCAGACCCAGAGTTACCTTGTGTTGAAAATCTTAATAGTATAGGACTTGACAGAAAATATATTCCCAAAACGGCCATAAGAATTCCTACTTCAAACCCACAGCCTTCAAATAACTGCAAGAACTCCTTGGCTGAGGTTAGTCATATGACCATTTCTCTTTTGGGTTTCATTTCTCTAATATAATTCTTGTTTATAATTTGATGAAATACTGAGTTGTTCTGTTGACTTACGCATGTTAAGATTATAATTAGCTGTGTTAACACAGAAAGGAAATGGAAACTTTACATTTTTTAATTCCCTGGAGCTCTCATTTTCAAGAGATACCCATTTGCTAACTTTATTCAATAAATGTGGTTAAACTGACACATTTAAAATTTCTTTAAAAGCTGCATTTAAGTTAGGTTTTAGAAAATGCATGTTATTGCCTAATAACTGATGGTATACTTTGAAATGCTTTGTCTTACTCTACTTGATTGTAGTTTGTCTGTGGTTCATATCACTTTTTTTTTTTTTTTTGAGATGGTGTCTTGCTCTGTTGCCTAGACTAGAGTGCAGTGGCATGATCTCAGCTCATTGCAACCTCTGCCTCCTGGGTTCAAGTGATTCTCCTGCCTCAGCCTCCCAAGTAGCTGGGACTACAGGTGTCTGCCACCACACCTGGCTAATTTTTGTATTTTTAGTAGAGATGGGATTTCACCATATTGGCCAGGCAGGTCTCGAACTCTTGACCTTGTTATCCACCCACCTCAGCCTCCCAAAGTGCTGGGATTACAGGGGTGAGCGTCTGTGCCCAGCCCATACCACTTTTAAAGTTTCTTTGCACCAACTTAACTCTTTCCACCCATAATCACAAGTGAATGACAGGCAACCAAACACTTAACAACATATAGATATTTATTATTTAATAGAACCCTAAATAAGTGCATTTTATGAATTAAATGAACAAAACACTGAAAGGTTCATTTCCATTTTTCTGTTAAAAGCTTTGTGCTTGGCCAGGTGTGGTGGCTCATGCCTGTAATCCCAGCATTTTGGGAGGCCGAGGCAGGCAGATCACCTGAGGACAGGGGTTTGATACCAGTCTGGCCAACATGATGAAACCCCGTCTCTACTAAAACTACAAAAATTAGCCAGGTGTGGTGGCAGGCACCTGTAATCCCACATGCAGCAACCCCATTACTATACTAGGGTTATACCTAAAGGAAAATATAAATCATTGTAACAAAAAGATGCATGCACATGTATGTTCATTGCAGCACTATTCACAATAGCAAAGACATGGAGTCAATCCAGGTGCACCCAAGGTAGATTGAAAATCCAAGGTAGATTGGAAAATTCCATATATACCAAATACTATGCAGCCATGAAAAGAATAAAATCGTGTCCTTTGCAGCAACATGGATACAGCTGGAATCCACTATCCTAAGGAAACTAACGCAGAAACAGAAACCAAATATCTTGTTTGCTCTCGTATGTGGGAGCTACACATCAGGTGCCCATTGACATAAACATGGGAACAACAGACACCAGGAAATAAGAATGGGGAGGGACAGAGTGGGCCAGGGTTGAAAAACTGCTTCTTCGGTCCTATGCTCACTACCTGTGTGATGGGTTCAATTGTACTCCAAACCTCAGCATTCCTCAATATACTTTTGGAAGAAACTTACACAGGTACCACTTTAATTTAGAATACAAACTAGAAAAAAAAAGAAAACTTTACTGTACATATTTTTTTCAGTAAGTAAAGAATATAAATTTCTTTTTAAGAAAAAATTTATTTAAGTAAAAAATGGATTAAACTTTTGTAAAGGACAGAGTTTTGCTGGGAATTTCAAAGCAATGCATTCATTCATTGCAAAATGTGACTTTAATTGTTTAACCTTTTTTTTTCTTTTTTTTGAGATGGAGTTTTGCTCTGTCACTAGGCTGGAGTGCCGTGGCACGATCTCGGCTCACTGCAACCTCCACCTCCTGGGTTCAAGCCATTTTCCTGCCTCAGCCTCCCGAGTAGCTGGGACTAGAGGCATGCACCGCCACACCCAGCTAATTTTTGTATTTTTAGTAGAGATAGGGTTTCATCATGTTGGCCAGGATGGTCTCGATCTCTTGACTTCGTGATCTGCCCACATTTGCCTCCCAAAGTGCTGGGACTACAGGCATGAGCTGCCGTGCCCGGCCATTGTTTAACCTTTGTACAAATAAAACACCACCTTTCTAAAATTATGTATATACAATAGACCAATATTATCTATTTTTGTCAGATTACTCTAAACAGCATTACACAGATACATCCTCTATTATCTAAACTTAGAATAAGTAGAAATTTTACTTTACTTAATGTGATTAATTTTCTATTTAAGCAAACTTTGTGTTATGTCTAGTCACTAAAAATACTAAGGGCCACATTTTGTAATATATTAATCTCATGATAATATTTCTTGTTTAACTTAAACATTATTATTATTATTTTTTACTTATTTTAGATGGAACTGGACCGTGTAGAACAAATAATTACAGGAACAAAGAAAAGTATGTTGCCAAAATGTATTAATTAAATTTAGGTTTATTTTAGTAATAAAGTGTAAATAGCAAATGGCATTCCTTTTCATTGTTGGGTTAGTAGATACTACGTTCAGTATCTTTTTCTTACACACATCTAATGAAAGATGTGAAAACAAAAACTTTCACAGTGAAGAGTATACTTATGCATCATTAATTCATCATGTTCCATAGCTTAAAAAATTCCCAAGAAGTGGATCCATCTCTTTTTTACCAGCTCTACAATTTCTTCACTTTTGCCATCCTCATGGAACTGTCAGCTAGCACACTGAAACGATTCTCCAAAAACAAAGGCATCAATTGGCTTACATCTGTTCTCAGGAAAAGTTCCAAAAATTTCACCATGAAATAAAAACACCCACATCAATGTAATTCTTGTCAGGTTACTCAGCCTTGTCTCTCACCACTTACTGCATTCTGCCCTTTGCTCTAGCACCAAAGTGGACAGAATAGAACTCCACAGGGCTCTTTGTTGCCTCAGGATCTTTGCCTTCGCCTCTTCTCTCTATCTGGCAAGATTTTCCTCATCCTTCAGTCATCAACCTATGTATCCCCTCCACCAGAAAGCCCATGATATTGACACAAAAGTGGGATAGATGTCCCTTCTGTATGTTCCAATAGTGCCCTGCTGTATACCTGTCATGGTATCTATGACTCTATATGGACATTACCTGCCTGTCTTTTAGGTTATAGCATATGACTATTGGGAGGTGGACCATGCCATCTTCATCTTGTAATTCCAGTGCTGGCTCTAGTACCTTAGCATGTGGCTGTTGAGTACATGAATGAAGAATGAAAAAGCTGTGATATTTAACCACAATTGGAATTAGCGCCATGTGTAAATGATTTAATAGTAATTTTGTATTGTAATTGCACGTACATATTTCTCATTCTTATTAACTCTGATAACGTTCTCAACTCCACATTTTAAACTTACACTTCATTAACTGAAATGTTTTAGGTAAAGAACATAATCCTTTCTTTTTCTTTCCAGGTTTTGCTATGTTGGGCACTTGCTCCCGTCTACTTTCTTTTGTAGAATCCACTGGTAAGCCACATCTAATGAAGAGATTATTTAACCATAAAATCTTAAGGAAAAGTTGTATGATTTAAAAGATCATAAAACTTTATTACTGGGCTATTTACATGAAATTTTAATTGTTTCTCATAAAATATAAAACATCATAATCTTTACTAAAGTAGAATATTTTCATGTCATATATGGTGTATATTTATATGTTATTTTAAATGATGTTTTTTAGCCTCCTTGAGTTTTAAGTGGATCTTGCAAATGAACACCAGTGTTATTGAGTTTGGCCTACTCGAATTGCCTGAATGTCAGCTGTTTAAACAGCCAAACAACCAAGTCATCATTGATACTTTAGTAAAGCTCATCGAAGCCTTCTTTGCATTTTACAGTTTTTATTACCATACATAGTAGGAGACTTAAAGAGTATCTGCCAGGTTTGTCCATACTAGTGTTACGGTTTTCTTCTTGTAGTTCAATAGCATTTTGTGTGGAGATATTTTGAAGCTCTGTAAATATCTGGTTACTCCTCAAAACCCACTAGATTTAGCATTTCATGGATGACTTGTGTTTGAACAAGTATTACTGTGATGGTTGCCAGATGATTGTTTTTCTTATTTTCTTCTTTGTTCTACATGGAGAAATAAAACCAATAAATAAAGGAGAAGGGAAAGCTCATGATTCTGGTGCTCCAGTTCCCCAAGATTAGGCCAGTGGTAGACATTTCAAGCTGACTTTATGTCTTTTTGAATTGTCCCCATTACTCTGTCAGCACTTTTTTACTTTCTGGCACAAGGTGTTCTAAACTAATGTTGTATTTTCTCTACGGCAGCACCGAGGAAGCACAGGTGAGCTCTTCCCATCATGTGCTCACTAGTCCCCAACAGAAGAACTGCTGCTGCATCCACTGAGGTACCAAGAAACTAGCAAAGGGCCTTCTAGCTGTCTGGGGACAGTCCTCATGTGGTCCCTGGCTCAGCCTCAAGGGTTCTTGATTAGTCTCCCTGCAGCCTCTGTGCTGTGTCTCTAGATCGGGGCTCTGTGGGAAGGGCCCTGGGAGACCCAGCAGCACAGGGTGTCTTGTCTGCCAAATGTCCCTCCCTTCCTCCCACTCTGACACTCAGGAATAGGGAAGATGGCATGTCCAGGCAGTGCCAGGCCACCTCATTGTCTCCTTTGAGATGGGCCCAGAGGGCCTTGCGGGGTGAGTGTGAAGCTGGGTACCTGGAGCCTGAGGCTGACTCCCTCCCTGTGTCTTGGAGGAGAGGCCTTGCGGCCCAAGAAAACCCCCTGGGCCTGACCCCTGGGCACACATGCAGGGAGGGAGGGTCTGTGGGCTGATGGCAGCATTGTAATGAGACTTTGAACACAGCTGCTCAAGGGCCTCGTCAGTGGACCATGGTCAGAGATGACCTAGCCATCAGGACCTGGCCAGTTGGGACCTGATCAGCAGGGACCTGGTTAGCGGTGGCCTCCTCAGTGAAGGCCTCACCCAGTGGGTACCTTGTGACCTAGTCATCGGAAGCCTAGTCAGTGGAGACCTGGTCAGTGGTGACCTTATTAGTGGGGCCTGATCGGTTGGAACATAAACAATAAAAAACTGGTCGGTGGGGTGTATTCAGTATATTAGGGGTCTGGTCAGTGTGGGGCCTTAGTGGCTTGGAGCCTGGTCAGTGAGAGCCTGGTCAGAGGGGGCTCAGTCAGCTGGGGACTGATCCATGGAGAATTATTCAGTGGGGGTGAGGTGAGTGGCAACCTGGTAAATTGTGGTCTTGTCAGTGGGAACCCAGTCAGTGGGGACCAGGTCAGTGGGAAATTGGTCAGTGGGGTCTGGTCCATGAGGCCTACCAATGGGGGCCTGGTTACGGAGACATGGTCAGTGGGGACTTGGTCAGTGGGACCTGGTCAATGGAGGAGTTCTCATTAGGGGCCTTGTTGGGGGCACCTGGTCAGTAGGAACCTGGCCAGTTAGCCGATGTGTGACCTCAGGCAGGGGGTTTGTCTGTGGAGCCTCTTTGCCTCCATCTGTAGGGAAGGTGAGTCAGGGCACCCTGGAGGGTGCCTGGAAAGAGAACATGAGAAGGTGTATTGATTTCAGCACTGCTTGGCAGACCTCCAAATTTACACACGACCTGGGTTCCACCTAGAGAGGGTGCCAGCCCTCTCTGCTCTGCTCGGCGCCCCTCCTCTGTCTGCATCCCTAGGACCACCCTCGGTGGAGAGGGCAGAAATTGGGGAGCACCTGTGGGAGGCTCTAATCCTGGCCCTGGGCCCTGGTGGTGACAGTAATGAGGAACTGGGTGCACCTGTGAGTGGAGCAGCTAGGCCTGGCCAGAGAAGCAAGACAAACACACCCATATGTACACACACACACACACACACACACGCATACACAAACACAATGCATGCACACTTGTCAGTTCAGGGGATAGAGGACACTCACTCTGGGCCCTCTTGACCCAAGCAGGCTCCTGTTGTGGTGAGTTGTGTCATCCCACGATGTCACTCTTGCTGAGTCCCCATCGCCTCTGTGTTTTGGAGCAGTTAGAGACACACAGCAGTCTCTGTGAGTGGCTCTGCGTGAAGGATTGTTTTCTAGGTGAGACGCACATCTCAACACAGCTGACTGATCAGACTCAGGCGAGTGGGACCTGCTCTCTTCTCTTCCTCCTGGCTTGGGGACAGTCACTATCAAGTGGGTGGTTTTGGCCTCTGGGCAGCTACTGAGGGTAATCCCTGAGCACTCATTGGGTGCCTGTTCTGTGCTGACAGTCATCTCATTCATCCTTGCAGCAATTCCATTCTGCATCTCCTCTGGACACCCCCAGGACCACCAGGACAACCCCATCATGGCCCTGTCACCAGGCCCAGTCTGGCTCCATGATAACCAAGATGCAGGTCCAGAGACAACCGCCCTACTTGGTGCCTGCATCTGACCCCCCTTGGTGGGTAGTGACCAGCCCAACATGGAAGAAGCCAGGGCAGCATGCAGCCAGCTGCCCTGCAGCCCCAGATGGCACCTGGGCCTTGGGAAGTCATTCTCAAAGGGGAAGCTGGAAACTTTGATGTCCCTGGAGGGAAGGGTGAACGTGACATCTGAACAACCCTGGCAGCCAGCAGCATCTTCTCATCCAACCTGTGGGACAGAGGCCCCCTGCTTGGGAACGAGATCCATACCTAAAGGGTCCTGGCCCAGTCAGGCCTCATCCTGGGCCCTGGGAGGGGAGGGGCACTATGGGCCCCCCAGCAGCAGTCAGCATTACCACCCAGGGGACTCAGCCTTCTGTGACCCTGGCCAGAGTTAGAATTTGGCCCAAGACAGGACAAGCTCACTCAGAGCAGGGTGTCAGTACCCAGGACCTGTGCATGCCAAGCAAGGCCAAGCTGGCTCAAAGAGCAACCAGCCACCTCTGCAAGGGTGTGCCTGGAGCAGATGGACCAGCCACCAGCCTCACCCACTCAAGGAATCAGGGGTGGCCAGGTTCCCACAGCCTGAGGGACTGCCACTTGACGGCTGATGGAGTGGAGGCCTGAGGAAAAGCAGATGGCACTGGGGCCCTACCTCCAGGGCAGAATAACTGATTTACCCTGACTGGCAGCGAGTGAGGTTGGTGGCTGGTCCACCTGCTCCTGGCACACCCTTGCAGAGGTGGCTGGTTGCTCTTTGAGCCAGCTTGGCCTTGCCTGGCATGCACAAGCCTCAATGCAACCACTGTGCTGCAGATGGAGCCACATAGAGGAAATGAACAGCAGGCTCAGGAGCAGGGTGTGCACTGCCTTTGGGGCTCCAGTCCATGCATGAGGGCTCCTACAGAACTGTGGGCTTCTTGGGTGCCAAGAGGCCGACCACAGGCCATCTTGAGAAGGACTCCATGTTCAAGTGCAGAAAGGGCCCAATCTGGTGGATGAACCACACAGCCAGCTTTTAGGTGCAGGCACAGTGCCACATCTTCCATCACTTCCTGATGTGTCACACCAGCACTGAAGAGACAGCCTGAAGACAGGGCAAGAGGAAGGCTGAGAAGAATGAGGTGGTGAATTCCAGCTTCTTCCTGACCCTGAGCCCACCCCCAAGGAGGCCCTCAACCTTTAAGAGTGGGAGAGCAAAATTGACGGCTTCGAGTGCTTCACCAAGAAGATGGAAACACAGGGCACTCAGCTCAACTTCTCAGCCAATGAGTTGACATGCAAGCAGATTATGGTGATGGGTTTTAAGAAGGAGCATCAGAAGGTGGCCAGTTCTTCAGCCTCAGCCAGGTCTTGTAGCTGGACCAGGCCATCACTTCACCAGAGGTGCCTTCAACACCGTCGGTGAGCTCTTTGCCAATCAGCCCATCCAGGAACTGGACCCAGTCATGGACCTGTTAGTGCTGTCTCAGGGACACCAGGTCAACATCCTGGACATCATCCACATACACAAGGAAGCTCTTACCAAAGTCATGGAGAGCAGGCAACATGTGGCAGAAGGGAAGACAGAGGTGCAGAGGCTGATGATGTCAGAATCACAGGAACAGGATTTCTTTGGACACTGTGGCTGAAATTCACCACTTCCATCCAATTCCAGTGAGAAACATGGACTCACAGATGCAGGATTTCTTGCAACAAGAGATACTATTTTTTCAAAAGGTCACCCAGGAATTGATAGTGTTGAATGACTAGATACTTGATTGTGCACTGTTTCCAGTTCAAGGATGCTTTCTACAGCAGAATAATAACACTAGCAAAGAGCTAGTGCCAGGTATTGGCGGTAGAACAAGGATGGCTTTGTTCTCAATTGAAACTCGGCTGAATATAGAATTGTGTAGGAAACAGTTAATATGGCGATAGAATAGAAACAGTAGCAAACATGACCTAAACCACACTATGAATTCCTACACTACCATTGTAACTTTTGGAAGAATGATACCCTTACTTTATTGCTTTTTGAAGTATGAATATTTTCGTGTATATGCTGTAGACCTCAAACCCTGTGAAGAGTCTCAAAGAAGCTGGCTGGATAAAGCCTGCTGTGGATGTCTTTATATTCAAAGATTGGTGATGCAATTTGAATATGTGTCCTCACCAAATCTCATGTTGAATTGTATTTCCTAACATTGAAGGTGGATCCTGGTCTAAGGTGATTGAATCCTGAAGGCAAATTTCTCATGAATGGTTCAGCACCATCCCCTTGCTACTGTCCTCACAATCATGAGTGACTTCTCATGAGACCTGGTCATTGAAAACTCTATGTCACCTCCCTACTCTGCATGTTTTCCTCTTGCCGTGTGAGACAACTCACTCTTTCTTTGCCATGCACAAAGATTGAAAGATTTCTGAGGCCTCCCAGAAGCAGAAGCCCTGTGCTTCCTGTCCACCCTGCAGAACCATGAGCCAATTAAACCTCTTTTTCATAATGAATCATACAGAAAATGGCAAATGAGGACTGGAGCATTGCTATAAAGATACCTGAAAATGTGGAAGCAGCTTTGGAACTAGGTAATGGACAGAGGTTGGAAGAGTTTGGAGGGCTCAAAAGAAGACAGATGAGAAAGTCTGGATCATCTTAGAGACTGGTTAAATGGTTGTGACCAAAATCCTGACAGAAACATGGACAGTGAAGGCTAGGCTGAGCAGGTCTCAGATAGAAATAAGAAGCTTTCTGGAAAATGTCTTCCTTTTGAATATGGAAAGCTTACACATTGCCTGTACCACCACTGTACCTTAGAAGCAATGATCTTGCATTTTATTTCAGAGGCTTATAGGCAAAAGAGGCTGCAGCCTTGACTCAGATGAGACTTTGGACTTTGTAACTTTGTGTTAATGCTGAAATGAGTTAAGACTCATGCTGGCAAGGCATGATTGTATTTTGCAATGTGAAAAGGACAAGAGATTCGTGGGGTCAGGGACAGAATAATATGGTTTGTCTCTATATCCCTATCAAAACCCATGTGGAATTATACTCCCTAACATCAGAGGTGGTGCCTAGGTGGAAAAAGATTTAGTCATAAAATGGTGCAGGTAGATCCTCCATGAATGATAAAGCACCATCCCCTTGATGCTGTCCTCCTGATAGTGAGTGAGTTTTCATGTGATCTGGTTGTTTAACAGGCTGTGGAACCTCTTTCCTCACTCTGTCTTCCTCCTACTCCTGCCATAGGAGACAGCTGATTGTCCCTTGGCCTTCTGGTATAATTAGGAGGCTCCCTGACTCCTCCCAGAAACAAAAGACACTATGCTTCCTTCACAGCCTGCAGAACCCTGAGTCAATGAAACCTCTTTTATTTAGGATAATACAGAAAATTAGAACTGCAGAGAGGAGCTGTGAAATGTCTTCAAGGCCTTTTTCCATTTGTCTTGGCCATTAGCACAGGGCTTCTTTATATGCAAATTTCTGAAGTCTTCTTGAATGTTCCCCCTTAAATCGGGTTTTGTGTTATTACTACATAGCCAACCTGCTATAGAGATACCTGAAAAAGTAGAAGCAGGTTCAGAAGTGGGTAACAAACAAAGATTGGGAGGGTTTGCAGGGATTGGAAAATGACAAAAAGATGAGGGCCTGGTGGGAGTGATTTAATCACGGATGGGAGGCGGGTGGGGTGGAAGGAAAAAGAGGTGGGCAGGGTGGGGAGGAGTAGGCTGGCTGTAGGGTGGTGGAAGGGTGGGGTGTAGTGGGAGTGGGGAGTCGCCTGTTGCAGAGGCACAGCCTCATGGACAACCTCTATTAGGGCAGTGCACCTGTGGCTTTGCAAGTTTTAGCCCCCACAGCTGCTCTCATGGACTGGGCTACTGTTGAGTGCCTGTAGCTTTTCCACAGTGGGGGTGCAAGCTGTTGGTGGGTCTATGAATCTGGCTCTGCCTCTGCAGCAGGCTTCTGCCTGGAAACAGTGGGAGGTGGAGGTGGGGGTTGCGGGGGCAGATCCTTCACCAGTGGTTAAGCACCATCTTCTTGATGCTGACCTTGTGATACTGAGTTCTCATGAGATCTGGTTGTATAACAGGGTGGGCACCTCTTTCCTCTCTCAGTCTTGCTTCTACTGCTGCCACATGAAGCATTTCCTTGCCCCTTGGCCTTCTGGTATGATTGGGAGGCTTCCTGAGTCCTCCCAGAAGCAGAAGCCACTATGCTTCCTTTACAGCCTGCAGAACCTTGAGCCAGTTACACCTCTTTCTTTATGATTGTACACAAAATTAGTGCTGTGAAGTGGAGCTGTGAAATGCCTTCAAGGCCTTTTCCCCATTGTGTTGGTAACCAGTACTCAGCTTCTTTTCATGAAGATATCTGAAGCCTTTGTGAATTTTCCCCCTGAAAATGGACTTTTCTTCTTTTACCACATTACCAGGCTGTGACAAAGATATCTGAGAATGTAAAAGCAGGTTCAGAAGTGAGTAAAAAAGAGAGGTCAGGAGAGTTGGGAACACTTAGAAGACAGCATGATGAGGAAAAATTTGGACCACTGAAAATAATTGTTAAATACTTGTGATCAGAAGGCTGACAGAAAGATGGACAGTGAAGGCCAGAATTAAAAGGTCTCAGATGAAAATGAGGAACATCTTGTGAACAGGAGCCAAGGTTACATTTGATTGGCCTTAGCCCTGGAGATCTCTGAAACTGTGAACATGGGGGTAATGATTTATGATGTATCTGGTGGAATGAGCATCTAGGCAGCATAGCTCAAGAGGTGTCCTCTCTACATCCAACAGCCTGTGTTCTTATGTGTGACCTAAGAAATTACCTCAAGTTGCAACTTCTATTTAAATGAGAAGTAGAGCTCAAAAATTTGAAAAGTTTGCAGCCTAGCCAAGTGGTCAAAAAGGAAATCTGATTTTCAGGGGGAAAATTCAAGAGCACTTAAAGTATTTGCATAAAAAAAGAGCCCAGTGCAAATAGCCAAGACTATGGGGAAAAGGCCTTGAAGGCATTTCAGAGACATTTGCAGCAGCCCTTGCTGTCATAGGCCCTGGGGACAAGGAGAGAATTGTTTCCTGGGCCAGCTCCATGGCCTGGCTGCTGTGTGCATCCTCAGGACACTGCTGCCTGCATCCCTGCAGATCCGGCTCCAGCCATGGCTGAAAGATGCACAGGTACAGCTTGGGTCACTGCTTCAGAGGTGGCTCCAAGCCTTGATGGCTTCCACATAGTGTTAAGCCAGGAGGTGCACAGAGCAAGAGACTAGAGGCTTGGGAACCTCTGTCTAGACTCCAGAGGATGTACAGAAAAGCCTGGGTGCCCAGGCAGAAGCCTTTCCAAGAGGCAGAGCCTTATGGGAAACCTTTACTAGGGCAGGAAAGAAGGGATGTATCAGGTTGAAGCCCTCACACAGGGAGGCACCATCCTTCAAACCTCAGATTCATAGACCCACCAACAGCTTGCCCCCTCAATATGGGAAAGCTACAGACACTCAACACCAGCCCCATCCATGAGGGCTGCTGCGGGGACTGATCACTGCAAACCCACAGGTGGAGATCTGCCCAAAGCCTTTGGAGCCCAGCCCTCACACTCCTGTGCCATGGATGTGGGACAAGGATTCCAAAAGGATGATTTTGGAGTTGTAGGATTGAATGAATGGCCTACTGGGTTTTGGACGTTCATGTATCCTGTGAGTCCCATCGGTGTTTTGTTTTTGTTTCTGACAATTTTTCTTCTGTTGGCTGGAAATGCTTACCCATTGCCTGTACAATCATTGTACCTTGGAAGTAGTTAACTTGCTTTATAATTCGGAGACTCATGGGCGGAAGGGACTGTATCCTTGTCTCAGATGAAACTTTGGGCTTTACACATTTGAGTAAATGCTGGAATGAGTTAAGATTTGGGGGACTGTAGGAGAGGCATCATTGTATTTTGCAATGTGAGAAAGACAGATTTGCAGGGGCAGGGACAGAAGAATATGATCTGGCTCTGTGTCCCACTGATGTGGAATTGTAATGGGAAATGTTAAAGGTGGGGGGCGGGTGGAAGGTGATTTAATCATGGTGGGGAGTGGAGGTTGGAAGGTGGGGGTGGTGGGGCGAATTGGGGAAAATTATGGTGGGGTTAGGGGTGAAAGGCTGGTGGGGGGCAGATCCTTCACGAATGGTTAAACACTATCTCCTTAATACTGTCCTTGTGATAGTTCTCTTCATGATTTTGTGGTGGTGAGATTGAATGAATACTGTTCTGCTGGGTTTTGGATGTGCATTGGGCCTGTGGTCCCATTTGTGTTATTTTTCTGGGAAATTTCTTCCCCTTGGATTAAGACAGCTTACCCAATACCTGTGTCATCATTGTACCTTTAAAGAAATGAACTCCATTTTAACTTCAGAGACTCATAGGCATAAGAGACTGTAGCCTCGTCTCGGATGAGACTTTGAACTTTTTATATTTGAGTTAATGCTGGAATGAGTTAAGGATTTTGGAAACTTTTGAAAAGGCATGATTGTATTTTAACCTGTGAGGACATGAGATTTGGAAGGGTCAAGTTTGGAATACTATGGTTTGGTTGTTTCCCTAGAAAAACTCATGTGGAAGTGTAATCCTGAATTTTGGAGGTGAAGCCTGGTGGGAGATGATTTAATCCTGGATGGGAGGAGGGTGGGGGTGTAAGGAAAAAGGGGCGGGGAGGGTGGGGAGGAGTAGGCTGGCCATAGGGTGGTGGGTAGTAGGAAGGGGGAGTAGCCTGCTGCAGAGGCAGAGGCTCAAGGAAAACCTCTACTAGGACAGCGCACCTGTGGCTTTGCAGGCTTTAGCCCCGTGGCTGCTCTCATGGGCTGGGCTGTTGTTTAGTGCCTGTACCTTTTCCATACTGAGAGTATGAGCTGTTGTTGGGTCTATGAATCTGGGGTCTGGAGGATGGTGGCCTCCTGCATAGGGGCTCCAAGCCCATATTTTCCTTCTGCACTGCCCTGGTAGAGGTTTTCCAAGAGGCTCTGCCTCTGCAGCAGGCTTCTGCCTGGCAACAGTGGGGGGTGGAAGTGTGTTGGGGGGTGGATCTTTCACCAATGGTTAAGCACCATCTTCTTGATGCTGACCTTGTGATACCGAGTTCTCATGAGATCTGGTTGTATAACAGGCTGTGACACCTCTTTCCTCTCTCTGTCTTGCTCCTACTCTGGCCATATGCAACATTTTATTGCTGCTTGTCCTTCTGGTATAATTGAGAGGCTTCCTGAGTCCTCCCAGAAGCAGAAGTTACTATGCTTTCTTTACAGCCTACTGCAGAACTATAAGCCAATTAAACCCCTTTTTGTTATGATCTTACAGAAAATTAGTACTGCGAATTGAAGCTATGAAATGTCTTCAATGACTTTTCCCCATCACATTGGCTATTAATACTGGTCTTCCTTTTAATGCAAATATCTGAGGCCTTCTTGAGGTTTACCCCTGAAAATGGACTTTTTTTCCTTCTACATTGCCAGGCTGTGACAAAGGTAGCTGAAAATATAAAAGCAGGTTCAGAAGTGGCTAACAGCCAGAGGTCGGAGAGTTTGGAGGCCTTGGAAGAAGTCAGGAAGATGAAGGGAAGTCTGGACCATTGTAGAGACTCATTAAATAGTTATAATTAAAAGGGTGACAGAAGGATGGACAGTGAAGGCCAGGCTTACATGGTCTTAGATGAAAATGAGGAATTTACTGAAAAGAGGAGCCAAGGTTACTTTGGTTTTGCCTTAGCAAAGAACGTCGCTGCATGATGCACCTAACCTGGAGACCTATGAAACTTTGAACTTGAGGGTGATGATTTAGGGTGTATCTAAATCATAGGGTGTATCTAAATCATAGGCATGAACTTTGGCAGCAAAGCTCAAGAGGTATCCTGTCTGTGTCCAAAAGCCTGTGGTCTTCGGTGTGACCAAATAAATGACCTCAAGTAGAAACATATTTAAACGAGAAGCAGAACTTAAAAGTTTGGAAAATTTGCAGCCTGGCCAAGTGGTCAAAAAGAAAACCTGATTTTCAGTGGGAAAATCTAAGAGAGCTTCAGAAATTTGTATAAAATGGAGTCCAGTGCTAATAGCCAAGACAATGGGAAAAAGGCCTTGAAGGCATTTCAGAGACCTTTGCAGCAGCCCTTGCTGTCACAAGCCCTAAGGCCTGAGAGAGAAGAATGTTCTCCTGGGCCAGCTGCAAGGCTCCACTGCTGTGCTCAGCCACAGCACACTGCTGCCTGCATCCCTGCAGCTCCAGCTCCAGCCATGGCTGAAAGATGCACAGGCACAGCTTGGGTCACTGCTTCAGGGGTACAAGATGCAAGCCTTGGTGGCTTCTACATAGTGTTAAGCCAGCAGGTGCACAGAGCAAAAGAGGAGAGCCTTGGGAGCCTTTGTCTAGACCCCAGAGCATGTACAGAAAAACCTGGGTTTCCAGGCAGAAGCTTTTCCAAGAGGCAGACCCTCATGGGAAAACTTTTCTAGGGCATTACAGAAGGAACATATACAGTTGGAACCCCCACACATGGAGGCACCATTCTGCAAACCCAGATTCATAGACCTACCAACAGCTTGCACCCTCAGTGTGGAAAGCTACAAGTGCTCAACACTAGCCCAGCCCATGAGGGCAGCTGTGGGGGAAAGACCCTGCAAAGCCACAGGTGCAGAGCTACCCAAGGCCTTGGGAGCCCAGCCATCACACCCCTGTGTTCTGGATGTGGGATTTGGATTGAAAAGTGATGATTTGGAGCTGTACAATGGAATGACTGGCCTGCTGGGTTTTTGACTTGCATCGGATCTGTAAGTCTCATCTGTATTTTGTGCTTCTTTCCGGCAAAGTTTTTTCTTTTGGCTGGGAATTCATACCCAATGCCTGTACAATCATTGTACCTTGAAAGTAGTTAACTTACTTTGTATTTCAGAGGCTCAGAGGCAGAAGGGACTGCAGCCTTGTGTCAGATAAGACTTTGGGCTTTGGATACTTCAGTAAAGGCTGGAATGGCTTAAGACTTTGGGGGACTGTAGAGAAGGCATCATTGTATTTTGCAGTGTGTCAAAGATATGAGATTTGGGGGAACTAGGGTCAGAATAATATGATTTGCTTCTGTGTCCCTACCGATACTCATGTGGAATTGTAATGGGGAATATGAAAGTTGGGACCTGGTGGAAGGTGATTTAATCATGGTGAAGCATGGGTGTTGGAGATACAGGTGTGGGGAGAATGGTGGAGATTATTTTGGGGGTGGGGTCGAAAGATGAGGATGGGGGCGGATCCTTTACAAATGGTTAAACACTATCTCCTTAATGCTGTCCGCATGATAGTGAGTTCTCTTGATGATTATGGAACTTTAAGATTCAGTGAATACTGTCCTCCTGGGTTTGGACTTGCATTTGTGTTATTTTTCTGGGAAATTTATTCCCTTTGGATTGAGAAAGCTTACCCAATGCCTGTACCATCATTGCACCTTGAAAGAAAAGAAATCCCTTTTGAATTCAGGGACTCATAGGCAGAAGAGAAGGTAGCCTTGTCTCAGATGAGACTTTGAAGTTTTTACATTTGGAATGAGTTAAGACTTTTGGAAAATTTTGAAAAGGCATGATTGTATTTTGCTCTGTGAGAAAAACATGAGATTCTGGGGTATCAGGGTCAGAATAATATGGTTTGGCTGTGTGTCCCTGTGAAACTCATGTGGAATTGTAATCCCAAATGCTGAAGGGGGGGCCTAGGGGAGGGGATTTAATCATGGATGGGAGGGGGTTGGGGGTGGAAGGAGAAAGGGTGGGTAGGGTGGGGAGGAATGGGTTGGCTGTAGGGTGGTGGGAGGGTGGTGGGTAGTAGGAAGGGGGAGTAACCTGCTGCAGAGGCAGTGGCTCATGGAAAACCTCTGCTAGGACAGTGCACCTGTGACTTTACAGGGTTTAGCCCCTGTGGCTGCTCTTATGGAGTGGGCTGGTGTTGACTACCCATAGCTTTTTCACACTGAGGCTGTGAGCTGTTGGTGGGTCTATGGATCTGGGGTCTGGAGGTTGGTGGCCATCTGCGTGGGGGCTCCAAGCCCATATTTTCCTTCCACATTTCCCTAGTAGAGGTTTTCCAAGAGGATCTGCCTCTGCATCAGGCTTCTGCCTGGAAACAGTGGGAGTTGGGGGTGGGGGGCAAATCCTTCACCAATGGTTAAGCACCATCTTTTTGATGCTGACCTTGTGAGTTCTCATGAGATCTGCTTGTATAATAGGGCATGGCACCTCTTTCCTCTCTCTGTCTTGCTCCTACTCCTGCCACGTGAATCATCTCATTGCCCCTTGACATTCTGGTATGATTGGGAGGCTTCCTGAGTCCTCCCAGATTCAGAAGCCAGTATGTTTCCTTACAGCCTGTAGAATCATGAGGTTCTTTACGATCACAGAGAAAATTAGTACTGGGAAGTGGATGTATGAAATGTCTTCAAGGCCTTTTCCCTATTGTCTTGGGAGTCGGTACTCAGCTTCTTTTCATTCAAGTATCTGAGGGCTTCTTGAATTTTCTCCCTGAAAATGGACTTGTCTTCCTTTACCACATTGCCAGGCTGTGACAAAGATAGCTGATAATGTAGAAGCAGGTTCAGAAGGGGGTGGCAGACAGAGATCAGGAGAGTTTGGAGGGCTTTGAAGTCAGGAAAATGAGGAAAAGTTTGGATCTTTGTAAAGAATTGTTAACTACTTGTGATCAGAAGGCTGACAGGAAAATGGCCAGTGAAAACCAGACTTGGAAGGTCTCAGATAAAAATGAGGAACTTACTGGGAACAGAAGCCAAGGTTACTTTTGTTTTGCTGTAGCAAAGAACATGGCTGCATGGTGACCCTGCCCTGGAGATCTGTGAAACTTTAAACTTGAGGGTGATGATGCAGTGCATATCTGGTGGAATGAACTTCTAGGAAGCAAAGCTCAAGAGGTGTCTTGTCTGCATCGAACAGCCTGTGCTCTGATGTGTGACTGAGAAAATGACCTCTGGATGGGACTTATATTAAATGAGTCCCAACTCTTATATTAAATGAGTCCCAACTCTTATATTAAATGAGAAACAGGACTCAAAAGTTTGGAAAATTTGCAGCCTGGCCAAGTGGTCAAAAAGAAAAGCTGATTTTCAGGGGGAAAATTCAGGAAGGCTTCAGAAACTTGCATGAAAAGGAGCCCAGTGCTAATAGCCAAGACAATAGGGAAAAGCCCTTGAAGGCATTTTGGAGACCTTTGCAGCAGCCCTTGCTGTCACAAGCCCTGGGCCCTAGGAGAGAGGAATGGTTTCCTGGGCCAGTCCTGTGACCCCCCTCTATGTGCAGCCTCAGGGCACTGCTGCCTGCGTCCCTGCAGCTCCAGCTCCAGCCATGGCTGAAAATGCACAGATGCAGCTTGGGTCACTGCTTCAGAGGGTGCAAGCTAGAAGCCTTGGTAACTTCCTCATAGTGTTAAGCCACTAGGTGGATGGATCATGAGACTAGAGGCTTGGGAGTCTTTTTGTAGACTTTGGAAGATGTATGGAAGTGCCTGGGTGACCAGACAAAAGCATCCCAAAATTCAGAGCCTCATAAGAAACTTCTACTAGGGCAGTGCAGAAGGAAAATATGGGGTTGGAGCCCCCACACTGGAGGCCACCGTCATGCAGACCCCAGATTCAAAGACCCACCAACAGCTTGTACCATCAGTCAGGAAAAGCTGTAGGCACTCAACACCCGCCTAGTCCATGGGGGCAGCTGTGGGGCATAAACCCTGCAAAGCCACAGGTGCAGGGCTGCCCAAGGCCTTCAGAGCCCAGCCCTCATGTCCCTGTGCCCTGGATGTGGGACAAGGTTTCAAAAAGGGTGATTTTGGAACTGTAGGATTGAATGACTGGCCTTCTGGGTTTGGAGTTTCATGGGGCCTGTAAGTCCTGTATGTGTTTTGTTCTTTCTGGCAAAATTCTTCCTTTCAGTTGAGAATGCTTACCCATTGCCTGCACAAGCATTGTAGCTTAGAAGCAGTTAACTTGCTTTATAGTTCAGAGGCTCATGTGCCTAAGGGACTGTAGCCTTGTGTCAGATGAGACTTTAAGCTTTGGACATTTGTATAAATGCTGGAATGATACAAGATTTGGGGGGACTGTAGGGAAGGCATCATTGTATTTTGCAATGTGAGAAGGACATGAGATTTGGGAGCCAGGGACAGAATAATAAAGGTGGGGCCTGGTGGAGGGTGATTTAATCATGGTGGAGAGTGCGGGTTGGAAGGTGGGGGGTAGGGAGAATGAGGGGATTATGGTGGGGGTGAGGGGTGAAAAGTGGTGGTGGGGGGTGGATCCTTCACAAATGATTAAACACCATCTCCTTATTGCTGTGCTTATGCTAGTGAGTTCTCTTCATGATTTTGGAGCTGTGAGATTGAATGGATACTGGCCTCCTGGGTTTTGGACTTGCACTGGGTGTGTGGTTCTATTTGTGGTTTTTTCCTGGGAAATTTCTTCCCTTTGAATTGAGAAAGCTTACCCAATGCCTGTACCATCATTGTACCCTGAAAGAAAAGAACATCCTTTTAAATTCAGGGACTCATATGTGCAAGGGACTGTAGACTTGTCTCAGATGAGATGTTGAACTTTTTACATTTGAGTTAATGCTGGAATGAGATAAGACTTTTGGAAACTTTTGAAAAGGCATGAATGTATTTTGCTCTGTGAGAAGGACATGAGATTCTGGGGTATCAGGGTCAGAATAATATGGTTTGGCTATGTTTCTTTTCCAAAACTCCTGTGAATTGTACTCCTTAATTTTGGAGGTGGGGCCTGGTGGGAGGTGATTTAATCATGGCAGGAGGGGGTTGGGGTTGGAAGGAAAAGGGGTTGGTAGGGTGGGAAGTAGGTTGGCAGTAGGGTGGTGGGAGGGTGGTGGGTAGTAGGAAGGGGGAGTAGTCTGCTTCAGAGGCAGAGGCTCATGGGAAACCTCTGCTAGGGCAGTGCACCTGTAGCTTTGCAGGCTTCAGCCCCCATGTCTGCTCTCATGGGCTAGGCTGGTGTGGAGTGCATGTAGCTTTTCCATACTGAGGATGTGAACTGTTGGTGGGCTTATGAATCTGGGGTCTGGAGGATGGTGACCTCCTGTGTGGGGGCTCCAAGCCCATATTTCCCTTCTGCACTGCCATGGTAGAAGTTTCCCAAGAGGCTCTGCCTCTGCAGGAGGCTTCTGCCTGCAAACAGTGGGCGGTGGTGTGGGTGGTGTTTCCTTCACCAGTGGTTAATCTTCTTGATGCTGATCTCCTGATAGTGAGTTCTCATGAGATCTGGTTGTATAACAGGATGAGGCACCTCCTTTCTCTCTCTGTCTTGCTCCTACTCCTGCCATATGAAATATCTCATTGTCGCTTGTCCTTCTGGTATGGTTATGAGGGCCCTGATCAGTGTGGGCCTCATCAGTGGACCTAGTCAGCTGGGACTTGGTCAGTGAGGCCTATTTATTGGGGGCGTGGTCAGCAGGGGTCTGCTTAGAGAGGGTCTCATTAGGGGGATCTAGTAGTGGGGTCTTGGTGAGTGGGGACCTAGTGGCAGCCACTTGTTTGGTGTCTGATCAGTGTAAAACTAGGCTGCAGGACTTTGTCAATGGAGACCTGGTCAGCTGGGGCTTAGTGGTGGCCTTGTCAGCATGGGCCGGGTCACTGGTGACCAGCCCAAGGGGTGCTATTCAGTGGAGGCCTGGTCACATGGGACCTAGTCAGCAGGGCCTGCTGGCCATGTCTTCATCAGTGAGGCCCTTGTCAGTGGGGCCCTGGTCAGCGCAGCCTGGTCAGTGGAACCTAATCAGTGGGGGCCTGTTCAGAGAGAGCGCATTCTGTGGTGGCTTTTGTAGCACTGGTCTGTGGGGTAACCTGGTCAGCAGGGGTCTGAGCAGTGGGTGCCTATTCAGTGGGGCCTACTCACTAGGATCACAGTCAGGGGCATCTGGTCACCTATGGCCTGGTTAATAGGGGCCTGGTCAGTGGCAGCCTGTTCCCTGGAGGCCTGGTCAGTGGGGCCTCATCTATGGTGCCAGGCAATGGGGTCATGATCAGTGGAACCTGGTCAGTGAGGCCCTGGTCAGTAAGAACCTGGTCAGGGAGGCCTAGTCAGTAAGGACCTGGTCAGTGAGGCCCTGGTCAGTAAGGTCCTGGTCAGTGGGGTCCTGGACACTGTGGGCCTAGCAGCAAGAGCCTCGTTAGTGGGGCCTGGTCATGGGGTTCTAATCAGTGAGGGTGTGGTCAGGGAGGACCTGATGTGTGGGATATGGCCAGCAGGGACCTGGACCTGGTCAGCAGGGGCTGCTGAGCACTGCTGGGGGATGTCAGGTGCAATGCACGTTATTGAGGGCCCTGTGGACAGTTGGGATGGCCCAGTAGTGCCCAAAGGCCCAGTGAAAACTGGACAAAGCAGGTGTTTGGATGGACCTGGGAGATCTTGCTCAGAGATTCCAACAGGACAAAGGGAAAGGAAGGGCCACAGTGGCCGGATAGATGGTCACAGTCTATGGGCTGCACAGGATGGAGGAAGCCAGGGAACAGGCAGGGTGGGCAGCAGGGTGCAGGGAGAGGCAGGTGCATGCTGGGAGGTCAGACCCTGTGAGGGCTGTGGGGGCATCAGGTGGGGTGGGCTCCAGGTGCACCCTCAGTGCACTGGGCAGGTCTCGGCCCAGGCTCCCTGGACCCCAGCCGGGTGATGTGGTCAGTCCCTGGGGGGCTGCTGTCAGGCACCGGGCACCCACCATGGGCAGCACTGTCTCATCTCAGGACTGGACTTTCTCAGATCCTGCAGAGGGCACAGCCTCCGGCCCAGGAGGGGCAGCCCCATGGTGCAGCTGGAGCTCTCCATTGGCCTGGAGTGTCCCCTGCCAGCCCTGCACTCCCTCTTCTCCTGGGTCCCGCTTTTCCAGTGTCAGGAAGCAGAGGGGCTCCATCCTCCCTTCGCTATGTGTCTCCTGGGCTGAAACTTGCAGCGGATTGGGACAGGGATGGTGCTTCCCTCAGGCCCATTTAGGGAGGGGACTGGCTCCCAGCCTGGCACAGGTCCTCAGCTCTGCCTTGGTTGCCTTAGAGTGAGCAGGATCAGTCAGTGCCCTGAAGGTAGAGCTAAGAGACTGTCCCTGCTGTGTGGGAGGCTGGTCTAGGGATGGAGGACTTGGCAGGTCCTCCCAGTCTGTCAGGCCTGGACAGTATTGTCCTGTCTCAGGATGCAGAAAGTCCAGTCCTGAGATAGGACGGTGCTGCCCAGGGTGGGTGGCCAGGGCCTGACAGCAGTCCCCCAGGGAGTGACCACATCACCCAGCCGGGGTCCAGGGAGCCTGGCCTGAGACCCACCCAGTGCATTGAGGGTGCACCTGGAGCCCACCCCACCTGATGCCCCCACAGCCCTTGCAGGGTCTGACCTCCCAGCATGCACCTGCCTCTCCCTGCACCCCAGATGTCCACCCTGCCTTTTCCCTGACTTCCTCCATCCTGTCCAGCAGGATGGGCTGGACAGTGGGACAGCCTGTGTGCACATTTTGTGGCAAGTAGGAGTGACACACCATCCCTGGGAGGCACCATGGTTCCTGCCAAATCCAACCCCAGAACTCTGTCCCTGAGGTGGCTTTACCAAAACCCAAAACCCAGAATTGTGCTTGTGGCTCAGGGGTCAGCACCTGCTAGTACCAGGACACTACTGGGAGGCTGGGACCTGACCGAAGCCCATGGTATCTGTGGCCTGAGGACAGGGTGTGTTGGGGCCATAAGTCCCGGCCACCAATGGCCATTGGGTCCTAGGGCCTCAGCCCCAGTGTTTGCCCTTCCCTGGCTCCTTCTGGTTCAGTCCCATTAGGGCCCTGGAGCCCAAGACCCAGCACCCAGGGTCCCCTCCAGGAATACTGGCGGCTTGGCTTCCTTTATCATGTTTCATCTGAGAGCAAAAATGTCAGAACGGATGCACAGAAAAATGGCCCAAATTGTTTAATAACTAGAAGAAATATAGGAGCAGCAAGAGGGTAATGTGGAGAGGGGAGGGCCTCCATGACCGGTGTCTGCAGAGCCAGGGGTACAGGCACCCAGTGTTGTGGCCTGGCACCACCGGCCTCTCAGAGCATGGGTGGCACACTGTCCTTACCCGGAGGACAGCAGGCCTGATCACCAGCTTTTCTACCTGTCCCTGTAAGCATCACATTGCTAGAAGAAAATCTCATGCCAGAGCTTGGAACATCCCTAGCTTGGGGGTTAGGGGTTGTCTTTTGGTGACCTAAATGAAAAAATAGGTCCAGATCAGAGTTCCTGACGCAGAGCACTCACCCACTCTTTGAATCGTGGGAGGGGAGGCCTGGTTTTAGATAAACTTAACCTCTTTGAGGAACCACAGAGCCCAAGACTGGAAACCTTCAGAATCTTCTGGCCCCCAACCCTCCCTGGGGACCCCTGTGGCCTGTCTCACCAGAGCACTCTTCTGTCTGTAGATGTCTCAGCTGCTCTACAAGGGAGTCCCATTTCAGGTGTTGGGCTGGGCATGGTCACTCCTGCTGGATGTCTACAAGGTGGAAACTAAGGACCTAGGAAAATGCCAGATACAGCCTTTCCACCCTCATCCAGAGCAGGACAAACAGGCCAGGTGGTGTCAGGAGCCCAGGTCTCCAGCTGGAGGGAACGTCAACCCTGCAGTGGGAGCAGGGGCCCATCGCACATCCTAGGCACAGATGCTAATGTAGGCACTGCAGGTAAGCTGGGCTTGGTACCCTTCCCTGGCTTCAGGAAGAAGCCAACAAGGAGCGTTTTGCAGAATGAAACCTTTCTTTCCAGAAGCACTGCTGACTGTAAATGGTTGCCATTTGTGGCAGTGAGCATTTTGTCCATTCTGAGGTTGGATTGGTTTCTTCTTTTGGCCTTTCCCTGCCCTACAGACCATAAAAGAGAACAGCAAGAGGCCCCCAGCAAACATCCACAGATGGCCCTGGACATCAGCCACATTCTGAGGAACATGTCATGTTCTGGGAGGGCTAAGGCATCGAGTAAGGCCTACGGGGCTGGAGGATCCCAGGCAAGGTGGGGCAATCCAGAGCCACGGGGGCTTCCCATGGGAATTGGGAGGTCCCAAGGCAGAGTCAGAGGTTCCACAGGAGGAGTCACAGAGCCACCAAGGGCTCTCCTGGCCCAGGGAGCAGTCAACACCATGGACTGAACACCCACTGGGCTAAGCCCTGGGCCAGGCTGCCCATGTGGGGCCAGGAGGCAGCTCAGAGTGGGAGGCAGAGAGAGAAGTGTGCTCAGAGGGCACCTGTATCTGGATGTCATGTGGTCCTGAGACTCTGGCTGGGAAGTGCTAGCAGGGTATCATATGTGTTATGCAGCTACTTCCTCTCCCCAGCCTTACCCTGTAGGAATTCTAGTGACTATGTTGCCACCATCTTGGAGCTCCATGCCCTCATAGTGTAATGGCACCAGCAGATCTGCCTGTGCACAGACTTCCTGTACTACCTCACTCCTGAGGGGAGACGCTTCTGCAGGGCCTGCGACCTGGTGCTCAACTTTAGACACCATCATCCTGGAGTGGCACTGCACCCTCACTAGCCAGGGTGTTGACGTCCTCAAGGCCAAGGCCACATTCAAGACTTTGGACTTCATTGACGCACTTGTGCCAAGCAAGGTGGGCATCTCTGGGATCTTAATTCAGGAGGTAGAATGCAGCTTGAGATCAAGTGTCTGATCAAAGAACTTGAACTTGATCTGGAGGGCTCTGGGGAGCCATGGGAGGTTCTGGATAAAGGAGGGACAGTCAGCCACGTTTTAGAGATGACTGCGGAAGGCTTCCTGGAAGGAGTGAACAACAGCCAGGAGAAAAGGGAGGGAGCTTGTGGGGCAGGTCTGGAGATGGCAAGGGAGGGATCCTGCTTGGATGAAAAGTCTTCAGGGACCATCTCAGGTTACACTCAGGTGCCCTCTGAGTTAGTGTGTTCTAAGTAAGGGGTTCTAAGCCTCCTATTGTGGCTCATCCCTGACAGTGTCAGCACCAGCTCCCCTAACCCCACAGCTCAGGGTCCACTTTGCTTCTGCATCCTGCATGTTCCTTTTCCTGATGAAAAGCAGATTCCCCAATGAGCAGCAGAATCCTCTTTCTCCCTGTAGGCACCTCTGCTCCTTATGAGTGGTGTTTTGTGGGATTCCTCCCTTGGTTTTGGATGAGAACACCCTTTCCCATTCCACAGGGATTGTTTCTGTGGACCTTATCCCAGGTTTTCCCCTGGTTGGGCACCGGGCAGGTGGGGGTGGTGGGACCAACTCTTTAGAACAAGCAATGCCAAACAGATCCCACTCAGGGGAAGTCCATGCTAAGTGTCATGGGTCCTATGGAATTTTCTGAAGCTTTCCTTTTCTCCCCCACCTTCAACCAGCTTTTCTGATCTTCTGGGATCTCTACTAGGATGCTGGCAGCCCAGCCAGCTGGTCTGGCCCTGGACGTGCCTTCAGGGGCTGGGTATGCTTCATGACCTGTGTTGTGGTGAGTGGTAAGCAGCACCTGCTTCTAGCTTCACTGTTGGGCCAGATTTCATCCCCACTGTGGCTCTTCATTGTGGCTGCTTTCTGCTCCCTCCATGGACCCTGCGTAGAATTGCCCCATGTTTCTGTTTGGGCACCACTGAGGAAGGAAGCATGAAGGACGCACAGGTCAGGCCATTCTGTTGCCCACCTCGTGCTGGGTCTTTACTCCTGGGATGGCTTCAGGGGCAGTTCCTTTTCCATGCCTCCCCCCACCCCATATCTCTCAGGTTGCTGCTCAAAGGTCACGTCTTGGAGGGGTCTCTCCCTGTCACTGTGTTTGGAACAGCTCCCTCAGTTTCTTTCTAGCTCATCTCACTCTGGTAATGTCTTTCATTACCACCACCATCTGACCTGGTCTTACGACCTGTTAGCTTCCTTCATCAGACATGAGTACCAGGATGGCAGGGGCCTCATCTGTCTTGTTCCTCCTGTGGCCTGGGTCCTAGCACCATGTCTGGTACAGTGTAGGTGCTCAAGGGAAGTTTACTGTTGAAGAACTGTCTACCTGGGAGAGGTTACTGTTAGTCTAAGCTGCACTATTTGGTAAACCCCTTGCTGTTTTGCAGATCCTGGTTGGAGTAAAACATTCCATGGGAACTCGGGCTGTGAGAAACGTCCTAACCACCTGACTGCAGAAACATCCTTATCACATCCTGCTGGGCAAAGGCCCAACAGCCTGACTTCAGGAACATCCTTATCATCTTCTACTGAGCAGCAAGCTATACTGTCCAGAGCCCTCCCTCCCAGCCCCATGATTACCCCAGCCTGTGAGCGGCAGTGGGCACTGACACTAAGCTGGTTTCCCCCTCCGCAGGGTTTTGCTAGTAATAAACCTGTGTTGCTGTTGAAGCGGCCAGTCTCTCTCTCTCTGTGTGTGTGTGTGTGTGTGTGTGTGTGTGTGTGTGTGTGTGTGTGTGTGTGTGTGTGTGTGTGTGTGTCTTTAACTCTTGCCTTGCCTTCAAATCCTTACAATAACTCCACTTCTCCATTTTACCATGGAGGATACGGGACTCAAGGAGAGCAAGTAACTTACCCAGAATTACACAGCCAGTGAGTCACAGAGTCTGAACTTGGACTCAGTTCAGCTGAATCCAGAACTCCCATCTTCCTGAGAGTGCAGGAAACGAAAGGTGGATATGCAGCTGGTGAGCAGCCCACATGCTTTTTCTAGGAGACCCCAAGGTGGGCTCCTGGGAATTATGTTTTCATGGTCACAAAAGAAGGACTGCTCACCTGTGCTGTGCATCAGCTAAGTAAGTGTCCCCACTGTCCCAAATCTGCATTTATTTTTATTATTTTATTTATTTATTTTAGTTTGAGATAATGTCTCACTCTGTTCCCCAGGCTGGAGTGCAGTGGTGTGATCTCAGCTCACTGCAACCTCCACCTCCTGGGTTCAAGCTATTCTGCCTCAGCCCCTGAGTAGCTGGGACTACAGACGTATGTCCAGCTAATTTTTGTACTTTTAGTAGAGAGGGACTTTTACTATGTTGGCCAGGCTAGTCTTGAACTCCTGACCTCAAATGATCCACCCACCTCAGCCTCCCAAAGTGCTGGGATTACAGGCATGAGCCACTGTGCCAAGCCTCAAATCCTCACTTCTTTTCAAAGTTTTTTTTTTTTTTTTTTTTTTGAGATGAAGTCTCACTTTTGTCACCCAGGCTGGAGTGCAATGGTGTGATCTTGGCTCACTGCAACCTCCACCTTCTGGGTTCAAGCAATAGTAGGAAATCCTATTTGTGACAATGTGGATGAACGTGGAAGACATGCTAAGTGAAATAAATAAGCCACACAGAAAGATAAATATTAAATGATCTCACTTATACATGGAATCCGAAAAAGTCGAACTCATGGAAACCAAAAGCAGAAGAGTGGTTACCAGCAGTCAGAGGGTGAGGAAAATGGACAGATGTTGGTTCAAGGGTACAAATTTTTAAATATAAAATGAGTAACTTTCTGGAAACCTAATGTAGAACATAGAGACTCTAGTTAATGTATACTTGAAATATGCTAAGAGAGTAGATGTTAAATATTCTCACCACAAAAACTCAGGAGGCTGAGGCAGGAGAATCGCATGAACCTGGGAAGCAGAGGTTGCAGTCAGCCAAGATTGTACCACTGCACTCCCAGCCTGCGTGACAGAGTGAGACTCCGTCTCAAAAAAAAAAAAAAATGCTATGTATGTTGATGGGAATGTTAATTAGCTTGGTTTGTGGTAATCATTTCACAACTTATACACACATCAAAATATATTGTACACCTTAAAGACATAATTTTTATCAATTATATCTCAATGAAGCTAACCAAAAAAAAAAAAAAAAAAAACCAAAAAACTGCATCCCAGCCTTGGGCAGTGGTAGACAGTGGATTCAATGGTTAATAGGATGATATGGCTGGGAATGACTCTCAGAAACATGAGGACTTGGTTGGATGGCTAACCATCCCCAGTTAACCTCGTAAAGAGGAAGGCAAGAGACCTGGAGCCAGAGTCCAGAGTTAAAATCCCAATCCAAAGCAAAGTCTCATGGCAAAACATTGGTTGATATCATCTTTCTTTCTTTCTTTCTTTCTTTCTTTCTTTCTTTTCTTTTTGAGACAGAGTCTCACTCTGTCACCCAGGCTGGAGTACAATGGCACCATCTCAGCTCACTGCAAGCTCTGCCTCCTGGGTTCACGCCATTCTCCTCCTGCCTCAGCCTCCGGAGTAGCTGGGACTACAGGCACCCACTACCATGCCCGGCTAATTTTTTGTATTTTTAGTAGAGACGGGGTTTCACCATATTAGCCAGGGTGGTCTTGATCTCCTGACCTCATGATCCGCCCGCCTCGGCCTCCCTAAGTGCTGGGATTACAGGCATCAGCCACTGCACCCGGCCGATATCATCTTTCTAGAACCAACGACAAGAGCAGCATTTATTTCCTGTACCATGAATTTGTGGGATGATTCAGACCAAATTCCTCAGTCCTCTTCAGGACATTTTGGCTAACTGAGGTCTTGTCATGTTGGAGAAAGGGAGCAAGATGGGGATTCTGCACAACTCAAGCCCCAACATGTGGGGACAGACTCAAGTAGATCACCACTGAGGCTTTTTGTGGTAATGTGGATACTGGGAAGCCTGAGGAAGGCTGTGGCCACAAACAGGCTCATTGAATTTACCCCTTGAAATCTGCACAGAACTTGGACAGCTCACTCCCCGATGAGCCATCACATTTATACCTGCAGCTATGACCTTTCTCTTGAGCCTCAGACCCTTATATCCTCCTGAGCACTGGTTATTTCTACTTTGATATTTAAAAGGCCCCTGAAAACTAACTCCTCTCAAACTAACTGTTCATGTGGACAATTGACATGTCAGAACCAAACCTTAGACTTCTCCAAACTTACTGTCCCTCAGTACCCTTTTGCTGTGAAAGCAACATCATCCTGACAGGTGTTCAGAATACAGCTTTGTGGTATTTCTTGACTTATTCCCCTGTTGCCTCTTCTCCATCCCATCAGCAAAGCCTCTATCCCTACCTTCAGGATATGCCTGTGTCTTACCACTTCTTTGCCTTCATCTGTTCTTGACACCATCACTTCTTGACAGAATGACCGTGGCTGCCTACTAACAATATTCCTTCTCCTGTCCTTGCACCGAGTCTGTGCTCCAGTCAGCACCAGAATAACCTCCCAGGTCACTCCTCAGCTCAAAACTCCAATATATTTCCACTCATCAGAGTAGAAACCAAAACATGCCCATCACCCATGAAGTCCAGGCTGAGCTGGCCACTGGTTATCTCTCTGATCTAACTCCAGAGCTGGGCCTTCACTCACTGTGCTGCAGTCTAAAAGGTCACCTTGCTGCTCCTTGAATGCATGAAGATGCACCTGCCCCAGGGCTTGGCATTTGCTCTTCCCTCTGCTTTGAATTGCTACCCGATACCCAAATGATGGTCTGTCTTCTGTTCCAATCTCTGCTGAAATGTCACCTTGTCAATGATGTCTCCCCAGATCACTTGTAGTGATCATCCATTAGGAACAGTGTTGACACCCACCCCCAAACCACCACCCCCTACCAACTTCCTGCCCCATTTTTCTTGCAGCTCTCATTATCATTTGGCATGCCAAATACCATCCTTATTTGTGTATTTCTCTCCTTCATCACTAGATTGTAAGTTTCATGAGGGCAGGATTTGTTTCCACTTTGTCCTGCTTTATCTCCAATGACTTTTACAGAGTAAGCACACAGTAAATGCCTGTTAAAAGAACGATTGAATTGCATGAGGACAAAGAAACTTTTATTTTACTGTCATAATGCCATGACTTCCTGCAAATCTCCATGTGGATCTCTATGTCAGCTTTTTACTGCCTCTACTTAATTTTCTCCAAGACCTTCCTTGGAAATATCTGTAGGCTTAGAAAGTTTTAATAGTAAATAGTGGAGTAAATAAATAAATAAATAAAATAAAATACGTTACGAAATATACCTAGCAGCCATGAAACCTCAACTTATAAAATGCAGAGAAGACCAGATACATAACACTCTCACCTGTTGGAGGTGGCTGAGGAGTTGGTCTTTGTGTGGCCTAAATCAGAACTCAGATGGCAAAAGTGACTAGCTCAAATCTCAGAGTAGTGGAATCTGCAAGAAGCAGTGAGTATGGCTTGTGAAAAATGTACCACACTACAGAACCAGGGATGCCAGCAGAAAGAGGTTTTTGATTAAAGAATGCAATAGAATGCTGAGGCCTCTAGAAGAGGCAGGAGTGAATCTCCTAGGGAAATTAAGACATTAATAACAGCTGTCTATGTGGGGTATTTGGAAAAATAGCACACACATAGGCCCATGGAAGGTGTATGTCCAAAAGACCTTAAGTCTTTACACTAGAGTGATTAACAAAGGTCTTCCTCTGTGCAGAGCCATTCTTCAAAGATTGGGAGAGGTGGCCATTTAATCCAAATTGCAGTTTTCAACAAAAACTCACAAGGCATGTAAGGAAATAGGAAAACATGCATAGCCCATTCAAAGCAAGAAAATGAATATCCAGACTCATCTTTGAAAAAACACAGGTCTCAGACTTACTAGATCAAGATTTCAAAACAGCTGTCTTAAATATGCTTAAAGGGCTAAAGGAAAACACAGACAAGGAAGTAAAGGAAATCAGGAAAACAATATATAAACAAATAAGAATATCAACAAAGAGATTGGAATTGTAAAGAGAACCAAATAGAAACTCTGGAGCTGAAAAATAGAGTAACCTAATAGAAAAATGTACTGGAAGGATACAAAAGCAGACTTAAAAAGGCAGAAGAAGGAATTAGCAAACTTGAAGATAAGTCCATTGAAACTATCAAGTTAAGGCGCAAAAGAAAAGAGTGGGGAAAAGTAAACAGAGCCTAAGAGACTATGGGACACCATATACCAAACACATATACATTATAGAAGTCCCCAGACAAAAGAAAGAGAAAAGGGCAGAAAAATTATTTGAAGACGTAGTGGCCAAAAACTTCTCAAATTGGAGGAAAGATGTAAATATACAAATCCAAAAAGTTCTGTGAATCCATGTTGGTTAAACCCAAAGTTACCCATAGTACATTCATGCATAATTATGTAGGATTTGAAGATTAAACATTTTAAATACCTTTTATAATAGCATCCAAAATCATAGGGATACATTTAACAAAAGTGTGTAAGAAAACTAATGAAAACTAAAACTTTGCTGAGAAAAATAAAACTACTGTTAACGGATGACTTCTTTCCAAATATATCTATAGATGCAATGGAATACCATTCCAAATTCTAGTTGGTTGTTAAAAATAGAAACTAACAAGCTGATTTAAAAATATATATGGAAATTCAATCCAGAATATATAAGATGTATATGGAAAAGCAACCTAGAATAGCCCAAAGAATTTTGAAAATGAAGAAATTTAGAGGACTTAAACTACCTGACTTCAAGATTTAGAATAAACTCACAGTCTTCAAGATCATAATGTAGTGGTGAAGACAACACAATAAATCAATAAAAAAGATTCCAGGAATAAACGCATGTATATATGGTCAAATGATTTTTTCAACAAAAACCCAAAAGCAATTCAATACGAAAAGAAAACAATTTTTTTCAAAAAATGGGAAACAAACCTCAACCCTTACTTCACACCCTATATAAAAATTATTCCAAAAGGGATCACAGGCCTACTCATAAATAAAGTAAAACTAGAAAGCTTTTAGAAGAAAAACTAGGAGAATATGACTTTGGGGGTAGACATAAATTTGTTAAGGAATTGACAGAAAGCACTGGCCACATTGTTTTGAAAAATTTGAGTTCATTAAAATTTAAATCTTCTGACCATCAAAAGACTTTCTTAAGAAACAGGCAAATCTCAGACTGACAGAAAATATTCATATGTATCTGTCAAGGGACTTATGTTAAGAATATATTTTCTAAAAGTTGCTACAATTCGATAATAAAAAGACTAACATCCAAATTTTAAAATGTACAAAAGCTTTGAACTGACAATTTACAAAATAAGATATGTGGCAGATCAGCACATTAAAAGATGCCCAGCATCATTAATCATCAAGGAAGTGCAGATCAAAATTGCCCCCTGACACGAATACAGACCTACCAGAATTGCTAAAATGAAAAAGGCTAATCACTGCTAATGCAACAGCACCTCTCATACGTTACTGTATGGTGTAAAATGATACAACCATTTTGGAAAACTGTTTGCAAGTTTCTTAAAACATTTATACATACCTCTTCCTTTTCACCACAGCATCTACAGAAATGCAAACACATGTCCACAAAAAGCCTTGCACAAAAGTGTTTACAGCAGCCCCAAACTAGAAGCAACCCAAATGTCCATCTACTGGGAAGTGAATAACCAAACTGTAGTACGTGCATGCAACTGTCTTCTGCTTCCGGGCTAAGTTCTTTGCTTTTAAGGGCTTCTGGGATTAGATTGGACCCACCCAGATAATTCCAGATAATCTTACTTTCAGTCCCACAAACACCACCATCCCCTGTACCACCCCAGCCCTCCTGCTCTTCAGAGCTCAGTGCACAGGGTTCATTTCCTCTCGGATGACCTTCTCTGCTAAGTCAGTTTATACAGAGTTCCCTTCTTGTGCAGAGCTAGGCCAGCTTCCCACATGTTTCAGGGCAGACTCACTTTGAGCAGGCTGTGTGTGTGTGTGTGTGTGTGTGTGTGTGTGTGTGTGTGTGTGTGTGTGTGTTCCTGGCTTTCTGCTATAAATTGAAGATCGTGGAGGGCAGGGACTATGTCTTTTTCTTCTTTTTGCCCTCCACTTAGTCCCTGACACAATCCAGCTTAGTGGAGAAGCATGCGGTCTGTAGAATCAGATGGAACCATGTGAGGTTTGGGACCACAAGTGGATACACAAAACAGGAATCCTCTCTAATAAGGATACGCTTGAGCCAAGCGCTGGGTAAGTGAGGAAGATTCCCCACAGGGGAATCTGGGAAAGGCTCTGCAAGTGCACAGGCCCTGGGGCCTGCATGTGCTGAGTGTGAGAAACAGCAAGAGGCCAGGATGGCTAATGAGAGTGAGGGAGGGGCCCGCGTTAGGAGGCAGTGGGGACAGATGGTGTTGACCCTTTAGCTCATGTAAGGGCTTGGGTCCATGTTATGAGTGAACTGGGATGCCATTGGCAGATATGAGTGGAGGAGTCACATGATCTGACTTTTGTTTAACAGGAACATCTCCTGAAGCGCTGAGAATAGATTGAACAGCCAAAGCATGGAGGTCAGGGCAGAGGTGACTGTATGTGCAGCAGCCTCCCCTCATCACTGGAGTCTTCAGTATTGTTTGCGCAGGAAATGTAGGATCACTGCTTGATTCTTTTCCTTCATTTACCAATTGTCATAGCAATCAGTTGGTTCCCTAGCATCCTCCAAAGGAAACAAATGGGGCTTTTTTTTTTAGACAGACAGGGTCTGGCTCTGTCGCCCAGGCTGGAGTGCAGTGGCGCAATTACCGCTTACTGCAGCCTCGAAGTTTTGGGCTCAAATTATCCTCCCACCTCAGCCAAGTAGCTGGTATTACAGGCATGTGCCACCATGCCCAGCTGACTTTTTTATTTTTTCTAGAGTCAAAGTCTCACCATGTTGCCCAGTCTGGTCTCAAACTCCTGGCCTCAAGCAATCCTCCAGCCTTGGCCTCCCAAAGTGCTGGGATTACAGGTGCAAGCCACCACATCCTGCTTAATGAGCATTCTTAATATTATTATAAAGTCTTGAGTTTTTCAAATATTTGATATGTTTCAAAACATTCCAGTTATTATTTTTATAGCTCAAATTATCCCATATTTGGCCAATGAGAGCCTCTTCATGTTGGCGTCTGGACCCTTTACACGTGTGCCCAGTAGTCCCTGATGGCTCCTTGGCATCTGTTATAACAAGATGCTCCAGGCTCATCTGGTACATTTCCTGGTACATTTCCTGCACCAGGTAGGGAACAAGCCATTTCTCTAAGGATCCCTAGTTCCTTTTAGATGGAAGTGACATTTAGAGTCCACAATGTAGACAACAGGAGTGCTTGTTGCTTCTAGATTTTTGTTTCCTGGAATATTCAGTGGATAGAGGTAGAACATATGTATTGTTAAATTTTAATTTTGAGATACTTGTAGATTCACAAATAATTTTAAGATATTATTTACACAGATCTGCATTCCATGTACTCAGTTTCTCCCAACAATAATATCTTGCAAAGCTATATTGCAATATCACAACCAGGATATTAGCATTGATGCAGTCAAGACGCATTGCCTTCACTGTAAAAGCCCCCTCAAGTTTTCCTTTTCTAGCTACACCCACCTCCCTCCTGCCCCCAGTCCCTCCTTCATCTCTGACAACCACTGAATCTATTCTCCATTTCTATAGTTTTGTCATGTCAAGAATGTTATATCAACAGAATTATGCATTCTGTAGCCTTTCAGCATTGGCTTTTTTCACTCTGTAATTCTCTGAAGATTCATCCAGGAAGCTGTGCATATCAATAGTGTATTCCTTTTTATTGCTGAATAGTATTCTGTGCTATGGACGTACCACAGACTGTTTAATCATTCATGAACTGAAGGACATGTAGGTTGTTTCCAGTTGGGGCCACTATGAATAAACTTGCTCTAAACATTTATGTGCAGGTTTTTGTGTGAACCCAAGTCTTCATTTCTCTGGGACAAATGCCCAAGGATGCAGTTGCTGAGTTGTATGGCACTGCCAGTCTCATTTTTTTTAATTGCCAAACTTTTTTCCAGAGTGGCTGTACCATTTTACTTTCCCATTAACAGTAAATAAGGGGAAGAATTTCCCTTCATCCTCACTAGAATTTGGAGTTGTCACTATTTTTTATTTAACCATTGTCATAGGTGTATAGTAATAGCTCATCATAATTTTAATTTTTATTTTCATAATAGCAAATGATGTTAAATGTCCTTCCTTGTGCTTATTTGACATCTGTCTGTGCTTTTTGGTGAAATGCATGTTCATATCATTTGCCCATTTTCTGTTTGTTTATTTTACTACTGAGTTTTAAGAGTTCTTTATGTAATTTAGATACTAATCCTTTGTCTATAGTATGCTTTCAAAACATTTTGTCCTAGTTGGTAGTTTGTTTTTTCATACTCTTAGCAAGGTCACTCACAGAACAAAATTTTTTTCTTTAATTTTGATAGCATCTGGTTTATCAATTTTTACTTTTATTGATGATGCTTTTGTTGTAAAGTTTAAAATATTCTTTGCCTGGCCCTAGGTCCTGAAGGGTTTTAATGTATTTTTCTAAAAGATTTGTAGTTTTACATGTAAGTCCATGGTCTATTTTGAATTAATTCATGTATGGAGTATTAGGTTCATGTCACCATTCAACTTTGCTTATGGATATGCAAATGCTCCAGCAATATTTGTTGAAAAAACTTCCTTTCCCCACACTGAATTACTTTTATGCTTTTGTCAATAACCTGTCAGTTATATTTATGTGGGTATGAGTTCTCTGTTCTGTTTAATTTGTCTGTGTATCTTTCACTCTACCAATACCACATGCTGTTGATTACAATAGCTACACAATAAGTCTTGTAATGGGGTAGATTGATTCTTCCAACTTGGTAATTCTTTTTCAAAAATGTTTTAGCTATTTTAGTTCCTTTGCATCTCCATGACAATTTTAAAATAATCTTGTATTCATCTACAAAAAAAATTGCTGAAATTTTTATAGGAATTTTATATATGAGTTTGGGAAGAATTAACATCTTTACTATTTTGAGTCTCCAAATTGAAGAACATGATTTGTCTCGATATTTGTTTAGATCTTTGATTTCTTTCATCAGAATTTCTAATGTTTAGCATTCAAGTCTTATGAATGTTTTGTTAGAATTTGAAATGAGTACTTCCTTTTTTGAGCAATTATAAATGGTACTTATTGTATTTTTAATTTTTATATCCAAGTGTTCATCACTCAAAGTACACTTGATTTTTTTGTATGTTTATGTTGTATCCTGCAACCTTGCTGAATTCACTTACTAGTTCTAGGAGTTGTTGATTTTGGTGGTTTAAAATAGATTTCTTTGGATTTTCCACATAGCCATCATGCTATCGGCAAAAGTGAGCAGTTTTATTTCTTCCTTTCCAATCAATATGCCTTTTTTTAAATGCTTTACTAAACTGGCTAAAACTTCCAGTGCTATATTGAATTAGAGTAGTAAGAGCAGATATCTTTGCTTTATTCCCTTTCTTAGGAGAAAAACATTCTTTCTTTGACCATTAAGTATAATGTTAAGTGTTGGAGTTTTTGTAAAAGCTCTTTATCAAATTAAGGAAGTTTCTCTCTATTCTTATTTTTCTCAGAGGTTTTTTTTTTTTTTTTTTTTTGTCAGACAGAGTCTCACTCTGTCACCCAGGCTGGAGTGCAGTGGCTCAATCTCAGCTCAATGCAACCTCCACCTCCCAAGTGCAAGTGATTCTCATGCCTCAGCCTCCCAAGTAGCTGGCATGCATCACCACACCTGGCTAATTTTTTCGTATTTTTAGTAGAGACAGGGTATCGCCATGTTGGCCAGGCAGGTCTCAAACTCCTGGCCTCATGTGATCCACCCACTTCACCTCCCAAAGTGCTCGGATTACAGGTGTGAGCCACCCCACCTGGCATTTCTCAGAGCTTTTATCATGCATCTTGTCAAATGATTTTTCTGCATCAATTGATACGATTATGTGATTCTCTTCTTCATCTTGTTAATATGGTAGGTTACATTGATTTTCACATATGGAACAAGCCTTGCTTTCCAGGAATAAACCCTACTTGCTCATAGTATATAATTCTTTTTACATATTGCTTAATTATGTGTCTATATTTATGAGGGATATTGGTCTGTAGTTCCTGTTTTGTTTTGTTTTGTTTTTCAAGTGTCTTTGTTTTTGGTATCAAGGTAATACTAGCTTTTAAAAATGAGTTGAGAGAAGGAGAAGGTGGGATTTGGGGGGAAAAAGTTGCAGACTTTTTGACTCAGGTCATTGTGGGCTTAGTCTCTATTGAGTGGCCGGGTTAATACAGGAAGCCACTCTCCATTCTTAGGCGCATTCTTGTCTATAAAAGGAGAAAGTTCAATGCCTCTAGAAAACCTCAGGTTTATTTTACTGCTTAAAGTCTGTGGCTCTAAATTCAGATCCAGAACTCATGTGGCCTGGCCAGGGAGGGTCAAGGAGTGCTTTCCTTATACCTCATGTCTCTAGGCTCTGTAGACCTAGAGGTGTGGGATGTAAGAGCCCTTACCCATAGAATTTACATATAAATGGTGGAATAAGACAGTAAGTAAATAAATGTGATTATTCTGATAGTGGTAAAAATAAATAAATAAATAAATAAATAAATAAATAAAATCACTTGAGAAGTATCCCCTTGTATTTCTTTTTTCTGGAAGAGGATATATAGAATTGGTATTTATTATTCTTTAAGCTTTGGGCAGAATTTTCCAGTGAAACCATCTGAGCCTGGAGATCTTATGTGGGGCTCTTTGCATTATTTGTTTTATATTGATAAGTTGTGGTAGTTTATGCTTTTCAAGAAAGTGGTCTATTTCATTTAAGTTGACAAATGTATGTGTTTAGAGTTGTTTGTAGTATTCATTTATTATACTTTCAACATCTACAAGGTCTTTAGTGATACCTTCTGTTTCATGCCTAATATTTATAATCTATAATTCTCTCCTTTTTCCTTTGTCACTCTTGCTAGATGTTTGTGAATTTTATAGATCTTTTTAAAGAACCAGCTCTTTGTTTCATTGGTTTTCTTTATTGTTTTTCTGTTTTAAATTTTATTGATTTCTGCTATTGTAGTCATTATTTCCTTCCTTCTAATTTTGAGTGGGTTTTTTTCTCTTATTTTCTATGTACTTCAAGTGGGAGCTTAAATTATTGGCTTGATAATTTTCTCATCATCTAATTTATGCATTTAGTTCTATGAATTTCTCTCTCAGCCCTGCTTTATACATGCCCACAAATGTTGATGTGTTGCATTTTCATTGTCATTCAGGTCACTGTATTTTTTAATAAGACATATTTATTAAGCTAAAGAACAAATTTTATTTTTCATTTTCCCCAAACACTAAAATAGCACATGGCATAGTAATTCAGCACACAACATAAACTGGTATATGCAATCACTAATCCCGAAAATGGTTAAGTCTCACTTTGGGAGTCTTTAAAACCTTATGCCCTTAAATGACCTTTATCAAAGTTATCAACAGACAACCAAAGGAGTCACCTGGAAAAACTTTAGGGTACAAGATACTGCAATTCCTAGAATCTGGGAAACTTTTTATGTGGGAAATAACTTGATTTGCTTCTCTGTAACTGAGCTATTTTTTTCTCTAGCTCATTTTTAAGGTAACAGTGCTAGGGTTCCGAGTTTGAGAAGGGATCTTCTAAAGGTAAGCTTAATATTGCAACTTTCACCACAATGCCTCTGTCTAAATTGCATTTCAAGTGGAAGGAAAGGGGTGTGAGAAGTGAAATAGAATTTTGCTGCAGACCAAAATCATTCTACAAAATGTAGAAATGATAATAGCTTACCATGAATTCAGCAAGATTTAACGCCAAGTGCAGCAGTGTAGACTTCACAAGTATCCACTTCCATTGGGTGATCAGACAAGCCGAAGGGACACACAGGATTTGGGACAGTAGCCCTTTTAGACAGTGTTGGGTGTTGAAGACAGAACTTCATGGTAAATCCGTATGTTCTAATCTGATATTTATACAGGCTATCATCGTCTCCTGAAATGTTTCCCAATTTTTTATATGTCTTTTAAAGCACAATTTAACACACGCTAAAAAATTTCCTTCCGCATCAACCGGCTTTGAATTTAAACTCATCTAAGTCTGCCAGGTCGTACAAACCACACCAGGAACCTAAGGGCTGCATAGTTTGCATCCAGACTTAATGCGAAAGAAATCATTCTAAGACATCTCTTAAAATTAATCTACTTGCATTGTTCTGCTTGTACTTTAAACTATGGCATAATGAATTTGCTAATTCAAAATGTTGCAGCGCCAGTAACCTGAGTGTTATCTGCAGACCATCTGAGGTGCTTTTAAACATTTTCTTGAATTGTATTGTTTGCTTTGAAAACATGGGGTTTAAAAGGTCAAGGAAAATGCCTTTCATCTCATCATTCAGGAGCACTTCGGGGCACGCGTGCAGTGTTGCAGACAGGATGGAATGCAGGCAAGAGAGTTCCAACTCAGAGCCCAGACCACTGGGAAAAGCACTTGGTAGGTCATCCTGAAAACTTCCCATTTCCGGCAGTTTTTGATGGCATGGCAGTCGTGACACCCGAGGCTCTCCTTTGGGGCACTGTCCCCTGTGGCTGTGGGTGGCCCTGGGCCCTCCTCCCAGCCAGTCCCGCCCCAGAGCTTCAACACCACTGCAGGACACCCGAGCAAAATACTCTGCTGGAGCAGGGAACAAACCCACAGCTGCGCTCGGAGTGGCTGCTGAGGCTGGATTTCTTCTAGCTGATTCTTTCACATATGGAAGAACTGCGCCGCCACTGGGAAGCGAGAGGCCAGCCCCGCTTGGATCCTTTCTCATTTCCAGTGATAATGCCTCACTCTGTGAATTTCCATCAACCGCAGGCTTATTCATCCAGGAGGGTGCATCTGCAGGCCAAGGGCCCTCCGTCGGCATTCTTTTCTTAAGGCTGTATGATAGTTTGTCCGAGTCACCTCCTCCGGCCCACTGCACTTGTGCCAGGCAGGTGCCGAGGGGCCCTCTTCTGTCCCTCATGCTTCGTGTTTTTGGATGCGGTGGGCCTGAGGTCACACCTTCGTCAGTCCGGGAGGGCCTTCAATGGATCTCAATATGAACCTGTAGGCGGACGTTGAGCATCGTGGAAGCCACGATGTAGAGGTAGGGGAAGTTGATGCGCAGCCGCCAGGCCAGATCCAAGAAGACAGCAGCTTGCGAGTCAGCCCCTTGCAGAAGACCCCACGGGGGCGGGCGGCGGCCGAGCCCTAGAGCCGGACAGCCAGGCCCGACAGATCCGCCGCCATATAGAGGACCGCGCTCCCACCGCCCGCCCTCTCCGCGCCGTGTCGCTGCGGCCACTGGCCTTCGCTTGGCGGGCCCAGGAAGCGAGGGAGGTGGCTGCTAGACCGGCGGGCGGGCGGGCTGCGGGAGCGGAGTCCACGCGTCATGCTCAGAGAAGCGCCTCCGCGAGCCGCGGCCTGGTTCATACCTTCTTATTTTTTCTGCATTTCTGGTTTTTGAAAAATTTTATACAAAAAGCATTCAACAAACAACAGTCAAAATGATTGTGATTGTATCCAGCCTCTATCATTTTACATTCTATGTGATTTTAAGGAATAGTCTTAAGCACCCTGAGTTTCATTTCCTTGATCCTTAAAGGGGTTTATATCTACTTCATTGGGTGTATGAGAATTGACATCCTATTATGTATAAAATGCTGAAAACAATTCCCAGCACCGAACAAAATTTGCAAGCTAATATATCATCGTCATCATCAACAATAACAAAAAATAATAGCAACATAATATACTATTATAGCTCATTACACCATGTCCCTATTTTGTGTGTTGCCTATTATTTTCATCAAAATAGAATTATCAAGTTATTTTAAGTCATTATTTGTGCTTCTGATTATTTCTTGGAATATTAAAAAACAATTTGGGGGATTGTCTTAGTCCATTTCTGCTGCCAAAACGAAATACCACAGACCGGGCAATTTATAAACAATAGAAATTGATTTCTCATGGTTCTAAAGGCTGGGACGTCCAAGATCAAGGTACCAACAGGACTGATGTCTGGTGAGGGCTGTTCTCTGTTTCCAAGATGGTGCCTTTTTGTTCCATCCTCCAGAGGAGCATAACACTGTGTCCTCACATGGTGGAAAGGATGGAATCGGACAAACTCACCCTTTCAAGTCTTTTTATAAAGGCCCAAAACCCATCCATGAGGGCTCCACCCTCATGACTTAATCACTCCCTGAAGGCCCAACTTCTTAATTCTATCACATTGGCAATTACATTTTAGTACTTGAATTTGGGGGATCAGCGGGTATAAAACACTTCAAGAATATTGAAGCCTGTAGCCAAGTTGCACTCCACAACAAGTGAATCACCAATAGTAAAAGAAAAAAGTATAATTTTATTGCTATATTTTTACAACAGCAGATTTATAAATTAAAATGTTACCTCGCCAATTTGATAGGCATAAAGTGTTACAAAATGTTCTCATTTTAACATGACATTGCAAGTAATTTCATATATTCCTCGTTTTTTATTTCTGTGAATCCTGTCTTTAGCCATTGATTTATAAATGGTCCATGTAATAATTTAACCTTGTATTTCTCATGTATTTTTAAATATTTTTCTAGTTTGTCTATTTTTTAAATTATGCTGTGCTATGCATGAAGAATTTCTAATTATTTTAATTTAATTCATTTAATTTTTCTTTTTTTTTTTTAATTTGAGAGAGTCTTACTCTGTTTCCCAGGCTGGAGTGCAGTGGCACGATCTCAGCTCACTGCAACCTCTGCCTCCCAGGTTCAAGCGATTCTTCTGCCTCAGCCTCAAGAGTAGCTGGGATTACAGAAGTGCACCACCACGCCTGGTTAATTTTTGTATTTTTAGTGGAGACCAGGTTTCACCATGTTGATCAGGCTGGTCTCGAACTCCTGGCCTCAAGTGATCCGCCTGACTCAGCCTCCCAAAGTGCTGGGATTATAGGCATGAGCCACCACACGCGGCCTCTTTCTTTTCTTTTTTGATTTGCTTAAGAAATCCTAAGACCTCTCAAAAAACATGAAATTTCTATTATAACATAATTAATTGTCCAGCTGTTTAGAACTTATTTTGTTTGTGTGTAAAAATTGTCAAACAACTTTATAGCCTCCAAATAATTACCTAGTTTCCACAACACCGTTCCGTAAATTATTCTAAATTTTCCACCAAATTTATAGCATCAAATTATCAGGTACTTTATTTTTATTTATAATATAATGATTTTCTTTTCTCTGTGTTCTATTTCTTTTATTTATCAGGTTATTTCTATGCTCGTAACTTCATTATTTATCTTTTTTATTACTACATGAAATGCATTGCATATACGAAAGTTCATGAATGAACTTTCCATCTTTTCATGACAAACTTTTCCAACATAACTTATTGATTATACTTTCCTATTTATTACTCTAAATGAATTTCAGGATATCTTTTTTATAACATATTTGTTCCTTGATTACAATTCTATCAATAAATTGAATTTGTAACATTTAGCAGCTTTTGAATACTTAATTTTTTTTCCCATCACCCTCATATTTTTTCTAGGATTTTAAAGTTTCCTTTATGTCATTTCCTAAGTTCATGGGTTCTTTTATCTGGTTTATATGTATTTCTCTCTGTTTCTAAAACATCATCGTTGCATTGCTAGTTGGGTAGAATCCTTCCTCTGAATATTCCCTAATCATTAGCATGAACACTGCTTCCCTACTTCTTTGTTCCTCAGTTATGGGAGTGCCTGTTGTGCTTTGATGTTTGAAGGGGGATTTTATTTATTTTTATGTTATTTTTTATTGTTTTTTATTTTTTTGAGATGGAGTCTTGCTCTATTGCCCAGGGTGGAGTTCAGTGGCTCAATCTCAGCTCACTGCAGCCTCCACCTTCCGGGTTCAAGCAATTCTCCTGCCTTAGCCTCCTGAGTAGCTGAGATTACATGTGTGTGCCACCACGCTTGGCTAATTTTTGTATTTTTAGTAGAGACGGGGTTTCAACCATGTTGGCCAGGCTGGTCTCGAACTCCTGGCATCAAGTGATCCACCCGCCTCGGCCTCCCAAAGTGCTAGGATTACAGACGTGAGCCACCACACCCCGCCTGAAGGAGCATTTTAAATTTCAGTGAAGGTCTCTGAATTGGGGAGAATGAAAACACACAGAGGTTTGGGATGAAAGTGGGCATGATCGGGAAGCAGAGGGGCTTTCCCCTAGTGTGTTTCTCTTCTCTGTGGAGAGCGATGAAAACAAGAGGGACATGAGGGGTGGGAACTGGAAGACTCTTCACTGCTAGATTTGCCACAAATGGCTGCAGAAACTTTCCTCATTATCCATAAATTTCAGTTTTTTCATTCGTAAATGTTAATGCTGGGAACAGATCATCTCTTAGGTTCCATTTAGAGCCCATAGAGCCCAGTGGTGAAGGGCCTGGTCCCAGGAGGCATGCTGAGCAGAGGCTGATCCTGTGCTGAGCAGATGCCGATACTGTGCCTTTCAGGTTACTCCAGGTGGGTCAGTGGGAAAACTTCACTTCATTGACAAGGCCTTAATTGTAGGGACCTTGTCAGACACCCCTTTGCAGACAGTGTCACTGAGACTGCAGTTGCGATGATAATCACAGCTGGTGTGGGGAGGTCTGTTCCAGGATCCTTCCCTATATCTGGGGACCTTCTCTGTTATTCCCCTCCAGGCCCCTGCTCTCAAAGGCTCCATGTATGTGAGGAAGCGGCTGCAGAACAGCAGAGTTCCCTTTGGTAAGAGCCTCCCCTTTCCAAGTCTCTGTGCGTGAGGAATGCACAAAACAGGGACGTGCTCCAGTGAGTTATAACAGTGTATTAAGTTACTGTTATTTTGTGGCTGTTGAGGATCATGATGGTATATTAGCTAACATGTCTTAGCCAGACACGCTCTTTGGCATTTTATGTATATAGTACTGTATCAATTCTCACACATCTATTACAGTAGCTGTAATTATAGTCCCCCTCTTAAAGATAAAGAAAATGAAATTCTGATTCAGAAAATTGCTTGAAGTCCACAGTGGGTAAGTAACAGAGCCTGGTTATAATCCTAGTGAATTTGAGTAGTTTTAAATAAACACCTTATTATGGAAGTTTCTTTCTGGCATCCATGGTTTCTGATGTCACGGGAATTGTCCTCATATAGGGAATAGAGCATTTCTCTATAGAGAGCATTCCTCTCTAAAGAGGGAAATCCTGTCAGTTGTGACAACATGGATAACCTGGAAGGCATTATGTTAAGCCAAATAAGCCAGGCACAGAAAGACAAATACCACATGATCTCACTTACATGTGGAATTTTTAAAAGTTGAATTCAAAAAAGCGAGAGTAGAATGATGGTTAACAGGGACAGAGAGTGGGGGTAGGGGGTTGGATAGATGATGGTCAAAGGGCAAAAAATTTCAGCTAAATCAAAGGAATAATTTCAAGTGATCTACTGTACCATATGGTGACTACCATTAATAACAATGTATTGTATTCTTGAAAATCATTAAGAGTAAATATGAAGTGTTTTCACCACAAAAAGTATAGAAAGTAATGCATGTTAATTACCTCAATTTAGCCATTTTACAATGTATACACATATTTGAAAACATCATATGGTATACAATATATATAATTTTTGTCAATTAAAATTAATTTTCAAAAATAAAAATAAATATTTTTAAAACTAAGACAAACTAAATTTAGCTTGTAATTAAAATCTTTTTCACAGATGACCATTACCTACTCTATTAGTCTGTTTTCACAATGCTATAAAGAACTGCCCAAGACTGGGCAATTTATAAAGGAAAGAGATGTAATTGACTCACAGTTCAGCATGGCTGGGTAGCGGGTGGCTCAGGAAACTTACAATCATGATGGAAGGCAAAGGGGAAGCAAGGCACCTTCTTCACTAGGCTACAGGAAGGAGAATGAACACAGGAAGAACTACCAAACACTTATAAAATCATCAGATCTTGTGAGAACCCACTCACAATCACGAGAACAGCATGGGGGGAAACCACTCCATGATTCAATTACCTCCACCTGATCTCTCTCGACTCGCGGAGATTATAAAGGTTACAACTCAAGATGAGATTTTGGGGGGGGGACACAGCCAAACCATATCACTTACCTTCCACTTTAATCAACCAATAAAATAACATAATATTTGGAACAAGAGTTTTATTCAAAAATGAAACTTGACATGAGGCCTGACATCAAAACATTTGTTTTGCACTGGGAGATTCAAAACAAATGGGATGAGCCCCACTTTTGCCCCAGCTTACTACCTTGAGAGAGTTTCCAGGCAGCAGTGCAGAGAGGGGAAATCCTGGCAGAGCCCAGGGGACTCCTTGAGTTGAGGAGACAGTGCTGAAAGTCTGGGGACACCAAAGCAACTAGAGTTTTCTAGAAAGAGAACCAGAGTGTAGAAAGCAACAGAGAAAGAAATTCGGAGAACTTCAGAGTACTCAGCTGAGTCTGATCAGGAAATTGATTGAAGAAATTGCCTGAGGCCAAGGAGAAAAGCTAAAAGGGTTAGAGATAACAATGTCTGATGCTTACATAGGACCAAGAATAGTGTCTCTTTTCTCCAACAAAACTGGAAAAAATCATGATTCGTGGACAATGAGTAGAGCACACTCAAGTGTTTTATCTCAGTAGTGAGAAATAATTAACCCTAAATGAGTATGGTTCTGGTCCAAACTAACAAATCTTGAAAGTAATAGCCAAAAGAATCAAACTGTTTCCAGGTAATTTAACTGCATCTGGGACAAAAGCTCAAGAATATTTATAATAGAAAAATAGTACCAATAAAGGTAAAATTTGCAATATCTGACATTCAATGAAAGATAACCAGTTATGCAGAAAAGCAGGGTAATATAATACATAACAAAGAACAAAGCAATAAATGGAAACCAAAAAACAATCAATTGAAACCAAACTAAAACTGACAGATGTTAAAATTAACAGATGAAATTAAAACATTAAGGATAACTGTATTCCATATATTCAAAAAGTTAATTAGCGATATAGAACATATAAAAAAGAATCAAATTGAAACTTCCAGAGATGAAAACAATAATTTTATAGAATTTAAAAATGCAATAGATGAAATTATGGGAAGGTTTTAAAGTATAGCAATAGAAAATATCAAAAACAAAACAGAAAGAATAGAGGATATTTAAGAAAATGAACACAGAGAATCACCAAACTCCTTTACAACTTCCAGCAGCACAATATACGTACAATGAGCAGAAAAGTCACAGACTAGTAGGAAAAAAATAGCAAATTAAGTAGATAGATACATACATACATACATAAGTATGACAAAGGCTACAGAGCACATGACAAGATTCTTAACATCATTAGATATTGGGGAAACACAAAATCAGGATGAGATACTATAATATCACTATTAGAAGGGCTAAAATTTAAAAGACTGATCATACCAGGTGTTGATAAGGATGTGGAAGAACTGAAACTCATATATACAGCTGGTAAGAATATAAAATGGCACAACATTTTCAGAAAACAGTTTACACTTTCTTAAGGTTTATATATACACCAACCATTTGATCTAGTCATGCTCACCCAAGAAAAAATGAAAGCAAATGACCATACAAATACTTGTACATGAATATTCATAGCAGATTTATTTGTAATAGGCAAAAACTGGAGTCAACTCAAAAAGAGGTAAATAGGTAACAGTGTTTAAAGAAACAGTGCAAAGGAGGTAAATAGACAAACTGTGTTATACCTGTACAATGGAATACTACTCATTGACAAAAAGGAAAAAACTACTGATACTGATACACACAACCTGAATGAATATTTAAATGGTTATGCTGGATGAAAGAAGCCAGGAATAAAGAGTATGTACTGTGTAATTTCACTTACAAAAAAATTATAAAAATGCATATTAATATATAGTGACAGAATAAATGTCTTTACTGGGATCAGAGAAGTGGAGGGAGGAATTTTAAAGATGATGGGTATGTTCATTATCTGGATTGTAGTGATAGCTCCACGAGTATGTATGTATCTCAAAACTTAAAAAATTGTTTTGCAATTTCTGTAATGTATTAAATGTCAGTTATAGCTCAATAAAGCTTTTTAAAAATTCTCACAAAGAATACTCCAGGCCCAGATGGCTTCCATAGTAAATTCTATCAAACATTTAAAGAAAAAAATACAAATTTCACACACACTCTTCCAAAGAATATAAAAAGAGAAAACACTTCCCACTGCCCATAATATCAATATATCTCTGATATCAAAATCTGGAAACAACATTACATAAAAGGAAAATCACAAGCCAATACCTCTTAAAACCACAGATGTAAAACCCTAAATGGATATTTATGAGTTGAATTCAACAATATATAAAGTATATATCATTATCAAGAAGGAGTGCAAGGTTGAATTAACATGTGAAAATCAATCAGTGTAATTCATTATTTTAACAGAATTTTTAAGTTTATCATCTCGATATATGCACAAAATCATTTCAGAAAATCTAAAATCTGCTCATGATAAAAGCTCTTAGCATACTAGTAATGGAAAGGAACTATCTAAATCTGATAAATTTAGCCACAAAAATTTTACAATTAGCACGTTACTGGTAAGAAGAAAATATTCTATTTTATCAGTAATTTATGTTTATAAATTACATCTATGTTTTTAAGATGTATTGGCTTGTGATCTTCCTTTTAGGTTTGAAAACAGAAAAGAAAAAAATGATGGTATATGTAAAAAATCTTTAAAAACCTACAATAAGGATTAAAAGTAAATTAATAGACACAGTGAATTAATGGTTTATGGATACTAACTAAACATACAAAAATATTTTTATACACTAGCAAGAAAAAAATGGAAACTATAATTTTAAAAAGAATGGTAATTACCTAGCATCAAAAATATCAAATATAACAGTAAATCTAATAAAATCTATATGAAGCCTCTACAAAGGAAAGCAATAAAATATTATCGAAAGAAATTTTAACAGACTTAAGTAAATGCAGATATATGCAATATTTGTGGACAAAAATATTGGATGTCGTTAAAATGTCAATTCTCTTCAAACTGATCTGCAGTGTCAGTGCAATCCTAATCAAAATATCAGCATGTTTATTGTGTGACAGTAAAATGACAAGTTGATTCTAAAATTGATACAAAAATTTAAAGGACTTAAAATAGCCAAGGTAATCCTGAAAGAATAGAAACTGAGATCTTACATTAGCAGAATTCAAGACTTAATATAAGTCTTAATATTAAGTGACTGTTATTAAGATAATATGGTATTTTCAAAAAGATAGACAAATATACCGATTAAACAGATTAAAGTCTAGAAACAGATTCACATATAATTGGTTACCTGATTTACTTTAAAGATACCTGTATGTTTTAATAAAGAAAGGACAGTCTTTTCAATAAATGGTTTCAGAACAATTGGATATATAAATTGAGAAGCATGAACCATTGCTACTTCACACCATACACAGAAATTAATTTTATATGGATCATAGACCTAAATGTTAAATAATAAATTTTCTAAGAAAACAGGAAACTATCTTCATGACTATGGGAATGATTAAGAGGCTGGTGCAGTGGCTCACACCTATAATCCCAGGACTTTGTGAGGTCAAGGCAGGTGAGTCACCTGAGCTCAAGAGTTTGAGACCAGCCTGGCTAACATGGCAAAACCCTATCTGTACTAAAAATACAATAATTAGCCAGGCATTGTCGCGGTGCCTGTAATCCCAGCTACTCTGAAGGCTGAGGCAGGAGAATCGCTTGAGCCGGGGAGGCAGAGGCTGCAGTGAGACAAGATCGCACCATTGCACTCCAGCCTGGGTGGCAGAGTGAGACCTTGTCTCAAAATATATATATAGATATAAATTTAAATTTTAAAAAAATGGGAAATTCAGTTTCATTAAAGTTAAGACATTCTGACCATCCAAAACATAATTAAGAATAAAAATGAAAGTCACACAAAGAAAGAAAACTGATAAAAGGGCTCACATAAGGAGAACGTAAAAAACTACTACGAATCATGAAAAGATGGGCACCCCAATTTTTTAATGAGCAAAAGTGATAAAGTGATACTGTGTATGTGTGTATTTTGTGTGTGATATGGTTTGGCTCTGTGTCCCAACCCAAATCTCATCTCAAATTATAATCCCTGCATGTCGAGGGAGGAACCTGTAATCTCCACGTGTGAAGGGAGGAAGGTAATTGGATCATGGGGGCAGTTTCTCCCATGCTGTTCTCCTAAGAGTGAGTGAATTCTCACTAGGTCTGATGGTTTTAAAAGCGGCAGGTTTTTGGTTTTTTTTCCTGTGCTCTCACTTCTCCCTCCTGCCAACTTGTGAGGAAGGTGCCTGCTTCCCCTTCGCCTTCTGCCATGGGTATAAGTTTCCTAAGGTCTTTCCGCCACGCGGGACTGTGAGTCAAACCTCTTTCCATTATAAATTACCCACTCTTGGGTATTTCTTTACAGCAGTGTGAAAATGGACTAATACAGTGTGATAAAAACATCAATGTAATCATTAAAGCAATGAAGTTAAAACAAGATCCTTCCTGCACATCAATCACAATGACTAACATGAAAAATTATTTAACATAATAAATGTTGGGAAAAATACAGAGCAACTGAAATTTTTATATGCTGCAAATTGGAGTATAGTTTGATAAAACTACCTTGTAAACCTAGAGTATTGACCAAAGTTAAACATATGCTATTTTATGACCCAGCAGTTCCACTCCTAGGTCCAGTCAAGAAAAATTAGTGTATTTGTACACCAAAAGAAATGGTCAAGAATGTTCAAAACTACTTTATTTATTACAACCAAATGCTATAAACAACAAAAATAACTATTAACAGTAAAATGAAAACATAGATTGTGATATGTTAAAACATGGGATAATACATATAAATAATTTAAAAAAGAACTGTCACTACATGCAACAAGCCAGATATAGAAGAGGCAATAATGCATGATTCTATAGAAAGTTCAAGAATAGAAAAATTAATTAATGGTGATAGATGCTAAAAGGGTGGTTACCTCCACAGATGAGAGGGGATGTTATTAACTAGAAAAATGTCCTAGGGAGCTATATGTGATGCTGTAAGTGTTCCATATCCTGACATGGAAGACAGTTAGTTGTATTTGTTTATACATAGGCAAAAAGTCATTGAGTTACATCCTTAAAGTTTAGAACTTTATATGAGTTATGCCTGAATAAAAATTAATTAACTACAATAATAATTTTAATAATGTAAATAATTTTTTTAAGTTAAAAATTAAAACAAGGTTCAGAAGGTTCCATCTCTGTTAAGCTAAAAGGTGCACTAAGTAAAAGTCTGTGAAATCCTGGCACAGAAACAACCACATCAACTTGAACCCTGATAATCTGAGAAGGCAATTTCTCCAGCAGCCAAATGGAGCTCCAAGAGCAGCTGACAAGTTCCCTACCCATTTGCCAGCAAATACTAGATCAGAATAGGCTGTCTCATCACCTAAAGATCAATAAACAGAAGAACATGGAAAAGAAAATTTTAAAAATACTGCACTATATAAAGGGAACCTCACCCAAGACTGTCAGAGGAAAGGCATGTTACTATTTGATTTCTTACAGGAAACTTTGAGCAATCCTTTGGGCAGCATGTAAGAAGATACAACTTTCATGAATATAAGAGAAACCTACGAAATTAGAATAGGTTAAATGATTAAGGAGGATGAGATAAAGGAAGATATGTGCTCGATTCAAAAATACGCCCTGGGCAGCATGCGGTGGCTCACTCCTGTAATCCCAACACTTTGGGAGGCAGAGGTGGGAGGATCATTTGAGGCCAAGAGTTCAAGACCAGCCTGGGCAACACAACAAGACTCTGTCTCTATAAAAGGATTTTAAAATTAGTTGGGCATGGTGGAGCATGCCTGTAGTCTCAGCTACTCAGGACACTGAGGCAGAAGGATCTCTTGAGCCCAGGAGTTGGAGGCTGCAATGAGTTATGATGTCACCATGGCACTCCACACTGCATGACAGAGTGAGAACCTCTCTTTCTACGTGTGTGTGTGTGTGTGTGTGTGTGTGTATGATAAGCATAGGAAGTTCCAAAATTATTTATACAAAAATAGTATTAATTGGGTTTTTATTGGGTTAGAAAGGATAGTTGGACTAGAGAAATAATAGATTATAGGGAAGAGTGCAAATACTTGGAGATCTTTGAAAGCAAAATTTTGAAAACTATGTAAGGTTATGAGTGAAGACAGGACATGATCAGAAAATATTAAAGTTAATTCAGTCATCAACCATTATTATCCCTCTAGTTTAAGTAACATTGGAGATGATTCCGGATCCTGGAGACTGCCTACGACTTCCAGGACAGGGACAATTATTCCAGGAATCTCCCACTTTGTTGCTGCCCTTTTGTCAGCTTTACCAGGAAGATTGAGACAAAAGAATTCTAGATCTGGTGGGGACTCATCCCCTGTTCTCCCACTACCCTAAATATGTTGCCTGAAGCTCGCCCTCTTGACCTACAAACACCACCCCCACCTCTACCCCATCTGGAAAGATATGACTTTGCCCCATACTCATAGATAGAGGAGGTGGAGGGCTGGGGGGAAGATGGTAGGCAATCAACAACTCTGTTATATCTGGATTTGCATTATAAACGATGACATAAACCACTTCACTGTGCCTCTGTAGTGCTTTAGGTCTGAACCAGTATTGTTTCCGTAGAAATAGCCTGGAAATAAATCATATGAAGGTTATAAGGAAAAGTATATGAGTACAGAAACAAGATAGCAAAAAGAATGGGAGAGATAGCTAAATAGAAGAAAAATAAAGGTGGACTTAAGAGATTTAAGAAACAAAGGGCATGTGTGAAAAAGGGAAATGGTCTGAAAGAGATGAGAAAGAAAATTAAAAGGGAAAGTGAGGAAAGAAGGCAGGAAGGCAGGAAGGAAAGAAGGAAGAAAATATAAAGAGGGAGAGGAAAAGAAATAAGGAGGGAGAGAGAAAGGAAAGAAGAAGAAGGAAAGGAGAGCAGGAGGGGAGGAGGGAGAGGGGAAGGGAGGAAGAAGAAAAGGAGAAAGGAAGGAAGAGAGAAAGGGAAGGAGGGGGAAATTTACAGCACTATTCTACGCTCTACAGGAATTTTCACTGAATAAAAGAAGCAGTCGTCTTAATTTCATGTTAGAGCACTTACCAAATAATGTTTCTCAACTATCTTCTTTAAAAATACTGTCCCCATTCTCCAACTTACTATGAGTAAAATTAGGAAAATACTAGGAGTGGTCTTTTCAAGTTTCCTTCTTTTCATTGTCTGATAATACAGAACAAAATATTCTCTCCTTCAGTAAAAAGAAAGTCATGAGATGTCATTGTGCCCTTTTTCCTCATTGGAAAAAATTGCCTGTGTCCTCAACAGGATCAGATAAAGAACCCGCTGAGTATTATAATATGAAGGCTCAGACATATATATTTATAGCAAAAGGCAAAGATTAAGAGGTAAATACTTAGAGACTTAAAAAAATGCCAGATGTCAAGCAAATGTTTAAGGTTAACAGGGTCCACAAGAGTACATTAAGATGAAAACATAAATAAACTTATCCTAAAAGCAATTTAAAATACATTTGGTTACAGGAAAGATAATTATGGAAGAAACTACCAATTGTTTACAACCCAAAATTTCTTGAAAATTATTCAAGTAGAAGACTTGGAGGGCAGAGAGTTGAAGGAAGAAAAACAAAGTGGTATTGGAAATATAAAGTACTATGGGAAATAAAGCATAACCAGAAATTAGATGTTAGTGCCTAAGCAATATGTGGTGGACCATTAGCTATATTTGGCATTCACAAAGACAGGAGTTGCAGCAGAACGGAAAGAACCAATTTGTGAACATCTTTATCGTTCTTTTTTCTTTCCTAAGAAAACTATCCATGTTTCTTAACAGCAGTTAATAGCTTTATCATATCTGCCCCAATGATGAATATTTTGTAGCCGAACGTAATTGTAGAAATATGCTAAATAAAATAATAATGATTTGCCACATAAGAAAATTGTTGATCCCTTCGGAGACCAAAGCAAGCTGTGGCACTGAACATTTAACAGTGTAAGGATGTAATCATAACTGCTATTTTTCTGGACACTATCCAAAGTATCCACAAGATTTCAAACACCCCAGGCATTGGATGTTCCACAGGGCAGCTGGTCATCTTACTCCAATTTCTAGCTGTCACTATGAAGCCCCTATAAATTGGAGATTAATAAGAAAATGACATTGTGCAAGCTGATGTAATAGGAAAGAAAACATAAGATTTATATGATGAAGTTGTATTTTTTTAAGTAATAAAGTGTTACAGAAACAAATGAACTCCTATTAGTTTTCTATTGTTGCTGTAACGAATTATCTAAAACTTCATGGCCCAAAATAACACAGAAATCAGACAAGCATCTAACTTGCCTAAAATCAAGGTCTCAGTGCGGCTGTGTTCCTTCTGAAGACTCCGGGGGATAATCTGTTTTCTTACCTTACCCAGCTTCCAGAGACTGCCTGCATTCCTTGGCTCAAGGCCCCTTTCCTTTTCAAAGCCAGCAATGGCCAGTCAAGTCTTTTTCACATTGTGTCACTCTGATTGATGCTGACTCTTCTGCCTTCCCCTTTCACTTTTAAGGACCTTTGTTAATTATGTTATGCCTACTGAAATACTCCAGGATAATCTCTTCATCTTAAGGTCAGTTAATTAGCAACCTTAATTTCATTTGTCAACTTTATTTCCCTTTGCTATGTAACGTGACAGCCACAGGTTCTGGCGGTTAGAATGGGCACAGAGTTGATATTTGGGAGCCCATTATTCTCCCTACCACAACTGGTATTCATCCATGATTCAAATTCCCTCACCTCTTTCATCTCAGGATGCAAATAGTACCTTGAACTTAGTATTTGCAAAAGTATGCATATTTTGAGCTATTCTACATACTTGTAGAAATAACAATAGAGAAAGTAATGTATTTTTAATTTTTTTTTAATACGGTCTCACTCTTGTCACCCAGGCTAGAGTGCAGTGGTGTGATCATGGCTCACTGCAGCCTCAACCTCCCAGGCTCAAGCTATCCTCCAACCTCAGCCTCCCAGGTAGCCAGGACTACAGGTGTGCACCATCATGCCTGGCTAAATTTTTTTTTTAATTTTTACTGTAGGTGAAGTCTTGCTATATTGCCCAGGCAGGTCTCGAACTCCTGGGCTCAAGCAATCCTCATGCTTTGGCCTCCCAAAATGCTAGCATTACAGGCATGAACCACTGTGCCTGGTCATGTTTTAAAATTTGTTATATGGATATTATAATATGTTTATAACATTGCAACTTACCTTTTCAGCTAGCATTATGTTTTTGTATAACAGCTTTGTTTTTGTTGAGTGATGTAGTATATCCCTCCATCTTAATGAACATTCTTATACATATTAACTTGTGCCCATGTGCAAAACTTTTTATAAATATCTAAAAGTAGAATTACTGGATGAAAGATAAATACATCATTAAATTTACATATTATTTTCAAATTGCTCTCCAACATGGCTTTGCCAGTTAGCATTTCTAATGACCACTGTACTAAAAATTCTCATTTCTGTGTATCCTTACAGCATTTTAAATATTTTCCATGCTGTTATAGGCTGAATTGTGTCTCCCCAAAATTCATGTTAAAATCCACATCCCTAGTACCTGAGAACTGTATTTGGAGATAGCGAGGGTTTTTACAGTAGTAATGAAGTTAAAGCAAGGTCATTAGGGTGACCCTAATCCAATATGACAGGTGTTTGTACAGCATTTTTCCAAACTTTCCACTACTTGTTTTTCTCCTGAATTCTGAATGTTTTCCTCAGTACCACTTTCAATTTACTAAACATATATATATATATAGACATTTTTGAATTTATCCCATCTATTAAATTTTTAATTAATATTTTACTGATTTTTTAATACCCAAGATTTGTAATTGGTTCTTTCTAATATTCACCTATTTTTGTTTTTATTTCTATATTTTGCTTTATAATTTAGTACCCTTTTAAAATGGAAGGTGTTTTGAGCTCATTGCTGTTTTACGTCTATTTTAAAATTTTCCTCAGACTGTTCCATAAAATTAATTTCATGTAGAACAAATTCAACATTTAATTCTGATTGTGTGTTAGCATTAGCCATCTTCATGTGATTTGGACTATTGTGGGAGACTTGTGAATGCATTCTCAATAATCTATCCATCTATCTCTTCCTTTGCCCTCTGTGTTCACCCCTTCCTCTCCAGTAACTTTGTAATTGCTTCTTCCCAGCCCCAACCTCAGGTCTGAAACCGGGTCTTATAATGACATTTAACAACATCCTTCTGTCCCTGATGAGCTGAGAATATCACAGATTCAGTCATCCACCATTGGAATTGTTTTTAGTTTCTCATCTTGAAGTGGTATGTACATAAATCCTCTCTACCGGAAAAACAGCTTGCTAAATGCTGTAGCTGCAAGCAATGATCTGACATGAGCTTTGCTTTGTTTTAGTTTCCTTTACCTGAAAGAAATTCCCATCCCAGGCCTTAATTTCAAGCAGTAAACTTATTTCTCATGTGCCTCTTTTCTTCCTTCCTTCCTGTGTAGAGAACTTTTAGTACCCTTTACCCTAAATGTATCACACTCCCTACTGCCACGGTCTATATGGGATCAAGAGACCAGAATCTCTATGGCTTTGGCCCCATTCATGTTGTAACTCTCCTATTTTTTTTCTTGTTCTCAGCAATATTTATCTTAAGTTTGAAATCTTCTAGGTCCACTTGCTTTTCCATTGTTATTCATTATTTTCATGGCTACCGTTTTGAGCAGGTAGGAATGTATGATAACTAGAATTTATGCATCTATTTGATGTTCACACACAAAAATTCTAGTAAAACTTCTCCGTGTTCTCATTATATAAAAGCATTCAAGAATTAAATATAAAACATAAAAGATCTCACTATCCTGTGTAAAATAAAACCAATAAGATTTTTTCCTTAAGAAAAAATAATCCATTTAAATCAGTGGTTTTTAAAATTTCTGAGTTTTTTTAATATACTGAGGATCATGTTAAAAATCCTGGAACCTAATTTTCAAGGATTCTGATTTTGTAAGTCTAGCATTAAACCATTGAGGGGGGAAACAATTGAAGTGCACTTTAGCTGATATAGCCTGTAAAGATGATTTTAAAATGACTATAAGTTGAACTTCATCTGTAACAACTGCTTTTTAAAAACCAACCTGTTCCAAACCTAAATGTCTTATGGCAACATGAGAGCAAAAGATCATTTCTATTGGAAGAATCTTTTTTTTTCTTTCCTCCCAGAGTTTTCCTTTTTTCTTTTAGTTTATTTGACCATCCCCCAAAAACTTTGGTTAAATAATAAATTATATCTAACTAAATGTATAATAAATGAGTTTTTTACTCTCGCCTTGATCATAAATGTCACATTTGATTTCTTAAGTTAAATGAGGCACACATTTTATCATAATGACTACTTCTTGATGTTTCAGTAAAGTTAAAAACAGCCCCTCTTCCATGGATGGGTGTCTTCCATACTTTGAGTAACTTAATTAAAAAAAAAAATTATGTATAATAATCATAGAAAGGGTAGGGGTTATACCAGACTCAGTGAAATATCTTTCATTTTAAAGGTCATTGATTTAGGTCAGAGCAATGAGAGAAACAGTAATAAATGCTAAGCTATGTGAAAAAAAGTCAAAGTGACTAATTACTGCATACCCTTCTCATTCCAGCCTCACATTTAGTGAAGCTATGTAGTTTAGTATCTTAGTACCACAAAAGCCAATTACCAAAGCTAATTTCATGCATGGACAGCACTGAGTTTTACCCTCTTTTCTTCTTCCTCCCTGTTTAAGCCAGAGAAAATATATTCCTAATTTAAATTTATAAAGGATAAATTTATAGGCTCCATTTTTATATATATAGGCTCCAATTTATATAGCCTATAAATTTATAGGCTCCATTTTTAGCGAGTTTTGCTATAACCGTGACTCATGTTTCACGAAGCCAACGTGGATATAAGGTATGTTTGCTTACTGTGGGCATCTCACATTGAGGACAGAGAGATTTTATAAAGGAAATTTAAAATTTCCCCCTCCCTAATAAAAAAGCCTGTATTAGGAAAAAAGATGCTATAATAATGCAAATGTCAAAAAGCATTTGTAACTAAGATAACTTTATAAAAAAGAAACTGGGAGAACCTCCTTTAATGTATTTATTACATCATGATTACATACAACTATGCAGGATTAATAAGGCAGAAAATAATTATTTCTCTAATCCCCAGTAAAATATATGATCATCTTGTAATAATACAGGAGACATTAAAAAATAGAGAGGTTCTCATTACAAAAATTTGATAGCTTTATTAATTTTTTAATTACCTTTATTCCTTTCCAAGATTAAGGCAACTACTTGGCAATGTTTAACCACATAAGATGTATCATTGTCATCTATAAAGAAGGTAGTGATGTTTCTAGCTTTTCTAAACAGAAAGCAAGATGATTACTAAATCAAACTTAGAAATAAAGGTGTTTACAGTTTTTTAAAACACTACATTATACTCAGAGTTTATAGGTTCTTCCTTCTAAAGATTCTCATTGATTTTAGGTGTAAAGAAATAATGTGGAACGATAGAATTAAGTGATGGTGATTTAAGATGTGTTCTTAAAATCTGAGTCAAATAATGACTGCCAGCTGGTTAATGACACCAAGACTTTGGCAAGGCATCTTTCTGATTCTGAAGCATATCCTTTATTATTCCACCATGTTGTCTAGAATGTCCTGCCTTCCATCCCTCATATCCAATTTTTAAATTTTTCAACACAAGGTAAAATGCTGCTTTTCTGATAAAAGTCATCTCTGATGCATATAGCTGGAAGTAATCTCTCCTTCATGTAAAAGGCAACAGCAGCTTTTCTATATCTTTATGTCTTTTCATAAACTCAAAACTTATTAATCTGGTATTATATGTATTTTGAGTGAGGTATAGTAGCTCCTGCTAGAAAGTAATTTTGTTTAGGATAGGCTGTATGTCATATCTTTAAAGCATTCAAGGACTTAAAGACTTTATTTTGTCCCTACCAGGTGCCTAATTAATATTTTTGAAAAACTGAAGAAATTAATGAGATTCAAATTATCTATAAAATAATGGAATTAATAATGCACTGATCTAAACACTATAAAGTTGACTACATATATTGAGAAATGGGCTCACAATTCTGGCCCTTACATTAAACAGTTTTGTAGGCCGATAAAATTTTCATAATTTTTTAGGTAAAATGTTGCCATGCTAATTCTTCTGAAAAATCAGGATTATGTTTATTGCCATTACATTTGAGGCTGCTATTTTCATCCAATCATCACAAACCATTCTTATATTTCTTTATCTTGATTCAATGATTCAGTGCATTAATTAACTTCCTTGTTTGAGCAATCTATATCTGGTAAGATTTTATATATAAGTGACCTTAAACACCCCTCCCTGAGAAATGGATGGATCCAGCAGGAAGGATATCAGTAAGAACATAGCTGAAATTAACAACGTTATAAATCAACTGCGTATAATTGACGCCTATAGACTACTTCATACAACAATAGAATATATATTTTTCTGAAGCTTACATGGAACGTTCACCAAAATAAACCATGTTCTGGGCCTTAAAACACACTTTAAGAAATTAAGAAGAATAAATGAAATCATACAATGCCTGCTCTCGGATCACAATGGAATTAACTAGAAATCAATAACAGAAAGATAGCTGAAAAATCCCAAAATACTCAGAGATTAAACAACATGCTTCTAAGTAACATATGGACCAAAGAAGAAATAACAAGGGAGAATTTTAAATGCACCTAACTGAAAACAAACAAACAAAAAAAAACAAATGCAGCTTATCAAAATTTCTAGCATACAAGAAAAGCAGTGATTAGATGAAATCTTTTTTCTTTCTTGAGATGGTCTCACCCTGTCAGCCAAGGTAGGTTGCAGTGTCCTGATCATAACTCACTGCAACATTCATCTCCTGGGCTTAAGGGATCCTCCCATCTCACCCTCCTGAGTAGCAGGAACACTACAGATGTGCACCACCATGCCATGAATGGCTAATTTTTATTATTATTATTTTTTTCTTTGCAGAGATGGTGTGTTGCTTTGTTACCAAGGCTGCTCTTGAATTCCTGTCTTCAAGTAATCCTCCTGCCTCACCCTCTCAAAATGGTAGGCTTACACGCATGAGCCACCAGTGCTTCGTTAGAGAGAAACGTATAGCACCAAATGCATATAATAGGAAGAATATAAAACCAGTCATCTGAGCTCCCACTTTAGAAACTAGAAAAAGAAGAGCAAATTAAATCCAAAGCAAACGGAATAAGAGAAATAATGAAAATTAGAACAGAAATAAATATAATTAAAAACAGAAAATCAAAAAAATCAACAAAACTCAAAAAGTTTGGTCTTTTTAAAAAATCAGTAAAATGGATAAGCCTCTACCTAGGCTAACTAACAAAAGAAAAAGAGAGGACAAAAATTACTATTATAATAATGTCAGAAATGAAAGAAGAGACATCATTACACATCCCATGGACACCAAAAGGATAATAACGGAATACTATGAAAAATTCTACACCCACAAATTTGATAACCTAGAAGAAATGAATCAATTTCTTGAAAGAGACAATCTGCCAAAACTCCCACAAGAAGAGATAGGCAATCTGAATAGGTCTATCTTTATAAAGAAAACTCAGCCAGGCACAGCGGCTCACACTTGTAATCCCAGCACTTTGAGAGACCGAGGCAGGCAGATCACTTGAGGCCAGGAGTTCTAGACCAGCCTGGTCAACATGGTGAAACCCCATCTCTACCAAAAAAAATTACAAAAATTAGCCAGGCATGGTGGTGGGCACCTGTAGTCCCAGCTACTCTGAAGGCTAAGGCAGGACAATCGCTTAAACCCGGGAGGTGGAAGTTGAGGTGAGCAGAGATTGCACCATTGCACTCCAGCCTGGGCTACAAGAGTGAAACTCCAGCTCAAAAAAAAAAAAAAAAAAAAAAAACGAAAGAAAAAGAAAGAAAGAAATTAAATCAATAATTAATATCCTTCCAATAGATAGCCCCCGACCCAGATGGGTTCACGGTGAATTCAGCCAAGCATTTAAGGAAAAAATTATGTCAGTTCTCTACAATCTCTTTCAGAAGCTATAACCAGAGAGAATACTTTCTAACTCATTCCATTAAGCCAATATTACCCTAATAGCAGATAAGGACAGTACAAGAAAACTACAGACCAAGATCTTTCATGAAAAAAGATGCAAAAATTCTCAACAAAATATTACCAAATATAATCCAACAATGTACAAAAATAATTACACACTACCACCACTTTGCAGGTATTCAAGACTGCTTACATTTGGAAATCAATTAATATAATCTGTCATATCAACAGGTTAAAAAAGAAAAATCACCTGATCAAATTAATAGATACAGAAAAAGCATCTGACACCTATTTCTACATTACACACTAACATCACATTTAACAGTGAGAAACTCCTTTCTCACTAATATCAGAGATAAGGCAAGGATTTCCCCTCTCATCACCACTTTTCAGCAGGGTACTAGAAGTCCTATCTAATGCAATAAGACAGGAAAAGGAAAAAAAGGTACACAGATTGAAAAAAAGAAATAAAACTGTCTTTGTTCATAGATAACATAACCATCTATGTAGAAAAATTGAAAGAATCCAGACAAAAAATACTGGAACTGATAAAGTGACTATAACAAGATTGCAGGATAAACAGGTTAATACCTAAAGGCCAAGCATTTTTCTATATACTAGCAATGAGCAAGTGGAATTTGAAATAAAAAACTGAATACTACTTACACTATCATCCCAGAAAATAAAATACTTAGGAATAAATCAACAAAATATTTATAAGATCTATATGAGGAAAACCACAAATTCTCATTAAAGAAATCAAAGAATTAAATAAATGAAGAGATATTCCATGTCCATTGACAGATTCAATATTGTGAAGATATCAACTCAATCTTATCTACAGATTCAATACAATTCAAATAAAAATCACAGAAAGTCATTTTTGTATATTGACAGACTGGTTCTATAGTTTCTATGGAAAGACAAAATGCCCAGAATAGCCAATACAATGTTGAAGGAAAATAACCAAGTTGAAAGACTAACACTACCTGACTTTGAGATGTACTAGAAAGTTTCAGTAATCAAAAAAGTATGGCAATGGCAAAAGAATAGATAAATAGATCCACAGAACATTATAGAGAGTCCAGAAATAAATCCACATAAACATAGTCAAATGATCTTTGACAAAGTAGGAAAGGCAATACAATGGATTATCTTTTCAACAAATGGTGCTGGACAGGACATCCACATGTAAAAACAATAAAACTAGACAGAAACTTTACACCTTTCACAGAAATTAAGTCAAAATAGATCCTCTACCTACATGTAAACTGAAAAACTATAAAACTTCCAGAACACAGGAGAAAATGTAGATGACCTTGGGTTTGGCATTGATTGTTTAGTTGCAACACTAAAGGCATGATCTATGAAAAAAAAAAACCTGATAAGCTGAACTTCATTAAAGTATAAATTTGTGAAAGACACTGTCAAGGGAATGGAAAGATAAGCCACTGACTGGGAGAAATATTTGCAAAACACTTATCAAACAAAGGATTGTTATCCAAAATATACAAATAACACTCAACAATAAGGACACAAATAACCTGATTTTAAAATGTGCCAAAAACCTTAGGAGACACCTCACTAAAGTAAGATATACAGATAACAACTAAGCATATAAAAGGATGCTCCACATCATATGTCATCAGGAAAATGAAAATTAAAACAACAATGAATGCTCAGATACTTTTAATTTCTCTATAGATTGGTGAACATTGCCATATTTCTGGATTATGACAGCTGAAGAAACACTTTTACTGGAAGCAGAGAGACAATCAGAATTTTAAAAGTTTGAATTAAATATATAGATAATCTGAATTTTTGTATACTTTAAATCAAATTACAGAATATACATTCTGAGGAATTTCTATAAGCATAAATTTTTGGAAAGATTTGGTTTCATTCAAAACAGAAAAAGTGGACTTTTGAGAATAATAAAGATCTATGACATGGAAAATAATTACGACTTTAGCGATAAACCACGGCAAATGCTTTGTTGTAATCTGAAGAAAAAGGTGAGGCAATTACATAAAGTAATGTGACTACACGGGATGCCCTCTCACGTAGCTCATATTATTGAAGGACATGAAGGAAAGCATGACAAATAAGTGAGAACGAACTTGAGAGAATAGCACCATGGCCAAGTAGTATTTCATCATAGATAAAAAATGGTTTAATACCAAAATGTCTGACAATAGAATAAGCATTCCAGTATACCGAGAGTTCCACTTAGTTTGGTACATCTATTTGATTACATTAATGTAGAAATTGCATCAGCATCATAATCAGATATTTCAGTCATAACAATTAGAGAATACCCTACTTATAATTATTATATCAGGAAAAATGAAAAGAAACATGTATCTGATAACATATTGAATTCACTCATGGATTCAAATTAAATTATTTTTATAATTTCTAAAGTATAAATGTTAATTTTTATAATTATATAAAAAATTTATTTATACACTCTAGCCTAATCTTCTACTATCATGAACTTCTGGAGAGGACTAGTCTTAATCTTTCAAAGCACTACCCATAGCTAGAATAAAGAATCATCCAACATTTATACTGCACTAAAACTCATGTAATAATTCTTACCTTTTCTCTGTGAATCCTTTCTTTTTTGTCCACCTGATGCACTATAAAGAATAATTCTACAAGACTCAAATATCCACTGGCAGTAGCTTTTCAGTCAATTTGAGCAGAGAGTAAGCTTTCTCATATTTTATAGAAAATAGACTCCATGGTTACACACTCTGGTACTAAATGACCTAATGTGTTTTGCTGAAAAGCAATACTACTGAAAAAATGATCCACATGGCATTGAACACAAAGTAGATACTCAAATATTTACTGTTTTATATTTATTATTAGCACCTGTTATTTTTAGTAATGAAATTTCAAAAACATCTTTCTCAGACATTGCTAAGATCATTGCTTTTTTTATCTGAACTACTCAGATCCAAAGATACCAGCCATCAAGTACTGTCAGGCATTTCTACTGCACTAGGATAGTTTATGGGAAAATACAAGCCACTCCTGATAGTCCCAGCATTACTTGCAAATGACTGGGCAATGTTCACTCTAACCAGTACTTTACCATGAATAAAGTAAAAGAAGCAAAACCTTATTAGCCCATCTTAGCATCTTGTTATCTGTGAGATTTGGTCGTAATTATAGATCTTGAATTGAGTAATAAAATCATCAGAGAGAAATTCTTAGGTGACAAAAATTTTAGAATGTAATATTGTAAAAAAGAAAACATATAAAATAAGTTCAGTAGTTGGGAGTAACCAGTAAAGTGACCCCAGCAAGAAAGAAATGAGCTGAGTCAATTTTAGATGTGTGTTTATACCCAAGAGGCAGAATTTTAAGTAAGCCAAAGCTAGCATAGGATATTGTCAGCTGAGGTTAATATAATACAATCATAACTCAGGGCAAATGAATGGGTTTGCATAATTTTTCTCAACACTTGGATAAAAAAATAGTGATCTGGATAGAAATTCATATTTTTTCTTTTTATTATTTTTAATCACAGTCTCTTCTGAGACCTCAATGTTAACAGAATTTTCTAAAGCTTTTTCACATATTTCCATGGGGAAAGCCAAATATTGTTTTCTTCTAAATGAAATCTAATTTTCTTCTCTGCTTTAGCAGCTTATTAACTGGCCATATGCAATTTATTGGACCATCTCTATGAATATAAATTATTTTAATGCACATTACAGAGCAAAAAAAAAATGTGAGAGTAAGCAGTCCAACTTCGGACACCTTGGAGGCTCACAGGAGCAAACATTAATGAAGCATCTCACCCTAGATCACTAATTTGCGTCACAAGCAAGTTAGGTTCATAACTTCAGAAGTTCTTTGCCATCTGGAGATGGTTTGATGACCTGGAAGAGCTAAATTTCTCTGTCTTGTTTCCAGGCACAGGTGCCCAATCAGCCCTGATTGACACTTGGCTGGCTCTTTAGGGCAGTCCAAAGGTTAAATGGATGCAGAAAGCAGAGAAGCCTTTCACACTTCAACAGTGGCTTCTTCCAACAGGGTAGAAATCTTTGATCCCTGAAGAGTTGAATGAAAGGGAGAAGAATGACTGTAAATTCGCAAATTCAACAGAGGGAAATTAGAGTTCATGTTAAATGGGCGTATAGGTCTCATCACTTTCACCACTTTTAAAGTAACCTCTTTCAATTAGTCAATTTAGATCTTCATGTGAAATTGTAAAATGCTTATCCACTATAATTATGAGCTTACAGGAATTCCTCAAACAGTGCAATTTGCTCCAGAGAAAGTAGAACGATAGCCTATGGTCACATACCAAACTCATCTAATCCTTATATTTAGTCAAAGGCTATTATTATAAACTCATCACTCCTTCTTCCAGACAATGCTTTACATAGGCTATTCTTTCATTGTGTGACTAAACACACACAGGACACATAAATATATTGAAATTGAGATACACGGTCCAGGATATATATTTTTTCCCAGAAAGTTCTAATGCTATTCCATAAACAAATGATGAAAACTTAATATGAGTATATAGTTCCTGTATAAACTGAGAGAGAACTATATGGCATCACTTTAAAAACGTACTTAATTTTTTAAAATTCTGTTCCAAAATAATCAGAATAGGCTTTTAAGAGCTTCCACTAAGTAAACAGAAAGATCCAAATCAAATGAAATTAATGTAATATTTTTGCTGTCCAGAAAGAATATTTTTATTGGGTTTTCAAACTTAATTTTCAAATAACAAAGGACTTTAGGCTCTAGTCCAGATATCCCTGAATTTCAGAAGAGCAGCAGGAGGAATCTTGTTGCTTACTTAAAGTATACACACAGACTAGGACCTTTATTCTAATACTGATGTTACGAGACAAGGTAACAACTGTATTATAGAGGTTCTAGCTTAGAAACATGTATTAAAAATCACAGTACAAGGTGGATGTAACTGGTCCTCAAAACAGCCCATTCATTCATACAATAAGGTGTATTACCAGACGATTTTATTTTGTAGATATAGATCCACAATAGGAATCCAAAATCACTGATTTTTTTTTCTGTTTTACAAAATTTCCACTGTCTAATCAAAAGGTGATTTTATAAAATTTTACTAAGAGTACCCTTGTCCAATCTGGATTCATATGGATTGAATCTTCTATTTAGTTTTACATTTTTCTCCTTAAAATATATAAACCCGCTTACAAATCACTGCTGAGTGACATTCAGAAGATATTGCAAGGGCGTCTACTCTACCTCTCTTGTCAAGTGTGTTTCAGCGGAAGGATTATTGATGGAAGCCTGAGACACAGATGAAGAAAAATTAGAGCTGTGAGGTATAGAATTGCAGAAATTGCATCTATACAAACAGCTGAAAGCAAGATGATATTCTGTTCAACTGTTTCCTATTTCAAAGAACTCTCTAGAGTCCCATTTACTCCTGACAAGTACTGACAGTGCTTACAAGTTTTCTTCAACCTGGCGAATTGCTCAAATTAAGAAAATAGTTTTACTTAAGAAGAAAGCTGCATCAGGACTTGGAAACTGTAGAACAAAACTTGAAAAGGATTTCGTCAGACAGTAAGATTTATCTCCTGTGCCTTAATGTGCAAAATAAAACTATGAAATAACTGGTTCTTGCTTAATGTGATAGTACAAAAATTTTTTTCAGCTAGTCGTAAGCTAGAACCAAAAGATTCCACTACATCCTTCACAGCATAAGGTGTACATTTTAGGAGATATAAAATTATAAATGTTCATCTCCCCAAAACAGCTCACTGTATATTACCATATGTATAATTCTATATTTTTTCCTGGTTGCCAAATTCAGGATTTTTCAAAGTGTGCTTTCTAGGTCACTAGCTCAAAAGGATGTTTGTAAAACTTTCTTGATAAAGGGATACAGTGTTACAATTAGGAAATCATCAAACTATTTGTTAAAGGCCAGGCCCAGTGGCTCACACTTGTAATACCAGCATTTTGGGAGGCTAAGGTGGAAGGATTGCTCGAGGCCAGGAATTCAAGACCAGCCAACCTGGGCAATATGGTAAGATCCCCATCTCTACAAATAAAAAATTATCCATGTATGGTGGTGTGCACCTGTAATCTTGACTACTCAGGAGGCTGAGGTGGGAGGATTACTTTAGACTGGGAGGTCAAGGCTGCAGTGAGCCACGATCATGCCATTATACACCAGCCAGGGCAACAGAGCTAGACCCTGTCTCAGAAGAAAAAAAATGAAAAACTATTCGCTAATTAGTTCCTTTCTATGGCGGGACTTCTCAGAGTGTTTAATATGCCAACATGTAGTGTGTTGAGACATAATATTCAGCATTTCCAAACTTATTGGCAATGGGAGCCCCTTTTATTCATGGAATGACTTTGACGGCTGTTCCAAGGACTACATACAATTTTGTAAGCCTGAAGTTGGGATTGTTGGCTTAGAAAGTCACTGGTTCTTTTTCCGGAGTCCAATATCACCAGTTATTTGACTTTGTGGAAATGTACAGCAGGATAAAAACATATTGTCTCGGAGGCTGCAATTTCACCCCCCACCTCTCCACACCAGCACTCTCCACTTCCGTCAACTGCATTAGCAGGCTTACTGTCACTCAGGTAATCACAGCATACTCATATAATCACAGATATTCATGCTGAACACTCATACCAACATGTTCCCCTAAAAACACGCCCCAGACATGAAAAGTAACATCCTTTTCCATTTTTGTAATGGCTTCTCTTATTTGTGTTTGTAACATACTATTACTGTTCTGAAAGACTGTTACTTATGTCTTATAAATCTTCCTGTCTTCTCTTAGTAGTTACCTTTCATATAACAACCAAAAACTTTTGCCACGTTCTGTTTTACTGGAAAAAAAATCCTTTCACAGATATTTTTTCTAAAAAAGTCAAGTTTTGCTCTACTTTTACTGTCAATTTAACACACAGGATTGAGAGTTGAAATGCCACCCATTTGGAAATGAGAATTTGACTCCCCAGAAAGTATGCTACATTCATTTGCTTGGGAAACAGAACATTCACTGATGTGACTGGAACTTTGTGTGTGACATTTTGCTCCCACTTTTTTATTTTTATGATAGCCTCCATTTAATGAGCACCTATTTTATGCAACAGATATTGTTCAGCTGTTTACACACACATATTATTTCAATGTATCTTCACAACATCCTGCCCTGGGGTTATTATTAGTCTCATCTTATAGATGGGAAAACCAAGTATCAGAGAAAGTAATCTTTTTTTCTTTTTTTTTTTTTTTTGAGACGGAGTCTCCCTCTGTTGCCCAGGCTGGAGTGCAGTGGCATGATCTCAGCTCACTGCAAGCTCCACCTCCCAGGTTCACACCATTCTCCTGCCTCAGCCTCCCTAGTAGCTGGGACTACAGGTACCCACCACCAGGCCCGGCTAATTTTTGTATTTTTAGTAGAGATGGGGTTTCACCATGTTCGCCAGGATGGTCTCAATCTCCTGACCTTGTGATCCGCCCGCCTCAGCCTCCCAAAGTGCTGGGATTACACGCATGAGCCACTGTGCCAGGCCCAGAGAAAGTAACCTTATCACCCAAAGTCACAGCTATTGAGTGACGAGCTGAGCTTTAAATCTGTATCTGTCCAATTTTTAATTTCCCAATCTTCCTAGGATATCAATCAGACATCTGTATCATCATTTCTAACAATCCCTTAATAAAGTAATAATCATATGTCATCAAATAAAATGGAAAGGTCCTTCCCCATGCCAGCCAGAGGTGCCCTTTCTTGTATCTTTTACTAAAAAGTGAAGGATTTTAAGCTTTTGTGAAACTGACCCTGAAATGATGGATAAAGAGAATGAAACAAAGGCAAAAAACCCCTAGGATGTACTGAGTGTGGTGGAGCGACATATATCTTAGATCATACACACTCTGCACTCAGCTTATTTTAGAGCCACCTGAGCTGTACTGCCTCTTGTAATATTATTTATAGTACTTTTTTTATAAATGTAGTACAGTATGTCCTATAAAAGCATTGAAGTCTTCATATGAGACTCCTCCCTAAAGACCCTGGTTAATAAATCTTGGGCTGTGAAGTGAAATGCAAAAAAAAAAAAAATGTGTAAGAAATGCACCTTTATCAGCAAGTGTGCTGACTAGTCAGGTAGCACTGTGTCAGTGCTAATAATTAGGCAGAATTGAAAGGTCATGAAAGAGAGAAAAGCAGCTGAGGCTAAAACATGAGATTTTTAAATGACTTCTCTTTGAAAAAAATACACCGCTACATCAAATATCAAGTATCTTGGCTATGTGATACCTTAACCCATTTCTCTACTTCGCTTGATCTAGTACGTGTTTGCCACGGTATGGATGAAACAATGTGTGCACCTGAAAATAATCAGTGAATAAGTAACTGTATTAAAATAGCCAAGATTAGTATCATGTGCATACGAGTCTATCCATCACCATGGAGGAGTGTATTCAATGTTCTTCCCTTTGTCTAAACTTGACCACACCCTAAAACTCAGCACATTTTTGGTCATCTTTCAAAATCGTATTTGTGTATAATTTCTAATTTCTTTCAGGAAACATTTGTTGAGATGCCCTTCACCATAGTGCCCTGTATGGTAGACACACCTGATAGCAATAACTAAATTTAAGCATACCCTGAGAATGACCCTGTATGGGAGATATACCTGAATGTGTGTTCAGAGTTCCTAGCTAAGGAGTTCAGGAGTGGCCAACCCAAAACCCATTCCTTATCTATGAGCAACACCTGAACCCCTGAACCATCCCATGGAACACAGGCTGTACAGGAGAGTGACGCCTTTTGTTTTGGGTTAAATGAAGGTTGCTAAATGGAGGTTGTTAGGAGGAGGATGCTAAGTGAAAACGCTGTATAAACCGCATGCCTTTTGCAAGCAGCTGTGGTTCTCCTGCCCAGCCCCTGCCACTGGACCATTTCTGGATGCAATGCATTTCTTCTGTCTAGCCTGCCATCACTGGTTACCACGCTGTATGTAATTTCACTTCAACTCTATGTCCCATTTGCTGGCTCTGGGTCTCTTCTTCAGCCTCTTGAACCTGGTGTCATCCCTACTGAAGTTAATAGAGGTCCACCGTGGCATTTTTCCCCGTTAAAAAAATTAATTACTTCATACACTGGTTACTTCAGCATTGTGTAGATAATTCTATTATTCTACTTATTAAACCACATTCAGTTTATTTTGTTTGTCTGCTTACGCTGCTTGTTAGATTGCAGACATCAAATGTATTTTATTTGTCTCCATATACTGAGAACATAACACAGTATTTGGCCATGTAGGTGCTCAATAGGTGTGTACTGAATTGAGTTTAATTGAACCAAATTGGCCTGACTTGAACTGAACTGCATTTATTTAAATTTAACTGGCAGCTGGTACCCTCTGATCAACCAAGTTACATGGCCAGCATTCCAGGCACTTCAAGTCTTGCTAAGTTAATACAACACTTAGAATTAAGTTTTCAGAATTACTTTACTGAGAAAACATTTATCGACTTCTGTTTACAATGTCAGGAATGCATGGGTGAATGGTAGGATGACGGTGACTGGCACAGAGGGTCCTCATACAGCTGCAAGTTGGCTTACTCAGGACAGAATGTTTTCTCCACACTTGGACCTGACACTTTAGCTGGATTACGATAAGCACTAGAAGAACAGTGAGGCATGGAAGCAGAAAATTAGACATGCCACACATCTAAATATAGCACAGGAGAGAAAACCTCAGGTTCCCAAGAAACTAATGTAGAGTAATTCTTTACTTCGGTCTCTCCCAAAGTATACTGTCAAACATTCTTGTCAAATATCTTCATGGAACTCTTCTAAAATCTCTTTTAATAAATTTTAATGATTCCTATTTCAATATATAGTACTTTTAAAAGATATCTGTTATGATAAAAATATATACGTTGTTCAGCTAAACCATAGGCAAGTGTTGTCAGTTTCTGGTGAAACTCCATGGCAAAAGGGACTCATTTTATGTAGATGAAAAGCAAATACCTCATGGAGAGATGCCAGTGTGACACACTACATAAGGAAATAGAATACATAATCAACCACACTGAGGTAGAGAGGAACCATGTAATTAGGCCAAAATAAGTCCAGAGTCTTGAATGCTTACAGTATAGAAATGGCAATGGAGATGATCTCCTTTCTATAGCTGTAGAAGAAGAAATGCACATCTAGATAATCTAAGGCTAAAAAGACAAACTCAGCTCCTCCCTTTGCCACCATTACTACCATGGTAAGAAAGGATTGATAGCCGTGGTGGAGAAAATCACCTTGTAAGTGAGAAAGGCCCCCCAGAAGGACATTATTCCCTGCAGAAGTAAAGTTTCAACACCATGGATCATATAGCTTTCAAATATTTTTATAACATAGATGGGTGTAAATTAAATATATATATTTCAAACTCATTTCAAATCTAGAATTTGGGCAGGTAAAGGAAATATCTCAGCAAGACTTGATATAAGACCAGAATGACTAAGTTGCAGTTTATAAAAGTTAAGAATTTCTGAGACATATATACATAAATATTTAAGAATTTCTGAAACATATAAATAATGCCTAGATATACTTGATCAAAAACATGCTTCTTGGATATAAACTTCAAGTGTATTATGGAAAAGTCTTAGTAAACAACTAGTCTTTCACATTTTAAAATAATTTTTTCAGTTGCAATAAACTCTCTGTCTTAAATCTGACTGTAGGAACCATATGATTACGAAGATGAGGATGCAAAGTTCCTGATGTCAGTACAAGCTATTTTCAGAGTTGAATTCAAGGAGAGAATAAATCTCTCCAATATGACTCTGCAGTCTCAACATTAAAGTGATGTACATGCTACACTTACTCAGTGCTTTTATTTAGGAAATAAAAAAAGAAAGCCAGCAAGTTGCTCTGACATTCCCTACTTCTAAAAAAACAAAAAAAGTTTGATCTTTTGCAACACATCTGCTAAGAAGAAAAATATAAAAGTCCAGTTCATAAAGTTTAATAATTTACTTTTTGAGAAAAAAATGAAATATTGTATATAATTTTGACTCTTTTAAAGTCTGCACCTATACGTCAAAATAGGCAATATATAAAAATAAAAATTGTTTAGTTGGAATGCAGGATAGTGATGACAAGGGCTGAGGAAGATGTGACTTGACACACAGATTTGGGAAGATACCTGCATAGAGGTAATAATAGTTCAAGGCATGAGTAAGGACAAGAGCTCCAAGGGTGAGACCTAACAGAAATGTCCTTTGATTCCCAAACACAGGTAGGGTGAGAAACGAAGCACACAGATTCATAATGAAATACTGTAGCCTCTACTTTTCACAAGGGCAGGGGGCAAAGAAAGAGCCTCATTAGGCAGCTGATTTCCTTTTTATCCCTCTTGAGTCAGAATGCCCGGCTGGTTCCCATTCTGATTATTGTACTTGCATAGCTTTTCAGCTATCTCAGGCTCCTAAGTTACAGAAAGCGTGCACCAAACTCAGACATGCACAGAAATGTTGTGATAATTACCTGAGGGGAAGGCCATTGCTAAGCTACCCTCTAGAAGAACCATGTCTGAGGCAACTCATACTGAGGATAATTCTGTTGTCTTCAATTCTTATTTTCCATATGGCTAAAATTTACAATATACCCTTTTGAAATCAAGCTTTTTAAAAGAATGGCTAGAAATTTGAGCATTTTAAATGTTGGCCTTTTTTTCTCATAAACATTCTCACTATAACTTGACCAAGAAAATAATAAGACACAAAGAGTTCTTGTTTTTTGAAAAAAAAATGGAAATTACAGTATATCTCTCTTGATGTATTATAAATGTACATACATACATCACTCCCTTCCTTCCAGGCTACCCTTCCCCATTACTAGTAAAAAGTGAGCCAGACATTATTTTATCTTTCTGTGGTTATAAATGTTACCATTCATTCATTAAACAAATATCTTTTAGTATCATTATTGCTAGGCAATGTCCTAGGTGTATTCAAAAGACAGCCAGTGCCTCTGCCTTCATAGAGTTTACATTCAGAGAATACATACTTGCCCTAGCGACAGTAGAGTTGGGTAAAAATAAGAGAAGAAAATAGAAGATATGAAGGAAGAAATTGAAAGACAAGACAAAGTTTTCTGGTTTTCTATATGAGAGGAACACCACAAAAGATTCTTTAAAATGTTGCTGATGTTTCAGATCATTTAGTTTAGTTTACCAGCAACAAGTGATCATGTTTCTCTAATTCTCTAGCTCTCTAGCGAAATATAGTTGACTAGACATATGTAAACACGACCCTTAAAAATATGGGACATTACACCACAATAGATCACAACAATCCAAAAAGCACTGGAAATATTAATCTGTTCCTTTATCCAACAAATGTATTGGATGTCTTCCATGTTGCAAGTACTCTTCTAGTCCTGAAGATTCAGCAGGAAATAGAATTCCCACCATTTGAAGGATGGGTTTGGTGTTCAAACTCATGTTAGTCACTGCCCCTTCTGCAGAGATTGTCATTAAGGGGCTAGCAGAATCTGTGTGACAAGTAGCCTCCCTAAGTGACATTGCATCTGCTGTCCTCTTTTATTCATAACCCTGGATACAATAAAACTATAAAATACTAGAGTTAGAAGGTATGTTGAAGATTATTTAATATCTTTTATTTACAGATGTGTGAATGAGATTCTGAGGTTTTAATTAACATTCAAAGGTTATTCAGCAAGTTAAGATAATGAGACATTAGAAAAATATTCCTTGTATATATGCATATATATGTACCTGCATTGTTGAAAGGATATACAAACAACATTTCTGCTCAGAAAGAAGTAGACTTCTCACTTATTTAAGCACTATTTTCTGCATTTTTCTCATTAATAAACTTAATAACCTACTGTTCAGAGCATTTCTCATTTATGCTAACTTTGCCTTTGAGCTTTAGGCTTGGCAAATGTTGAAAACCTTGCAAAATTTTTTCATCTCTTGATGTCCCTTCCATAAATTAATTAAGATAACTCAGTTTTTCCCACATTTCCCACAATTCAAAAAATGAGAATCAAATGCAATTTTTAAAGCTCAGTAAAAAAATCCTTTGACTTTGTCTTTTTATGATTGCCTATTTTTGATCCTCTGAAAAATACAAGACAAACTTCCAACATAGACAAGTTAATCTTGTATCCTGACTACATTTAAAATAACTCAATCATAGTCATTAATACAAAGATATTGAGAAGCCCTAACATTTAGTCTCAGACAACATGAGGTCATCAGCATATGAGGGAATCATACATTCCTGGTCATTAATCTTAATTTTAGAAATTACATTTACAGATTTAATTATCTCTACCTATGTCTGTACAGGCAATAAGGAATAATCTTTTCAGCTCTAAATGAATTTACTCCTATGACTTCATAAAAAGCACAACTCTGCTCACTTTTTGCAAAAGGAAAAAAAAATTACTGATAATCCTCATTATCACATTATAGCTGCCAATAACCTCAATAGCTAGGTCTCCATGGGAGAACTCAAAGAAATATAAAACAAAGTTTCCACACTTAATAAAAATCACAGTTTTTTCAGGAAATTATTGATCATTTTCTATCATTACAAATGAGTATAAAGCAGTATTTTCCTTTAAGCAGTCTAACTTTTATTTAAAGATGAAAGGTGTATTAGTTTGCCTGGGCTGCCATTACAAAAATACCATGAACTGGGTGGCTTAAACACCAAAACTTTATTTTTCAGCTCTGAAGGCTGGAAGTCCAAGATAAGGGTGTCAGTAGGTCTAGTTTCTCCTGAGAAATCTCTTTTTGGACCCCTTCTCACTGTGTTCTCCTATAGTCTCTGCTCTGTGCATACTACCTGGTATCTCTCCCTGTGACCAAATTTTCTCTTTTTATAAGGGCACCAGTCAGAATGTATTAGTGTCCACCCTAATGCCTTCATTTTAACCTAATCACCTTTCATTTTATTTTTTAATATTTTACTTTATTTTATTTTTGAGATGGAGTCTCACTCTGGAGCGCAGTGGTGCAATCTCGGTTCACCGCAACCTCCGCCTCCCCACTTCAAGGGATTCTTGTGCCTCAGCCTCCCGAGTAGCTGGGACTACAGAGGTGCACCACCATGCCTGGCTAATTCCATATTTTTAGTAGAGACAGTGTGCCCGGAATTGGTGGGTTCTTGGTCTCACTGACTTCAAGAATGAAGCCGCGGCCCCTCGCGGTGAGTGTTACAGTTCTTGAAGACGGCATGTCCGGAGTTTGTTCCTCCTAATGTTCAGATGCGTTCAGAGTTTCTTCCTTCTGGTGGGTTCATGGTCTTGCTGGCTCACGAGTGAAGGTGCAGACCTTCGCGGTGAGTGTTACAGCTCTTAAGGTGGCGCGTCTGGAGCTGTTCGTTCCTCCCTGTGGGCTCCTGGTCTCCCTGGCTTCAGGAGTGAAGCTGCAGACTTTCCCAGTGAGTGTTACAGCTCATAAAGGCAGTGTGGACCCAAAGAGTGAGCAGCAGCAAGATTTATTGCAAAGAGAGAAAGAACAAACCTTCCACAGTCCGGAAGGGGACCCAAGCGGGTTGCCACTGCTGGCTCAGGCAGCCTGCTTTTATTCTCTTATCTGGCCCCACCCACATCCTGCTGATTGGTAGAGCGGAGAGGTCTGTTTTGACAGGGCGCTGATTGGTGCGTTTACAATCCCTCAGCTAAACACAAAGGTTCTCCACCTCCCCACCAGATTAGCTAGATACAGAGTGTCCACACAAAGGTTCTCCAAGGCCCCACCAGAGTAGCTAGATACAGCGTGTGGATTGGTGCATTCACAAACCCTGAGCTAGACACAGGGTTCTGACTGGTGTGTTTACAAACCTTGAGCTAGATACAGAGTGCCGACTAGTGTATTTACAATCCCTGAGCTATACATAAAGGTCCTCCACGTCCCCACCAGACTCAGGAGTCCAGCTGGCTTCACCCAGTGGGTCCTGCACAGGGGCTGCAGGTGGAGCTGCCTGCCAGTCCCGTGCCATGCGCCCATACCCCTCAGCCCCTGGGTGGTCGATGGGACTGGGCGCCGTGGAGCAGAGGGCGGTGCTCATCGTGGAGGCTCGGGCCACACACAGCGCATAGAGGGGGTGGGAGGCTCAAGCATGGCGGGCTGCAGGTCCCGAGCCCTACCCGCGGGAAGGCAGCTAAGGCCCGGTGAGAAATCGAGCGCAGCACCGGTGGGCCGGCACTGCTGGGGGACCCAGTACATCCTCCGCAGCCGGTGGCCCAGGTGCTAAGGCCCTCGTTGCGGCCCGCTGCTCTGAGTGCGGGCCCGCCAAGCCCATGCCCACCCGGAACTCCAGCTGGCCCGCAAGCGCTGCGCGCAGCCCCGGTTCCTGCTCGCGCCTCCCCCTCCACACCTCCCTGCAAGCTGAGGGAGCCGGCTTCGGCCTTGGCCAGCCCAGAAAGGGGCTCCCACAGTGCAGTGGTGGGCTGAAGGGCTCCTAAAGTGCCGCCAAAGTGGGAGCCCAGGCAGAGGAGGTGCCGAGAGCGAGCGAGGGCTGTGAGGACTGCCAGCAGGCTGTCACCTCTCAACAGGACTACACCACGTTGGCAAGGCTGGTCTTGAACTCTTGTTTCCAGAGATCCGCCCACCTCGGCCTCCCAAAGTGCAGGGATTACAGGCATGAGCCACCATGTCAGGCCCCTCATTACCTTTTAAAGGCCTTACCTCCAATGTCACATTCTGAGGTACTGGGAGTTAGGGCTTGAATATATAAATTTTGGGTGGATACAATTTAGCCCATAACAGAAGACACTGTATATAAGTTTAATAAAGCAGAGTAATTACAGTGACTCAAGAGGGGATTCTTGCTGGTATGCTGGTAAGGCTCTGCACCAGGAATTTATACAACCAGGAGGGAAGGGAAATAGCATGTATCCATTACCCATTATGTGACAGAATTGGTGCTAAACACTTTACATGTGCCATATCATGAGTAAACTGCACAGAAACCACAACCTAACCAGTTAGCCTCATTTTGTAAATGAGAAAACTGAGGTGTGGAAAGGAAAAAAGAGTTCTCTATGTAATAAAGCTAGAAAATGATGGAGCTGTTTTAAGAATTTAGGTTTTGTCATCAACACTTACCTTGGATACCTCATTTAATTGACCTGGAATTCAACTTCCTTATCAATAAAAAAAAAAAGTTTTTTCATTCTCTAAGTTTCCATAATTTCCTATTGCATGTTTTTCTTTGATGTGAAAGTAATATAAAACATAAATACACTTTGGAAATTAGGGAAAAATGGAAAAATGAAATGCAATTTGCTATCTAATAAAGGTACTATAAATATTCTGGTAAGATTCCTTTCTGATCCCACCCCTACTAAATATGGGAAGATGGGGCTTCCTTCTTATCTCGTTAGTTTTTGTAGAAATGCAAGTGTCCATAAAGACCCCAACCACTTTAGCAAAATAGAAGCAAAACAAAGAGAACAATGACATTCTAAGAAGTTGATTATCTTAGTATTTAAAAGTGTGTTTGTATTATGGATGCTTGTCCATAAGGCAGGAGTGAGATGTGTCTTTGAGATACACACACACACACACACACACACACACACACGCACCAGCTTTTAGAAAAATGGCAAACTAAACAGCACTTAAGTGAGCCAAGAGGAACAAGAAGTTTAACCCTGAATAGCCAAAGAGTGAAGATAATGGGACATTAAGGGAACAGGAAAACAGAGCAGCCCAAGACAGAAAAGACTTCTTGATCTCCATCCAAACGGACTCATAATGGACCTAAAAGTGATTTGAGGTGAAAAGCCAGGAACTGTATTATGTCATTCTCTAGATTTTGTGTGTGCATTTGATCAATCCAGGACTTTCTAGTAATGGACTTCCAAAAATTAAAAATACGTCAAAGTGGTTACACTATGTATCTTGGAATAGATAGTGAAATGTATACAGATTTGTGACTTAACCTCTGCTTCTATCACTTAGTAACTCATAGCATTTTTAATATCATTATAAAGTCTTCATAACTTTAATTTTAATGCCTGCATAATATCAAATTGAATAAGTGTACCAACCACTTTACATGCTTAAGATCCTATTTTTGGACCTTTGAATTGTTTCCATTTTGTATACTAGTGTAGCAATGTCCCAAGTGAGGCTACCTATAACATTTCAGTGAGGAAAATATTGTGTAAAAGTTGTTAGTAGTTTCCTGGTAAAGATATCAGTTACCTTGGAAAGAACGTTGGTTTGGAGAGGGTAAAATGAATGATGCTTCAGTTTACAACATAAAGCAGCATGCATCTATCTAAGACTATTGCAGATTTTTTTAAATATATAAGTGTCTAGGACCTAAAATACATGTAGTTGATGGAATTAAGCAACACTCCTCTCCCACAAAGCCAGCTGCCCTAAAAAGTTATATACAGTCAAGGAAATTTCTAAAAGAAGAAGAGCCTTTTCCTTAGGATGCTTAACTCTATCAGAATCTATGTGAAGCCAGATCATGGGAAAGAAACACGTGCCCCTAAGAGAAAACTCATTTGAAAAAATATGTAAACTTTGGACCAACCTCGAGCTCTAGAATTTTGTAAGAAAGAGCTGTTTATGCAACATTTGGCTGAGGCTGAAGCCCCTCAGTATGCAGCCACTATGGTGTGCCTTGGGAAAAAGAGCCAGGTGCATGCACTGAATGAGCTAGTCACTAACAATTGTAACATTTGGGAGCCCATGTATATTTTGGTATGAAGCAAGCATACAATAATGTCACCTGGGAAGGAAAAGTATCTTCTGGCCCTGCACACAAAGAAACAATTGCCAAGTTGGTAACAGCTGGGTTCCTTGTTTACCATGGTTATTCCAGCAATGGTCAAGGCCTTAATTTTGAACTTCCTTTTTTCAGAAGTAATTCCATATCATGGTGACAACACTAACAGCTACAGAGAACAAGTCTTTTGATGAAGTGAATAGATTTTACAGATCTTTTTCCATGAAGTTATAATAACAACTTTTATGGGCTCAATAAATATGCCTGGACACCTTGTCCTAACTTGGAAGAGGAACTCTGGGAAGAGAAAGCAGGATAGCAGCTAAGATGCATTGGATGTGAAGTTAAAAGATTTTATCTTACTTTGTACTCTTAAGCTATTGAAGCAAGGTATAGCAGCTTCACTCTTAAAAATAACAATGCAATAAACATCTTTCAAAAGAACTTGTCCAGTATTTTAAAATTTGCCTTAATGATAAATTCCCAGAAACAGAAAAGGTAAATCACTGTCATTTCTAGATGCCAATAAAAAATATAAAAAAGATAGTTTACACCAAGGTCCAAGGGAAGGAGAACCACTGTGTTAAAGAATGAGATGAGGTGAGCCTTCATAGAAAATAAGGGACTTAAATATAAATAATAGGTCAGGATTTAGAGTACAGGGATTGGAAATGATGAAAGTGTCTACTTTCACCAGAGCATTCATTTATTTATGCAAGCAATTAGCACTATTATATGCCAACAATTGTTCAAGATACTGAGAGGACAAGGAGTCATACTAATTTCAATTAATTAAAAAGTTGGCAAACAGAACTTCAATTAGTGATTGTATTCATTGGTCTTTTCTGCTGAAGGGGGTAAAAAAAGCTAATCTTATTTATATATGGAATTTAAAGGGGCTTAGATCAAATCAGGCTTCATTCATTCATTCATTTATTCTTTCTTTCATACTTTTATCATACATTTACTGAGCACTGCTATGGGCCAGGCACTTTGCCAAACACTGGAGATAAAGAGAGATATGACAAAGTTCCCATCCTTCTCATTTTCTTTCCTTTTTTTTTTTTTTTTTTTTGAAACAGAGTATCACTCTGGTGCCCAGGCTGGAGTGCAGTGGTGCAATCTTGGCTCACCGCAACCTCCACCTCCCAGAATCAAGCAATTCTCCTGCCTCAGCCTCCTGAGAAGCTGGGATTACAGGCACCTGCCACCATGCCCGTCTAATTTTTGTATTTTTAGTAGAGATGAGGTTTCACCATGTTGGCTAGGCTGGTCTCGAACTCCTGACCTTAGGAGATCCACCTGCCTAGGCCTCCCAAAGTGCTGGATTATAGGCGTTAGCCACCGCGCCCAGCCCCTTCTCATTTTCATACTCAGGTGGTTAGAGATGTTTAACCTTGTTTAATGTAGTCATCGAAAGCATAAGAAGAACAAAATTCAAAAGATTAAGCAAATTGGGTAGTTTCAGTTGATCAGTCAACTTCTTCCTCTAGAAATTGTGAAAGCAAACACCTTTGCATCTGGGTTTCCTACGAAGAATTTCTCTATCTCCACGTTCAGTCACAGTGGCAGGATTTAGTATGCTGTTTCCTGTCGCCAGGCTATGTTGGCCCCAGAGAAAAGTTGACAATGGTTTGAAAAAGATGAAATCATCACATCAAGCTGAAGGACCTCTCTGTGTAACATTGCTAACTATTGGACTGATCAGAATGTGCTCCCCAGTATTTTGGAGGTATATGTTAGCCCACACAAACCCAACTAACCTATCATAGGAACACTGAGCAAAATCTCCATTTACTATCCTCCTCTCTGGCAGCCAGAAAGCCAGTCATACTCCATTTATTTGAAAAAAAAAAAGGCTTTCCTAGAGTCCTCTCCTTGAAGTAAGATTTATCCAGCTTGTTTACTTAAATAATAATGCCTAAGATCAGACACCAAGTTTTGTTTATTTTGATTACCTTCAATATGCCTGGTACACAGCAATGCTCAATTATTGCTCTTTGAACTGATTTATATAGCTAAAAATATCTGTTATTAGTGATTAAATTTTCCCATTACATGCAGATTTTTTTATCACAGCAAGGTAGAAATGTGATTTAAAGTGATTGGTTTCTGAAGGTCACCTGAACTAATTCAGATTTTAATACAAGTTGCTTCATTTTTTAATGTTTTTTAGCACCTTCTAAATAACCTATGAGTGACAGCAATGAAAATGTCCTAGTCCTAGAATTGGTTGTGACATATCTTTTACTCTAAATTAATAAGCTGCTCATCTAAGACAAGTTCATCTATGCATTCCACTTTCTTCCAAATGGAGAGGTTGACCAACACTATAATCCTTACTAAACGTGTTAATTGAGGAATAGAAAGGTCATTAGGCCAAGAATTCACTGAGATAAACATAACTTAGATACAAGATCAAAACAATTGGGGTCTCCTTATGCATAAATTATTGCTTTTCAATAATGAACCCAAATTTTTTCCCTACTGCCCACATCATTCTCAAGGAGTATTTTCTTTTTTTTAATTTTTTATCTTTAACTTTTATTTTAGCTTCAGGGATACATGTGCAGGTTTGTTACACAGGTAAGTTGCATGTCGCAGGGGTTTGAGGTAAAGATTATTTCATCACCCAGGTAATAAACCCAGTAACTGATAAGGCAGTTTTTCCGTCCTCATCCTCCTCCCACCCTCCACCACCAGGTAGGCCTTGATGTCTCTTGTTCCCTTCTTTGCATGCATATGTATTCAATGTTTAGCTCCCACATACAAGTGAGGACATGCAATAGTTGGTTTTCTTTTTCAATGTTAGTTCACTTAGGATAATGACTTCAAGCTCCATCCACATTCCTGCAAAGAACATGATCTTGTTCATTTTTTATGGCTGCATAGTGTTCCATGATGTATGTGTACCGTATTTTCTTTATCCAGTCTATCAAGTATGGGCATTTAAGTTGATCCATGTCTTTGCTATTGTGGATAGTGCTGCAGTGAACACATGCATGCATGTGTCTTTAAGGTAGAACGTTTTATATTTCTTTGGGTATATACTGAGTCATGGGATAACTGGACCAAATGGTAATTCTGTTTTAAGTTCTTTCAAAAATTGCCAAACTGCTTTCCACAAGGGCTGAACTAACTTATATTCCTACCAGCAGCGTATAAGCATTCCATTTTCTCTGTAACTGCACCAGCATCTGCTATTTTCTGACTTTTCAGTAATAGCCGTTTTGACTGGTGTGAGATGATATCTCACTGTGGTTTTGGTTTGCATTTATCTAATGCTTAGTGATGTTGAGCATTATTGCATATGCTTATTGACCATGTGTATGTCTTCTTCTGAAAAGTGTCTGCTCATGTCATTTGCCCAGTTTTTAATTGGGTTGTTTATGTTTTGCTTGTGAATTTGTTTAAATTCCTTATAGATTCTGGATATTAGACGTTTGTGGTATGCATAATTTGCAAATATTTTCTCCCATTTGGTAGACTGTTTACTCTGTTGATAGTTTCTTTCGCTGTGCAGAAGTCCCTTAGTTTAATTAGGTCCCATTTGTCAAGTTTTGTTTTTGTCTTTGTCATGAAATTTTTGCCCAGTCCTACAGCTAAGGCAGTGTTAAGAGGGAAGTTTATAACACTAAACCCCCACATCAAATAATTAGAAAGATCTCAAATTACCACCCTAACATCACAACGACAGGAATTAGAGAAACAAGAGCAAACCAAGCCCAAAGCTAGCAGAAGACAAGAAGTAACCAAAATCAAAGCTGAACTGAAGGAAATTGAGAAGTGAAAACCATATAAAAGATCAGCAAATCCTGGAGTTTGTTTTCTGAAAAAATTTATTAAGATAGATAGACCACTATCTATACTAATAAAGAAAACAGAAGATCCAAAATAAATGCAATCAAAAATGACAAACGGGATGTTACCACTGACCCCACAGGAAAAAAAAAAAAACCCTCAGAAACTACTATGAACACCACTATGGACACAAGCTAGAAACCTTGAAGAATTGATTAATTCCTGGACACATATAACCTCCCAAGACTGAACCAGGAAGCAATGGAATCCCTGAACTGGCCAATAATGAGTACTGAAATTGAATCAGTAATAAAAAGCCTGCCAAACAAAAAAAAGCCTGGGACCAGATGGATTCAGAACTTAATTTTATCATCTGTATAAAGAAAAGCTAATACCATTCCTACTGAAACCACTGCAAAAAATTCAGGAGAAACTCCTCCCTAACTCATTCTATGAGGCCAGCATCATCTTGATTCCAAAACTTGGCAGAGACACAACAACAACAACAACAGCAACAACAACAACAAAAAAAAAAAAAGAAAGAAAAAGAAAAGTTCAGGGAGTATTTTAAAATTTAGGGATTCACCACAAGTATAACGCTAAGAGGACTGCTACTGGGTTCTGGAGAACGGTACTCCATTACTCCCTAACCACATTTTCACTGCCATAATAGAATGAAGTGAGAAGTAAACCCTCTGGAAGAATTACAATTATTAACAACATTTTTGTTCTACCATTGTTGTAAATTAGTATCACTACTGGAAGCTTTATTGCATGTTAATTTATCTGTATTGCATTAAATAACAGGCACTCTGAAATGCTGCAGAATAGTGAAACAGCCTTGTATATATGCCTTGGAGGCTCCTGTCACTCTGCTTAGGAAGATTACTGACTCAAATCTTCAAATACATTATTTAGCATGAAAGCAGAAGTGTAAGTATTAGAGAAAGAATTGTTTATAATCATATTATAAACAGTTCCATGGCTTGCGCTTCCTTTTGTGACAATATCTTTGATTCTAAAAGCACTGATGTTCTCAAAGCTATAACTAGAAGAAAGTGACTTAATGAAGATACACTTTTAGATATCCACAGTGAAAGAACAATAGTCATAATAGGAAGGTCTTATTCTGCTGTCCAGTCATCCCCCATCTCACATGCTGTTTCCACGGTTTCAAAGAAGTTTCCAATATTTTGAGAGTACATAATTTCAACTTCAAGACACCATGTGACTAAAACTGTGTAAAAACTTTGAAAAGGTCACTGCTAGGTTCTACTTTAGGGTACCACCCAATCCTTTTCACCCCAGTACACACAGATGTATGAAAAATGTATTTACTTATGCTCCTGATACTTTAGAATAAGTTAGCTGAGGAATTTACAACCCAAAATTGGTAGATCCTCAGGGATCCATGCCCAGATGATTGCCTCCTTTTAGAATGCATCTAATTTCAATGTGAGGGTAAATTAATTATCTTCCCCCTCCACGTTCCTCCTCCACTTGACACAGGCCAATTTGTACTGGAAGGTGAAAGTGGCAAAGCAGAAGGGGTGATCAATAGCATGTTATACTGGGCTACGGGAAATCTGATCCCCACGGGACTCAGATAGCCAAAGAGGGCAAGAAGTTAATGGGGGCAAGATAGCAAATCTACACTATAATTTAATTTGCAAGTTAAAAAACTGACTATTTTGCCAAGAAGTCTTTTATTCCATTTTCTTCAATAGCAGAAATCCATGATTATCAGTCTTTCATCCAATTTGAATTAAATACACATAGAGAACAGAGAACTAAAACCCAAGAGGGATTTTATTTTAATTTGACAAATATTTTAGTGGATTTAATAAAATAAATTATTGTTCCAGAAATGTTGTGGCTTTGCATAGGAATCAAAGTGTCACTCTATTTTTAAATGCTCATATAAAATCTATGTCTAGAAATTAAATCAAAATAGACTAAACCAACATTCATTCAAATATTTGGAGTATAACTACATGTACTGATCACTATTCTTAAGGCCAGGGATATAAAGATACAAGATAAAGGATGTACTGAAGGCCTCAATGAACTTACTGTTGAGAGAGGAAGATGAGTCGAACAGATTATAAACAGTATGCAATGTGTATCTCTAAATCAGGAATACTTATAATATCTACTTCATTGTAAAAATTAAATAACATATAAATTATTTAGCCAAATACCTGGTACATAGTAATTTGAATAAATATCAGCCTCTGATGGTGATCACAACTGTGATGATGATGAGGAGGATGATGATATGGTGATGCCACCAGCCCAAGAATTTATAGGAACATTGAGGACATAGACTGCAGATTGAGAAAGAATTTGTAAAAGAAAAGATTAAGTGGTATAAACATAAGCTAAATTTTTAACGATGGATAAGAGACATAATTCAATAAGATAAGGAGTTGAGGGGAGTAATAAAAATGACCTAGATAGATAAAACAGAAGCTTTGAAGGCAACCCCCTTCCCCTGAGAAGTTTAGAATCCCTTCTGCATCTTGGAGCAGCCCTATACTAGACACCTAGTACCTGAATCCTCTCTGGAGCTGATACTGGCGGAAGTGCCCAGACACCTTGAGGAACCCTTGTATCTGGATATGAAATCCAATTTACATGTGTCCCCCTTTACATTCTGGTAAGAATCTTTTATATGATGTATTTAATAATATCAAGTGTATCAGTAAACACTTTGTTTGGTCTTTCCTATTTATATGAGAACCATTCATCCTGTTATTTCCATGTATAAATCTGTCTTTATTTAAGTAAATGTCATGTAATGTCTTCCAATCTTAACTGTAGTATACATTGCTTTATTCTACTATTTTTGAACATATATACTTCAATATATTCTTAAATAAATGTATATTCATTTATTCAGCCATACTTTACTGTTTACCTATGCCTATAACACACTAGATACAATGCTCCACATATTTGTAAAAGTATAACACACAGTAGAGAAACAAGTTATTTTTTTCATATAGTTTGAAAACACTTAATCATCTAGATCTATACTAAATGCTAAAAGAAACTCTTAAATCAGGAAAAAAATATAGGAAAGTCTTATCCAATCAAATAAGCATTTTATAAAACTACTACAAAACAGTGAAAAACATATCCCAGACCACATACTCCAGAACATACTCTATTATGCATAATAATTTAGAAGGGGTTCAGAAAGTAATATGGAAAGTCAAGCTCAACAGATAGTGTTGTAAGTATTGGTTTGGAACTTGGAAATATGTGAAATTAATCTTCATCCTATATGAATCCTAAAAACATAAATTCAAGATACATCAGAGTGTGCAGGATATTTTCTTTTCTCCCTCCAAATTTTCTCTATCCTTAGTTACCCAGCTTTGAACCTCAAGAGCTTAACAGCCCTTATTAATGCGGCTACATTCCCCTTTAGCTTCCAGTGGGTTTGACCAACAGAAGACTCCAGCAGAAGACCATAGAGTAGAAAGAGAACAGGAGCAAGGATTGATTCCTATGGCTTTCTCTGCCATGTCACCGCAGGTTAGTTAAGCTCCTATACGAAAGTGATGGTCCCTGTCAGGTGGCCTGGCCTTCAACTTCCAGTAACTTCTCTCTCTCCCGATTCTCTCAGGTTTGGGGCTGGTAACAGGACCCCATCAGTACCAACTCTGGAGCACTGCACCATCTCTTATTCATTTCTTTTTCCCCTCCCCACACCATTGTCTGTCATCTCCTATAAAACACTCTTCAGTTACACTATTTGAGGTGCTATTTGCTGCCAGAACCTTCACTTATACAGCAATATATAGGAGCTTGAGACAGACGGTACCCCTAGGTGGAAAAGGTCTATAATTTTATGTAAAACTTGCATACAGTGTTATTTTTGCTCTTGAACAGGCCTATAGTTAATGCAATAAGATTAGACATCAAAATTATTTGTTAATTATTTGTAAGCCATACACTTAAAAGTTCCATTAAATTTCATACTTACACCACACACAACATAGTGTACAATCAATGTCTCCAGGGTTACTAAAGAAAACTTTGATATTCATCACTTTTTATTTACATGATGAGAAACATTTGATGTCAGTGGAGAACTGATTCATCTATGGGTCAGAGGTGGAAAAAAATTCAAAATTCTCCAAGTCAAGTTCTTCCTTTCCATGTGACCTCACATGTCCTTAAGAATGTCTTCATGACTGCATGGAATCAGTAATGACTTCTCTCTCTTTACGTAACAGATCAAAGTCATATGGGAGCAAGAGTTTATCTGGATACACTCAACTCTTTCAGGCAAATGGAAAAATATTTGTGAAACTTCCATTTGTGAAGGTCCAGAGGTCCTAAGATACTTTACATTTTCAGAAAATTAAAGCAGCTGAGAAGCAGAGGAGGAGGGATACATCTAGAAAGACAGACAGTGGCTAAATCATGCAGGGCTTTAGAGATGATGTTAGAGATTTTCTATTGTATTCTAAGAGTCACAGAAAGACTTTAAAGTAACAAGACAGACCTCAATTTTAAAAGCTAATTCTGCTACCAGATACCAGGAAAAATTACAAAGCCGTAGTAGTTAAAATATCATGGCATTGTTGCAGGAATAAATGAGTAGCTCAATAAAACAAAACAGAATCTAGAATCACTCCTAAAATTATGGAAATATAGAATATGCTAAAAGTAGAATTTCAAATTACAGAGTATATGGCAAGCTATTAAATAAAGTGTGTTAGGACAATTGACCTGACAGTTGGAAAAAGTTAAGTCACAATCTTACTCTGTGTATTGATTATGTAACTGCTATGAAAGATAAACCCTAAAATCTCAGTGGCTTAAAGCTATTGAAAGAAGTTTCTCTCTTGCTCACATAGAGTCAAAAATGGATGTTCCTGATTGGTGTATGACTCTTCTCTAAGTGGTAATTCTGGGATCTAAACTCTTTCAAATTTGACTCTATCATCTTCAACACCTGGCCTCCAAGACCATTTGGGAAGAGGATAGACACAGAGGATCTCTCTTGAAAGATTTTTATGAGCCAAGACTGGAAGTGGTATACATTACTTCTATTCTCATTCCATGGTACAGTTTAGTCACAGGGCCTCACTCAACTGCACAGAAGACTGGGAAATAAAATCTAACTATGTACATACAAAGAAAATGAGATAGATGTGGTGATTACCTAGATCTCAGCCATACCCTATGTTACATACAAATTAAAATTAAATTACATGTGAATTAAAACCTAAAGTAAAAAAAACCTATGAAAATACAAAAAAAATTTAAGAATATTTTTATAATCTTGATCTGAAAAAGTCCTTCTTAGGCAAGAGACATAAAAGAAATAATACAGAAAAAATTAAGGAAAAAAATGACAGATTTGACTAGATCAAAATTAAAAATTTCTCTATCACAAAAGAAAAATATAGAAAATAAACATTTCTTAAAGGACATATTTGCAAAACATACAGCAGAAAAAAATTATAATAGCCAAACTGAATAAAGATGTTCTAAAAATCATTTTTAAAATAATTTAGTACAAAAATCAACAAGAAAAATTAAGGAAATTCACTGGGCCAAAATACATGTGAAAAGATGTTCAAATTCAAATTCACCATTTTAGGAAAAACAACAAAAAGATTTAAATACTATTTATCATTTTTTCCCATCGAATATGCAAAGATATCCATTATTAATGATGAAATAAACCCGACCAAACTTTGATGGAAGTGTAAGCTGGTACAGAGTTTTTGGAAGGGAAATTCAGGAATACATATCAATATTTAAATTGTTCTAGCAATTCCACTTCCAGGATCCATTCTACAGAAATACAAATGTGCACAAAGGTTTTGTTTAGATAAATGTGAGAGAGTGATAGAGTGAGTGAAGATAGAGAAGGAAAAAAGAGGGAAAGGAAAGAAAACTAGAGGAATAAATTAGGAGATAATTATGGATATAGAAGTTCATTGCAGAATTATTTGTAATATAGAAAAAGAGTTGTCTTATTTCATTCAGGCTGCTATAACAAAATACCACAAATGGCATAGCTTATAAGCAGCATGAATTTATTTCTCACAGTACGGAAAGGCAATTCCAGGATCAAGTCACCCGCAGATACACAATCTGGTGAGGGCCCCCTTCCTGGTTCATAGATAGCCTTCTTTTCACAGTGTCCTCACATGGCAGAAGGGGCAAATGACTCCCTTGGTCCTCTTTTTTTTTATTTTATTACTATTATACTTTAAGTTTTAGGGTACATGTGCACAACATGCAGGTTTGTTACATATGTATACATGTGCCATGTTGGTGTGCTGCACCCATTAACTCGTCATTTAGCATTAGGTATCTCCTAATGCTCTCCCTCCCCTCTCCCCGCACCCCACAACAGTCCCCGGTGTGTGATGTTCCCCTTCCTGTGTCCATGTGTTCTCATTGTTCAATTCCCACCTATGAGTGAGAACATGCGGTGTTTGGTTTTTTGTCCTTGCGATAGTTTGCTGAGAATGATGGTTTCCAGTTTCATCCATGTCCCTACAAAGGACATGAACTCATCATTTTTTATGGCTGCACAGTATTCCATGGTGTATATGTGCCATATTTTCTTAATCCAGTCTATCATTGTTGGACATTTAGGTTGGTTCCAAGTCTTTGCTATTGTGAATAGCGCTGCAATAAACATACATGTGTGTGTGTCTTTATAGCAGCATGATTTATAGTCCTTTGGGTATATACCCAGTAATGGGATGGCTGGGTCAAATGGTATTTCTAGTTCTAGATCCCTGAGGAATCGCCACACTGACTTCCACAATGGTTGAACTAGTTTACAGTCCCACCCCTGTTGGTGTTTTCTTGGCTCATTTCCCTCTTTGATCCCCCACAGTTCTAAACAGATATTGTGACGCCAGAAGTGATGGTTGGATTTTTTGTTATATTTTGGAGTAGGCTTTCAGTTCTTGGATCTAAAATATTTGAAGGTTAGAATAAGAATTCTTAATTCCTGCCATCCGGGCAAGACTTTACAGATCTCAAATCCTTTCACATTCTTGTTCTCATATGATCTTCACAAAGCTGTGGTTTAGGTAAGGCAGGGGGTATCACACCTGATTCAGAGATGAGGAAACTCCAGGATTTGAACCCAGGCCCCCTAACAACACATCTGGGCTCTGCCCACTCCACTCTGTCTCTGAACTGAAGATGAAAGGAAATCTATTCGCTGACCAAGTAACCTATCTATGTTATTTCCTCCATGCCAGCCTGTCTACAAATTAGCTAAAACATGCCTTTCTCCTGGTTTTCATTAATCACCAGCATCAAAGAAGACAGTTGCTAGGAACATGCCGCTATCCAGCATGACTTGTCTCAGATCTGCCTCTTAAAGCTTACCTGGTGTTTTTGGGAAGCATCTTGGAGCAGGGGTACCACGTGCAGCCCTGGTGGGCAATGCGTTGGCAAAGGAGGCTTCTCTCAATTGTTCTTCAGGCTCCTCCGGGCTCTTGGATGTCACTGCTTCTGATGAGCTGATGTTCTGCCCAGTTCTCGTCACAGCACTGAAAAACTCAGAGAAAAGGCAAACTTCCAGCAAATATTTACCTAAGAAATGAAAGCAAGCAGGCAGCCCATTTCCTCATTCCAGAACACTGCTCACTATTCAGCTCTTCCTCCCCTTCTCATGCTGCAAATGTAGGACTTACACTCCTATTTCCTCTCTCCTGGGCTCTTGCTGGCCCTTTCAAGCTCCTGCTGTGGGCACCATCCCCCTGAGCTGTCAGAGTTTCGCCCAGCAGCCATGGACCCTTTGGTTAGCTGTAAAAATTATTACAGGAAATAAACTAGGACTCCGCCTTAAGGCAACACACTAGGACCATGGGCTTCCAGATTCTCTTGGAAACAAAGCAGCCCATTCGCGAGGAGAACAGGCCAGAGACAAGTTCAGAACTGAATTCCAACCACATGGCAGGACACGCTAGCTGTCCACCAGGTGTTCCTGCTCCCTTTCCGTAAAGTAAGGATCTTTTCATCCCAGGCCATACTTCCCAGCCACCCCAGCATCTAGGGACAGACATGGACTAGGTCTCACCCATGGAGTGTGAGCCAAAGTGATGTGTGTCACTTCTAGGCCAAGAAGGCCAAGGAAGAAGCGTGTCTTTCCCACCTTCTCCTTCCCCATCTGTTGGTTGGACTCTAAGGCTCTGAAGGATATAGAATCACAGGATGGAAGGCATCTGGGTCCATGAATCACCATGCAGACAAAACTGTCCTCTACACAGGCTGTCCTCTCACAGACTAGTGCATGAGCAAGAAGCAAAGTTCTATTGTAATAAGCGGGTGAAGAGTGGGGCTTATTTGTTCTAGCAGCTGGTGTTACCACAGCCGACACAGCACAGAATGTAGAGGACTTGCAAGCACCATGTGGTCCATCCTTTATTTTAAGGATAAAGCTTCATTTTGATGTAATTACCTCTTTAAATGTCCTATCTCCAAATACAGTTACATTCTAAGGTACTGAGAGTTAGGGCTTCAACACAGGAATTCAGGAGGGAGATACAGTTCAGTCCATAACACCCCTGATTGAATCAGCCATGGCGGAGTAGGAGACAGTCATGGAGGCAGTAAATAGACACCATAACTGACAAACCCAGGCCATTTGTGTTTGCCAACCCTGACCTCTTCACTCCTGCCTGGAGTGGCTCCTCCCACCTCTACTGATCGGCCTCACTCTTGTTCATTAAATCCTGCCTCAAGCAGAATCTGCATGAAGTATCTTCTGATCACTGTGATGCAATATTCTGTCTGGACTTGGCCTACATCCTTTTATGTCATAAGTTTATTTGTTCATTTAACACATACTTATGGAGAAATAGTCAGGTGCAGTGGTTCCAAGTGTGGACTTGAGGGCCAACTCCATCATTTACCAGCTGTGTAACTTCAAGCAAGTTTCATTGTTAACCTCCCTGAGCCTCAGTTTTATCTAAGATAAGCTATGACCACCTTATGGACAGTGGGGCTGAAATGAGCTAGTAGATATAAAATACTTGGCAGGGTACCTGACAGACAGTAAGCACTCAGTGAACATTGGCTATCATTGGGAGCCAACTATGTGCCAGGTACTGAGCACACAGTCACAAAGTCACAGCCCCCTTCTAGGCCAGAGTGGCTTGGAAGCCACAGCTAGATCTGATTCAGCATGATATCTGGGATACAGGGGAGGCCCCATACATAGTTATTCTCAAAATGAAAATGATGAAAGAAAAAAGAGGATGAGAAATACAAAGATTGAGTACAACATACCTCTTTTGCTGAATGTCTAAAAGCAAAGAATCACTGTAAAATGCATTTCCTCTGAAACCAGGCTGTCTCCTTCACTGATAGAAGCAGTTCTTGGTACATCTTCGTCACATGGTTCATAGAAAAGAATTGCAAAGCTCTTCTCCTTCTAGGCACACGGAGATGCTATCTCTTCCAGGAGTGCCCATCCACAACGTGCTTCCTGGCTCCACTTCCCAGACTTCAAATGGATATTTTAAATTCTTGGATGATTGTGGCAAGTTTCCTCATAATCTTACAATTCCTCTCTTCATACCATTAAGGAAGAGTCATTACTGAGTTGTCACTAACCACTCTGGGGACATTGGGAAGGCAGCCATCTTAAAGTGGGGGAAAATAAAAAGCTAAGACATTGGCTTTAAAATGCTTAAATTCTGGACATTGGTTTTAAAATGCTTAAATTCTGGAAAATTTGGTTCATAGTAGTAAAGATTTACTTCTGACGGGCTGTCATGCTCCAGGCTTGGACCCTTTTGAAACCAGCATGATAGATTTCATTTCCCTTCTCTTGGGCTTTCTCATTTTTGTGTTGAACTCAAACATAGAACTTGACATGTATCTCCAGGACATTTCAACATTTGATTTCTCTTCACCATGCTAAGCTATGCAAGCCTTTTTGAACATTGCTTTTCCTATCCAACGTATATTAATTTCTTTGGGGGCATTTGAATACTCTGAGTTCATCTAGGTTACCGATAAAAACAGTGACCACAACAGAGCCCTGTAGCACTCCACTACAGACTTTTTTCCAGGAGTTAATGCAATGGTGCTGCAGTTGGCAGAGAGTGAGGAAAGAGATTACTGACTGCACCAGACCCAGGTTAGGAAGAGTTACTGTACTGGGGCCCTGTATGTAGCAGGGTTCACAGCCTGGGTGATGTCACAGAAGGAAATTCAACACTGTATCACAAAGGTTGTGCTTGTTTCCTGAGTGTTGTAAGCTTATCACAGGCCAGCTTCTAGTTATTCTCTAGAGATATGGTTTAATTACTAACTTTAGAAACAAAAAAACTCAGATATCTAGAAGACCTAATGCAATTTCTTCATGAAGTTATGAAAGGAAAATCTATCTCGGACCCTCACTAAGCTAAAGGGAAAAGTCAAGCTGGGAACTAAGTCAGGCAAATCTACTTCCCATTTTATTTCTAAATAAGATAGCTACAAAGCGTCAATTAAAAAAAAAGCTACATACCTTTCTCATAATTTACCCACAAGGAAATTCTCTGTGGGCCTCAGGGTCTTTACCCTAAAACAGTTCTGTTGAATTTCACCTTGGCTATGTAAATTGATGGCTTATCTTCACACGTGCAGTACAAAGGACAGACAGAACCTAAAGTTATCCCTTTGTTCACCCCAGACAAATGCATATCTGATTGCTTCCTCTACCCTATTTATGTAAAAGTGCAGATTCACTGAGCCAGACTAAGGGATAAGTGACTATTCCTCTACCCTCCTCTCACATGTAAACTGTGTATTCGGGGAAAGGCTAATCAGACACTCAAAAGAATGCAACCATTTGTCTCTTATCTACCTATGACCGAGAAGCCCCCACTTTGGCTTGTCCCACCACACCAGACAGAACCAATGTACTTCTTACACATATTGATTGATGTCTCATCTCTCCCTAAAATGTATAAAACCAAGCTGTGCCCTGACCACCTTGGGCACATGTCATCAGCACCTCCTCAGGCTGTATCACAAGTGTGTCCTTAACCCTGGCAAAATAAACTTTCTAAACTGACTAAAACCTGTCTCCGATATTTTTGGGTTCACAAAGTAATATCAATGGCTTTCTGGGACAGATAGAGTTTTGACTTGGGACTATTTTTCTCTCTTTGACAAGGAATGAAAGCAACCTATATTCTGATCCTGCTCCTTCCCTGTTCTCTAACAGGTTTGCTTTCCCTCTGCTAGTAGAAGAAAGACAATCTTTTTAGCTGGGCATTCAGCGACCTTTGTAATCTATCCCCAACTAATCTTTCCAGACTATTCTAGAGAAAACTCAACTCTGGATAAGCCCACAGGAGAGCTGGGACTAACCTCTCAGGCCTATCCACCTCCCCTGTCTTCACTCATTCATTCACATCACAAATATTTACAAAGTACTTATGTACCAAGGACTATGCTAGTCCCTGAGGATAAATGCTCTTGGGACACACCTTGTTTCTTCTTCCCAGGGAGGACAAGATCCTGGCTTCAGCACAGTATTCACCCTAGGGAGAGTTTTAGTGTTTTGCAATTTCACACAGACAGAATTCAGATCACAAAGGAAGAGATTACTGCATCAGAAAGCTGGCTGTGACCAATTACCATGATGGGGCCTGGGAACAGGCAGGAGCAGAAGATCAGATTCTGCAAAGGCCATTTTTAGAGCACCAGGAGTGGGACCCATTTAAACTGAAGGCCAACCATGTATAAGAAAGAGCTCTGGGCTGACATACCCAGAAACTTGGGTGCTTGCCCCAGCTCTGCCCTGAAGAGCTGTGTGACTTTGAATGAGTCCTTTCCTATTCTGTGCTGCAGGATGGAAAGTGAATATGGCCCCCAAAGACCCCTTTTTACCTGACTCAGTGCAGGTGTCATCTCTGAAGCTTTCCATGACCTCCCTCACCAACCTATTGCTTCAGGCAAACCTCTGAACATTCACTGACTTCTGTATGCATTTCTGTTCTCTCCACCTGATAGACGGCTCCTTATTCCAGCACTGTGGCTTGTAATTATTAGGAAATACATATTGAATTCAGAAATAAGAAACATCATCATTTCTAGATCTGTAATTCCAGCATTACCCACAAGGTGGCAATTTCCTACACGTGGTCCCAGCACAAACCTTACATTTGGATAGAAGCCCCAGGAAGAGCCAGGTGCAGTGGCTCATGCCTGTAATCCCAACACTTTGGGAGGCCAAGGCAGGAGGACTGCTTGAGTCCAGAAGTTCAAGGCTCCAGTGAGCCATGATTGCACCACTGCACTCCAGCCTGTGAGACAGAGGAAAGGAGAACCAGAAGGACTTTCCAAAAGGCTCATCCTCTGGCCCCTGGTGGGTACGTGCTGTCCCCTTCCCCTCCACTTGTGAAGTGTCCGTCTGTCAGAAAGCAATACAGGCCTGCTCTACTGTGGCCAAGCCTAGGTTGCACTATTTCCAAGCTTCTCAGCTGGCCAGGAAAGACTGGTGGTCTGGCTCTTACTGACCTCTCAGGCTTCCCCTCCTATGTCTCCACACCCCACACAGCACTGCAGCTGTGCTGAGCTTGCTCCTGCTCTTGACTGTGCTTTCCTCTCTCTGGTCCTCATGCCTTCCCATACACTGTTCCCTCCATGTGGATTCCCCTTCTCTATCATCCCTCCAGGCCAACACCTACTGGCTCTCTGAGATTTAATTTAGGAAGTGCTCTGTCCAGGAGCTTTCCTTGAGTCCCTTTTCTCCAAATACTCTTCAGCAGTAACATTCATTGCACTGAAATTGCTTCCCTATCCATCCTACCTGGGCCACCTTCTTGAGCACACAGAGCATGGCTTCCTCAGCTACTCCCCAGTGTCCAGCACAGGCCAGGTGTACAGCGAGCCTTCTGAGAGCTTGCTGGATAAAGAACAAATGAGTCAATGCATCAGTGAATCTACAGATTAGGAATGTGATGTGGCAAGATGAACTGAGACCTGTACCCCTCCCCAGTATGGGAGAAATTTGAGAATAAGTGGGGGAAGAAGCTACAGCAGGTCCTTGAAAAAAGTTGTCACATTCAACGTGATTTTTTTACAACATTGATGAGAAAAAAGGAAACCACCTCCAGCCAGGACCACTGTCTGTGTGGAGTTTGCACATTATCCTCATGTCTGTGTGGGTTTTCTCCAGGAGATGCCTGAAGATGTGCACCACTGAGGGGAACTGGCGTGTCTGCATGGTCCCAGTGTGAGTGACTGTGGGTGTATGTGAGCGTGCCCTGCGATGGTCAGGGTCAGTTCCTGCCTTGTGCTCTGAGCTGCTCAGATAGGGTTCAGCTCTCGCAACCCTAAGTAATACTTATCTTTTTCTTATTAATTTTTCTTAAATGTACCTATAGTTCACATTCATTTTAATGTTTATGATTAGAAGTATTTGGGGTTTTTATTTAGAAGTTTGGTAATGTTTTTATAACCAGAAATATGCCATAGGAACTTAACCTCTTGTCTGTATCAATGAGCCTACGTAAAATTGGTTTTGTTATACGTTGTCTCACTTAAAGTCAGTTTCCAAGAACCTATCCATGGTGTTAAAGAAGGACTTGCTGTGTAATTTTTTGTTGATCTGGATCAGAAAGCAATCAAGTGCTCTTAGCACAATAATGGTACATTATTATTTTGAAAGGAAAAAGGCCAAAGACATGAAAAAGGGGGCAGGTGCTTTCCTCCTATGAGACTAGGCTGTGCTGCCTTCTAAGAAAGTGAATTCTCCCATTGGCAAGATGAATTCTCTTTCAATTATTTGTGAGGAAACTGGCAGCAGATATTTTACCCTCCTGGTCAGAAAGGAAGTTCCAGGGCCTTCCACTTTGTGTCACAGAGCTGATGCTGGGATTTTGCTGGTTGCCAAGTGCATCTATTCTATTTAGGAAGTGGGAAAGTAACCACAGGATGTGTGCTCTGTGATCTGAACTTGGACCCTGAGTGCTGTATTCCCCGACTTTGACTGTGGGCTATTGTGATTCACTCTCGTAAACGGTCAGAGGTCCCTCTGGGGAGGGCTTACAGGATGGTTTATAGGACACATTTGTAAAGAGTCCTTCTTTAAGGGGACCCAGCTGTCCTTTCAAAGAAGAGGCTCTGGGTTAATACTAGGTCTGAAAATGGACAAGAAATTCTGGCTGTCCACTGTGGTGACTGAAATCAGCTTCTAGACACCAGATATGGAGTTTTCCCTGTTACATAGAGCACACAGCATTTTAGTAAGATGCCCATCTCTTTCAGTCCTAGGGACACTGTGACAACTGGCCAATGACAAGATTCCTGTGAGTCAAGACACAGTGATGTCCACCATTTTACTCCATTTTACTGCCCATTACAGTGTATGTGCCCTGCTCTGCCCTTGGCAGTTGGATGCTACCACTTGGCCTCTGCTATTCTGGGACCCCATGATTCCCAGTGGATTAAGGAGCCCATCACAGTGGTGTCATCTCTTATCTTCATATGTGGCCAATAGAGGAGAGCCACCACCAAGTCTTCAAGGATAGTAGTGGTCCCCTCGCTAACGAATTTCCCAATGTCATAGTGAAGGGAATGTCCTCTGGGCCCCCTTGGAGAATGTAGTGGTTGGGTGGGTGAGTGTGCGAGTTGTCTATAACAAATCTATTCCAACATCTCCCTAAGCCTTTTTATCCCATCCCCTACAACACACCAAGGATGTTCTGGCACCTCAATGTCTTTAAATATAGGTCACCATTGAGTCCCAGTTCCACTCATACACCTAAGTAAACTATAGAGCCCCTTCCCCCTGCACAAATCAACACACTGAATCCAGAATCTCTGATCAGTGTGCTTGTATCAATAAATTTGACTTGATGCTAAGTTCTATTCTGCTTTCCTTGGTCTAACACCCTAAGAATCTATTCACGCACATATTCTCCAGGTTTCTACAATGTAATGTATCAAAATCTTGCCATTTTTTTGGTGTAGAAGCTAAATCTTCCCAAGGTAAACCTTGTATGTGCCCTACTCAAGTACATAGAGTTCTGATGTCAGTTGAGAGTCTAGTGGCCACAAGCCCTAGGTTTTGAGGAGAAAAGGTATCCCTTGCAAGGCAACTGCCTTGGGTGATCTTAACACAGGGTCCTTAAGCAAGGGAAAGAGAGTCTTCTCAGACATGACAGGCAAGCTGCTTCCATTGGCAAAGGAAGCTCAGAATGATTCAAGCGTTCAGGATTCTCAGCTTCATCTGAGTCCACCCAGATTTCTCCATTCCAAGTCTCAGGTTCTCATTCCCTAACTTTCACATAAGAGACTGGAAAGCCTGTGAATTCAACTTATAATTATGCAACACACACAATTACATTTTTTGTGTCATTTTCAGCAATACTGACCCTGTAGCTACATGAAATGTATTCTTATTTATCATTTAAATAAATAATTTGTATGATTATTGAAGCATATTTATAGTTAAGCTTTCTAGTTCTCTGATTGTGACCCATCTTTGACAGTTGTTTCCTGGGACCACTCCTGGTTCTATTAGCTAGATCACTCAGGCCTAGTCAGATGACAAATAGAATTCATTTCTCTTTTTTTCTTTTTCAGGCATGCAACAGCTCTGTTCCCCAGGCTGGAGTGCAGTGGCCTGATCACAGCTCACTGCAGTCTTGAACTTCAAGGCTCAAGTGATCCCCCCACCTCAGCCTCCTGGGTAGCTGGAGGCGTGTACCACCATGCCCAGCAAACTTTACATGTTTTTGCTAGTAGAAAAGAGGTCTCACTATGTTTCCCAGGCTGTTGAAGTCCTGGCACAATCCTCCCCACAAACCTTGGGAGGTACAGGGATTACAGGCATGAGCCACTGTGCCAAGCCTACAAATGGAATGTAATATAAAGAATTATTGGGCCAGGCGTGGTGGCTCACGCCTCTAATCCCAGCACTTTGGGAGGCCGAGGCGCGTGGATCACCTGAGGTCAGGAGTTCGAGACCAGCCTGACCAACATGGCGAAACCCTGTCTCTACTAAAAATACAAAAATTAGCCGGGCGTCATGGCACGCACCTGTAGTCCCAGCTACTCGAGAGGCTGAGGCAGGAGAATCGCTTGAACTCAGGAGGTGGAGGTTGCAGTGAGCCAAGATAATGCCACTGCACTCCATCCTGGGTGACAGAGCGAGACTCCGTCTCAAAAAATAATAATTAAAAAAAAAAAGAATTATTGGCTGGGCACAGTGGCTCATGCCTGTAATCTGAGCACTTTGGGAGGCTGAGCTGGGTGGATCACTTGAGTTCAGGAGTTCAAGACTGGGCTTGACAACATGGCAAAACCCTGTCTCTACAAAAAAATACAAAAATTAGCCAGGCATAGTGGCAAATGCCTGTAGTCCCAGCTACTCAGGAGGCTGAGGCAGGAGGATGGTTTGAGTACACGAGGCAGAAGTTGCAGTAAACCAAGATCGTGCTACTGCATTCCAGCCTGGGCAGCAGAGCCAGACCCTGTCTCAAAAAAAAAAAAAAAAGAAGAAGAAGAAGAATTATTAACTAGGTAACTTGGAGGTAGCAACTGTGAAGCAGCTACCACCATTAGGGCTAAGAGAACAATGGAAATGGTTGGAATGACTAAAACTTAGACGCATATAAGAGGGATCCTTGGAGCTCAAACTCAGACCTCTGCAGGGTGTGCCACTAGGCTGACGCTAGTGTCACTGAGCTTGGAGAAAGAACCCCAGGGGGGCTGGGGCAGTTCATTCTGGGTGGGCCTGAACTCTAAAATCTTATCAGCACTGTGTGAGCCCCAAATCTCTGCTCAGCTCTCACCTCCCAGCAGCCTCCCTCAAGTCTTGCCCTGTACTTGTGCAGTACAGGGTCAGCCAAAGGTCTAAGACTTGTGGGATTCCCTCTCTGTGGTTCCTCATTTTCTGTCCTAGATCCCCAAATCTCTGCCTTAGTCCTGAATTCTGATGTCTACCTCTTCTGTCCAGTGAGACCACTTGGCCTCCACCTCCCTGCAGAGTGGCCTGGAAAGAGTCCCCAGGGAGAAAGCTTGGGTAGATGTGGGGCTCACATTGTGTACCCCCTGACGCTCTCAAGGATCACAGCTCTGTATTAGAACACTGTCCAGTGCCTGTCCATAGCTGTTTTCTTTAATTTGTCCAAGTTATATAGTGGTTTACAGCAGAACAGCAAATCCTCTATCATTCTTTTCTGTCTGCTCAGTATCTGAATTCCCATCTTTGCAGAGTTCTACATCTTGCTACATCCCCTTGCGTGCAATATTGAAGTGAAATCTGTCTCCCTAAAAATCCCATCTGTCATTTATGGAACTTCCCTCTAGAAATTCACCTTGCCTTCTGCTCTGTAATCGCCCACCAGAGGTCTGGAGAAAGGGCTTTCACCTTCCTTTAGCTTGGAGAAGACTATCTATGATTGCCCTGACTGTTAAAGCTTGAGGTTCAAATCCATGGCCTATTTATGGAGTGGCCTTTGCTCAACTGAGCTTCTGTTCTCTTCCTCTGTGCTGGAAGCTCCCCAAGGACAGAGAACATCTGCCATTTATCTCTACGTTCAAGGGAGGAATTAATGGATGGGACATTCATACCCACTTCAGCAGCTGCCGGGTGGGCACACATCTGCTCTGAATGGGGGATTGGCTAGTCTCCCCTGTGTTGTGTTTGTGTTCAGGCTGGAAGCTGAAGAGGAAGAAAATCACACCCATTCTTGTTGCCTAATTACGTACCCGGGTGCATGGGATCTCTCCACCTGCCAGACAACAGAGGCACCTCAACCCCCCTTCCCGACTGGGAGAATTTGTCCCTACTTTTTCCTATCATCTTAGGGGGCCCACAGGTGTGGCCCACAGTGTTAACTGGTACTCTGGGAACCAGAGACATGAAAGAACACAAATGCCTCTGCTGGGCTATGGGCTTGCGGGCAATTTTAAAAGGAAATAGACATAGCTGATCACCTTCAAAGCTTGAGAATGTTTTCTCCACCCAGATACAGGGGCTTTGATGCCACAGGCTCAGTGTTGGAAAATGAGTCTTCTGATTTAATTCTCAAGGAGTCATTATGTATACATAATACTCTCCCTACCATTTAAAAGGAATGTAGATCATATGTAAATGTGCCTCTGTGAGATTGTGTATCCTAACCTGCATTAAGCACACATTAATTTCATTATGACACCGTTCACTTACTCCTCCTTTAATGTCTGCATAAAAAGCAGGAAAATCATTTCTGTACACATTTATTTCTCAATCATGACCATGTTTTGTCCAGTACAGGTCTCAGGGTCGGGCACTGTACTACAGGAATGGTGGCTCAGTTTGAGGTAACCAAACGTGAACTCCCCTGACCCCTACTTCTGACCCCCTCCATGCTCCTTGCCAAGACTCATTCTTAAACTCCTTCTTTGACAAGGACCTCACTATCTCTGGAGCAGCCTGATCTCTCTTTGGACAACTATGAACCATTAGAAAGTTTGAACTTACCAGCAAAGTTGTCCCTGAAAAGCAGCATGGAGTTCGCTTATCTCTTTTGTTGGCAAATCCTGCTTTGTTCATTTAACATTATAAGTGTTTCCTTCTCATAGTGAGACCCCATCTCTGAAAAAAAAAAAAAATGTTTAAATTAGCCAGGCGTGGTGGTGCTCACCTGTAGTCCTAGCTACTCAGGAGGCTGAGCGGGGGAGGATGGCTTGAGGCTCAGGAGTTTGAGGCTGCAGTGAGCTATGATCATGACATTGCACTCCAACCTGGGCAGCAGAATAAGGTACCATCTCTTTTTTTTTTTTTTTTTTTTAAAAGGGTTTCCTTCACATCATTAAAAAAATCTTAAATTTTTGCATGTTTACACATTCACATATTTACAAATATGCCATTACATTAGATGTGCACTTTTTAACTGCTATTTTACTAAACAATGTATTATAAACATGTTTTCATTTCTATTAACCCATATTTTCTTTCTAATTGTTAATGCCTGCATAATCCTCTATTGTTAGATGTACCATAATTTATTTAATGATTGCCTCTCAGTGGGCATTTAGGTCGTTAACTTTTTTTATTTTTATTTTATTTATTTATTTATTTTTTGCTATAGTAACCAACTCCAGGATGAAATCTTCACACATAGTGATCATTTTTTTAGGAGAGATTCCTAGAAGACCACAGAGTGGTCAAGGGGTGAGAGCACTTTAAGAGGCCACTCCTGGTAAAGACAGCAGCCACCAGGTTGAAAGTCACTGTTGATACGTTCTGAGAGCTGCGCTGAGTGCATTACCAACATTGTTATATTTATTCCTTACCACCACCCCTTCATGGTGCCTAGCCGCCCCTGCTCTGTGTGGCTGAATGTAAGGTAAGGCCCGGCGTGGACCAGGCAGATGGCCCTCCTCTGACTATCACATAAAGTGGCCTCAGAAGAGGCTCCTTTCTGGGGATAAGAAGACTGCAAACTGGGAAGGAACTGGGCTTGAAAAGCAAAATGAACCCCACCCAAGAATGGTGTTGCTGGTCTTCCCAGGCTGCAAGAGGTTTTCTCCATCTCCAGGAGTTCAGCAAAGAAAAAACAATAGAGCACAAGACAAATGAGGGGTGGCCAGTAAAGGCAGGAAAAGTCTCCTATAAAACCTGCTCAGCGAGTCCCTCCCTCCATCCAGTGCATTTACCCAGCAACACATCAAATCCCAGCAGCCAAGACTCTCTTAGGTTTCTCGTCTGGGTGCCCTGCCAGAACTCAGGCAGGATGGTGTGCACAGAGCCTGGCCCAGAGAAGGCACAACGGCGGCATGAATAACTGACTACAAGAAACTGCATCTTTCCAACATGCATTCCCCAGTAAGCCACAGGTACACTGACCCTTGTGCACCAAGACTTCATCAAAGCATTATTCGTATTAACCAAAGGATGGAAAACAAGTGGTTAAATAACTGCAACTAAACCCTGTGGAAAGGCCACTCTGTATGAACTCCAAAATATATCACCATATCTCATCACAACAAAGTCACTGTGGACGGAGATGCACCATGACTTTATGCAGCATTAAGAAACACACTCACAGAGCCAATGAACTATGCTCCCATTGATTGTATAAGAAACCCAGTTTCACAGATGACAAGAGGTGGGGAAACTGTGAAACACTGTAAGTGCAAAAACCAAGTGCAGACTATTGTGTATGGCACGCTACTCTGTGTGTGTGAGAGAGAAACAGAGTGTGTTTTAAAGGAAGGGGCTTTTTTAGGCACATGTACTTTTATAGGCATAGAGAAAATTTCTGAAAAGATATACAAAAACCCGATAGCAAGAGTGGCCTCTGGAAGCCGAGTTGGAGGATGGGGATACAAGGTGGTAGGGTAACCCTCTTTTCATCCTTAGATGTATATGTAAAATCTACATTTTAAACCATATATTCTCTTTATAAAACTTTGAAAACTACTGACTGCAAAATAAAATTAAATAAAATAGCGCATCGTTCTGGGAGGATTTACGGGCATACTATCTGGAGCCAGCCTTGGATCCGGAGACCGTACGGTTATCCAATCCTGACTCTGCCATAGCGACCTCGGGCAAGTTGTCGCCCCGACTGGGTCTCGGTTCCCTCAAGAGTCCAATCGGAGGTCGGAGAGCTGCTCTCGGGGCGTCCCTCCAGCTCGGAGCCCCGGGCCGCGGGCTCCGCGCGGGTCCCGGGCTGGAGCAGCGGTCTGCGGGCGCCCCGCGGTGCAGGCCCGGCCAATCAGCGGCCGCGGGGCGGGAGCGGTGACTGCTCGGCGGGCGCGGAGCGGAGCGCGAAGCAGAGGCGCCGCCGCTGTCCCGGGGCAAGCCATGCCGCGCTTGTCTCTGCTCTTGCCGCTGCTGCTTCTGCTGCTGCTGCCGCTGCTGCCGCCGCTGTCCGCGAGCCTCGGGATCCGCGACGTGGGCGGCCGGCGCCCCGAGTGTGGTCCGTGCCGGCCAGAGGGCTGCCCGGCGCCTGCGCCCTGCCCGGCGCCCGGGATCTCGGCGCTCGACGAGTGCGGCTGCTGCGCTCGCTGCCTGGGAGCCGAGCGCGCGAGCTGCGGGGGCCGCGCCGGCGGGCGCTGTGGCCCCGGCCTGGTATGCGCGAGCCAGGCCGCTGGGGCAGCGCCCGAGGGCACCGGGCTCTGCGTGTGCGCGCAGCGCGGCACCGTCTGCGGCTCCGACGGTCGCTCGTACCCCAGCGTCTGCGCGCTGCGCCTGCGCGCTCGGCACACGCCCCACGCGCACCCCGGTCACCTGCACAAGGCGCGCGACGGCCCTTGTGAGTTCGGTGAGTCCGGGTCGGGGATTGGGTGGGTAGAGAAGGAGGGATTCCAACCCTCTGGGGTGTGGAGCGAAGGATCCCCCTGCCCAGTGGTGGACGGCGCTGCCTGGCACTCAGTTTCCCCTTAGGAAGCAGTATTTCTTATCTCTCCTCGTGCTCAGAGAGACTGGGGCGAGAATCCTTGGAGACGCCACTCTGTGCTAGTCGAATTTTTGGTGAGCCTGCTACCCCTTTTGGTACTTAAGTACCTGCTGATGCGGTCACTTATTTGTAGGCATGGTATGTTTGCCCAGCAGGAGACTGGGAGTTAAGGAGGGGGATCCGAGTTCCCAGGTATCCAGCGCTAGGTGGATTGTTTGAATGGGGAGGAAGGGAAGTAGAGGATAGGGGAGGAAGGGAAGTTGAGGATACGGGAGGAGGATGAGTTCCAGACTGGGGAATCAGTAGTCACCAGGCCATAGCACCAGAGCACCAGGGTCCCCGGTGTGGGAAGGGGCTGAGCTGGGATGCTGAGGGAGCTCCATCCAGGAAAAGTAAGACCTTTGGAGACGTAAGGTCTGAAAAGATTGTGGTGCTATTAGGGGCAGACCCAGGTTTCGTGCTTCTAAAACATATATAATTTGGAGAGTCCTGCCTTAAGTAAAGGAATAGAACTGCTGGGGACTTAGAAACTTATTATGAAATGCTAGGGACTTAGAAACTTAAGCTTCATTAACATCACAGTAAAATAATCTCTGAGTGCTATAGTTGCCCACCCTTTTTATGTACCTTTTGAAAACCAAACAAAAAGAAACCAAAACGTTAGCACTGCTTTACTGGCTTCCTAAGCATGAGTGTATCCCACCCACTAGGTTTTGAAGTGCCGCTGTATACTCTGCCTGGAGTGGGCAGTGCTGAGTTTAGGGTGAGTGAGAAGGTGGCCAGTGAGTCCCAAGGAGCCTGGGTTTCGGCCTGGGGTTCAGGCTTCTGGGAAATAATTCTGGCCTGAGCCCAGAGACCAAGTCCAGACTTTAGTGCCTAAGTCAGTGTAATGACTTAGCTTCAAGAAAGAAGCTTGGGGTGGGGTGAGACCTTTCCAAGCCTTAAGAAGTATCTAGTAGTCTTTCCTCTCAAGTAGTTCAGGTAGATGTACCCAAGTCCAGGAGACGCAGTGGGTTGTTGGAGATGGGGCAGGAAGCCTCCTGTCCTGGGAAATGTAAAACCAGTGTGTGGCCAGTTGAGCACAGGAAAGTCACCATTGGCTGTTCCTAGCTGAAGCTCCCCATGGAGGACAGAGCTGGCTGGGGGTGCATCTGTGCTGCCGCTGGCTCCCTGAGTGGCCCTGGACGGGCCCCTTCCCATCTCTGGCCATATCAGCCCCAGTGGAGTCATTGTTGAGGTCCCTTTCACTCGGAACAGTTAGTTTCCGCCCTGTGGCACTTAAACAGTCCTGTCTCTTTCCTTTTGCTAGTTCCTATCACTCGTTTTTATAACTGCTTTCCTCAGCAGTTAATTCACAGGCAATTCTCTTTGTCTCCAGACAGGTAACACTTTTAACTCCACATGCAGGAGACATAAGAAATGCTGACCAGGTCCTCAGACTATAAATGGTGCTGATGATCTCAGATAATTTCTCCCCAGAGTGGCATTCTCTTCCTAAGAGAAAGGCACCTTAAAGACATTCAGACCAAATCTGCTGTTATACAGAGAAAGAGACTGAGACCCAGCAAGGTCAGAGCCCTTGTCCAGGGTGACCAGTAAAGGATGACCAGCTCCCTGGTCCCAACACCCTGTCCAGTGCTCTTTCGGCACAGGACTTGATAGTATTAAGTCAGGCAGATGGTGGTTACCATGGTTACCAGAGTGAGGCCAGATGGCAGATGGAAACTCCATACCCCTAATTCACTGAAAATTACCAAATGACAAGTAAATGTGACAGCCCCTTCACTCTGATCTATGGGATCTGAGGCCCACCCCAGGCACAGACCCAGGGAATAAAGATGTTCGTGGGGCCACACGGAAGCAACTCAGAACTGGTTTTCATGATCTCATTACTGACAGGCGTCAGGCCTCCCCGGGGTTCAGCCCTTCTTCCGCACCAGCCTTTGTGTCATCCACCACAGAACCGGGCACTGTTTGCCTGTCACTCTCTGTCCTGAAGTGCTAGTGTGGCCTCTGCCCTTGTGTCCAGATAAAGCATGAAGGTTTGGACGGGGGATGTTTCCTAGCCCAGGCAGCAGCTCATTCTGTGCTGCCCTAAAGCCATCTTTTATTCACAAGACACAGCGGGAGCGTTTTTTAACAATGCCTCTGGGGATCCCGGTTGAAGGAAAACAGACTGTGAGTCAGAGCAGGGCTGTTCTGCTTCAATATTCATGATAAAATCACCCCTCCTGACTCCTTGGGTACCCAAGCACCTAGATTTCATGGAATGAGGCCTCGGGAAGTATTTATTATGTTGTTCACCGTGTGTGAAGGGCCCTTTTACATGCCTCTGAGGAGCCTGGGGAAGCAGTTTTCAGGCTTAAATTCTGCCCTTTCCTCCTATGCCCTGAAACGCCCCAAACTGCCACATAATGAGAGTGATCCTTTGATCCGCACACATGTATGGAAGACTCACATATGAATAATTCTTACTGTTGGAAATTGCTTTTGTATCCTTTTTTTTTTTTTTGAGACAGGGTCTCACTGTATCTCCCAGGTGGAATACAATGGCTTGATCACAGCCCACTGTGATCCTGGGCTCAAGGAATCCTCCTGCCTCAGCCTCCCAAGTAGCTGGGACTATAGGCACATGCCATCATGCCCAGCTAATTTTTAGAATTTTTTGTAGAGACAGGATCTTACTGTGTTTCCCAGGCTGTTCTTGAACTCCTGGCCTCAAACACTCCTCCCACCTCAGCCTCCCAAAGTGCTGAAATTACAGACATGAGATACCATCCCTGGGCTGCACCCATCTTTTTACATGATTTTTACAAGTGTCCTGGGGAGGTCTCCTTCCCATTTGATAGAAGGGAAAGCTGAGGCACATGGAAAGAAATTCCCTGGAGCCACCTGGCTGGTCCCAGCTGTGAAAGGGCTCCAGTGTAGGTTTGCCTGGCTGTTTTGTTTTGTTTTGTTTTGAGACAGAGTCTCGCTCTGTCACCCAGGCTGGAGTGCAGTGGCACGATCTCGGTTCACTGCAAGCTCCACCTCCTGGGTTCACGCCATTCTCCTGCCTCAGCCTCCTGAGTAGCTGGGACTACAGGCGCCCGCCACCACGCCCGGCTAATTTTGTTTTTTGTATTTTTAGTAGAGACGGGGTTTCACTGTGTTAGTCAGGATAGTCTCGATCTCCTACCTCATGATCTGCCTGCCTCGGCCTCCCAAAGTGCCGGGATTACAGGCGTGCGCCACCATGCCTGACCTGCCTCGCTATTTTCAGATGGGCGCTGCACAGCTAGCCACTAGCAACCTGATCAGTAAGGTGCTGTGCACCCGCCAGCCTTGAATCTTGGGGGTTTCTCAATCTGGGTCCACCTTCCTGTTTTTCCCAAGGTTTGTCACTTGTCCCTCTATTTAGCACTGGGCTATAGCTCCTGAGAGAAGCCTTGAAGGATGGGGAGAGAATCCCAATGCTAGCAAGGGGGAGGCACAGCATGAACTGAGGCTCAGAGGTGGGAGCCCTTTGGTGGGTGTGCAAGTGGGCCCATAGGGCCAAGGCCTGGTAGGATGGTTGGGAAAGGAGATGACACCCCAGAGTAGTTTGGGGTAGGCCATTGCAAGCCTTGGGTGCAAGGCCGAAGGGGGAAGCTTCATTCTGCACTTTGGGAGGCTGAGGTAGAAGGATTGCTCGAGGCGAGGAGTTCAAGGATAGCCTGGGCAACACAGCAAGATCCCATCTCTACAAAAAATTCTAAAAACTAGCTGGACATGATGGCATGTGCCTGTAGTCCCAGCTACTTGGGAGGCTGAGGCAGGAGGATTTCTTGAGCCCAGGAGTTCGAGGCTACAGTGAGCTATGATCATGCCACTGTACTCCGCCTAGGAGACAGAGTGAGGCCCTGTCTAAAAAAAAAGAAGAAGAAGAAGGAGGAGGAAGAGGAGGAGGAGGAGTGGGAGGAGGAGGAGGAAGAGGAGGAGGAGGGGGAGGAGGAGGAGGAGGGGGAGAAGGAGGAGGGGGAGGGGGAGGAGGAGGAGGAGGGGGAGGAGGAGGAGGAGGAGGAGGGGGAGGAGGAGGAGGAGGAGGAGGGGGAGGAGGAGGAGGAAGAAGAAGGATGCAAAAGCAGTTTCCAACAGTAAGAATTATTCATACGTGGGTCTTCGATGCATTCTGAATTATTGGTTCAGCTTCTCACTGGTAAGGTGGTATGGCCTTAGTATTATGATGATTATTATTGCTCTCATTACTCTAAAGCCTGGATAGTTCAGTGTGTGCACCCTATTTGTTAGCATTGGGAGAGGGTTGGGGTCCTACGCACAGCAAGTTAATGTCATGTTTCAAATGATAAATTAGATAGGAACAGGGTCCCGGCCAGCACCCGCCAGGGCATTGAGCCCTGGCAGCTTCGGTGAGCTCCTGAGACCCTGAATCTTAGAAAATTCACCTTGGTTGAAATTCCAGCTCCACTTAGAAACCTAGGTCTGTGCTAGTGTGTGTTACCAGGTAACCAGGAGAGGCAGCGCATGCCACTTCGTGAGAGGGACAAAGAAGGGGGTTTGTGCTCAAAACCCTTTCATGCTGAGGGAGGAGATCTGAGGCAGAGGCTGCAGGGAGCAGGATTAAGCTGTTTCTTGTTCCACATCATAACGTGACTGTTAGCATCAATTATCAGGGCTGTTCAGTGTGTTGATTATTAAAATCTTCGGTTGTGTGCTTTTTAATACAAGCAGATGGGGTCCTGGGGGATGACTTGATATCCTTTCTTTCCCTAGCACCATTAACTTTAAAGAAATCTCAGAGGGATTTGGGAAGATTTTTTCATTCCAGCCATCAATGATCGATATGATTGACGAGGTAGGGGGACAAATCACCACACACTATAATAATATTGATCCCTTTCACTTGTACAGATCCACACAGTTAATAACACAGTCACATCCATTTTCTCCCTTCACCCCAAGGATGCGAGGCTGCGGTCATTATCTTCATTTGCAGATAAAAAGGAAATGATTAGCAACTTGCCCAAGCTCAAGTGGTTGGCAGCCAGACCCCTGGGCATTTGAGTCTCCCTCTGGTACTGTTTTTGCTCACCCCACAGTACTGCCTCCTGTGACCATGTGCATCTGGGTGACTGTCTTACCTGCTGGTTAGCCCTTGGATAGTTGGATTTGTGCAATTCTAGGGCTATTGCTGGCACAAGCAGAAGGAAACAAGTATCAGCAAGGAAGAGCTATAGGGGGATGAAGCTTCCACATTCACAGACTGGGCTAGCTAGAAGCCGTCCTCCCTCCTGCAAGCCACATCATTCTTGTGAAAGGCAGGCAGAAAGGAAAGCCCTGGTTCCTCTGGCAGTGTGGCGGCTCTGGCAACAGTAAGAGTATGTGCTTGGCTCCCCAGAGTGCGGGCTGTAGTCATGGTCCCTGGTGCCTCTCACCCAAGGCCAGAGGAGGCTCTCATGCATGCAAGGAGCTTTAGAGGAGACGCCTGGGGACAGCACACCCTGCTGAGTCCCCAAGTCCCTCTGCAGAGGTCTTTTACAGTTTGTAAGGGGTCTTGCAATTGTTCCTCACAACAGCCTTTGGGAAGTGGGCTGGGAAGGGAATAGATTCCTGTGCCCATTTTAAAGAAGAAGACACTGAGGCCAAGACTGGGACGTGGCAGAGAAAGGATTTGAACCTGGACTCTTCCACCCCTGCCTGCCACGCTGTCCTTCCTGCCTGTGGTGGCAGCCATGACGTTGAGCACTCCAGTGCCATGCTGGAATGAGCCCTTGGGGATAGTAGGGACTAGAAATGTCCTGCTGGTGTCAAGGACACATTGCTCATGTTATGGGTTATCTTCACAAGAGCTGTTCCCTGGGGGTGATGTTTGGGGTGTTTCATTGTTGTATAGAAAAGAGCTAACACGGCAGGCCTGCGACCGTATCCTCAGAAAGGCCTGCTGGCAAGGTTGGCCCTGGGCTGGTATCTGGGGACTTAGATTTCAGGGGGGTTCCACTCTTCTCAGAATTGATGAGACTGGCTCACTGTGCCTGAACTGTACAAACAATGTGGTTTATGCTGAACCCCTGCTTTCCTTCTCGGAGTGTGGAATTTGGGTATTCAGTTAGGCAGAGAGTGCCTCTGTGGCCAGCTCCCAGTAAAAACCCTGGGCGCCAAGTCCCTCTTGAGCTTCTCTGGTAGACAGCATTTCACATGCTTGTGACTCCATGGGGAGGGCTCTTGGAATCTTGGGCCTGCTTCCCCAACCCTGACTTTTTCCCTTGGCTGATTTTGCCAGATGGGAAAATCCTTTCACTGTAATAAATCACAGCCTGAGTACCACTATATGCTGAGTCCTGTGAGTCCTCCTAGTCCTCCTAGGAAATCAATGAACCGGAGAGTTGTCTTGGGGATCCCCCAACACAATCCCTAAGCAACTCATCTCTTATTCTGGATCGGAGACCACACAGATAACAAATGTTCCACTTTAGAAACCAGTGTGGGAGTGAATGGAATCATGGTGCCTGGGTTTGAGTCCCTGTTCCTCTGGGCACTTTACCTTTCTGAGTCTTGGTTTTCTCATCTGTAAAATGGGGATGGAAGCAGCTACCTCACAGGGCTGCCGTGAGGATTAAAGGGTGTACCTGGAAGGGTCCTCTAGGGAAAAGGCAGGATGGTGTTAGCACAGTGGTTCAGAAGAGCTTGGGATCTGGAGACAGATCACTGGGCTCAGCCTCCTCACTACACCCTTTAATGCTCGGTAACCCAGGGCAGCGCCACCATCTGGCAGCTGGTGAGACTGCTGGAGAGATAAACAAGTTAATACCTGTAGGCAGAGGAGTGCTTAGCACACAGCGAGCGCTGTGCTAGCTGATAGCATAATAACAGTCTTATTATTATTGATTATAAAGAGCTACTATGGATAAAAGTATTTTAAATTTAAAATCAGATATGTTAAAATATGTTAAAATTAAAAACAGGGCTGGGAATACAGTGACTCATGCCTGTATTCCCAGAGCTTTGGAAGGCCAAGATGGGAGGATTGTTAGAGGCCAGGAGTTTAAGACCAGCCTGAGCAACATAGCAAGACCCATCTCTACAAAAAAAAAAATTTTTTTTAATTATCTGGGCATGGTAGTGCATGCCTGTAGTCCCAGCTACTCAAGAGGCTGAGGCAGGAGGATTGCTTGAGCCCTAGAGTTCGAGACTACAGTGAGCTATGATTGTGCCACTTCATTCCAGTCTGAGTGATAACATGAGACTCTACCTCAAAAAAAAAAAAAAAATTAGAACCGGATTATTATGGCATGAGCAACATGAAATTTTTTGAGATCACAGAACAACTGTTCTGTATCTTGGCTATAGTGGTAATTACATGACTGTATCCATTTGTCAAAACCTAGAACTGCACACCAGAAGGAACGAATTGTGCTTTGTGTAAATTTAAAAATAAATAAATAAATAAATAAATAAATAAATACAAATTTAAATGTCCCTTTAATGTGCTTTGATGTACCTTTAAAAGCTGGGCTTCTTTTGTAAAGGAATTTGTATTTTTTGCCACAAAATCAGTTACAAAGTCAGTATTTCCAAGACAGTCTTTCTTAATTGTAGTCGTTGAAAGAGAGAGAGAGACTGAAACATGAGGAGAGAGAGATGAATTGTGATTTACTGGTTTACTCATTTAGGCCTGAAAGGGATTGATGAAATCACATTTAAAATGTATGACTTTACATGAACAAAAGTAAACCAGGCTGATTGAGAGTCCCCTTGGTATCCAGGTCTTTCTGACTGTCACCACAGCGAGCCACTGGAGCACTGGTTTGGGCTCCCCTGGAGGCGGCATCCCAGCGCTTGTGTGGTTGGGGAGGCGCTGGCGGGACAATGTGAATAAATTAGACTGTCTTTGTCATCACAGATGGGGCTCCTGCCAGAGAGCTCAGTGTTGTGGCTCTCTGTGACTGTCAGGCAACGTTAGACATCTAGGATCTTGGTTCCAGGGGCTTTGGCTACATTCAGGCACATGGGTTGGGCACCACCCTTCAGAGGGCCCTCAGATGGGTACAGCTGAATGAGTGGGCGGATCAGATAGAGGGGGAGGAAAACAGCCTGGGATGGGGAGGGCAGTCTGTATTCAACTCACTGGTGGGCTGCTGGGATACCCAGGGGCTATGGGGCTCCAGAGGGCAGCCCCAGGATCAACAGGTGGGAGTTACAGGCTTTAGCTCTAGGTGAGGATGCACTTTCTTACCAGTGGAGCCCTCCAAAGACAGAATGGCCTGGCTCCGTAGGTGGTGAGTTCTCCATCCCTGAAGGCATGCAAATGGAGGCTGTGCGAGCATGTCATACATGGTCAGGCACAGAATCACAGAGAATCAGGATGCTAAAGAGCCTCTCTAGTTTGAGACTGTGGCTCTAAGGCGATTTTCCAGAGGTTTTTTTGGCACTGGCTTGACAGGGTCTGCTTCGCAGTCTGTCTGGAGGGGCCAAACTAGTCTCCTTTCTGCACCCTGATCCTCCTGTGCATTGGGGTGTGATGCGACGCTGTCCGTCACCTCCTTCCTCCTGCCTTCTGTCTCCTCCCTTTGCTCTCCTTTTGTATTGCAGCCTTATCCAGGTGCAGTCTTGTGGAGAACAACAGGGCTGTCTTTGAGTCACCAGGCAAAGCCCTAGGAGTTCTAGACTCTGCAGTTTGATGGCCTGGAAATGAACATGTTTGTTCCTTGATTTCTTATGTGTTTGTTCATCCAGTCTTCCTTTTGCTCCTGGCCCTCACTTGCATATCACATTAACTTATACTTTTCACTCATTCCATGGTTAGATCAGCTTGACCGCCCTAGGAAGCAGGGGTGTGATCCCCACCTTATAGATGACAGCTGGGTGGGAGCGTTCCCTGGCCAGGCCTCTACACTGCACGTTGCCCAACACACTGTGGTGCTGGATGCCAGGGTGGCTGAGTTGCTGTCCAATGCAGGTGAGAGCAGGTAGAAACGCCTGGCCTTGATTATTCCAGCCCAGTGTGAGCAGAGCAGATGCCAGGCACGGGGAGGAAGGCAGAGTATGGAGTAGGAGTTTGAAACATCTAACACTGGGTCCTGTCCAGGGAGCCCATACCCTCCCTCTCCTCTCCGTCATGTTCTGGCAGTCTAGAACCACATTTCCCTGATTCCCTGATTTGCCCAGGCTTGGGTCGGCTTCTGGGGATGGGGAGGCAGAGGGAGTGGGGGAGCCCTGGAGAGTCTTTACTCTGTGCATGCAAATGGGCATCTTGAATGGACCGCAGGGGTTGAGCTCCAGGGTGTGTGCAGCTGTTCTTCCTGGCATTCTTCTTCCTAACACCCTCCACATGGAAGGAGAAAAGCCCATCTGTTAGAATACTCTGCCGTTGGTGGCGTGATACCAGCCCCTCTAGGAGTCGGCTGCCGTGTTTCCTGGTTGAGCTATAGCAGATGGCAGCCGGAGCCTGGAACGGACCCTGGGAGGGAGCACTGAGGCCCAAGCCCTGCCACAGATGGTGCTGGGGGAATTTGGGAAGTCGCCCTTCCCCTCTGGACCCCTGCTTCCCCATTGGTAAAACAATCATTGGATCAGGAGATCGGTCGGCAGCTTTCCAGGTCTGAGGAAATCTCTCTTTTAGGATTCCTGCCCAAGCGTGACGTGCCACTCCCCTCATGTCAGGACATCACAGCGGGCTCTCAGTGGCAGGGGAATTTAGAGGTGGGTTGCTTGGAACCCGGCACGGTAAAGGCTGCGTCTCCTTGTCTCCTCCTCCTAGCTCCTGTGGTTGTCGTTCCTCCCCGAAGTGTTCACAACGTCACCGGGGCGCAGGTGGGCCTGTCCTGTGAAGTGAGGGCTGTGCCTACCCCAGTCATCACGTGGAGAAAGGTATTTCTGTCCAAGAACTCATGCATCTCATGTGTGTGTGTGTGTGTGTGAAAGAGACAGGGAGAAACAGACGTGAGTGGTAAAAATGTTTTTCTTTTAAGTGTGTTTATATATATATGCCTTTATAGGTGGGCCAGAGGATGAAGAAAAGATATCATCTGTACCACTCCTCTGCCTTGAAACTTCTACCCCAAACCTCTCCCCTTGGAAGGGGACATTGCAACCCTTCCTGTGCCACTTACACCCTTGGCCACTTAGGGACCCAGAAAGCTGTACTTTTACCCAGTCTGCTTCAGCTGCGGTGGCCATGTGTGTGTGTATCCTGCTTCACTTCAGGGCTGTGTTTCAGACAGACCTGGCTGGTGGCAGAAGACTCAGTCCTATTCCAAAACCAAATCTTCTAAAGACCAGTTTTTGAGAGACCGGCAAAGATCACAGTGAATGTTGTCCCCTTAATGTCAACAGCCCTGAGACAGGTGTTGAAATTCTGAATCTTTCTGTGGCATAGTGGTGATATTCGGGTCTTTGCTGTCCGGCAGAGCGTGCTGTCTATATGTACAAGTAGGTTTAAAAAATGACTGATGTCATTTGCATAGGCATGAGCAGTGCTAGGGTTTCCGTTTTTGAGTCAGTGGGAGGAGGAGGAAGGAGGAGGGCAAGGAAGCCTATGGGATGGTCTTTATCCAGAATTGCTTTTTCTAAGCCCCCTCCTGGCATTCCTGTTCCCTGTAGGTCACGAAGTCCCCTGAGGGCACCCAAGCACTGGAGGAGCTGCCTGGGGACCATGTCAATATAGCTGTCCAAGTGCGAGGGGGCCCTTCTGACCATGAGGCCACGGCCTGGATTTTGGTGAGTGTTTAGGATTATTGGATATTATTGACTGACCATTATAAACCATCCTTTATATTTCTACAACACATTACATGTTTCAAAGCTGTTCTTACCCATTTCTCACTGGCCCCTCCAGTAACTCTGAGGCAGGCAGGGCAGGTTTCAGATCTGCTGGGAACATACGTGTTCTGCCAGGGGCAAAGTGATGGCCCCACAGTGATGTCCATGTCCTCACCCCCAGAACCGTGTGATGTTACGTGGCAAGGTGGTGGGAGGGAGGTTGTGGTTGCTAAACAGCTGAGATAAGGAGATTTAACATAAGGAGATTATCCTGGATTATCCGGGTGGGCCAGTTTGAAGGTGGGTCTTTAAGTGTGGAAGAGGGAAACAGAAGAGTCAGAGGCAGACTGAAGTGATTCGATGTGAGGAGGACTTGACTCACCATTTCTGGCTTTGATGATGTTGGAAAGGGCCACAGCCAAGGAGTGCCAGCATCCACTAGGAACTGGAGAAGGCAAGAAAATGAGTCTCCTGAGAGCCTTCAGAAAGAATGCAGCCCTGCTGGCACCTTGATTTTAGCCCACTGATTTTAGCCCCCTTTGGGCTTCTGACCTCCAAAACTGTAGATAATAAATGTGTTTGTTGTAAGGCACTCAGCTTGTGGCAATTTGTTACAGCAGCCCAAGGAACTAGTACACCTGCCTAAGGTCACCCACTGGTAAAGGTAGAAGGTGGCACATTCGAGTCCTCCTTCAGAGCTCTTTCCTGCCACTCGCAGCACTTTTACCAAGATGAAGAATGCCACATGTTTGTAAGAGTGATGGAATGAGGAGATAGGGGTCCATGTTGGGTCGTCACTGTACCTTTCTGAGCCTCCATTTCCACTGTTGTTGAAAGAGGGCTTCAAACTGAAAGACCTCTGAGTGCCTTTGTGGCCCTGGCAGTCTGTGATTTACCTGTGAGTCTCCTGTAAAAAGAAGACCATAATGCTCACCCTTCCCCCACGACTGGCATGAGTTTAAAATGAGCTGATGTGCGTACACCAGCGCGTGGTCCGTAGGATGATTTGTAATTGATGGAAGCGGTTGGTTGTAACAAGAGAAAGCAAAAAAGACGCGAGCTGGTTATGGACTTGGCTGTGAACATCCTTGGGGTGCTCCCTAAGGACAACCTCCTCATTCCACCCACAGCTGTGGGAGGCTTGGTGACTCTTCTCCACCCAGCTGAGAGATTGGGAATGCAATTGGCTGTGTGGTTTTTTCAAATCAAGCACATTCCTCTATTTTCTTAGGAGAAAAGACAGGGAAAAGAGGTTATCTCTGGTGGTATTTTGTAGAGGCTGCCTCTATAGGGAACACTTTGTGGATCATTCTTTGGTCAGTAGATTGTTGTTCTTCTTTTAACTTGAGGTATTTTCCAAATAACCTATACCTTGCACCTTTAATACAAAAGACCAGGTAGCTCACAGTAAAAGGCAGGTATGCGGAGGAATCATTCAGATGAGAGCCACAATAGGGAGTGTGCCTTTCAAGAGGGTCCCTGGGAAGGAAATTTACCTGCGTGCTCCTTGGCAGCCAAGGCAAGGAGAGAAATAGAGCAAGTTTTACCTTATTCTGAAAAGGAGGAAGTATGCAGACTTATCATTAAGAACTAACTAAGGAAGTCATTTTGCTGTACCTTATATAACTGTATAAACTTGCCTGTTGTATTTCTAGATCAACCCCCTGCGAAAGGAGGATGAGGGTGTGTACCAGTGCCATGCAGCCAACATGGTGGGAGAGGCTGAGTCCCACAGCACAGTGACGGTTCTAGATCTGAGTAAATACAGGAGCTTCCACTTCCCAGCTCCCGATGACCGCATGTGATGGAGAAATGTACATGTTCTAAGTCATTTTCAGTATTTTACACCCATGTTATGAGATATTTGAGGTGGCTTATAAGACCTGTAAAAAAAAGAAGAAAAATACGTAAATGGAGGAAACCAGGGAAAGAGCAAAAGAAGAGTAGGGACATACTTAGATGAGCAGTAGAATCCCTGGTATATTCTGCACACATCTCCCTCTGAGCTTCTTAGCATGCAAAGACAAGAGCTGTGAACATGATGTGTGTCCATGAGATGAAAAGACCAGTTGTGTTTTGGGGCTGGAGGGAATATTTCCTCTGTATTCTTCTAGAAAGAACACTGAGAGAGGTAGCAGACAGTGTCATTGTGACAGCGTCCATGTGAAAATATTCCCACAAAGAAGATGCCTGAGCTTCCTTTGTGTGTTCCTGGAGCTCTTCCTTGTTCAAGACACCTGAGCTTCCTTCCTGGGGCTCAGGCCTTGCCTTCCTGTCCTCAGCACTGTGTGCTGCTTTGCAACACATCTCCTTGTGGGTAGGGGCAGAGAGAATCTCTGCATCCCCTCTGGCCAGGGCCTCCTAGTCTGTAGTCACACAGGTGACAGCTGGGGTTGCATCTGTTCCTTGCCTACAGGTGAACTGGGAATTTGGGAAAGCGATCACTTTATAAACCAGCTTTTGCTCATAAAAATCCCAAAATCTTGCTGGTTCACAGCCACAGACGTTGATCACTTGCTTATGTTCCATGTTATAGCTGTAAGCTGGCTGTGGCCCTACCCCATGTGTCCCCTCATTCAGGACCCAGCTGGAGGAACAGCTCCAGTGTGGAACATGTCCGTTCTGTGGCCAAGCTGCACACACCATTGCATTTAAAGTTTCTGCTCGGATGTGATGTGTGCCCCGCCCACTTACAGACAAATCTTTTTTTTTTTTTTTTTTTGAGACAGAGTCTCACTCTGTCACCCAGGCTGGAGTGCAGTGGTGCGATCTTGGCTCACTGCAAGCTCTGCCTCCTGGGTTCACGCCACTCTCCTGCCTCAGCCTCCCGAGTAGCTGGGACTACAGGCACCCGCCACCACACCTGGCTAATTTTTTTGTATTTTTAGTACAGATGGGGTTTCACCGTGTTAGCCAGGATGGTCTTGATCTCCCAACCTCATGATCCACCTGCCTTGGCCTCCCAAAGTGCTGGGATTACAGGCGTGAGCCACCATGCCTGGCCTGCATGATCCTCTTACAGGAATGGGGGAGCAGTGGTGAACAGGCACCATTACCAAGGCTGATCAACAGGTGCTTAATAGAACAGGAAAAATTAGAAACAAGTCTGATAGAGTTTCTCAGAAGCAGGGGGATTTTGCCATGGTTTTAGTTATATTATTCTTTTAGCCACTACTGTTGCACACCAAGGCCTTACTTCTGGTCTGTAGGGGATCACAGAAAAACAAAAAGTGGACATAATTATAATACAAGGAGTGCGATGTAAGGGAATGGGAGGAGATATTAAGGCATGAAAAACAGCTTAGAACTGGGGAAAATGAAGGAAGAATCATCGAGGAGGTGGCATGAGGGTTGAAGGATGGGTGTACGTGAGTAGTTAGAGGCCCTAGAAATGGGGAGAAAAATATGAAAATGTAAAACTGTGAAATAGGAATTCAACAAAGAGTTAGGAGATTGGGTCTTAAAATTGTCTTCCTGATGATATGTGACTTGTTTTATATAGATATGTTTCCAGTTTTAAATATATATATCTATAATTTTCAAATACACGTATATTTTGAGGCAGAAATGATTCTGGGTTGTGAATACATCAAAAGGATACCATGAAAAATTGTGGAATTTCAAGACCATCACTGCTGCCCAGGTCTTGATTTCCTTCTGTGACACAGAGTATTGCCAGCTCTGGCTTGCATACCTCCAGGGATACAGAGCTCACTACCACTGAGAGCCATCTGTGGATTTTCCAATGGTTGAAAAGATCTTATTAAGCTGGAGTCTGCTGCTCTGAAACGTCCACCTTTTGGTCTTAAAAGTACTTCTTGGGACTCCACAGGGCCCTTCACTCTCCACTGGCACCATTTCCTGCTGCGGAGAGATTCGAAGTGAAGGATCATTTCCCCCACCTTCCATGTAACACATAGTTGATTGTAACGGAGCAGGCTTACGTTCTCTAATTCTTTTTCTCCTTTTCTTCCTAGGGTCTTAGAAACATTGATCATGGGATGATGGAAAAGTCAAATAATGGATCTTTGTGCTTCATGAAGAGTTGGAAAACCTGTGTGTGTAGATGACCCCTTTTGTGTGTTTTTAAAAATTAGATGCAAACTAGATTTGTATGCAGATGTAGTTTTTAGCAGGGCAAACAGTGAGAAACGGATTTGCATGTGGCTTTTTTATACTTTTGAAATGAATTGTTCCATGAGAAGTCTTTTTGTAATTACTCTCTTCCAGGGAGATCACAGAATGGCATGTTTGCAATTTCTAAAGGGCTCGTGTCAGCTGTGAGTGTTTACCTCATTTGTCTATGACCTATTAGTGGTGCTCTGTGACTTTGTGTTGTAGAAGGAGGGATGAGGGTCCCAGCTGTCCTCTGCCTGACTGTAACTTGCTGTGTGACCTGAACAAGTCCCTTCCCCTCTCTGGGCCCTGGTCCCTTCATCTGTGAGTATGGCATTTTAACTGCATGTTATCAATGTCCCTTTTAGCCCTGCCATCCTAGAGTAAGATGGCCTTTTGGGAAAATTACAGGAGGTGTGGTCTTAGTGTTCTTTCTAAAATGGTATTCCCTCAGAAACAAATTCCATTGCTTTGCCCCAGCATGTGGACAGCTGGCTGTAGCTCTTCTGTTCCTAACTTTTTCCCTTTTAAGGAGATTTAGTTTTAGGTGGGATGCTTTACCAGACTCAGGAGCGCCTTGGCTGGGTCTTTGGAGACCAGAGCATCCATTTGTTAGCCTAGCATTCTCTTTTTTAAAATTTTATTTTGAGACAGGGTCTCGCTCTATCACCCAGGCTGGAGTGCAGTGGCGTGATCACGGCTCACTGCAACCTCCACTTTCTGGGCTCAAGTGATCCTTCCACCTCAGCCTCCTGAGTAGCTGGGACCACAGGCATGCCCCACCACATCCAGCTATTTTTTTTTTTTTTTTTTTTTTTTTGTAGAGACAGGGTCTCCCTATGTTGCCACCCAGGCTGGTCTCAAACTCCTGTGCTCAAGTGATCCTCCTGCCTTGGCCTCCCAAAGTGCTGGGATTATAGGCATCAGCCACTGTGCTTCGCCTAGCCTAGCATTCTCTAAACAGGTGGTTAGAAGCAGTGGAGACCAGGCTTCTGACGATCAAATTGTACAAAAAGGGGTCAGGTGTTATCTCCAGACTGTGGAATTAGATTGTAGTAGAATATATTTTACCTATAAACATTTTGACCTCACCCAAGAGTAAGGCTCTCTTTTTTTCTTTTTTAATGAAAAAAGAAAGGAGAATATTTGCTATCTTATCTTAAAAAAATAGATCCTTAGGTGATTACAATGTTAAAATAAGAATTGAGATCCCTTACTATGCACAGTCCTTTAAGTTCATAAAGCTTGATCCCAACTCTAGGAGATGGGGCAGGACAGGTGTTAATGTCCCTGCCTTTAGCAGATGAAGAAACCAGGCTCTGAGAGGAGAAGCTACTTGCCCAAGGCCTGAAGGCCTCTGAAAGAGGAGCAGAGCTCAGGGCACCTGGCCCTCCTTGGTCCCCTCTCTACTCCACGGTGCTGCTACTCAGGGTCATCTCAAAACTATGTAAAGGCAGATGTTGCCAATCCACAGGCTTCAGGGACTCTTATCAAGACTCATCCCAACTTTTAAGGCATACTTTCATACCGCTCACATTGTGCATTACATTTTGGAGTCCTTGTTGGAAGTGAACTTTCCGCCTGTAAGCCTGCCATTCCATATCTAAAATATTGGGATGGCATCACCTTCTGTACTATGCAGCAGAAGGAGACTGGCCTGGGATTCTGGAAACATGAGATCCATTTGCATATTAATCCCCGGCTCGCTGTGTGACCCTGAGCAGGTCTCCTTCACTTTCTGTGCCTCAGTGTCCTTATTTGAGTAAAAAGGGAATAAAACTAGATGAGTGGTTTTCAAACTTTAAAACACTGGAAGCTCTCTTTGAAAACAAAAGATGAGAATTGAAATGGATGGCACTGGAAGCTGTTCTTGTCTACTGGGGTTTGGAGCTGCCAGGGGACCTGCTCACATCCACTCCTCACTCAGCACCTCCCGCCCCTCCCTTCTCCACGCACTGTGACTGACTTCCATGTGTGAGGGCCTGCAGTTAATTCTCCTGTGTCTTGAATGGTTGGGAGATGATTTGGTCAGACCCTTAGTGAAATGATGTGGGAAGGAACAGGGATGCTGTGGCTCTGAAGAAGGTAGTAGAACATCCCACACCTGCTAATAAGCACATTTTGCAAACTCAGTTGACTCACCTCAGATTTGCCTAGTGAAAACTGAAGGGCTGGATGTAGACCCAGAGAGCAGGGTGGACAGAGCCCGTGCTGGAAGTACTGAGCATCAAGACTGTATGGGGCTGGCTTTAGCATCATCATTCTGTGCAAAGACAAATAAATAATTAATGTCACACTGTCTGAAATTTTCACCAAAACCAAAAAGGCGCATTAACATGATTGTTCCAACCTCATGGTTTTTCAAGTGTGAGCACCCAGAGACCTCTTCAGAGGCTAAGAGAGCATGCGTTGCCACAGCTGTTAGCATTTGGAGACATACTTACAATGCCACCACTCCCCGCACCAAACCTGGGTTTTTCTACTGTTTTTGTAGATGTCATGATGTCACAACCTCTGCACCCTGAAAATAAATGTTTTTAAGGACAGTCTTTGTGGTGTCTTTGTTGTAGGAATGCTGTATAGGTGGGTGCAGGTCCCACTGGTATTCCTTTATCATCCTTCATGCATCCTGTCCTTTCTTCTGCATGCCCACTTCAGCTACTTAGTCTAGACCCTCCTTAGCTCTCACGCCTGGGCTACGATCACAGCCCCACCATTCACCTTGCCCGAAATTTTTAACCAGCCCTAATCATCTTACACTACTGCCCTTGACTATGTGTGTCCTGCCGTGTAAGCATTCTAGTACTTAATTCACTTGCTGAGATAGTGTTCTGTCCCCTCCCACACACAGAGTAGCATTCTCCAGGTGCCCGACAGGTACAAGATGCTGAAAATCATATGTTTGGAATCATCTGGATTCCTCCCATATGAAAGTAGGTAAAATCAGGTCCTGAACTCAGACTCCAGTGGAGACCCGGGTGGGATGAGGTCACTATCCCTGGCAGCATATGGTGTCTGCTTTGTGGTTAGAGCAGAGGGAGATCAAGGAAGACTTCCCAGAAGAGGAGGCAGGCATTTGAACTGGCAGGAGTGGGTGTGGGGGATTCCAGGCTAAGGAAACAGCATGCAAAAAGGAGTCAGGGTAGAGAAATGCAGTGTAGTTTGTGAACAGGGAGGAATGGCCAGTTGCTGCTGCTCAGAGCTGTGGTGGTGGGCGGGTAGTAGTTTGGGGCAACACCCCTCAATGCAGACAGAGGAGGTTGAACTTGTTGCCGTAAGTAGTGGACAGCCTGAATCTCTGTCTCTGTTGTCAGCTGGGCTTGAGGAAGACAATTCCACAGCCCATGTTCAATCCCAAATGTATCTGCTTTCCCCCTTAAACACAAATAAGGCTAGTTTTTAGTTAAGGTGGATTTTTTTTTTCTTTCAGGTTTTATGGTGAAATTAATTCCAACATCTTTAAAAACACTGTCCTGCCCTCTCCTCCAGGGGTGGATGGTGCAGGAGAAATGAATAAGAACGGCAGATCCAGTGACAGTAAAAGTCTCTGCTAATGAATTTCCTCCTTCCCAGCCTTTACCAGGGCTTCTTGAACATTAAATCAGACAATGATTATTCCATGATATTTTAATTAATTAAGGGAAAGCCAAGTGCTCTGGTGTCTCAGTTTAATGAATTCAGAACGTGGAAGCCCAGTGCCCAGGGCTGAGTTGGACACCAACACTTGCCCACGCTCTGGCTCTCTGGGGCTGACCTCTCTCCTGGAATTTGAACTCCTTTACGGCCAGGGCTCCTTTCGAGTTCAGCCTCGATTTCATCCAGCAGTGAGAAGTGCATGGGTCCAAGGAGGCAGACTTCCCTGTGTTGACTTTCACTGTGGCTGTCTCTTCCTCATGCCTACATCTCCCCTCCTATATTAGGGAACAGTTGATTCTCAAGGGAAGAGTAAAAATCCTGAGTACTAGGCAGTGGGGGAACAGTCTCCCTTCTTTTCTCCATGCATAAACCCACCCATCACACACATTTGCAGAGCTCTTCCAGTGCACCAGGCATCGCCAGGTAGCAAAGGGTCTACAATTGCCCACAGACCTCGGAGTCTCAGCTCCGGCACAGAAGGCTGTTTGTGGTGCCAGGTGGCATGCCCCTGTCTCTCTGCTGTTGAAGGTGTATGCAGCTCTTGCTTGGGTGGAAAGGGCACTAGCTTTAGAGTTGGAAGACCCAGAACTAAGGTCAAGCCTTGTCAGAGACTGCAAGGCTGGGCCACTTCCATCAACTCTTAGAGTTTCCATTTCCTCTTCAATCCAGGAAGGGTGGCATCCCTGCCCTGGCCTGTTGCTCTGAGAGCCCCATGTGTGAATGGCCATGCACTGTCTGTTCTGCACAGACCTTGGAGGGCTGTGTGCCGGTGGGAGAGGGCTGGGAGAGAAATCAAACATGCTCAGAGTATGTGAGACATAGTCTAGCAGGACAAAAGCATCAGACCCGTTTCAGCTAATGAGAGCTGCCTCAGTACAAGACTAAATGAAGGGTGCCCAGGGACCTCTTCAGAGGCTAAGAGAGCATGTGCTGCCACAGCTGTTAGCGCAAAAGGTTAGCTCAAAGGGTGAGATTGCTTAAATGAGAAGTTCGGAGGAACTGTCCTGGAGGGGGTGGCCCTTAAGTAGGGCTCCAAGAAAAAGGAACAGTGTGAGCACGGCTGGATGGGAGGCAGCAAATGACCCACGAGAGCATTAAACTCAAAAAACATCCTTGTGAGAAGCAGTCTCCTGTTGGCATATCTCCATGGACGTGCCATGGGCGGCAGAGCTGGGGCGAACTGCCAGCAAAACCGAGGGTCTTCCACTGTGTTGAACTGTCCTGTCACAGACTATACTTCCCGTCTCCTCTTGCACCTAGGCTGGGTCATGCAGCTAGTGAAATGTGAGTAGAGGTGATGTGTTCCATGCAGAGCCCAGGGCTTTCAAAAAGTCGCTGTGCCTTTTCTGCACTTTCTTCCCCATTTACCAGCTGAAACGGAGATCTCTGAGGCCCCAGACAGGGGTTTTCACTTGGATCCCTGGACCCCTTGGGATTCTATAGGTAGATTCACAGATTCTGTGAACTCCTTGAAAGTGTGCAAACTGTGTACATGTGCGTGTGTACATCCTTTTCACGGTGAAAAGGTCTATTGCTTTGATTAGCTTTTCAAAGGAATGCAAAACATAAAAATGGTTAAGAACAGGCCAGGTGTGGTGGCTTACACCTGTAATCCCAGCACTTTGGGAGGCCGAGGCGGGCAGATCACCTGAGGTCAGGAGTTCGAGACCAGTCTGGCCCACATGGTGAAACCGTGTCTCTACTAAAAATACAAAAATTAGTCGGGCATGGTGGTGCGCACCTGTAATCCCAGCTCCTCGGGAGGCTGAGGCAGGGAGAATTGCTTGAACCCAGGAAGCAGAGGTTGCAGTGAACCGAGATCACGCCACTGTACTCCAGCCTGGGCAACAGAACAAAGGCTCCATCTCAAAAAAAGAAAAAAAAAAAAAAGGTTAAGAACCATAGTACATGGTGGAACCACAAGACAAAAGGAACCTGTGTCCCTGAATCTCCATGTGGAAGGAAAATACCAATTTGCCAGGTACCTGCATTAGACTGTTACATAAGCAAAACTAAATAGTCGTCGTATTGAACCCTCAAATTTGGGGGGTTATTCGTTGTGGTGGCTAACATTATGCCAGTACACATGGGAAGAACACTTGGCTGGGAGCAACTTGTCCAAGTTGCTCTGTCCACATTTCTGGCTAAGTGAGGTGGGATGCACCAGAGGCTCTCAAAGGGCCTCATACCAGGACTTCTTGCTTTCCCTTGAGGGTCTTCCTAACTCCAGGACTAATGTACAGATCATTGGTGCTTGGGAGGATTAAGTGACACTCTCAACCCAGGTTTTCTGGCTTCTGTGCCCAACTCCACCACCTGCTCTTACCAAGGTCTACAGGGAGTCCTGGTGGCTGCAGCCAGGGACATTGCTCAGTGCTCCACCTACTTGACCTCTTGGGAGCCTCAGGCTTTGCTGGGGGCTCCCTCCCCCGGAAAGTACCCTGCCTTCCTTGGCTTCTTGCCTCATCTCTCCTGGGTCTTCCTCCTGCTCCTCCTCATTCTCTGTTCACTCCTTGTTGGCATTCTTAAGGTCAAATGATTTTGCTCCCCTTACAAACTGTTCTCAACATAGCAGCCCCAGTGATCCTTTTAAAACAAGTCATATCATGTTGCCGCTGTGCTCAAAAGCCTCTGGTGGCTCCTTCCTCAGAGTAAAGGCCCCCGTCAGTCCATCCACACGGTGACCTCCAAACACCAGCCCTCTGCCCCCCTCAGGCTGGGACTTCTCTGTCCTATTTCCCCACCTGGCTTGCTCCATGCCAACCACCTGGCCTTCTCCTGTGTTCCTGGAGCCTCCAGGCATGCTCCAGTCTCTTTCAGTTCCTTTGTCATCTCTTTGGCGAGACGACCTCTGAGCACCTTACTGAAAATTACAATGTCTACTCCATCCCACCCACTTCCCTATTCCCTTCCCAGCACTATTGTTCTCTATAATACCCTTCACCTCCTGACAGACTAACGATTTCACCTATTTTGCATATGGTCTGCCTCTTCTATCAGAAAGGATGTTCAGGATTTTATTTTTTTTTTAGTTTCCTGCTGTATCCTCTGCCCCTAGAATAGTTCCTAGCACATAGACAACATTCCATAAAATGTGTTAAACAAAGGAATACATAAGTAAGAGTCCCACCGTGTCCCTAAATGTGCAACCTCCAGGGTGGTTACAGTGGCTGGCACTACCCCCCACATGGTTACTGCAGCCAGAAACATGAGGTTACCCAACTTTCTCTCCTCTCTTGTGCCAAGTTGTCCATCTGTCATCATGCCCTGAAGCCTGCCTTCTGGCTGTCCAGACTCTGCCCCCACCCCACACCCAGGTAGGCCAGCATCACTTTGGGCGCAAGCAACAATGTCCTGAGAGGTGCTGACTCCAGGTCAACTCCTTCAATCTATCCTCCACATTGAAGCAGAGCCAGCTTCAGAAACCGAATGTGATCCTATCACTTTCCTTTAAAAGCCCTCGGGGGCAGCCAGACATGGTGGCTCACACCTGTAATCTCAGCACTTTGGGTGGCTGAGGCAGGAGGATTGCTTGAGGCCAGGAGTTCAAGACCAGCCTGGGCTACACAGCGAGATGTCCCCCATCTCTACAAAATGTTAAAAAATTAACCCAGCATGGTGGCACACACCTGTAGTCCCAGTTACTTGGGAGGCTCAGGTGGGAGGATCGCTTGAGCCCAGGAGTTTGAAGCTGTAGTGAGCTATGATCAAGCAACTGTGCTCCAGCCTGTGTGGCAGAGGGAGACCCTGTTTAAAAAACAAAAGCAAAACCAAAAAGCACCCTCCCATTGCTAGACCAAGTGTGAGCTTTCTGAAAGGATGCACGAGCCCTTTCACAGTCCAGCCCCTGCCTGCCCCCTGCCCCCATGCTTTTCCTCCCTGCCTCTTTCCTCCTCATGGAAAAACTTGCCCTTCCTCCAACCCTCCATATTTCTCAGACTCCAGGAGCATCCTTCCCTTATCCCTCTGGTCCCCTGCTAGTCATTTAGCAGGACCCCATGCCCACTCCCACTGGGCCTGTGCCTGAACTGAGCTGGGAGCCCTGGGAGGCAGCGGTGTCTGGCAGAGTCAGAGGACCTGAGCTTGAGCCTGGCTCCACTCACTGCTGAACACCTCCCGGGCTCGATGTCTATCAAGTGCAGAAGAATAATACTGAGGGCCCTGATGGCAGTTAGAAAGTGAAACCCTGTCTCTACTAAAACTACAAAAATTAGCCGGACGTGGTGGTGTGTGCTTGTAATCCCAGCTACTCAGGAGGCACTCAGGAGGCACCCAGGAGGCAGAGGTTACAGTGAGCCAAGATTGCGCCACTGCACTCCAGCCTGGTAGACAGAGCGAGACTCCATCTCGAAATTAAAAAAAAGAAAGAAGCATGAAGGGAGGTGGCCCACCGTGTGTGCTTGATACAGAGGCTTGCTTTCCGCTCATGATCTCATGGCCTCTGTGCTTCTCACTGCACTGTCCACCCGGCTCTCTAATTGTCTCCCCTGCCCAGCTGTGAGCTCCTGCAGGGAAGGGACTGTCTTACTCAATTCTCTTTCCCCCAACAATAGGCCTAGAGCAGGACCATCGCCCCCACTAACCCCTTTGTTTTTTCTTAAACCAGTTACTTGTGTGAATTAATGAATCAGGTGGCCACCAGAGGTCAGCCTCACACCCAGAATGGAGCCAACCCAAATCAAAGTTCCCAAATGGCCCCGGGTCTGAGGAGAACCGGTGGGACTGAGCAGCAGCTCTAATACATCCAGCACAGTGGCTGGCTTGGGTGTGTAGGGCTTGCTGGGCTTTGCCGTGGGTTCTCCAGGCTTGGAGGGTTGGTTCCATGTGCTTGCCAGTATGCCCTGCTCTCTGGTCCCTCATGCATGCTCATGGGGAACTGATTCCAGAAGAGTTCCCTATTAAACCTCTCCACTTCCTTTCCCTCACCTGAAAAAAGTGGGGCGGTAACTCCACTACTCCACTACCTGCTTTATAGGATGGTTGTGAGGCTTCCATAGCATGGCAAGGTGCCTGGCATAGTGTTTATGGAGTAAGATCTTGGTGAGAGTTTGCTAAGTGGATGGAAGCCCCCAATTGCAATATCTCCCAAGTGTGAGTCTGGTGGGCAGTGTCTGGCCTGAATGAGGACACCCAGTTAAACCTCCCTGCTCACAAGTCTGTGCATTCAGCACAGTGGTAAAATGAGTGGAGGGGACTGGGCTTGGTGGCTCACGCCTGTAATCCCAGCACTTTGGGAGGCCAAGGTGGGCAGATCGTTTGAACTCAGGACTTCAAGACCAGCCTGGGCTATGAGGCAAAACCCTGTCTCTCCAAAAAATACACAAATCAGCTAGGCGTCACGACATATGCCTGTAGTCCCAGCTACTCAGGAGGCTGAGGTGTGAGGATTGCTTGAGCCCAAGAGGTGGAGGCTGCAGTGCACCATGATCGTGTCACTGCACCCACCCTGGACAACAGAATGAGACCCTATCTCAATGAATAAATAAATAAATAAAATTTTAAAAGAATTTAAAAATGGGTTGAGGAGCCGTGATGGCTGAGCTTATTAACAATCCAACCTACGGGCTCCTCACTCTCAGAATTTCAGGGCTCAAAACAAGGGACCATGAAGATTGTCTTTTCCAATCCCATTCCATACTGGAACACTGTCTACAGAGCTCCTCTTTGGTTAAGGAGTATTGAAACTTAAATAAGGAATGGATTTGTTAAAATATTGTGATGTTGCACATTAATCATTAGAGACACCCACCCGCCCACTTCCACGTCCCAGTGTGTTTATGAGAAACTTTCACTGCTGTGCAACAGAGGTGCCAACAGCCTCCCAGAGAAGTCCGTAGAAGGTGCACTATGGGGGAGTGTCAGGGCCACCTTAGCTGTAGACAAATGGTGTAGAAAGGAGATCCTAGGAAGGGAGGTGAGGGAACCAAACAGACTCCGAACCCTCAAGCAGCAGTTTCCAGCCAAACCCAAGTTATGATAATAAACAAAATCATCATGTTGCCTAGGTAAGACAATAGGATGTTTAAGAGTTGACTGGGGCCAGGCATGGTGGCTCATGCCTGTAATTCCAGCACTTTGGGAGGCCGTGGCAGGAGAGTTGCTTGAGACCAGCAGTTTGAGGCCAGCCTGGGAAACATGGTGAAACCTCATCTCTACAAAAAATACCAAAAAAAAAAATAAAATTAGCCAGGCATGGTGGTGAGTGCCTGTAGTCCCAGCTACTTGGGAGGCTCAGGTGGGAGGATTGCTTGAGCCTGGGAAGCAGAGATGAGTGGGGTGTGCATTTACAGGAATGGGGGGACTTGAACGTAAGGTGGCTTGTAAGCAGCATGGTCTAGAAAGATGGACCAAGAGAGGGAGGCTCAGCATTCTGCTTCTGTATTGTGGCCTGGCTGGCTTGGATTTGCCTTCACTCCCATCAGTTGGGGAATGAATGTAGCAAGACTAACAATAAACATTATGAGCTCTGAGGTTTGAAACTCTGGAAATCCCCAGCATGTCAAGGTGGCCCCCATGCTAGGCTTGGATTGAAGGGTGGGTATGGTTTGGAAGGGGTGGGGGGCTGTGGAAATGAGTCCAACAAGATGGGCCCATTCTGAGCAGGAACCAGAGTTTTTCTCTATGGGTCTTACAGTTGCACTTTGTCACCCATCCAAGAGAAAACAAAAACAGAAACATTGGGGAGGGGACTTTTGCACCTGACTGGGGGTTGACTAGACCACCTGGGTCCCTTCCATCCCCCACACTCTATAAAATGTTCAGTAGCAGGACAATATGGAGACAAAATGGATTTGCTCACAGAATGTATACGTTTATCTTTTAATGGAGTTAATTCATGGCTGGGTGTTGTGGCTCATACCTGTAATCCCAGCACTTTGGGAGGCCGAGGCAGGTGGATCACCTGAGGTCAGGAGTTCAAGATCAGCCTGGCCAAAATGGTGAAACCTCATCTCTACCAAAAATACAAAAATTAGCCAGGTGTGATGGCGTGCACCTATAATCCCAGCTACTCAGGAGGCTGAGACAGGAGAATCGCTTGAATCTGGGAGGCGGAGGTTGCAGTGAGACGAGATCACACCACTGCACTCCAGCCTGGGTGACAGAGTGAGACTCCATGTCAAAAAAAAAAAAAAAAAAAAAAAACAGAAAAAAAGAAATTAATTCATATACCATAATTAAACAATTCCATAGTTTTTAGTATTTTTACCAAATCGTGCAACCATTACTATTGTTCAACTCCAGAACATTTTCAAAACCTCCCAAAAACAAATCCCATGCCCACTAACAGTTACTCCTCTATCCCCTGGCAACCACTTATCTATGTTCCATCTCCATGGATTTGCCTAGTATATATATTTCATATAAATGGAATCATACAGTCTGTAGCCTTGTACATCTCTCTGGCTTGTTTCACTGAGAAGGATGTTTTCAGGGTTCACTAATGTCACAGCGTGTATCAGTACTTCAATCCTTTTTATGGCTGAGTAATCCAAGGAATATTCCATGGAAACATTTTATTAATCCACTCATCAGTTGATGGACATTTGGGATGTTTGGGCTTACTTTACAGGTGTAATCATGTAAGCATATTCTTTGCCTACTCCTTCCCACAAATTAAGGAAAATCAGTAGCAAAATGAAGGGCAAGCAACTAAAACAGCCAGCAACTGGCACACAGACAAGGAAGAGCACCTCTGGTTTTTAGGTTAAGCCAATGAAGAGTGGGGCCGAGATTTAGTATCCACCTAGTTCAAAACCCCTAACACTTTCCAAGCTTATGTTCTGAGTTGAGTTGATCCACTAAACCATCAAGCGCACCCATGGGGAAGTCCTTGGATCAGCAGGAAGAGCTACAAATTACAGATCACTGGTTTTTAATCTGTCTTCCAGAGACTCCTAAGATTTCATGGAAGCAACTCATGGGCCACCAAGGGGGCTGTGGTTGAGGGTTAGATAGGTAGAACTCTGAGCCTGGTCCCCATCTCTGATTTAAATAGAACAGCCTTGATTGAATTGCTTTATTTGTGGGGTTTCTTCTAAGAGTTAATTTGGAACAAAGAAAGGGTGTTCTTGGCTTTAAAACAGTTTGGCAAGCATTGGTCAAGGTGGTTGTGGAATTGCTGGACTGTGACTGGGCCTCCCTGACAGCTGCTCTTACGAGTTCTTCTGAGGAACCTTGATGGTGACTGTCTTCACCTCTGTGTAGGCCTTAAGCCCATCCTCACCCAGCTCCCTCCCATTTCCAGATTCCTTAAACCCTCCAAATGGCGTGTGGCAGGTGACGATGTTGTAGGTGTTTACCCACACGGTCCCGGCCTGGAGTGCCTGGGTGAAGTACATGGCCTTGTCCAGATCCCGGGTGAACACAGCTGCAGCCAGGCCATACCTGGTGTTGTTGGCCCTCTCAATCACCTCCTCAATCTTCTTGAACTTGAACAGGGGCTGCACAGGCCCAAAGATCTCCTCTTTGGCAATTCTCATGTCATCCTGCACGCCACCAAAGACAGTAGGCTTGATGAAGAAACCACGCTCCCCAAAACGCTCTCCGCCACAGAGGAGTTTTGCGCCCTCCTTCTGGCCCAGCTGGATGTAGCCTAGGACTCGTTCAAACTGCTCCTTGTCCACCTGAGGCCCCTGCTGGGTGTCCAGCTCAAAGGGGTTCCCTACTTTCCTCTGCTTTGCTTTCTCCACGGTTCTCTCGAGAAACTCATTGTAGATGGATTCTTCCACGAAGGTCCGGGAGCCAGCACAGCAGCACTGGCCCATGTTGAAGAAAAGGGCTTCGTGGCACTGCTCCACGGCATGCTCCATGTCAGCATCGGCCAGCACGATGCTGGGGCTCTTACCACCCAGCTCCAGGGTGACTCTCTTGAGGTTGGAATCGCCAGCTGCTTTCTGGATCAGGTGGCCCACCTCGGTGGAACCGGTGAAGGCAACTTTGTCAACATCCATGTGCTGGGCGATGGCCGCACCTGCTGTTGGGCCATAGCCCGTGATGATGTTCACCACCCCAGGGGGAAAGCCTGCCTCCTTGATGAGGGAGGCCAAATACAGGGCAGAGAGGGGGGTCTGCTCTGCCACCTTCATAACCACAGTGTTGCCTGTGGCGAGTGCCGGGGCAAGTTTCCAACCCTGCATGACCAAGGGGAAGTTCCACGGGATGATCTGGCCACAGACACCAATGGGCTCATGCCGGGTGAAGCAGAAATGCTGGCCATCCATGGGGATGGTCTTGCCATGCCACTTGTCAGCCCATCCAGCAAAGTACCGATACACCTTGATGACCTCATCCAAGTCCAAGGCGTAAGACTCTTGGAAAGGCTTCCCATTGTCCAAGGTCTCCAGTGAGGCCAAGTAGACTCGATCCCGCTCCACTAGGTCTGCCAGGCGGTTCAGCAGCCGGCCCCGCTCAGAGGCATCCATCTGGCGCCATGGAGACCCCAGGCGGAAGGCTTCCCGGGCTGCTTTCACAGCCCGATCCACATCAGCCCGGTCACCTTCAGCCACGTGCCCAATGACCTCCCCGGTGGTAGGGTTGACCGTTGGGAAGGTCTTCTTGCTGACTGCATCTTGCCATTCATTGTCGATGAACAGCTGGTTGTAGGGGATGTCTGGGTTCAGAATGGGGCTTGGGAGGGCTGCTGCCGAGGAGTAGCGGGCGGTCCTGCCCTGGAGGCTAAGCAGCCGGGGTACCAGGAAGCGCAGCATGCTGACACTCTGGAGAGGGACAAAAGAAACCAGGGTGAACAGGTGGGAGAAGGCAGGTGGTGGTACCCAAGGGCCCACCAGCTCAAACATTTCAAGATTCCAGCATAAAGGACTGTCACCTCTAAAAACACAGACTATAAGAGCTGTGAGGGCCCTGATGAACTCTCTGGGCCAACTCCATCACGTCCCACCTATCCTCAGCTCACTCCCTCACCTCTGCTGGGTCTCAAAAGCCACTGTCTCAGCAAGGCCTTCCCTGACCACCCTTTATAAAATTGCAACCCTTCCCACCCCAACACTCTCTATCCCCCCTACCCTGCTTTACTCCTTCTCTATCTCACATCCCAAATACTATCTTTACAGGCTTATATGTTTGTCTGTCTCCCCCCAATAAAATGCAAGCTCCATGAGCACAGGACCTTATTTTTCTGTTCCATTTATTGTTATGTCCCCGAGCCTAGAGGTATGCCTGCTACAGAGCAGCAGCTCAACACACAGTACTGAATGATACACTGAGAAAACACTGAAATTGCCACAAAGCCTGTCTAAGAATTGACCTAAGACTTGAGTAGAAATCAAAGGGATTTGGAGATGGTTGTTCTCTGAGAGGGACTTGCTTCATTTCACCTCTGTGCCTCAGTTCCCCCATATGTGAAATGCCTCATGGGGTTATGTTGAATGATGTCTTGCATATAAAAACCCTGGCAAGCTCCACTCAGGACATCAGAACTGGCCGTGCCTCAGAAATTGACCTAGCCCAGCATCCCCCAACCACAGGTCTCAGCATCCCTTTTCAGCTTTCCCAGAGGTGCAGCAAGTCAGGAGGCAGCTGAGAAGAAAAGCTACAACTCTGAAGAGTGTAGACTTCGTTAAAACAACTACTGTTATAAAACTTAAACAGCATATAATACATATAAATGAAAATTAAACAGAGTGTAATGTTCCCAGATTAGTTGAAGCAGTTATTCTTCAGTCAGAATTTGAATCTCTCTGCCTTTGATGTCTCGTGAGTCTTGCTCCGCCCAGCAGTAAAATGGAATTGCACCTGCCTGTCCCTTCACCCCCAGCCTCTCACCCTCCACCCCTGGGCAGGGAGAGGAACAAAAAACTCAATCAGGAAAGCAAGGCTCCATGTAGGTCCCCGGCCCCATAAAAATCAATGTGATGGGCATGGTGGCTTACGCTGGTAATGCTTTGGTAGGCCGAAGTGGAAGGATTGCTTGAGGCCAGGAGTTTGAGACCAGCCTGAGCACATAGCAAGAACCGTGTCTCTACAAAAAAATAAAAATAAATTTGCCAAGCATAGTGGTGCATGCCTGTAGTTCTAGCTGCTTGGGAGGCTGAGGTGGGGGCAATCACCTGAGCCCAGGAGGTTGAGGCTGCAGCGAGCCATGATTGTGCCACTGCACTCCAGCCTGGGTAACAGAGCAAGACTGTATCTAAAAATAATAATAATAATCAATGCTGACCAAGAAAGTTTCCCTTCCCCTTGCGGGTGTTAGGAATAATGCTCAAAATCCTAAGGAAATTGAACACTCGAACACGGGATTCTTAGCAAAGCAATTTTACTTCTGAGCAGAGGGATGCCTCCTTGGCCAGTTGCCATGAGAGCACACCTGAACAAAGGGGCACGAGAGCCTTTATTCCTGATGCAAGTCCTGCCCCTGTACCCTTTCCCCATTGGCTGGGGTCGGGTCGTACAATCTAAACTAATCCCGGTTGGCTAAACATTTGATTTATTTTAGATAGAGTGGGAACGTAAAAGAAAGTGGAGAGAAACGGGAAGGGGTGTCTGTAATGAGCTAGAAAGTTAGTCTTCTTTCCAAATAAGCAAAGGAATGTGAGCTGGTACTGATAACGCTTGGTACTGTGGCGTGCCTGGGCATCTAACAAAGGCAAAAAGGAAAAAAATGAAAAAAAAAAGCGGGGGGATACTAAGAATTAAAGAATAAAAGATTGATCAGATTATTTGAAGAGAAACCTCATCATATCCCACAGGGGGAAGCTGAGTCAGCAGATCTGCCAGGGGTGCCCAGGGTTCCATTTAGCTCAGGACTTTGCCATATGCTGGGACACAGCCCCCTTGCCACCAACAGGCCTGGCTCTGAGGGTGAGGAGACCAAAAGGAGGTAGGGGAAAGGGGAGTCACCAATCCATGGGGTAAGGATTGGAGGGGTGAAGCAGTCAGGAGAGGTGGTCATAGGCCAAGGCTGGCAAACCTTTGCAGCCACGCGAAGGTTGGCAAACCTTTGCAGCCACGCCAAGGCCGTTCCTACTCTTGGGGCCTATATGGGGTTCTTGCTGGGGCCTCCACTTGCTGATAGGAAGATCACAGCTCACAGAGCATCATGCTTTACAGTTTGCAGGCCGTCTTCTCACGGGAAATTTGCCAAGCCTCTCTGCAGTCCCTGGGTGGTCAGGGTTGATGATGACCCCCATTCTGGAAGAAGGCTGGGCATCAGAGAGGTTCAGGGACTCACCGAGGATACACAGCAAGAAAGTATAGGAGCCTCACCCCAGATTTTCACAAACCAAGCTTTGCATATTCTCCTGAATATGGGCAATTTTTTACAGTTCACCCACAGCGGTAAGGACCGGACCTTCTCTATCCGCGGGAACTGCAGCGGCGCCCACCTCACCCCTTCTGCGGGGGAAAGGGCGCAACCTTTGGGCTTGTCCAAGCCTCTGGGCTATGGTCAGGGGCCCTCTGTTGAAGTGGGCCTAGTGGGCAGGAGTGTTGAGGTCGAGCTAACGTGGTAAGGTCTGGGGGCGTCTGTGTCCTCGGGGCTCCTGCAGCGTCACCCAGAGGCGGGGGATGGGATTAGGGGACGTGGCGAGAGTCCTACAGTGCAACGGCGGAAAGGCCAGCCCCCAGATGGGGACGCCGCGGCCCAGAGAGGAAAGCCCCCACGCGGCGCCGGGAGCTGCGGCTTCCCGGGGAAGCCGAGGGGAGACCAGCGTTAGTTACCTGCAGCAGGCTCGGGCTTCGGTTCAGGATCACGCTTCGGTTCAGGATCACGCTTGGGTTCTGGTTCCGGCCCTCCTAGCTCTGTCCAGATGGCCGCCCAGGGCTGGCCGCAGGTCCCGCCTCCGCGCAGCCCGGGGCTCAGCGGCCAGTGAGGCTCCGCCTGCGCCTGGGGCGCTGCCTACGTCCCGTCGCCGGCCAAGGCTGCTCCTCCCTCGCCCAGCCTGGTCTTTCCCGGTCCCCGCCCCTCTACCCCCGGCAGCCCGCACCGCTTCAGCGCTCCCTCCCTCGGGTCTCCTCCGCAAGCCCAGTGTCCACGTTGCTCAGATCTAGGGTCCTAAGGCACTGGTTTGGGAGCGGAAACAGAGATACCCAGAGAGGGGCAGGGGCTTCCCCAGGTCACACAGCAAAGTTTTCGGAGACCGAACCCCAACTATACTTTGCATTTCTCCCCGCTGCAAGACGCTGCTTAATCGACTGCCATCCTTGAGACTCCCCTTAACCCCTTCTCTGCCTCGCCTCTCCCTCACTTTTTTTGTCCAGGATTCACTAGTTTCTGTCCTCCACTTTCACTGCTCCTTTCTTCAGTTCCTTCAAGAAGATTTTATATTTGGGCATTTTTCAAAGTACATTTTTGTCCTAAGGACAAAAAGAATGTATGCACAGTGTACAAAGCTTGGAAAACACAGGAAAGGATGAAAAAAGAAGAAAAATATCACCTGTAATCTCTTCAGCTAGGGTAGCCATTATTACGGTGTTCGTCCTGCTAGTATTGTTTCCTCTGCATCTTTCAAAATTATTTTAATAAACATAAAATCATATAGTAACCTCTGTTGTGCTGCTTTAAAAAAAATTTAAAAACTTAGCGCTGTATTTTGAAGTTTTCTCCTATCACTAATTACAGATGACATCATCCTCTCCAAGGTGGCATAGAATTCTGTTGTAGGGGTAAACTGTTGGACATTTAATTGTCTCCATTTTGTTGCTATAAAGGTTGCCAAGATGGACCACTGAACATGCATCTCTCTCACTCCACCCTCGCTGCACCTTCCTTCCGGCTAGGGAGGTCCAAAAGCTAACCGCCATGTTTCCCAGCCTCATTTGCAGTTAGAGTTCTGGATGTGGACTAGGTGCTGCCAATTAGTAGTACTCTGCCGGATGTGGAAGGCGGGCACGCATTGGAGGGTATTGTCCTGCCCCTGTAGGGTGGCACTAGCAGGATAGCAGAAATGGGAGATGTTCTGCGGCAGCATTCCTTGTCCCTTCTCCAGCTTCCTGGCTGTGGACTGGCCGCTGTGGCTGTAGCCGCTCCTTGACCTGGCTTCCTGCTCTTTGAATGGAGGCTGCAGGAGGGTGTCTGAAGTAGCCTCAGGCAGGCACGAGGCTGGTGGGCCATGTCCATATTGTCCTGAGGGTTGGTCCTGGTCTGGCTAAGGCTTGCTTCTGCCTCCGGCACTTGCAGCAGGTCTGTAAGCACCCAGTTCCTTGTATTAAATCCCTGCCTCTCCACTGATCTAGGGTGCTCACATGCGACTGCTTGGACCTAATTCACTTAGTTCTTTCCTTAAGCTACATCTCTATGGAATCTTTTGCTACCATATCATCCTTAGGATGTTCACAGCCTTTGCTGCAAAAGTTAGCCCTCCATGAAGGCACTATGATTGGCATCTTATCACCTTGATGCCCATGCTTTCCTTGGGTTTCTCCAGCAACGGCATGAGCCCCCTGCCAAGGCCCTCCTGCCTCCCCCACAGCACGTGGACAGCCTAGCTCCCCTTGGGCACTTGGCATAGCACTCCAGGACTGATTGACTTAATGATTAACTGACCAATCCTTAAGAGGCCTCATTGATAGAGGGAGTGAGTTTATGGCAAAATGAGTATCAGTCCTCATGTCAGAGTGCATTGGAAACTGTGGCAGGTCTGAGAGGCCAGCTGCAGACAGGAAGTGGCCCCCACGCGGCAAGGTTGGAGGCTGTGCCCTTTGAGGAGCAGCTGAAGGAACTGGGATGTTCACCCTTTAGAACTTGAAAGACAAGGCTGTGCCGTCCAAATCTCTGAAGGGCAAAACCAGATAGGATCTGTGGGGTCCTAGAAGGCAGAGCCAGACCGGTGAAATATACAGAGGAATAACTCCCAGAAAAAGCAGAACTGGCTAAGGCTGGGAGGGGCTCCCTTGAAAGGCAGTGGGCCTCCCATCACTGGAGGAGTACAGGGAAGGACAGATAACCATGTGGCAAAATCCTAGTTCAGATAAGAACTAGACAAGGGGCTCCCAAACTTAGCTATATATCAGAATTGAGTGGGGAGCTTAGTTTTTTTTTGTTTGTGTTTTTGTTTTTGTTTTTTAACAATCTCCTGGACCTTGCCTTCAGAGAGTCTAAATTATTAGATGTAGGTTGGAGCCCAGAAGTTTTTGTTAAGTTTCTCATATGCTTCCTTTTTTGTTTTGTTTTGTTTTGTTTTGTTTTGAGATGGAGTCTTACTCTGTCACCCAGGCTGGAGTACAACAGTGCCATCTCGGCTCACTGCCGCCTCCGCCTCCCCAATTCAGGTGAGTCTCCTGCCTCAGACTCCTGAGTAGCTGGGACTACAGGAGCGTGCCACCATGCCCAGCTAATTTTTGTATTTTTAGTAGAGACGGGGTTTCACCATGTTGACCAGGCTGGTCTCAAACTCCTGACCTCAAGTGATCCGCCCTGCTTAGCCTCCCAAAGTGCGGGGATTACAGGCATGAGCCACTGCACCTGGCCAAGTTTCTCATATGCTTCTGATATATAACCATATTTGGGAAGCACTGGCCTAAGTGGTTTCTGAGGAGTCTTTGACTCCGTCATGATTATTTCCAGAAAGTGACTTTGCCTGCAAATGTGTTATGTCTAGATTCTATCCAGCATGCCCACCTTTGACACTTTCTAAGCTGTGACTGGCATCAGAACTCACCAAAGTGGTCCTGTTGCAAGGTATTTACCCCTCCTCAAAAAAAAAAAAAAAAAAAAGAACCTTCCACAGTGCTTGACATTTATGGTTTGGAGAGAAGAATGAATGTGCAGTAGCTGAAGGTAAAATGCACAAATTATTTTTGTAGAGGGTTGACTATTTTCCAGGAATGTGATGGATTCAGCTTTTTAATTAACAAAAAAAGATCCAGGCCCTTTGTAAGGATATTGGACCTGGAGCCTGTGTGGATTGAAGGGGAAAGGGTGAAATAACACAAGCCATAGTCAGGTCAGTGTCATCCAGGGATGTGTTTACACTGGGCTGGTGGGAGAAGAGAAGCAATTTCTATCCTTCAGCGTTGTAGAGCCTTATATGTCTAGGAAGTTACTGAAGAAGAATCTAGCTCTGAGAATGACGTACAGATCAGCTAGATTCCAAACAAAAGGACTGAAATCTGCACTGAGTGTTTCTTCTACACTGAGCATAATCATTTTCTGTATTTGAACGGAAGAGGCAAGACTAGGTCAAGACACTGAGGCATTTGCAGGAAATGGAAATTTAAAAATAAAGATACATTTAAAAATCAAACCAATATATACTTTTTTCTTTTTTCCTAAGTGATCCTCTAAGTGAAGCTTACTCTCTGTGAACATGAGCAAGTCTGAATGTTGTTGAACAAAACCAACCCCTGAGTATTTGCCACAAAGTCAGTTCTCCTCCCTCTCTGTCTTCCTTCCCCTTCACCTCATTTTTATAGTTGAAGAAACTGAGACCCAAAAAGGAAAAGGGACTTGCCCAAGGTCCCTTTGGAAGGGATTAGGGGTTTAGTATCCAAGTGCAGACTAGAAGCCAAGCTCTTGCACAATCACACAAATAACACTGGCCTGGAAGCAAAGCATGCAGCTGGTGCGTGGGCATCTGCAGAGGTGGATTTCTACCCAAGGCTTTGAAGGTCCCCCGAAGGAGCGCTCCGTTCATGACTGTGGGCTGCAGAGAACACTGGTAGTAGCCTCCCTATAATCCTAGCACTTCCAGATTTCTTGACAATGGCTTAGCGCCCTTCACTTCCCAGCCTCCCGACACTTGTGTTAATATTAATCTCTTCCTACTCAAAACACCTAGAGTGGCTTCCATTTTCTTGACCACACCTTAACTGACAGCATCATTGAGACTAAGGAAGACCCAACTGAGAGGAGGAGGAGGTTGGGGGCCGGTGGGGCAGGGAGAGAAGACTGTTGCAGTGCTTACGTGTGGCAATAGCACCTGTAAAGCACAGTTAGAGTTCACCCTAGCAGAGCAAAAGGCTCAGCTTTTACTACGCTGCCCTGGCTGTGGCTCCCCTCCTCATGTTAAGGTCAAGGAGAAAAGCCACATGCAAATGAACTAAACAGTAATTGAAGGCAGGGCCACGTGCAGCCTTGGGAGCTCCTTCTTTTGGAGAGATGAGGAGGAGTTTGGACGGAGGTCAAGGGAGGAACGTGGGTGGTAAATGGAAGGGAAATACCAACACCACCCTGGGGCCTGAGAGAGAGCCTGGGCTTCACACCTGCCTGTCTCTTCTCCCACTGACAAGGTGACAAGCAGCACAAAATAAAGTAATGCTGCCTTAACTGTCCTAGTGAGGAAGAAGCTCCAGACTAGACACCACAAACTGGTAGCCCAAGTCTCAAGCCAGCATACATGTTCTATTTGGCCCCAGCAGAGTTGTGGGGTTTTTTTTCCCATTTTATGCTTTCTAATGCTTAAACATTGAGATATTTGACATTAAAATGTACATTTCTATTTTTTCTTGAAACATTGGAAGACTTAGTACTATCAGGCCTGCACGTGGATATGGAAGAGTGGCTCAACTAGAGATGCACGTAGTAGCTGCCCCCTTTAGGCAGGGCTTTCATTTTCCAGTTTGCCACAGGCCTCACCACTCCCTATTGCTTCACCTTATGTACACTGATTGTGGTAGGCAGAATAATGACCCCTAAAGATGTCAATGTCCTAACACCTGGTACCTATGAAGACATTACCTTACATGGCAAAAGGGGATATTGTAGTTAATGATCTGGAGGTGGGAGATTATTCTAGATTGTATAGCTAGGGCCTAATGTAATCACAAGGGTCCTTATTGAAGGGAAACAGGAGTCAGAGAAAGAGATGTGGGGATGGAAGCAGAGGTCAGGTGATGCTGTCACAAGACAACAAATGCAAGCAGTTGGAAAAGGCAAGGGACAGGCTTCTCCCCCAGTGTCTCTAGAAGAAACTCATCCCTGCCAACACCTTGATTTTAGTCCAAGAAGACACTTTGAATTTCTGACCTCCACCACACTCGGCTAATTTTAAAATTTTTCTTAGAGATAGGGTCTCACCATATTACCCAGGCTGGTCTCAAACTCCTGGGCTCAATGAATCCTCCCGACTCAGCCTCCCAAAGTGTTGGGATTACAGGCATCAGTCACTATGCCCAGCCTGATACACTTAATAAAGATTAGCACCAAGCTCTGTGGAAACAGAAGAGGCAGCCCTGAGTTCCTCCCCAGACTTCTTGGGAGAAGATGACCTTTCAGCCGAGCCTGTATCAGTTAGAGTTAGATTGGATGCATATAATGAAACAGTGGTTCTCAACTATGCCTGTGCATCAGCACCACCTGGGAGAGTCTTTGGAAACACCTGAGCAACACTCCACATTGCTAGGAGTCCCTGGGTGTTGTTCTGGGCTATCTGGTTTTGTTGTTGTTTCGTTTTGCGTTTAAGCTCTTCCATTGATTCCATTGTATAGCCAGTTTTAAGAACTACTGACATCAGAGAAAACCCAAAATAAAAGTGGCTTAAACAAGAGAAGTGTACTTTTCTCTCACTTAAAAGAAGTCTAGAGACAGCTGTCCAGGTCTGGGGTAGGAGCTCTGCTCCATCTTCATCCCAGGAGCAGAGGATTCTATTAAAGGGTCTTGAGGGAGAAGGAAGGGCGGTTGACACGATCCAGTTTGCAATTTGAAATGATCATTCTGGTTATAGTGTTTTATAGTGTGTGTCTCCTCCAGTTTCCAAGGAGGAAATAAGATTCCAAGTTATGTTACCAAGAACAGCAGGTGTTCATAATTACTTAAGCTGGCAGCTGCTGGCACAAAGGGATTCATTATAATGTCTATTTTTGTGTTTATTTAAAATTTCTGGTAATAAAAAGTTAAAAAAAAAAAGATTATGTTACCAAGTCAATAGCAAGTGTCCTCTGCGCTCAAACACTGTGTAATGAATCTGTTCTTTTGTGACCTCATGATTGGGCCCGAGGGGTCCATGTCTTTCTCAAAATCCACGGTTAATTACTGAACAGCAATCGCCAAACCTAGTAGAGTTGGTGCAAAGGGCACTGGCAGGCTATCAGAGCCTGGGTGCTGGTTCCAGCCTTTCTGTGTGACCTTGAGCCACCACCTCCCTCTGGGCCTCAGTCATCGCCACTGTAAACAGAGGGGTATAGGAGGAGGAGGACACAAGGGCCTCTAGGAGACTGAAGCCCCAGAAAGTTGTAGTAAAGCTGTTACATAATGTTCATTTGTTCATTGGCAGCAGAGTCCTTGGGCCGCAAATGTTGGAGCCTAAATGCATGCTATTTGTTAAACCCAGTCAATTGACTTTCCCAATCTGTTATGGCCGGTTATGGGCCACTATAAGGCAATGGTTGAAGTACAAAGTATTGGCAGGGACCCAGTGTATCTTCATACACTTGCTGATGGAGCGAGCCTGAAATGCTGCCCTACCATCAATGACAGCAGGGCAGACCTGCCAAGGAGGGCGCAAAGGCTATTTGGATCCACAGGGCTGATGCCTAGGTGACCAGAGTATGGGAGCCACAGTGAGCGCTGATTACCCTTGCTTTCCACTTTGCCTCTCTGTCTCTAGCTAGTTCTTTCTGGTTCAAAGACAGTTTCCCCAGCACAGTCCCTTGTCAGGCCCAGCAGTGTCCACATCAGCAAGCATCTGCCACTCATCATTCCTTCTTTCACTCAGCTCCTGTTACTGCTGACCCACCTATGCCAGGCCCTGCAGTGTGGAGACAAATAAGACATCATACCTGTCCTCTGGCAACTCACAGACTGGGGAGGCAGACAGACATGGAGACTGGCATGTTTCCCTCACACAGTGTGAGAAGGAGAACCCAGAGAGTGGTGCCAAGAGAGCAGAGAAACAGGAAATGGGACAAAACAACTAAACAAAGCCTGGGAAGGTCAGGGGAGGCTTCTTGGAGGAGGTGATGCTTGACCTGATTCTTGAAAGCTGAATCACGGAGAGAAACAGCATTTCTGGAAGACAGAGCTGCATGTGCCAAAGGTCAGAAATGAGAGGGAGCCCTGTGGCTTTGGGTGCAATAAGAACCTCCTCCTGGCTGATGCCTGGGCTGTGATGGGATAAGTGGGGGCCATTGAGAGCCAAGTCTGGAGCCATAGATCATGCCAAGATCATGAAAGGCCTGAAGTGCCTTGCTAAGGAGTTTGGATGTATCCTGAGGAGGCACAGAAGTGACACAGGATGCTTCTCAGTCACTTTGCCAGCTGGGACCTCTGGTCAGCAATGTCCCCCTTGCCTGGGCCTCTCTGGGTCCCAGGCCTGCCGCTAGAGACACCCTACCCACTTGTCCCACCTGTGTTATAGCTTGTACCTGTGTTCAGCAGTTCTTGAGCTCTTGTCTCACATCCAAGAAGAATGAGGACACGCTGACAGTAGAAGGGTGAGGATGGGCAGAGAAGAATTTTATTGAACAATAGAACAGCTGTCAGCAGAGAAGGGATGTGGGAATTGGTCCCCCAGCCCTGCAGCTGGGTGGTTTCTCTCCTCAGTGTGGCTGGGTCTGGGGCTTTTTATGGACTCAGAATGGGGAATGCGTGCTAATTGGTTTGTGAGCATGCAAAAAAGGTTAAAGCAAAGACACCACCCAAAGGAGGGCACCACAGTGTAGAAAACCAATTAGAAAAGGGTAGGCTTGTGTAAAATAGGTGAAGGGTATGATCAGTCAGAGGAAAGTGTGCCAAATGGGAAGACAGGTTCTCAGTCTGGTCCAAGGATCTAACTTGTAGCTTGGCTTTTAGGCTTTGAACTGTCTTTGGCTTGGAGGTGGGATTTCACTGGGGACCACTCCTATCTGCCTAGGCATTTGGCTGCCTCCTGTCAGTATCAGAGGGATTTAAGGCATAAGGGTGACTTGGTTAGAAGAGAACCACTTGATTTCCTCAGATCCTATGGCAGTGAGTGAGGAGTAAGTTCAGCTCTGAGTAACACAGACTCATATAAAAATGGCTTACATAAGATGGGAGTTGATTTCTCTAAAAAAGTAAAAGAAGCCCAGAGGGAAGCAGGTGAGGGAGGTGGCTCAATGATGCTCAAGGAGGTGGACCCCTTCCAATTCCCACTGGTCACCCCTAGCAGGGGAAACTGTCTTCATGATCTCAAATGGCAGCCACCACATCTACATTCTAGGGATCAGAAGGCGGGTGGGAATGAAGACAAAAGGGCAAAGTGCGCATGCCTCTGGCTTTAGAGGAAGGCTCCCCAAAGCTAACCCCCAAACAACTCCATTTATATCCCATTGGCCAGAACTTACCTACATGGTACAACTATCTGCAAGGCATGCTGGGAAATAGTCTTTAGGGTGGTCAGAATATTGGGGCTCTCATTTCTGTGGCTTGGTGGGAAGACAGACACTGGGGGCTAACTAGGAGGTTCTGTCACAGACCCCTCCAACTCTGCTATGAGGAAAAGATTACTGGCTCTGGTTGACAGATAAGGACACTGAGGTTCAGAAAGAGAAAATTACTCACTGGTAAGTGGTGCATCTGCAATTGCAAAGCTTGGCTTGGAATTCCACACTCATAAAAGCACTAGGCAAGCTAGTGGAGGTGACTGACTTTGCACTGCCTCCCCTCTCCAAATCTGATAATCTGATTCTAAAGGTCCCACCATAGGTGTGCCTCAGTGAGTCGTCAAGGAAGAACAACCCCTGCCTCCCCAATTCAAGCAATTCTCCTGCCTCAGACTCCCGAGTAGCTGGGACTGCAGGCACATGCCACCACGCCCGGCTAATTTTTGTATTTTTAGTAGAGACGGGATTTCACCATGTTGACCAGGCTGGTCTCAAATTCCTGACCTCAAGTGATTCACCCCGCTCAGTCTCCCAAAGTGCTGGAATTACAGGCATGAGCCACTGCACCTGGCCAAGTTTCTCATATGCTTCTGATATATAACCATATTTGGGAAGCACTGGCCTAAGTGGTTTCTGAGGAGTCTTTGACTCCGTCATGGTTATTTCCAGAAAGTGACTTTGCCTGCAAATGTGTTATGTCTAGATTCTACCCAGCATGACTACCTTGACACTTTCTAAGCTGTGACTGGCATCAGAACTCACCAAAGTGGTCCTGTTGCAAGGTATTTACCCCCTCAAAAATAAAAAGTAATAAAAAGAAAACCTTCAACAGTGCTTGACATTTATGGTTTGGAGAGAAGAACGAACATGCAGTAGCTGAAGGTAAAATGCACAAATTATTTTTGCAGAGGGTTGACTATTTTCCAGGAATGTGATGGATTGGAATGCCATACTCTTAAAAGCACTAGGCAAGCTAGTGGAGGTGACTGACTTTGCACTGTCTCCCCTCTCCAAATCTGATTCTAAACGTCCCACCATAGGTGTACCTCAGTGAGTCATCAAGGAAGAGCAGCCCTTTCTTTTTTATTTTTGAGACAGAGTGTTGCTCTGTCACCCAGGCTGGAGTGAATTGGCACCATCTCGGTTCACTGTGGCCTCCGCCTCCTGGGTTCAAGTGTTCTCATGCCTCAGCCTCCCAAGTAGCTGGGATTACACATGCATGCCACCATGCCCAGCTAATTTTTGTATTTTTAGTAGAGACGGGGTTTCGCCATGTTGGCCAGGCTGGTTTCGGACTCCTGACCTCAAATGATCTGTCCGCCTCAGCCTCCCAAAGTGCGTGAGCTACTGCGCCCTGCCTGAGCAGCTTTTTCCTGAGAGGATTCCAGGATGGTTGTTCCCACCCCTGGCCTTATAGAATCAGGAACAGATCAGGGGAAAGGGGGTCCTTAGAATTTCTGGTCCAACATCACCATTGTACAGATGAGGAGACTAAGGTCCAGAGAAGGGAAAGACTTCTGTAGATCCCACAGGGAGTGAGTGGGAAGGTCTGGATAGGGTCCAAAGTGAGAGCCCACATATAGTCCAGTCTTAATTATGGCCCACCTGGTGCTACATGTGGGGTTTGGACAACCTTTTCAGCTAGACTGAAGCCTCATTAAGGCCTCTGCTACGGGTTGGTGAAAGAAATTGCCCCAGTGTTGGAATAACAAAGATGCTTCCCGTTGTCTATCTGTTCACATGGATTATGGGCCATGGAATACTCCTTCCCTGGAACAGAGAGACAATGTGTGTGAGGACGAGAATAGACCCACAAAGGAGAGAGGGCACAAGGTGCTGTGGGCAAAGCCCCCAGCTGGGGACTGGACCCCAGGCTGTCTGACTCACCATGTGCCCTCTGGGCCCAATTATCCTCATGGTGAAGGGATTGCACTAGATTACAGACTAAGCCAGGTGCAAGGGAGCTGCTTACTGGGCCCCTACCCTCTGGTGGCCCCTGAGGAAGCTCCAAAGGGCCCCGTGGCTCCAGGCTTTCCTAGATCTGCCCCTGGGCTGATGCCTGGACATGTTCATGAGGAACGGGAAGGAAAGTGATCAGGAGCAGGAGCCAGAGAGTGTGGCCTCCACCCCGTCACGAAGGGTCCTTCACAGGAGGACGGTTGGGCTGGGTCTGTCCTCCCAGGCCCAACTTCTTGGGCCAGAAATACCTGTTAGAAATTAACGTAGAAGCAGACAGATCAGGGCTCACCAGCTCAGAAATGGCTCCACTCCCAGCTGCACTCCTGTTCAGTGAATCCAGGCAGGCTGGATTCTGCTGTTAAAGGATGGGAGAAGCTCCTCAAGAAGCCTCTCTCTAGGCTAAGAAGGGCTGGAGCCTGTGCAGGGGCCCCAGCCCAGGCCCAGGGGTGAGATTTGATATACTGAGGAATGGAGCATCGGCACAAAGCCTGGCTGTAATTCTTCTGTGCCCACCCTAACCCTAACCCTTGTGACCTGGTTGGCCATGGTGAGTCATGCAGAAGTTCAGGGGGTCCCAGGCCAAGGGCTGTGAGGACAGAGTGGAGGTGGCACCTAGGGGCTCAGATAGGGGCTGCTTACAAACTGGTAGGTGAGCATTTCGTATTAAAGTACCCATATGGCTGTACTAGGGCTTTTCCACGGAAAACGAGTCCTATATTATCATTTATGACTGAGCCAGAGGGGTTCATCCCTGTGATGGGAAGAATATGAATTAACAGCATTGTGACTCTGTACAGAAGAAGAGCCTGAACCCCAAGGAGGGTCAGGGCCCGTCCCAGGCCAGGCAGGGAGACTGGCAGGGCAGGGCAGGGCGGGGTGGAGTAGAACCCTAGGCTGTGCATCTGTGGCATTTGAGGTGCAATTACTGCCTGCTGGCGACAGATCAATGCCTCTAATAGACATGTTTATTTAGGGAATGAAAGGCTCTTTCAACCTTACAGAGGAGGAGTCATGAGGCAGCTGAACAACCCTCCAGCTGACCAAGGCTGGCATCTCAGATTGCATTCCACCTGTCCCATGATGGGATGAAGAAGCTGGTGCACTGAACGGGGCTGTTTATTCACCAATGTTTGCAAACCTGCTGAATCATTTTCTTCTTCTTATCACTGTTCTCTCCTTCACAGAGCATGGGGCTCCCTAGTGTGCAGGCTTCAGGCCTTGCAAAACCTGGATCCTCCCTGCTTGTTTTCCTGATTGCTGCTCTTTGGAGGCCCCTGAGTTCCATTCCCAAAGCTCTCCTGAGCAACAAGGCCATTTCTTCCTCCAGCCAAAGACCACCCCTGGAGAGCACAGGAGAGGAAAAGCAATTATTTTCGAAAACTCAAAGGCCTCCTCTTCAGGAAGCCCTGGAGTCCATAGTAAACAAAGTTCCCCATCTTATCTGTGAGAAACCTGAAGGAGGATTTTAAAATTCTGGTCTGCCTGTCAGAGCAGAATACGTGTAAATAGGCAATTTCCTGCAACCGTAAGGCACGCTGGGAGCCAGACACTTACCAAGGTGACATTGGCCCAGGCGCCTGTTCCGTGCTTTGAATGTGGCACTAGAATCCCTAAACCAAGCCCGAGGGATGCAGAGTTCTGATTAGATGCTGTCTTGTGTCTCCCTAAGGTGTGAAATGCTTGGTTTTAGTGCACCTGAAAAGGTCACTGAGTAAGTGATCTACTGAATCTTTCTATTCATAAGAGGGGATATAGCAGGAGGCACTGAAAGATGATCCAGGTACAGGTGGGGATACTGAGGCCCAAGAGGGAAAAGGACCACTGCACGTCACAGGGAGTTAGTTGTGAGTCACAGTAACGAATAGTTATTGGTGGTTTACTATGTCCTAATCACTTTACAGGGATTACCTTATTTGAGGCTCATCACACCCACGTGGGGTAACCTACCACTGATTTCTATCTTAGAGGAGGAAACAGAGATTTAGAGAGGTAGGGGTGGTGCTTGGTGCTGGCTACATATTAGAATCATCTGGGGCCTTATATTAATAAGTACTGATTCTGGTCTGATTCTTGAAGGTCCATTAAAAACAAGATTAAAATAAAAAGTACTGGTGCCTAAGCCCCTCTCCTGAGGCCAAGTTGAATTCTCAGGGTAGGCCCTAGCCATGGGTATAATTTGAGGTGCTCCAGGTGATTCTAATATGTAGCCAGCGTTGAGACGATGGGGTTGCAGAATTTGCTCAAGGTTACATAGCCAGTGAGTGGTGGATTCTACCCCGGGAGGTCTGACTCCACTAGGCCTCACCTGAGCATGCTGGAAATCAGTGCAACTCATTACCCTGCAAAAAGTATCTGCTCCCCTTAACGTCATCTTCTGTGAGCCTGAAACCTCTAGTACATGCAGCTCTGGGACCACAGGTGTGCTTTCTTTCCTGCTCTAAACTCTCCTGATGGTACCAAATGGATATGATGCAGGGTATTCCTTTGCTATTGTTGCTGTAACAATTGCTACAAATTTCCAGTTCAAAACACACAAGTCCAAGGAAAGGTGCAGTGGCTCACACCTGCAATCCCAGCACTTTGGGAGGTGGAGGCAGGTGGATCACTTGGGGCCAGAAGTTTGAGACCAGCCAGGCCAACATGGTGAAACCTCATCTCTACTAAAAATACAAAAATTAGCCAGGCGTGGTGGTGCACGCCTGTAGTCCCAGCTACTCAGGAGGCTGAGGCAGGAGAATTGCCTGAACCCGGGAGGCAGAGGTTGCAGTGAGCCAAGATCGAGCCACTGCACTCCAGCCTAGGCAACAGAGTGATACTCTTGACTCAAAAACAAAAACAAAAACCAACCCCTCCCCCCCCCCACAACCAATCTCTTGCAGTTCTAGAAGTCAGAAGTGTGAAACCAGTTTCACTGGGCCAAATTCAAGGCATCAGCAGGGCCCTGCTCCTTCCTGAGGCTCCAGGAAAGAAGACATTTCCTTGCCTTTCTCAGTTTCTAAAGCTGTTTTTCTTGGATTCCTTATTTCATAGCTCCTTCCCCTCTCGTCTTACTAGGGTTACATTGTCACCTCCTTCTTCTGTATCAAATTTCCCCCTCCCTTTTCTTCCCACCCCCCTTCTTTCTCTCTCTCCCATCCCTTCTCCTACTTTGTGAGGACACAGCAAGAAAGGGAGAAGGCAGTCATCTGAAAACGAAGACAGCCCTCACCAGAAACTGACACTGTTGGACCTGAATGTCTCCATTCAGGTTCCACATAACCATCTGTGATCTAACTGAAGGCCATTGGGCCAAAAACATGTTGATATCAGCTTGGTCTAAATAAAATTTTTAAAAAAGAATGTTGTAGCCAGCCTCCAAATGGTTCCCAGTGAACCCTGCCTCCTGATATTCCCACCTGCCTGCATTGTGGGGTTCCCTCCCACACTGTATCAGGGATGGTCTGTGTGACCAACAGCATATGGTAGATGTAGCGGTGGTGTGCCCGGAATTGGTGGGTTCTTGGTCTCACTGACTTCAAGAATGAAGCCGTGGACCCTCACAGTGAGTGTTAGTTTTTAAAAGTGGCGTGTCCGGAGTTTGTTCCTTCTGACGTTCGGATGTGTTCAGAGTTTCTTCCTTTTGGTGGGTTCGTGGTCTCGCTGGGTCAAGAATGAAGCTGCAGACCTTCGCAGTGAGCGTTACAGCTTTTAAGGCAGTGCCTCTGGAGTTGTTCATTCCTCCTGCTGGGTTCGTGGTCTCACTGGCTTCAGGAGTGAAGCTACAGACTTTCGCGGTGAGTGTTACAGCTCACAAAGGCAGTGTGGACCCAGAGCGAGTAACAGCAAGATGTATTGCAAAAAGCAAAAGAACGAGGAGCCCACACCATGGAAGGAGACTGAAGCCAGTTACCACTGTGGGCCCGGGCAGCCTGGTTTTATTCTCTTACCTGGCCCCACCCACATCCTGCTGATTGGTCCATTTTACAGAGAGCCGATTGGTCCATTTTACAGAAAGCTGCTTGGTCCGTTTTGACAGGGTGCTGATTGGTGCCTTTACAATCTCTGAGCTAGACACAAAAGTTCTCCAGGTCCCCACTAGATTAGCTAGATACAGTGTCCACACCAAGGTTCTCCAAGTCCCCACCAGAGTAGCTAGATACAGAGTGTCAATTGGTGCATTCACAAACCCTGAGCTAGACACAGGGTGCTGATTGGTGTGTTTGCAAACCTTGAGCTAGATACAGAGTGCCGATTGGTGTATTTACAATCCCTTAGCTAGACATAAAGGTTCTCCAAGTCCCAACCAGACTCAGGAGCCCAGTTGGCTTCACCCTGTGGATCCCATACTGGGGCCGCACGTGGAGCTGCCTGCCAGTCCCAGCCGTGCGCCCGCACTCCTCAGCCCTTGGGTGGTCGATGGGACTGGGCGCTGTGGAGCAGGGGGCGGTGCTCGTCAGGGAGGCTCCGGCTGCGCAGGAGCCCATGGAGGGGTGGAGGAGGCTCACGCATGGCGGGCTGCAGGTCCACAGCCCTGCCCCGAGGGGAGGCAGCTAAGGCCAGGCGAGAAGTCGAGCGCAGCTGCTGAGGTGCTAAGCCCCTCACTGCCCGGGGCTTGCAGGCCAGGGGGCCTCCGAGTGCGGGGCCCGCCGAGCCCATGCCCACCCGGAACTCCCGCTGGCCCTCAAGCGCAGCACACAGCCCCGGTTCTCACCCGCGCCTCTTCGTCCACACCTCCCCCCAAGCTGAGGGAGCCGGCTCTGGCCTTGGCCAGCCCAGAAGGGGGCTCCCACAGTGCAGCGGCGGGCTGAAGGGCTCCTCAAGGGCGGCCAGAGTGGGTGCCAAGGCCGAGGAGGCGCCCAGAGCGAGTGAGGGCTGTGAGGGCTGCCAGCAGGCTGTCACCTCTCAGTGGTATGTCATATCCAAGATTAGATGATGAAAGACTGAGGCCCATCTTGGGCTTTTTTCTCTGATCTCTCACTCCGGGAAGCAAGCTGCCATGTGAGTCTGGAGAGGCCCACCTGGCCAGGAATGGAGGCCTCCCTCCAGGCTGCCAGCATCCCCTTGCGTGCACATGAAGTGGGTCCTCCAGGCCAGGCAAAGCTTCGGGTGGCTGCAGCCCTGGCTGACAGCTTGATCCAAATCCCACGAAAGACCCTGAGCCAGAACCAGCCAGCTAAGCCACTCCTGGATCCTGATGCTCAGAAATTGTTGTTTAAAGTTGCTAAGTTGGGGACAATCTATTAGGCAGCAATAGGTAGCTATTACAAGAGATACTTTCAGTCTCTTTTCTAGTATTGGTAATTTTTAGTCCCTCCAATGGGGCACTTTGCCAACTTTTCAGTAACTCAGAGCACTTTTTTCCACTTTCCGGAAGTGTGCAGAGATTCATTTTCTCTTTTAAAAATGTTCAGCTTATTTTCAGCCACTGATCTCTGCATTCCCATGTTCTAATATTAAACAAGGCCAAAAGAGGATGACTTAGAATGAACTGATGTCTGAAAATGAAGAATTTGCTGGGACAAGTGATGTGGCTTATCGTTGGGCTTCACTGACATTGAGGGTGAGGTGCAGAAGGGACCATGAGGACCCTCTGGGCCAGCAGTACTCAGAGGGTGGTCAGAGACCGCCTTTCAAAATCTTGGGGACTTGAGGCTCATCCTCAGACATGCCCACTTGGAATCCAGAGGGGTGGATCTTGGAGTCTGCCTCCTTGACGAGGGGCCCCAGGGATTTTCCCCGGTACCCTGACCCTGACCCTGACCCCGACCCTGACCCCTGCTGCAGGCCCACTCTCCTCTGTTGTTGAAAGGAAGTCTTATCCGCTCAGGCTGCCATAACAACAAACCACACACTAGAGAGCTTAAATAACAGAGTCCACAGCTTAAATTTATTTTCTTGCAATTCTAGAGGCTGCAAGTCCAAGATCGAGGTCCAACAGTGTCAGTTTCTGGTGAGGGCTGTCTTCCTCGTTTCCAGATGACTGCCTTCTCCCCTTCTTGCTGTGTCCTCACAAGGTAGGAGAAGGGGTGGTAGAGAGAGAGAGAGAGAGAGAGAAGGAGGGGGATGGGGAGAAAAGAGAGATGGAGCCGCCATCTCATGCATATACATGAGATCCTACGGTTTGGCATATTTTTCACATGAAAAGCGGGATGGTGAAGTGTGTATTCAAAAGAACATTGAATTTCAAGCTTAAAGACCTGGGTTCTCATCTCACTTCTCCGCTTAATCTTTTGTGATCCTAACATTTAAAAACCTAATTTTTCTGAGGCTCAATTTCCTGGTCTGTAAATTAGGGAAAACAATACTCAACTCGCAGAGTCATGATAAGGACTAAAAGAATGAGAGCCATGGAAGGTGACCAGCACACTCAAGGACATAGACAGGCCCCCATCTGTATTGGTTGAGGATAGAGGATGGAGGAGAGAGAATCAGCCGCAGCCTGGGAGCAGTGGGAGCAAAGGCCTGGGGTAGGAAGTGCACGGTAGGGGCGGGGGACTGGGCAGAAGGCGGCGGCTAGGGCTTAGAGCGTGTGAGGGGTCAGCAGCTGTGGGCAGGATCTGCAGGGACTTCGAGGGAGTGATGGGCTCTCTGTTTATTTGCACACCCACTCGGCTCCCACCCAGATCTGTCCCCCAGACCCCCGACCCTATGCCCAGAGCACTTGTCCTCCTTGCTCTGAGGGGCCCTTGACTGCCTTGGACCCCCTTCCTGTCTCTCCATTTCTCTGCAAGAAAGTGGACCCCTCCTTTGTCTCTTTCCCATCTCTTCTTTGCTGTATGCTAAGGTTAAGCTGGACCAGAACAATCCAGAGACCAATGAGGATGTGAATGGCCAGCCAGAGAGCTGATATCTGTTAAGGCTTTGTCACCCTGTGGCCTTAGCCGTGTTGCTTCTCCTCTCTTGGTGTCAGCTGTTTATTTGCAAAGCCGGGGCTGGACTCGATGAACAGCGCTCAGTCAAAGGCCTTTTGTAGTTGAAATATTCCAGAGGATGCTGTCACTTAGAAATACATTCTCTCAGGTGAGTGAGTAATAAATGCAACTTAAGAGGCAGACAAAATATATTCCAGCAACAAGCCCAAGGGGGTGGGTAAGGAAAAGGTCTCTGAGGGTGAAAAGGATAAGGACTTCTGGGCTGGGAAACCTCCAAGTTCCCATCTCTTTGTGAGAGTCTGTGAGTCTGTTACATTTCAAGTCAGCTTCAGAAAGCACTTTCTAACTAGCAAAATGGTCCCATGATGGAAGGCACCACTTGGGGAGAGAATGAGCCCCCTGTCACCGGCGTGTGCAAACAGAAGCCAGACAAACCATTGGCAAGGACATTGTAGGATGGAAGTTGTAAACGGAAATGTGTTCAAAGGCCAGGAATATATTTTGAGAGAGAGAGAAGAGAGGCCACATTCACATAACTTTGATTACTGTATATTGTTAAAATTGTTCTATTTTATTACTAGCTATTGTTGATCTTTTACTGTGCCTAATTTATAAATTAAACTTTATTTTAGGTATTTACATATAGGGAAAACCATAAGCTATGTTGAGTTCGGTACTATTGAGGTTTCAGGCATCCACTAGGGGTCTTGGAATGTATTAACACTTTCATCCTACCTGTTCCTAAATCAGGATTATTTTGTAATCTGATGATTACATGTTTATAGTAATTAGCATGTAATTTTATAGTAAATAACGTGTTTATAGTAATTCTCAGATCATTGGATCTGACAGGCAAATTTCTTTTTAAAGCTTGATGTTAAATATATTTTAAAGCGATCATAATTTATCAAATGTTTTTGAAAAAGAGCAATGGGGAGGATAAGGGGGACTACTATAGATATAAACAACAGAATATTATTCAGCCTTTAAAAAGAGGGCACTCCTGCCATTTGTGACAGCACGTATGGGCCTAGGGCACATTATGCTAAGTGAAATAAGTCAGGGAGATGATTCTTATTTGTGAATGTAAAGAGCAGCCCTCTGCGTGTTTAATATACAAGCCCACTTCATCTGCTTTGGTGCATTCTGCATCACTGAGCCATAAGTATGTCAGTGGTTGGATGTCAAGAGCAGACGATGTTGACGACAACTGGGCAGGTAGCATCTCCAATGTGGAATGCTGAACAAAGGGATGATTCACATCCCAGGTGGGACAGAGCAGGACAGTACAAGATTTCATCACGCAGTTTAAAACTTATGAATTGTTTATTTTTGGAATTTTCTATTTAATACTTTCGTACTATGGTTGACTGCAGGGTAACTGAAACTGTAAAAAGTGAAAACGTGGATAAGGGGGCACTGTTGTACCAAAGTTGCTTTATCCATCTAGCCATCACACAGAAAGACAGATCAATACTGCATGATCTCACTCATATGTGGAATCTTAAAAAGGTGAACTCACAGAAACAGAAACTAGAAGGGTGGTTATACCAGCGGTGAGGGGTAGGGGAAATGGGGCAATGTTGGCCGAAAGGTACAAACTTGCAGATGAAAAAGTTCTAGAGACCTAATGTACAGCATGGCTATTATTAACTATACAGTGAATAATATAGGAATGATTCCTTTGTTCAGCGTTCCACACTGTAGATGCTATCTGTCCACAAGTCATCGACATCATCTGCAACTATAGTTAATAACTATATAGTCAACAACTATAGTTCATAATCACTAATAACTACTAATTAATAACTAACTATACAGTTAATAAAATTAGCCACGCCTGGCTAATTTTCATCCTTGTTACTGAACAGAATTCCTTAGTGTGACTATACCACAATTAATTCATCCACTCCTGTTGCTGGCCATTTAGGATGTTTCCAGTTTCAGTCTGTTACAAATCATGCTGCCATAAACATTTTTGAACGTCTTTTGATGGCTGTGTGTACGCATTTCTGTTGGGTGCATACCTAGGAGTGGAATTGCTGGGTCACCAGGCACGCATGTGTTCTGCTTATAGTAGAAAATGTCAATCAGCTTTTCAAAGGGGATGTATCCATTTATACCCTGATAGCTGTGGATGAGTTGGATGCTCCAAATTTCCCTGTATTTAAATATTAACCACAAATTTTTAAACACCCTTTGCAGGCCAAATAAAATACAGATTTTATCTGTAGCTGCCTGTTTTCAATCTCTCGAGTGGAGAGAATTCAAATGGCAGAGCAGCTGAGAATTAGACAAGAGCGTTTCCAGCATCTCTTTTTGCTGGAGAGCTCAAAATTGGCTCCAGCAAATGGTTCAAGTCTTTTTGATTCCTCTACTCCCACCCAATACTCGCCCCCAAAGCTTGTAAAACAGGCTTCCCCCTCCCTACTTACCTCTCTAGACCACCGTGAAGATTTACTAATAAATGTCTGCACATCAGCCAGTGAAGAGAAGCAGGGCTGTAAGTAGACAATAATCATGATACTAATCAGCATCACATCCAAGGGTGTGACTCCATTAAGCCAGCCCTTGCCCCACCACTGACCCCCCTCCATTCAGCTGCTCACGCCACTATTCTGTAAGCAATTTTCAGGCATCTGCTCTGGGCTGGGCCCTCAGTTATAGGCTGGAGACCCAAAGGAGGGCCTGGAAGAGTTCCTGGACTCACCCTCCATGGTACGAAGGAGGAAACTAAGACCCAGGAACAGAAAGGAATCTGCCCAGGTCACAGCACCCTTCAGGCATAGCTAGAGGCTGAAGCCCCTAACTCTAGCTCAGGCTCCTTTCTGTCCCCAGACATTCTCAAAAGGACCCCCCTTTTCTCCTGGCACTGCCTCCCTGCCACTCCCCGTGCCCCCCACTGCCTCTAGTCCCCACCGGTTCCTCTCTTTGCAGCTGCCTTGATGAGAAAGGGATTCTCCCACCCCCTCCCAATTTCCCAGTCCTTTTCTTTCTCCTCAAATCTGTCAGGCTGGCAACCCTATCTGGGTCTCACCATGCCCACCCTGCCTCTCTGTTTCTGCACTGAGGTCCTCCTGGGTGGAGACTCTTCTGAGGTTCTGGTGTCAGACAGAGCTGGAACTGAATCTTGACCCTGCCTCTCTAACTAGATGTATAACCTTGGGCATGCCAAGGTTAACTTAACCTCTCTGTGCCTCAGTTCTTATAGCTGTGAAATGGGGATATCAACAGTACTTATCTCCTAAGGTAGGTATGAAGAATAAATAACATAAAGTGTTTGGAAACCATTGACCTCAAGGCCAGACAGGAGTTTTGAGACCCAGAGCGATGAAGGCACCAGTCTGTGGTCACATAGCATGTCTGTGGAAGAGGCAGGAACTGATCCAGGTCTCCTGGGTCCCAGGTCTAGGCTCCATGCACCACCTTTGAGGGATTTCTGCTGGGCTGCGCAGACCAGTTGGATAGAAGTTTTAAGTCAGGCAGTAATGAGACTAAGCACCAAGAAAGAAGCCCATTTCCAGCCCTGACAAAAGGCTGTTCTCCTTAATGGGAGCCAACCATATACTAGGTGTACACATGCTTTATAGTCATGAACTCTCGTCTTTGCTACAAAGGAGGCAACCACTTTACAGAAGAGAATATTGAGGCTCAGAGAAGTCCACAAGCCCAGTAAGTAGTGGAGCAGAGTCAGAACACAGGTAGGGCGTGTGACTTTGCAAGACACTAGGCTGCCACCTGCTGTGAGATTAGGTTGTTCACCTCTGCATAAACCAGTCCTCAGATAATTGCATGGGTGCTGGAGACTGAAGTGGGTATTGAGATCTCCGTTATTAGAACAGGCAATTGCATCTAGGATAGCCCCTGGGTCCTTACAGAATGACCTTTTCGGAAAACCTCTAGCTTCCCTTCCACGCTCTGGCCCCACCACCTTCACCTTTGCCTTTACCTTCGCTGTCAGCAGGGGACTTCAGAGAGATGCACTTGCTGTGGTGTTCGGAATCATATTCTTTTTTTTTTTTTTTTTTTTTTGCGAGGGAGTGGGGAAGGTCTTTCTACGTTGCCCAGGCTGGCCTCAAACTCCTGGGCTCAAGCAGTCCTCCTGCCTCAGCCTCCCAAATAGGTGGGGAAATCACATTTCCTGTTGCTGAATCCAGATCGCACTCTGCCTGTTTTCCTCACTGGCTTCTGGGCATTTCCCTTCCTGCTCTTGAGCTCAGTTTCCTCATCTGTACACTGACTCAGTGCATCCTTCAAAACGACCTTGACTCCCAGGCAGCCACACTTTCCCCAACATTTCTACCTGCTCCAGGCAGGTGAGACTCAGCTGGAGGCCAGAAGGAAAGCAATGGATTAGAATGACTCACACCAGGGAGTGAATGGCTGATGCCTCCCTACCACTCCCCTCCTTCCTTATCTCAGCCTTAAAATAAAAAACAAACACACACAAACAAAAACACCAGGGCAGTATCCTGGTGGCATCTTATGTGGACTGAAGAAGAGATGGGAACTAATGAGGAAGACAGGTGAGTGTGGGAACAGAAACCTCCACAGCTTGAGACCAAACCTCAGGCCCTGGAATCAGACAGAGCTGAGCTCAAATCAGTTCTGCCATTGACCAGAATTGTGGCCTTGGCAAGTTCTTGCCCTCTCTGAGTCTCAGTTTCCACATCTGTAAAAGAGAATAACAACCCCTGCCTCTGTGACTTGTAATGACTTTTGAGCAAGATAACACACATGCAGTGCCCAGCACCGAGCTGCGCTCCTGATGGGTGCAAGGAGGTGTGGAGTCTCCTTCCTTCTTTCATTGTATCCCACCACAGGATGTAGGCTTCCTCCCACCTCTACCTCAGGATCTGGGTGTGTGGGCCATGAGTAGGGTGGTCTGACCCTGCCATCCAGGATGGGAGTGTGGCAGGTGACCTCCCTCCCAGAAGCCCTCACCCTACATTCTCTAGCTGGGTGCAGATTTCGGAAGCTGAGGGTTGGCTGTGGGACAGGCCTGGCTCCAGACTACGGGGTGCCAGCCGGGGTGGCAGCAGGAAGCAGCTTGCCTCGAGGCAAGTTTGGCTCAGCCCACTGCTTTGTTTAGCTTCATACACTCAACTCCTTGCTTCTATTTGAAAACCTGAGTCTGATGGGATGGCCTGGCAGCTGGTGAGAAATGCGGGGAGCTGCATCTGGGCAGTGGGAGGCCTGACTGCATGTATGTGACAGCCTGGCCCTCTCTCTGCCTGGGATGGCATTCATTCATTCACTCATTCAGCCATCAAATATCTACTAGGTGCCTGCCATCTCCCAGGCTCTGTGATAAATGCTGGGATCCAGCTGCTGGGCAAGACTGACATGGCCCCTGCTCTCCAGGATCTGGGTGTGTTGGCCGGGAAAGGGCCATTACTCAAAGGAAGCACAAGCTGGTGTAAAGTGGTCAGTGCTCTCAGGGGTGGGCATATACTATCATTAAGGTGTGTAATGGGCATTAACCAGGTGGAAGGGACAGTGACTTTGTTCCGGCCAATCCAATCATCCAACAATGACTTATATCTATTCCGTGCTGGACCCTGTACTAAGCCCTTGATCGAATTGTCACTCTACTCACCAGAAGCTCCTTGAGGGCTGTGCTGAGGAGTAGTTATTCTCCCCTGGACCTTCCCTGCAAGACCCCAGCTTGATTGTGCAGAAGGGACTCAGATACTGGAACTGGAATTAAAAGCCATGCAGAAAAGCAGAGAATCCTTCTTGGCTGAATAGGGATTTCATGGAGGATCCCAGATTATCACCGGCATTACTTGGAATGCTGGGGAAATGAGAGACTCAGGATCGAGTCCTGATTCTGCTACTCACAGGCTGTGTGACCTCAGGCAAGCCCTTTCCCTCTCTTGTCTTTAATTTCCCCTCTTATACAAGAAAGGGGTTGAAGCAGGTCAACTCCAGAGTCCAGGTCACAGAGCTCAGGACAAGGTCTAGTACAGAACAGGGGCCTGGGAATGCCTATGTCATTTGTCACAAGGGGCCAGATGCAGCCAGGTTTGGGGATGGGACAAGCAGCACTAATTGGTGTCATTAACACTTTCATCCTACCTGTTCCTAAATTGGGATTATTTTGTAATCTGATGATTACATGTTTATAGTAATTAGCATGTAATTTTATAGTAAATAGTGTGTTTATAGTAATTATCAGATCATTGGGTCTGACAGGCAAATTTCTTTTTAAAGTTTGATGTTAAATATATTTTAAAGTGATCATAATTTATTGATTTTTTTTTAAAAAGAACAATGATAATATGGCGATAGGTTCTGGGACACATGAGATAGGATTCTAGATCAAAAAGGAAGCAGAGATTTGCTTCCAAAGAATAGAATGTAGAAAAGGAAATAGCAGCTTCACCATGGAGAAACCTGGCAGACTCCACTTTACCCAGGTGATCCAGGTGAGCCTCCCCAGTGATGTCATGTGGCTATCATGTATCCATTGGTATGATGTAGCCAGAGGGCACTTCATCTCTGTTGAGTGTTTTCCATAAACCTTAACCTGTCTAAGCGTGAGAAGAACGTTAGACAAACCCAGATTGGGGACATTCTACAAGATCCCCAGTCAGTCCTCCTTAGAACTGTCAAAGTCATGGAAAACAAGGAAAGACTGAGAAACTATCCCAGACCAGAGGGGACCATGGAGACTCATGACAACTAAATACAATATATGCTGGATGGGATACCAGTGCAAAAAGAGGACATTAATGGGAAGACTGGTGAAATCTAAGTAAAGTCTAGACTTTACTTATTAGTAATGTACCAATATCAAGTGTCTTTGTTTTGATGTGTATAGCATGATAATGTACAATGTTAACAATGGAGGAAACTGGATAAAGGGGTACATGGAAATTCTCGGTACTATATATGTAAATTTCTTGTAAATCTGAAATTATTCCAAAATAAAATGTTTAATTTTTTAAAAAAAGAAACAGAAAAACATTTGGATACCAAAATTAATAAAGTCATTTGGCAAAAATGGGAAAAGAATGATTAATAAACAAAGTACCTTACTTCTTAGAAAATGCCATAGAAAAACTCATTTCATCCTAGTTGATGGGGTTAAGATTTTTAGTAGTTATAAAATTACTGAGAAAAAATTTTGAAAGTAAACCAAAATATGAGGATTTGTGTAAGATGTTGTCTTATAACCTCCATGCCTTGGCTTGGTGTTAAAATCAGAGCTGCAGAAGGTGCAGGAAAACAAGGGTCACTAACTCTGGAAGGGTTCCTAAAAGCTTTTTAGAAGAGGGGGCATTTTGAATAGGGTCTTGAAGGATATATAGGAGTTATCAAGCTAACTAGAAAAGATAAGAATAGGAATCCCTGCAATTATATTTAATAATATTTATTGGTTACCTGCTAATTGCCAAGCACTAGACTAGGCCCTGGGACTTTAGCTATAAATTAAACTGAGAAATAGTATCTGCCTTCATGGTGGTTTTTTTTTTTTTCTTATTACTTTCTACAACAGAAATTACACTGTGGTAAAGATGGTGTGTATTTGTATGTTTGGTAGGTATCCTAGGACTATCAATCACCGGACCTGCCCACCCACTGTGCCCACTCTGACTTCTAAGGGACGACACTATTCCACATTCAGCCTCTGCTGCCCAGGCCTCTGTGTTCTTGCTTCAGGCTGGCTTTACAGGTATGAGACCTCTGCAGTTGTACAGGCACTTGATTTTTATGCTGTACTGTGGCTGTCTTGAAATTCCTAGTAATTTGGCCAGGCATGGTGGCTCACACCTGTAATCCCAGCACTTTGGGAGGCCAAGGTCGGCGGATCACCTGAGGTCAGGAGTTTGAGACCATCCTGGCCAATGTGGTGAAACCCCGTCTCTACTAAAAACACAAAAATTAACCAGGCATGGTGGCGCACGCCTGTAGTCCCAGCTACTTGAGAGGCTGAAGCAGGAGAATCACTTGAACCCAGAAGGCGGAGGCTGCAGTGAGCTGAGATCATGCCACTACATTCCAGCCTGGGCAACAGAGTGAGACCTGGTCTCAAAAGAAAAAAAAAAATTATTAATAATTTTACCCTTCAACTTGCTTTGTAGTGAAGTCTGATAGTACAATGGAGCCTGCACGTGAGCAGAGGATATATGCCAGGTGGTAAGGCATGCATGCGTGGGCTCAGGTCTGCAGGGACAGTGGACACTGTGCAGATCAAGCAGTTGGCCTTGCCACCTGAAGTGCATACACACTACACTTGGGGTGTGTCCAGGGTGTGGTAGGACCCTGAGGGTTGGCCAGGCCCAGGACCTGGGCTCATATTGGTGGCAGTGGTGGCAGGAGTCAGGCCCCAGGAGAGAGGAGATGTGGCTACACTGCAAACAAACCACCCTTGATGGCGAGTGAGCTCTTTGCCCTGCAGCAATATCATCAAGCCAGGTACCTAGGAGAGACTGAATGATGAGCTGCTTCCTTTCCAAGGGTGACCACCAGCAGGAGAATGTGCTATTGAGTGACTAACATTATTTTCAGTTGTGTCCATTGAAAAATGGGGTTAAAAGTATAAATTTTGATGACCTAAAAAATGAATTTGTAGAAAAATGAGCCAAAGAAAGCTTATAATCAATCAAGATATTACTAAAGTATTATTGAAGGATATAGAAAAGAAGAAATAAGCAACTCCATAGACTCAAAACCTCAAAAACTACTACTATTTGGGTGTATTTCTCTCTAGATTTTGCTGTGCATATTTTGACACAATCTGAATAACATATATTCCATCAAGTGAATATACCATATTCGCTTTCCTTGACATTTATGTGGTTTCCAATTTTTTATATTAAGACTTTGCTTTACATCCTTGTGCATAATTGTACTTTTAAATAAACTGTTTCATTTCAAAAAAGCGTAAAGTTTTTCATGAATTTCAAGTAATTGTTAAACCCAGAATCTCTGTTCTTTTTTCTCTATGGTCTTCTTAGGTGAGCCATTCACTCATGTGTTTGGTTATTTCAGTACTGACTTCTCCTTAACTTTATAACAATCAAATTTAATAGCTTAGATGAAATGGACAAATCCTTTGGAAGATGCAAACTACCAAAGCTTCACTCAGGAAGAAATAGATAACAACAATAACCCTATATCTATTAAACAAATTGAATTTAAGATTGAAAAGCTTCCAACAAAGGGAACCCCAGACTCAGATGGCTTTACTGGTGAATTCTAATACCAAGTCATTTGAGGAAGAAATAATGCCAATTCTACACAAACTCTTACAGAAAAATAGAAGAGGAGGAAACACTTCTCATTTTATAAGGCCGACATTTCCCTGATACCAAAAGCAGACAAAGACTCTCCAAAAAAGGAGAAAACTACAGTCTAAAATTCTTTATGAATATAGATGCAAAAATCCTCAACAAAATATTATCAAAGCAAATTCAGCCGTGAACACAAAGAATAATTCATAATTGCCACATTGGGAAATAAACTAAATGTCTTTCAACTGGTGAATAAATAAGCAAACTGTGGTGCATTTATGCAATGGAATACTGCTCAGCAATAAAAAGGAAGACTCAAAAGGCTTCATACTGTAGTCAGCTATTTATATGACATTCTGGAAAAGGCAAAATTATAGGATCAGAAAATAGATGATTGATTGCCAGGATGGGGAGAAGGATGTCGATGGAGGCACAAGCATAAGGGAATTTTTTGAGGTGATAGAATGGCTCTGTATCTTGATTGATATAGTGGTCACATGACTGTATGTGTCAAAACTCATAGAACTGTATACCAAAAAGCATACATTGTATTATATGTAAATTATATGTAAATACAACATGCAAATAATACCTCATTTTAGTATATGTAAAGAATACCTTAATTTAAAAAAGAATTAAAAGGCCATCTATGCTTCCATTTATGATGTCCTGGAAAAGATAAAACTAAAGGGACATAAAATAGACCAGGATTGTAGGAGTTGGGGTGGAAAGAGGGGTCTGATTACAAAGAGGCAGGAAGCAGCACTTGGGCTGATGGAAATATGCTATGTCTTGATTATGGTGTGGTTACAAGGCTGTATGTGTTTCATAGATCTGTATACCTCAAGCTGGTGAATTTTAGTATATGTAAAACCTTAATACATCTAACTTTAAAAAGTCTTATGCCCTGGATCTCACATGATTGCTTGGTTTATCTATGGCAGCAATCCTTAAAAGGAGATATGTATACATTTTTCTCAAGGCATTTAGTTATGTCAAATTATCTTCAATTGCCCTGCCTCCAGATCTCAGTTTTCTAATCGGTAAAATGGGGATTTGGCCCTGTTACCATGTCTTTTAATGGAGAAGGGCATGTATATTAGGCTGTTCTTTCATTGCTATAAAAACAATACTTGACACTGGGTAATTTATAAAGAAAAGAGGTTTAATTGGCTCACAGTTCTGCAGGCTGTATGAGCATGGCCCCAGCTCTGCTCGGCTTCTGGTGAGGATCTTAGGAAGCTTACAATCATGGCAGAAGGAGAAGCAGAAGCAGGTGTCTCACATGGTGACAACGGGAGCAAGGCTGGGGGAAGTGCCACACACTTCTAAAAAACCAGATCTCGGTCAGGCACAGTGGCTCATCCCTGTAATCCCAGCACTTTGGATGCTGAGGTGGGTGGATCACTTGAGGTCAGGAGTTTGAGACCAGCCTGGCCAACATGGTGAAAACCCGTCTCCACTAAAAATACAAAAATTAGCCGGAAGTGGTGGCCGTGCCTGTAATCCCAGCTACTTGGAATGTTGAGACAGGAGAATCGCTTGAACCTGGGAGGTGCACGTTGTATTGAGCTGAGATCAAGCCACTGCACTCCAGCCTGGGCAACAGAGCGAGAGTCTGTCTCCAAAACAAAAACAAAAAAACAGATCTTAAGAGAACTCCTCACCTCGAGGACAGCACCAAGCCAGGAGGGATCCGTTCTCACGACCCAAATACCTCCTACCAGGCCCCACCTCCAACAATGGGGATTACATTTCAACAGGAGATCTGGGCGGGGACAAATATCCAAACCACGTCATCATGGTTTTGAAGTTTGACAATCCTAAATTCAAAATCTGTCTCCATGACTTCCCAGCTGTGTGCCTTGGCACCTTAGGTCACCTTACCAAGCCCCAGTTACCTCATAGGAAAGCTGCGAGGACCAAATGGCAGAGCGCATAGTCAGATGCAATGACAGGCACCGAGTAAACCTGCCATAAGTGGCAACAGTGTCTCAAGTCCTGCTAGTCCCAACGCATACAGAACTGTACAGGGAGACACAGAACTCTGGGATGGGCACCTGTGGTGGGCCAAATAATGCGCCCCAGACATCCACATCCTTATCCCCAGGACATGGGAATGTTGCCTTGAGTGGCAAATGAGACTTTGCAGATGGGATTAAGGACTTGAGATGAGGAGATTATCTGGCTTATCCAGGTGGACCAAATGGAATTACAAGGATCCTTATAAGGGAAAGAGGGAGTTAGGAGAGACAGAGGCAGAGAAGGGGATGTGCAAACAGAAGCAGAGGTTGGAGTGACATGGGTCCACCAGCCCAGGAATGCAGATCACCTTGCTGGAGAGGCAGGGAGATGGAGCTTCCCCTGGAGCCTCCAGAGGGTGCCAGCCCTGGTGACCCATTGACACTTCTGACCTCCACGAAGCCACCGAGTTTGTGGCACTATGTTACAACAGCCACAGGAAATCAACACAGCGTTTCGGGTGAAGGGATCCTATTTCCCAGACCAGTGGGACTTGGTGTGGTGCATAAAGGGCATAGCTCTGAATGTGAATTCCATGTTCTTGGAACTGGGCCCGACTGGGGCAATAGAGAATGCAGGGCCCCAGCAAACATGGAAGCTCTGAGTACAGTTGCTCCTGACCATGGTCTAATGCGTGTCGTCCACCTCCTCCCTCCTGGCTCACAGACCCAGCCAGTGATCCTGCCTCTGTCCTCTCACCCCCACACCACGACGCAGCTGCCGGTAGGCTGGACCTCCATAGGGAAAACTGTTAAGTGTGTGTCCACTCCAGAAGCATGACCCTCCCTGGTTTTCTCAAGGACCATCCTGAAAACTTCACCCTGCGTGTGATGACAAACCAGTATTGAATTTGGAAGCGATTCAGATTCTGCCTTTTTTTGGCTTTGTTTTTTTTGAAGGTGCTTTCCACTGATGTCCACTGGAGGGTGCTGTGTACGTGTTTATAGGAGGCTCTGAACGCAGAACTCAGCGTCCGTGTGGCATGCAAACACTGAAGTAGAGAAACACGGACAAAGACATATCTACACACGTGTGCCTATGTTCAGACATATGGATGCACACAGACTCACAAATCATCACCACATAGCAGTCACACATATGCGGATAGATGTGTATATCCATATACAGTCATACGTCACTTAATACGGACGCGTTCTGAGAAAGGCGTCATTAGGCAATTTCCTCTTTGTGTGAACATCATAGAGTGAACTTACACAAACCCAGATGGCAGAGCCTACTACACACTGAGGCTGTACGGAATAGCCTATTGCTGCCAGGCTACAGACCTGTACAGCAGGTACTGCGCTGAACACTGTAGGCAATTGTAACACAATGATAAGTATTTGTGTATCTAAGCATAGCTAAACATAAAAAAGGTACAGTGAAAATACCATATTATAATTTGGGCCACTATCGCATATGTGGTCCGTCATTGATGGAAACTTCATTATGTGATACATGACTATGGAGGTACATAAACACCAGCAAGTACGCACGCAAACATGTACTCATGAATACAGTCACGGTGCCATAAAACACACACACAGAGGTGCACGAAGCACATATCCACATACATGGTAGATATGTTCAGATACACACATACAGGTTTACATAGGTTCATCTACACACACATACACATACACACACACACACACGCACACAGACCATTAATCCATACATGCATGTAGCCGATTATCATTGGCAGACAAACAGCCACGTGCAGAGTGTCATGAATACACATTCTGACATGCAGACTTAAGCATAAAAACATAGACATGCATCCGTGGCTAAACACTAACACGTGTGCACATACATGTACTCCCTAGCCTGGGCCTTTGCTACTTCACTTGTTCAAAAAATGCAATGCCTTGAGGGATGATTAACACTGTGGTGTTTTCTAAAGAAAACAATGGAAATGTCAACTTCATTGTCCCTATAGAGCTGTTTTATTTGTTAAATGTTAGTGAAAGGCATTTCTAATAATGTACTGAGTCTTTTAAGAGAAAAATAGTAGCCCTGCTCTGACAAAGCAGAAAACCCAAACCATAGTTTCGCAAACACCTAATTAACACATGGAAGGCTCAGAGCTACTCCAAAAGAGATTCTGTTTTTTTTTTTTTTAAAGTGGAGAAATTTCAGATTCAGATAAAACCAAAAAATTATGTGAAGTTGCAGAATTGTTAGGTCCAAACAAGTCCTTCCTTCTCAGAAAGGGTGATGATAAAGAAACATGGAGACTTTGCAAATGATTATCAGATGGCCAGGCCTGGAAATTTGCCTTTGATAAGACAAAGGCATTAAAATAAAGGAAAACATGAAAGGAGAGAGAGAGAAAAGGGCCTATGAAAATAGTTGACTCTATAATAACATTGCAGAGCTGAGAAAAGTCAGCTGTCAGAAATGCATTCTGCTTGGCAGCCAAGCCCTGCCATGAAGTGTGAGTGGAGCACACTCCGGCAGAGGATCCAGGGGGTGTGAGCAGCTTTGCATGGACACATGCTGCTTATTGCTCGCCTCTCTTCACAGGATCCTCAGAAGGCAGGGGAGGATGCTCAGGGTCTGGGCAGGACACCCAGGTCCAAGGCCCATTTCTGCCACCCCCATAGCGGCTCCCTGCTCATTCCTGGGTCTCGGTCTCCCTAGGTATACAGTGAAGAAGTTGCCTTCTCTAATCGCTAAAGTTCCTTCCTCCTCTGACACTATCATTACCAGCTCCCTGCACCTCTGACACCCCACTGCATCTGGTGACCGGAATCATTGCAAGTGGCTCTGTTTGTGCATTTAACAAAGTGCTGGTTCCAGCCCATCAGCTCAATACCAGCGAACAATAGCTCAGGAATAGATAAAAGGCATTCATCAGGCAGCCAGGCCCAATTATCATGTCACGCTGAATGAATGTATTTTAAAATCTTTTCTGACAAGAAAATGTTCCATGTAGGTACCTTCAAATTAGCTGGAAAATCCAGAAAATTTGCTATTAGGCCTTCTTTGAAGAACCTTTATTCCCCCCCACTGTTCCAGAGGAATTCCTTGGATATTATTAATTCCTTCCAAGAGTGTGACCTTGTGCCTCCTGCTGGGACTAAGACACTTTTCCTGTCTGCTCAACTCCACGGGAGCCATTGCAGATGACACACACATGGCCCGAATGGGAGATCACCTGTCCATCAATTTCAAGTGTCTGGTGGGCGCTAGTGGAAATTCTGTTCAGTTTTGCTCCACCAGCATTTGCTGAGCATCTGTTGTGTGTCTATGAGCCCTGCAATAAGAGCTGAGTCCACCCAGCTCTTGCCCCTGAAGGGAGACTCCACTAAAGGGGGCATGCTTACAAACAGATCAGTGTCAGGGGGAGGTCATGTACCAGAGCTGAAAGCCAGACAGACTTCATTTTGAAGCCTGATTTCATCACTGGCTGTGTAACTTTGGACAGGGGACTTCACCTCTCTGAGTCTCACTTTCCTCACCTCCAGAATGGGGGAGAGGCACATAACTCTGGGGGTTGTTGTGAGGAGGGACAGTTTCAGGGGAGGCAGGCCATCCCTCCCTTTGACCCACATTGTGGTCGAGGCCTGGCACCCCAGCCTTGTCCCTGGCTCCCTGGGCTGAAGGGTTGTTTCTGACCTCTTCTCCACTCACAACACACAGCAATCTTTCTGCGGCTTTATCTTCAGCTTCATGGTGCAGATGGCTCCATTTGGCTGTGGCCTGGGAGAAGAGATTTCTTTGGCATGGTGAGAAATTGTGTCAAGTGTAGAGCTACCTGGAACTCATGGCTCTGGTGTGGAGATCTGAAAAGGCAGCAGCAAGCACTTGGTGGAAAAGAGACTGACTCAGGGTATTAATTCCCAAGTGAATACAGAACAATCTGCTTGCATCTTCATGTGGCTGTGGGTTTGTGCAGGAGCAGTTACTAACTACGGGAGATTTCTCATCAACCCACAGAATTCCAGGGCTGGAGGTGGATCTTAGAGGCCAGCTAGTTCTTGTTTTACAAGTGGGGAAACAAGTCCAGAGAGGGGAAGGGGCCTGCTCAACAGCACACAGTGAGCCATGAACAAGTTGGGCCTGGATCCCAGATGTCCTGTGCCCTTGGCCTCTGTTCCTCTTTTGATCCTGCTGTGCTGCAGATCACCACCTAGAGGACTGGGATTGGGCTCCTCTTTCCAGCCTTCCTCCTGGCCCCAGTCCCCTTGGTTCTGCCCTGCCCGAGCCTACAGACTCTCCTTGTTCTCAGCCGTGGGACATCTCAGGTTCTTCAGTGCCTTAGTGTGGAGTTCCTGCCTCCACCAGCCCTGGGGACCCCCAGGCCTCAGGAGAAGTCCACACATTCCCATTGGCACCTCTTCAGTGGGATTACTCCCAACTAGTCAAAGTTGGGCTTTGTGGATGACAGAACCACAGAGTGAAGATTTGACTCTAAGTTAGCCCTCCATGAAAGGGGGAGCAATTACACCAAGAACAGATAAGTGGTTCATGCCTGCCATCCCAGTGCTTCAGGAAGCCGAGGCAGGAGGATGGTGTGAGGCCGGGTGTTTGAGACAGCCTGGGCAATACAGTGAGATTCCATCTCTACAAACAAATTTTTAAAAATTAGCTACTCAGGAGGCTGAGGCAGGAGACTTACGTAAGCCCAGGAGGTTGAGGCTGCAGCAAGCAGTGATCACACCACTGCACTCTGGCCTGGGTGACAAAGCGAGATCCTGTTTCAAAAAAAAAAAAGCACATCCTCACTGTGGCTCTCCCTCCATCCTGCCTCCCTCCCATGCACCTCACATCTCTGGACTGTACTCCCTCGGCTGTGTTGACTCTGCTTTCTGGAGGACGTAGCAGGGACACTTTGTTCTCCCTGCATCAGAAAGGTTATCTTGAATCATTCCTCTCACACCATTGTACCCCCAGATCACAGAGGCGTTGTGATCCAGAGGAGGGCTCAGGGTCCCAGCCAGGCAGATCTGAATGCTGGCCCCACCCCCAGCTGGCTCTGTAGACTAAGGAGGTTGCAGAGGTGGATACTGGGGGGCAGCTTGCTCAGCACCCTTCTGCACTGCTGGTTGGAGAGGCTGGAGAGCTGACCTTGTATTTTCTGTGTTCTCCCCACTCTCATGCAGCTAGGGCCCTGGGGCATCAAGTAGACACACTCCTGTGAGGTCTGCAAAATGCAAGTGAGTCAGGGGTCACCTTCCTTTCTGTCTCCTTGGCTGTTCCCAGCAGTGGGCAAGGCTGAGGTTTTCCTGTGGCGATGACCCAGTGTCTGTTACCCACATCCCTGGAGCAGTCACAGTGGCAGAATAGTCTGAATGCTTCCTCTGCACATTCCTGGTCAGAATGAAATGAACAAAGTCCTATCTGGAGAAAGTACCAGGCAACACATGCTCAATTAGTAACTAGGAGGATGCAGATAGATGTTTTCCTCTTCCTAAGGAACCGCAGCTTAACTGGCCCTATGACTAGGGTGACTGCAAAAGTAAACACGAGCCACTTATCCCTTTTTTTAAAGAGACGGAGTCTTGCTGTGTTGCCCAGGCTGGAGTGCAGTGATACAATCATAAGCTCACTGCAGTCTCGACCTCCTGGGCTCATGTAATTCTCCTGCCCTGCCTCCCAAGAAGCTGGGACTACCAGGACGTGCCACCATGCTTGGTTAATTTTTAAATTTTTTGTAGAGGTGGGATCTCACCATGTTGAACTCCTGAGCTCAAGCCATCCTCCTGCCTTGGCCTCCCAAAGTGCTTGGATTGAAGGCGTGAGCCACCACGCCCAGCTGATGCTTTAAAAATCTTAACTAAACCTGAACCTGCTTCCTCTGAGCCTTGTGCTTCACCCTTTACGAAGTGCTTTCTCATGCATGACCTCATGTGCTCCTCTGTTCAGCTGGGAGGTAGCAAGGGTGAGGAAGGATCACCATTCCCATTTCCAGAAGAGGCAGCATCGAGCAGGACCAGTGGAAGGTGCTGGGGTCAAGGTGTCAGGCTGAGCTGAGTATCAGCTGCATGAGGACCTGGGAAGGGGTGCTAGGGCCAACAATCCCAGAGCCCAGGTGTGGACTAAAGAGTCATCCAGACTAAGATACCCCTCATGTGCCTTTTACTACTTCTCTGCTTCCATAGAAACCTGGAGACTTGGGGATTATCTGTGGGGAGGTTCTAGCTTCCCTCCCACCTTCATAACCACACAGGGCCTGGGGACCAGCTTCATGTCAACAAGCCAGACAGTAGAATCTTCACTGCCAGTGCTGTCCAGTGAGGTGAGGTGGGCTCTCTTTGATCTGGGTTCACATGAGTGCGGGAGGAAGAGAAACAAGGCTGGCAAGGCGGGTTGCAGTGAAAGGCCTTGATGACAAATAAAGCAGCTTCATATGACCTTGCAGGAGGGGGAAAGAGAAGAGTTTAAAACCTTCCGATCTCTAGGTAAGCTGCAAGTTGGGAAGGGCACAGATGAGATGAAATCCATCCATCAAACAACCACTCAGTGAGCAGCAAGTCCAGATGGGGCCTGTGCCAGGGTGGGCCAGCACACAACAAGTGGGAGACCAGGAGAGGTCTCTAAAGCAGAAGGAAGAGACCAGTACCCAGGCTCTGGGCCAGGCACAGGCTGTTCACAGCTGGAAGTCTCCACCTCAGACTGTATCTTTCGAGGCAACACCTTCAGAGGCAGTCCCAGAGGTCCACAGCTGCCAGCTTCCTCCTGTCTCTCTTGTAAACACAGATGTTTTATTACCTTGTCAAAGGAACGCTCTTACAGCTTGCCTTGGGGAAAACAGAAATTCAGCCCCTTCAGCCTCCTGAAAAACTGCCATTGTGAGGTCTCTGACTTAAACACAAAACTGCCGCCTTCTCTTCTTTGAAAGCAGAGGAGGGCCTCCCCTCTTAGGCCTCAGTTCCTTTAGATGGGAAAGGTAGGAGTTGGATAAGAAGAACCTCTTCCTTACAGTTTCCCAGGTTATCTCCCCACTGGACTGGGGCCTGACGGCCTGGGCTGTGTCTCCCAGAGCACCTGCCAAGGTGTAGGCTCTCAAGACACGTTTGTGAATGAATGAATGAATGAATGAATACATACCTGAGACTGCCTTTTTGCTGTGTTGTCTTGGGATTTCAAAGCAGCCTGTGAAACACAACTCAAGTTGCCCTCCACCCACTGGAGGTGAAATTTGGTGGCTGCTCCAGGGTTTCAGGCTCTTCTTGCCACCAGGTTTAGGGTTGGCCATGAACTTCCCGTGAGTTATTTCAGATCAGGGACAGAGAGGGCTGGGGCTGCTCCCAAAGGACACATATTTCTCAAGGACAATTGAATCCCTCAATTCACACGACAGCTGCTGTCTGGTTTGATGCCCACTTCCCATCACATTCTAAATAATGATCCAGAAACCCCTGTTCCTGGGACCCAGTGAAGAATGACTGCTGAGGGCAAAGGGCAGCCTCAACTTAGCCTCTTGATGGCTGCCTCAGAAAGGCAGCTGGGATGCAGGAGAAAGAACTAGACACTGGGCTGGGTGGATATGGATCTGTCTGACCCACCCCTGTAACTTTGGGATGCAGGCAAGTTCCTGGACCTCTCTGTGACTCAGTTTCCTCTTCTATAAGACAGGAGGATTAATATGGATCCTGGGAACTGTAGGCTCAGAGTGCAAGAAGTGCTCGGTTAAGCTGGGTTCCTGTCCCTGGTTCCAGCTCCCTCCAGTCACTGAGGGACCTTGGCAGAGTCCCTTTCCACCTGAGCATCTGCAGAGCAGACCTCATCATATCCACCTCACGGAGCTGCAGTGAGGGTTAAATGAGATGATTTACATAAAAAGATTTGTAAACTGAGAAGTTTATGCAACTCAATGGGCCTAATACTGTATTTTTAAAATGTCTTCAAACAAGATGACTACATGTTCTACTAAATCGAAAGTGTGTTGGCCTGGCTGTGGAGGTGATTTGAGTCCAGACCTGTGAGTTAAGTCACTTTCTCTCAATAAGTCAATGGCTGGAGCATAGGGCATGTAGTGATAGTGGGAATTTGGGACAGTGGTGATTAGGGTGATAGGAGCTGATGCTAGAAAAATGGTGAATTAAGACGAACAGTTTTAGGCTTTATCCAGTAGGCAATGTGAAACATGGAAAGTCTTTCAGTGGGAGCAAGAAATGATCAGAGCTGGCAAATAGAACATTCTAGTGGCCTGCATGGAGGATGGATTGGGGAGGGTGAAACTGGGGCCAGGGCAACTGATGCACAGTTATCCTGAGGTCCAGGAGAGGGATGGCAAGGCTGAAACAAGGTCTGTGTGACTCCGAGGTCCAGGCCTCACTCGTTAATTGAATATAGGATGGGAGACGTTTTACTAAGTGCAATGCTGAGGATAAGAGTATTAACCTTTTGTAGGAGGGGTTAAATGTCATGAGCAGGAGACAAGCATTGGTTGAGCATTGCTTCACCCCAGCCTCCCAGAAGGCCCCTCTCTGGCTTGGTAATGATTTCTTTGAAGTTATTAAACATGAACAGATTTGTACTTTGCTCTACTTGTTTGAGTGGATGTTTTTATTTAGGCCTTTATTTTTAAGGCCACTTTCTTCCATTTAAGGGGGCCAATGGCTTCTATCATGGAAGTAGCACTTTCTCCCCATAAGAAATGAAAATCCTGCAGGCCCTGGGTGGATGACTGGGTCTCTTTGTGGGGTGGTTTGAGCAAGTGAGCAGCAGGATAATGTCCATGGGGCCAAGGCTGACCCCAGCCTCACTTTTGTCAATATATTCCCCCGGTGTCCTCAATCCTGGCTCTCTGACGACTGGAGTCAATATCTACTTTAATGTGTTTTGGTCTCATTAACATGGACTGGATTAACCAGCCCACATGGGCTTTTCAATTAGGAAGATAAATTTCTGACAGTGTTTACAAAGGGATTAGATACCTGCTTAGCATGCGACAGGGCTTGCCTTCTCTTCCTCCCTCCTTCTCCCCCTCCCTCCCTCCATCTCTTCCTCTCTTTTCTCCTTTGCTCTCTCCCTTATTCCCTCCCTCCCTCCCCTTCCTTCTTCCTCTCCCTCTTTCTTCCCTGTGTTCCATGAATGCATGGGCTTACTCTGTTTCCCTTTTAGGGATTGCTATGGTTTGGATCTGTGTCCCCACCAAATCTCATGTTGAATTTTCATCCCTAATGTTGGAGGTGAGCCTGGTGGGAGGTGATTGGGTCATTAAGGTGGATTTTTTGTGATGGCTTTTCTGTCCCTCAGTCCCAAAGGTCATCTCAGAGTAGCAGCAGTAGCAGCAGCAGCAGCAGCAGCAGAAGACAAGCTTTGAGGGGCCCCAAAAAGCAGGCCTAGCACCATCCCCTTGGTGCTGTACTCACGATAGTGAGTGAGTTCTCCTGAGATATCTGTTCATTTAAAAGCGTGTGGCACCTCTACCCTGTCTCTTGCTGGCTTCTACTCCCACCATGTGACGTGCCTGCTCCCCCTGTGCCTTCTGCCATGATTGTAAGTTTCCTGAGGCCTTCCCTGAAGCTGAGCAGATGCCAGCATCCTGCATCCTGTATAGCCTGAAGAACTGTGAGCCAATGAAACCTCTTTTCTTTATAAAATACCCTGTCTCATGTATTTCTTTATAGCAATGCAAGAATGGCCTAATACAGGGATATTTGGCTAGATGGGCTGGTATGAGTAGACATGTGATTAATATCATTTAACCATCCTAGGTGACATCAGTCCAGCTGCCCAGCTCTACTCCAGCCTTTGCTTGCACACCTCCAGCCCCTGAAAGCTCACTACCTCAGGGGCCAGCCCATGTCACTGACCACAAGAAGGCTCTTCCCTGAGCTGAGCTGCCACCTGCCCCCCAAAAGAGTTCCATCTCATGTGCTAGGCCTGCTTTCTGGGACCTCTCAAAGCTTGTCTGCTGCTGCTGCTGCTGCTCTGAGATGACCTTTGGGACTGAGAGACAGAAATCTCATGCCTCCCGGGGGTCTCCCTCTGTGCTGGACAGCTCACCCCTCTCAATGTCTCATCCTTTGCAAGGAGGCACCATTTGCATCATACAGTCACATGTGTATAGTTTCCATCATGCTATAAATAGCTTTTTGTGCTCCTTTTTTAAATTAAAAATACATTGTAAACATTATTCCACATGGTATGCCTAATCCTCAAAACACAACTACCCTTTTAAGCACTTCAGAGTATTCTGTGTGGAACCTCATGGATGGCTTCCCCATCTTCCACTGATGCATGCATACCTCGCTTTTCAAATGTTTTCACGGCATCTTTGTTGATTTGGCGTTTTCCTCCTGTTGAATAATCTCCTCAGGAGAAATTCACATTAGTGAGATGCCTGGATCATTCATCTTGATTTGACTTTTGGTACATATTATTAGATAGCCTTGCAAAATGTCTGCTACAGGATAAGTTGTACCTCCCCAGCGGAGTGTATCACTTCAGCTAGAAACTCATTTTAATATATATTTTTTTTTATTTTGTGGGAATAAAGCCATCTCGAGGTTGTTTTAATTTGATATCTTTCACCGAGGATTAAAGAAAAGAAAAGCAAAAGAGGGGGGAAAGACATTTTTCTTTGTGTTGGATTGTGATTTATCTTTCTCCGGTGTGAATTGTCGGTTTGAAGCCTTTGCTCATTTACATATTGGAGTATTGATGTTTTGCTTACAAATTCCAATGAGCTCTTGAATTAAACCTTAGTCTGTCCTCAGACTAAGGTTTCTCCCTAGAACTTTCACTTTTATTTTGATCATGTTGCTCTTCCTGTTTTCTGCCTGGGGGAGCCCACCATTTAGGACTAGAAGACAAGCTTGGGCACTGACTGCCCAGCTCCTACAACTGGCACCACCGAGGTCCCAAAGAAGAATATTAATAAAAGCACTGTACTGGATGCTCTGGGTATATCCCTTCTACTCCTCAAAGTAACCCTGACAGGACATTGTGCCTATGTTACAGATGTGGAAACAGGCTCAGAGGGGTGACGCGTGTGCTGCAGGCCTCACAGCAGGCACACTAGAGGTGGTGCAGGTAAGCATTGTCTCTGGGTTTGTTACCCTTTTCCACAATACCAGCAGCCTGCGGAGGAGTAAGAAAACATCTGCTGCCAACATCTCCAGGTTTGTGACTTCAAACTCCCCTGGCAGAGGAGGGAATTACCATATTTGGGGACAATTTACATCAAATTACCATGCACCAGCCAACAGCTGCCGCCTGGAGCGGGAGGCTGGCTGCACAGAGCCATCACATTTATACACATGATAATGAAAACCCGCACGCGGGCCTCCACGTTCTCCCATAAATATGGTCATTATGATCTTGTTGGCATTGCTTGTTGTATTCCATCTTGCAAATTGTTTCCTGGTTGCCTAGGGGAGCTGACTTGGGCTCTTCTCAGTCTCCTTTCCTCTAGACATGACAGTGTTTGGGGTTTGCCCACTGTCCTCAGACCATCCTCTGGCACAATTCTCAGGACAGCCTCCACCCCATGCTATGAGCAGTCAGCAAGTTCCCACTGTGTGCACCATGCGTGGGACTGATTGCAGAGAGCCGCAGAGCTGAGAGGGCTCTCAGGGCAGCTGACAGGCCCACTCCTGCATTTTACAGACTGACAGGATACAGGACAGGAGTGGGGTCAAAGTCCAAGATTAAAAAGGACCCTTTGCATACCCTCCCTGTGCTGAACCCTGGAAGGGTAGCACACAAACCTCCCAGGGCACCCAGGGCTTAGGCAGGCCATGGCTCAAAGTCCCCATTGTAAATAATAGAAATCTTTCTCAGCTAGCTGGAGGACAGGGAGTGGCAGTGAGGAGATTTGTTATAAGGAATCTCATGAAATCCAGGGGCTAAATTGGGCCACATCTCCAGAAGGACTAGAAACAGGAAGTGGAAAGCCAATAGGAAAGCAAGGCACCCTCTTCAGCTCTTGTCTGCTTCCCTCTGCACAGGGACTCCGATCTCCTGTCTTTGAATGAACATCCCCTGTTCCTCCCTCTACGTGGTAGAACATGGACACCCCAAGTGTCATGTTTCTATGTGACAAGTCCAGCCATGCACAGGGTGGCTGTCTCCGGTGTCCCAATTCTAAATTACCAAAGAACTGAAGAATGGGCTCTAACGGGCTCAGCTTGGGTCAGGTGCTTACTTCTGGTGCCATCACTTGTAGCCAAGAGGGTCAGCTCTGCTTCTAACACATGGCAGCTGACAGCCCATCCTTGTGGGCAGGACTGCAAGATTACAAGGAAAGGGAGCTGAGAAGATAACCAAATTGGCTTCTGCCATACCTTCAGCCTAGTACTATTTTTGAGACATGGTCTCTCTATGTTGCCCAGGCTGGTCTTGAACTCCTGGGCTCAAGGATCCTCCTTCCTTGGCTTCCCAAAGTACTGGGACTACAGGCATGTATTAGTTCATTCTCACGCTGCTAACAAAGACATATCCAAAACTGGGTAATTTATAAAGGAAAGAGGTTTAATTGACTCACAGTTCAGCATGGCTGGGGAGGTCTCTGGAAACTTAACGATCATGGCAGAAGGGGAAGCAAACATATTCTTCTTCACATGGCAGCAGGAAGGAGAATGAATGCTGAGCAAAGGGGGAAAAGCCCCTTATAATACTATCAGATCTCTTGAGAACTCACTCACTATCATGAGAACAGCAGCATGGGGGTAACTGCCCCCATGATTCAATTACCTCCCACCAGGTCCCTCCGACAACATGTGGGGATTATGAGAACTACAATTCAAAATGAGATTTGCATGGGGACACAGCCAAACTATATGAAGGCATGAGCCACCACACCTGGCCTAGCACTTTTTTAATAATTAAAAATTTTCCTGAGATAACTGTAGAATCACATGCAGTTGTAAGACAGAATGCAGAGAGAACTCTTATGCACTTTGCCAAGTTTCCCCTCAATGGTGACATTTTGCAAGACCATAGTATAATATCACAATCAGAATATTGATATTGATACAAGCCACACATCTCATTCAGATTTCACCAGTTTTACTTGTACTCAATTGTGTGTGTGTGTTAAGTTTTACACAATCTTATCCCCTGGGTAGATCTTTGTATGGGATACAACCACACCACAGTCAAGATATTGAACAGTTCCAGCACCACCAAGATTCCTTGTGTAGCCCTTTGTGGTAAGCTGAATAATGCAACTACCACTATCCCCCAAGATATACACGTCCTAATCCCTGGAATCTGTGAATGTTATAGGGAATTTGCAGATGTACTTAAGTTAAGGATCTTCAAAGGGGGAGATGATGCTGCTGGATTATCCAGGTAGGCCCTAAAAGTAATCACAGGGGTTCTTGTGAGAGGGAGGCAAAAAGGTCAAAGCAAGAAGTAGGAAATGTGATGATGGATGCAAGAGGCTAAGGTGATGCAAGGAAGAGGTTATGAGTCAAAGAATGCAGACGGCCTCATGAAGCTGAAAAAGGCAAAACACAGGTCTCCCCCTGGAGTCTTCAGTGGGACTGCGGCCCTGCCAACACCTTGACTTTAGCCCAATGAAACTAATTTTGGACTTCTGATCTCCAGAACTGAGAGAGAATACATTTGTGTTGCTTTAAGGCACTAAGTTTGTGGTCATTTATTACAGAAGAAATTAGAAATTAATATACCCTTTTATGAAGAATTCAGCAAAGTTTTTGGATACAAAATCAATGTATACAAATCAGTAGCTCTTCTATACACCAACAATGACCAAGCTGAGAATCAAATCAAGAACTCAACTCCTTTTACAATAGCTGCAAAAATAAAATAAAATACTTAGGAACATACCTAACCAAGGAGGTGAAAGACCTCTGCAAGAAAAACTACAAAACACTGCTGAAAGAAATCACAGATGAAACAAATGGAAACACATTCCATGCCCATGGATAGGTAGAATCAATATTGTGAAAATGACCATACTGCCAAAAGCAATCTACAAATGCAACACAATTCCCAAATACCACCATCATTCTTCACAGAATTAGAAAAAAAAATCCTGAAATTCATATGGATGAAAAAAGAGCCCACATAGCCAAAGCAAGACCAAGCAAAAAAGAACAAATCTGGAAGCATCACATTACCTGATTTCAAACTATACTATAAGGCCATATTCACCAAAACAGCATGGTACTGGCATAAAAATAGGCAAATAGACCAATGGAACAGAATATAGAACTCAGAAATAAACCCCAATACTTACAGCCAACTGATATTTGACAAACCAAACGAAAACATAAAGTGGGGAAAGGAGACCCTATTCAACAAATGGTACTGGGATTGGCAAGCCACATGTTGGAGAATGAAACTGGATCCTCATCTCTCACCTTATACAAAAATCAACTCAAGATGGATCAAGGACTTAAAGACCTAAAACTATAAAAATTCTGGAAGACAACATTGGAAAAACCCTTCTAGACATTGGCTTCGGTAAGGATTTCATGACCAAGAACTCCAAAGCAAATGCAATAAAAACAAAGGTAAATAGCTGGGACTTCATTAAACTAAAGCACTTTTGCATGGCAAACGGAACAGTCAGCAGTGTAAACAGACAACCCACAGAGTGGGAGAAAATCTTCACAATCTATTCATCTGACAAAGGACTAATATCTGGGATCTACAACAAACTCAAACAAATTAGCAAGAAAAAAACAAACGATCCCATCAAAAAGTGGGCTAAGGACATGAATAGACAATTCTCAAAAGAGGTTATACAAATGGCCAACAAACATATGAACAAAATGCTTAACATCACTAATGATCAGGGAAATGCAAATCAAAACCACAATGTGATATCACCTTACTCCCTCAAGAATGGCCATAATAAAAAATAATAGATGTTGGCGTGGATACAGTGAATAGGGAACACTTCTACACTGCTGGTGGGAATGTAAACTACAACCGCTATGGAAAACAGTATGGAGATTCCTTAAAGAACGAAAAGGAGAACTACCATTTGAGTTAACAATCCAACTGCTGGGTATCTACCCAGAGGGAAAGAAGTCATTATATGAAAAAGATACTTGCACATGCATGTTTGTAACAGCACAATTCACAATTGCAAAACATAGAACCAACCTAAATGCCCATCAATCAATGAATGGATAAACTGTTGTATTATACACACACACACACACATATATATATTCCATCATATATATATGATGGCATACTACTCAGCTATAAAAGGGAATAAATTAATGGCATTCACAGTGACCTGGATGAGATTGGAGACTATTATTCTGAGTGAAGTAGCTCAGGAATGGAAAACCAAACACTGTATGTTCTCACTCATACGTGAGAGTTAATCTATGTGAAAGTAAAGGCATAAGAAAGACACAGTGGACTAGAGGGAAAGGGTGGGAAGGTGGTGAGGGATAAAAGACCACAAATTGGATGCAGTGTATACTGCTTGGGTGATGGATCCACCAAAATCTCACAAATCACCACCAAAGAACTTACTCATGTAACCAAACACCACCTGTTTCCCAATAACCTATGGAAATAAAAAATTAATAAAAAAGAAATATACCCTTTTATGACTGCACCCACCTCCATCCCAGCACCTGCCCTCCCCAGCAACCACTAATGTGTCTTCAATATCTAAAATTTTACCATTTCATAAATGTTATATAAATGGAATCATACATATGTAACATTTTGGAATTTGCTAGAGAGGGCCAAGAAGGGCCTCTGGAGCTCCAGACAGAGAGAGATTGGGTTGGAGATGCAGGTTCAGAGGTGATGGTGTCCCATGGCTACAGGAGCCCAAGGGTGGCTGAGATTACCCAGGCAGAGAAGGAGGAGGGACAGCAGGTGGGGCTGTCAACATTTAGGGGATGAATAGAGAAGGAAGGTCCTGGGAAGGACACTGAGAAGGATCAGTTGGAAAGGGGGGTCATCACAGGACTGACTGGTAGGGCTCAACCCTTGGTGGCCATGACATTTACTAGGGAGGACAGGGCATTCCTGACAATGCTGACTTCTATGGGGTACATCCTGTGTGCTTGGCCCTGCTCTGTGCCCCGCTCAGTTCTTACCTCACCACCTGTGAGATAGGTTTTTCATTTTGTTTTGTTTTGTTTTTGAGACAGGGTCTCACTCTCTCAGCCAGGATGGAGTATAGTGGCATGATCAGAGCTCATTGCAGCCTTGACCTCCTGGGCTTAAGCAATCCTCTTGCCTCAACCTCCCATGTAGCTGGGACCACAGGCACGTGACGGCATGCTTGGCTAATTTTAAAAAATTTTTTGTAGAGATGAGGTCTCATTATGTTGCCCAGGCTGGTCTTGAATTCCTGAGCTCAAGCAATCCTCTCCTCTACCTTGGCCTCTCAAGGTGCTAGGATTACAGGTGTGAGCCACTGCATCTGGCTGAGATAGGTATTATTACATCAATTTAGGTGAGAAGACCGGGGCTCTGAGTGGTGAAGGGACCTGCCAAGGACACCTGGCTGGTAAGTGGCAGAGATGGGAATGGAACCTGGGCTGTCTCTCTGGGCTCTGGTGATTGTGTATTAAACTCTTCTGAGTCAGAGAGAGTTGGGGCAAAAGAATAGGAGTTGGAATGAATTGGCTTGGACAAGTGCATGGGCTGGGGTGCTGAGGAAGAGGAGGGCGTGGATCTGAGCCACAGCCTGCTGGCATCTGTGGAGAGGACAGCACTGGGGGTGGGAGAAGGGGGAAAGGGGAATGTAGGGCATTGTTGAAAGAGGAGCTAGTCCAGAGGAAGAGGCTGCAGACTAAGGACAGACAGGCAAGAAGACTGGAAGAGTGGAAGCCAGAACCCAAGGGGCTGAAGGGCCAGCCCTGCACCTGGTGAAGGATGCACTTTAACAAGAGGGCCCCTTCTGGGGCTCCCTCCCTTTTCCTAGGTCTCCCCTTAAAAGAGGGGAACTGGCTCCTCCCAAGGCTCCTTTGCCCCTTCTCTGAGCTATCCACACCCCCCTTGTTGCCTGGTGAGGAGCAGCAGGGGATTCTAAACAAAGACATCAGGGAACTGGAACAAGAATGGATCATAACCATCCCAGCGCCTGCCAAGTCCCCCACCCTTCACACACACACCCCTGGGCTCCCGCAAACACTCCCTGGCTCAGGCCCAGCGCGGGGCCTTCTGGTGAGAACCCCTCCCTGGGAGTGCAGCCTTCTGGGCTGCTTTCTTCTCAGTAGGACTGAGCTGTCAGGCGCCTCCCAGAGATTTCAAGACTGCTCCCCTCCCCCAAGGGATGCCTTTGTCTTTGTCTCCATAGAAGAGGCAGCAGCAGGGGGTGGGGTTTGGAAGAGGGGAAATGAGACAGGGTCCTTGCACCCAGAAAGCCTAATTGGGGTGAAGGGTGGCCAGACATGGATGCTTTTTGTGTGGGTCATAGGAGCTCAGAGGACTGACAGGTCCCTGCCTTCTGGAAGGTAGTCAGAGAGGACTTCATGGAGGAGATGGCCTTTGGGCTGTCCTGGAAGGACAGTAGATTAGATGGGCAGAGATGAGGAGGAAGAGTGTTTCCAAGTGAAGGGACCACATGACCCAAGGCTCGGAGGTGGGAGAGAACCAGGGGTACTGGAGAATAGGAGGTGGGCCCGTGTGAGTGGCCCTGAAGAGTATGGGTGGAGATGCTGGGGAAATGGAGAATAAGGCCAGAGAAGTCCCAGGCCAGCCAGATGGCAGAGGGCTTGATTGTCAGCTGAGGAGCATGAGCCTGGTTTCTCAGCCCATGGAGAGCACCGAAAGTTTTGATAAGGATAACGGCCCTGGTCCTTGGGGTGGAGAATAGAATGAGTAGGGTGAGGTGGAGGCAGGGAGAACAATGTGGAGGGGCTATGGCCTGGACAGGGCAGTGGCTGTTAGGGTGGGGAAAGATGCACATGTGAAAATCACCTTCAACAGAAGGAAAAGCTTACAGAACATGGACTGGGGGGAGGGGTGAGAGAGAACAGGTAGTCAGGGATGATCCTCAGGCCACACAAGCAGGCCCTTGGAGGTGCAAGTGGGTCAGGTGGAGAGTGTGGTTGGGGCGGGGGTGGTAGTTTTCTGAGCACAAATGTCTGTGTCCCTTTGGGCATCTGTGGCTGGGAAGGAGGGCTTTGCTCTGGGTAAGATGCAGGTGGGAGGCTGCAAGCATGTTGTATGTGGCAGGGCTAGGTGCTGTACCCACGCAGACCCAGCACCTGTCACAGGAGAGGTGTCTCAGGGAAGAGAGCAGAAGGCAGTAGCGGGCAGGAGCAGGGGATGAGCAGCCACTTGCCACCACATAGAATGAGTGAAAGGAGAGTTCGGGGGTTTTTTGCACTCAGAGGTGATTCTGAACTGGACCTTCCTTTCCATTATCCCATTATCAATGAGCACCTCCCACGTGCCAGCTAGTGGCAGAACCATGGTGGCTTCCAGCCCCAGCCCCTATTTTTAAAGAAGTTTCCATCTTATGGGGGAGAGAATGGGTTCCAATATTAGGCTCACCATGCTCAGTGCCATGAGAGAGGGACAGAGGGACAGGTCAGGGAAGGAGCCCTCAAGGAGGTTTGCTCACAGGGACATGGGGAAAGGAAAATTCCAGGAGAAACAGCCTGAGCAAAGGCCTGGAGACAGAAGCCCATCAGTGTAGACTGAGCCCAGGCGGATTTGGGAAGGGGAGAAGGGGAACAGGAGATGGAGAGACAGAGGAAGCAGCTCTAGAAAGGCAGATTCAGGTGGATGCAGGTGACCTGGGTTCTGGCTGTGGATGGGAGCTGTAGTGCAGGCAGCAAGGAGGGAGAGTGGGGTAGGCAGAAGGGAAGGATGATGGAAGCTTTTCATAAAGGCAGAGGCAGGGCCTGAGAGGTCAGCGGGCCCTGGCCACCTGTCTCGCCAGGACCTCTCCATTTCCATTACTGCCTGGGTCCTGACTCCTTTATATTACATTTCTGGATCACCCACTCATAAATCCTCTTCCTGCCTGGGGCTGGGAGCCCTTGAACAGGCAGCAGCTTTGATTTAAAGGCAGGGCTGGCAATAAAAGGGGAACAAAACTACCCAGAGAAGAACACAGGCAGCAGAGGCTTCCCTGGGGGAGATATGTAATTAAAGTGGGGCTGCCTCTCTCTTCCTGAGAGCTTCCTAGAGGATGGACGAGGGGAAGGTTGCCACCTGCTACATCGGTCCACTGGGCCAGCACATTCCCAGTTCCAGGAGGACAGGGCCAGACTCAGAACTGCACACACTAGACTCCAGCTGAGCTCCCTGCTGTAGTCAGCAGACTTCTAAGATTGTCTCCAGTAATCCCCACCTGCTAGTAACCATACCCTTGTTATGGTGGGAGTCTGGGGTGGACCTAGTGACTTGTTTCTAATGGATACAGACACATAGCAAATGAGATGGGTGCCACTTCCATGACTGGGCTATTAATACAAAAGACTGAATTCCTTCTTGCTAACAGTCTCTCTCTGTCTCCCCCTCCCCCTGCCTCTTGCCTTCTTGGTTTGCACACTTTGATCAAGCAAGCTGCCATGTTGGAGTGGTCCACATGACAAGGAACTGAGTGGGGGTTTCTGGCCAACAGTTAGAGAGGAACTTAGGTCCTCAGTCCAACAACATCCAAAGAATTAAATCTCGTCAACAATCGCATGAATGAGATTGGAAGGAGATCCCTCCCCCAGGCATCATCAGATGAGACCACAGACCCTGGGCTGACACCTCCATTGCAGCCTCACAGAAGAGGCTGCATCTGTCGTCAGATGACATAGAAGATACCGCTAAGTCATGCCTGATCCCAGGCCCACAGAGACTGGGAGAAAACAAATGTGTACTATTTTAAGTTGCCAAATTTTAGGGTAATATGTTACACAGCAATAGATAACTCATACACCTGCTGATTTGAGCTAGTCAATTCCTTGCTCTGAATCCCAATGTTCCCATCTGAATAAATGGGCTAGTAATAGTCAGCCCAAGGGATTGATCAAAGATCAGAGCCAAAAGCAGATGGGAAAGAGCTCTGAGTGCTATAAAATGTGTACATGGGATGCATTTTTGTGAATATAATTATCTCAGTGAGGGGTTGGGGAGAACATGGTTCTTATCTTGACTTCTCAACTTATAGACTGAGAGGCCTTGTGTAAGTCAGTTAACCTCTCAGTCCTCAGCTTCCTCATCTGTAAAAGGAGTTTCTTGGGAAAACGAAAGGAGAATTCAGGTAAATCATGCAGCATGTGCCTGGCATATAGTAGGCACTCAGAAAAAACTCATGGCCCTTCTTGATTCATGTTGTTACTGTTGTGGTGATTCTGAATGAGACGAAGGGATGAGGACGGTGAATGCTGGTTCTTCCCACTGCACTGGCGCAAGAGCCTTGGCATCTGCAAGATCTCTGGACCACCAACCTGATCTCAGCCGAGTGTGCCTCTCTGGGGAAGCTGACAGCAGAGAGCAGATTGATTCTGCCCCAAGAATCACCCTATGCACGAGCTTGTTAAGGCTGCCTTACTAAGGAGCCACTGGCAGAGAAGCACCTGACATGGAGGATGCAGAAGCAGAGCTGGCCCCGTGGCCTGTTCTGCAATGGACTGGCTGCTGTTTATTCTGTGTTTCTGAGACCAGCCTCAGAGTGCTCTGGGGATGCCCTGGAAGTCTTTGATGGGAAAGTCAGGCTTTCTGAGCAGTGACAATGATGTTTCGGAACCAGGTCAGACAGCATGTGTTCTGAGTTGAGGATGCAGAGTGATGATGGGAGATGAAGGAGAGGAGGGGTCAGAAAGGACATCCTGGGGACAACATACACCTTGGTTAGCGATCACCACTCCTGGTCTCTGTTGGGTGTTGGATTCTGACTGAATGGCCTCTGGACCTCCTGTCACCTACTGGTGAAGGCCTCTCTGCCACCCTCCTGGGCCAAAGTCAGCTGGGTAAAGCAGAACCATTGGCCCTGAGAGGCACAGTGACTTACTTGCACAGGGCCACTCAGCCAGTTGGTGGAGTAGGAAGCAGAGAGTGAGTCTGTCCAACCTCAAAGCCCATGAGAAAAATCAGCCTAGAGGAGCTGTGCTTTGAAGGCTGGACTCATTCCTGGCCGTCGAAAAGAGAGGATGAAATTGCAGAATTTGGCAGATTTTAATCCTGAAGTTTTTTATTCAAAGGATGACCGTCCTGCAGCATCAGAGCCCAAGTGTGTCCTGTTCTGAACAATAGCAGAGACAATGACTATAAATAGCTGCCATGAAGGTAAAGAGTTAGGTTCCCATGGAGAGACAATGGCATAGGAGACGCAACTGGGGTGGGGGACAGGTGTCAGAAAAGTGTCCTCTGAAAAACCAACATTTGGGCTGAGACCTAAAGGCTGAGCAAGAATCAGCCAAGGGAAGGATAGAAAAAAAGAGAGTCACAGGAAGAGGAAACCGTGTATGCAAAGGCCCTGAGGCAGGAAGCTGTGTGGTGTGTAAGTGATGGAAAGGAAGCAAGTCTTCCTGGAGCTCTGTGAACAAGAGGACGATTGCTTGAGGCCAGAGGACCCCGAAGGCCTTGATAAGAAGTTTAGATTCAATTCTAAGTGATCCAATTCCCATTGTTAGTGGGTTAGACCTCAAGGAGTCTAGGGGTGGGGGTAAGGGAGTGATAGATGGATTTGGTTGGAGACATTGCCGTGTCCTGATATTAGTTAGAGGGGTAGTGTATCTGGCAGTTGATGAAGAGATGAATAAGATAAGGGAAACTCATGGGAAAGCACCTAATGCCTTCGAATGGGGTAGCCTCAGTACCCCTGGGCAGCTGGAGAGCTTGCTCCAGGCTTTGAAGGGCTGGACTATCAGAAGCCATGGTGCTTGTCCATGTGCTCTCCAGAGTTTGCCCTTGCTCTCCAAGGACATTTGGACATCTGGTCCAGGCCTGAGTCACCTTCTCTGCCAAGTGATCACATTGACAGGCTCCGCGGGCAGGAATCTGCTCTTTGCCTCTGTGGTAGTCAAAAGAATGCCTCAAGAGATATCTATGCCCTCATCTTCAGAATTGGTGAATATGTCAGGTTGCATGGCAAAAGGAAATTAAGGTTGCAGATGGAATTAAGGTTGCAGCTGACCTTTAAACAAGGGGGTTATCCTGGATTATCTGGGTGGGCCCAGTGGAATCACCAGGGTCCTTTAGATGTGGGAGAGGGAGGTGGAAGAGGAGGTTAGAGTGATGTGATCCATGGATCTGAGGAGGACCTGATCCATGATTGCTGGCTTTAAAATTGAAGAAAGAGGCCATGAGCCAAGGAATATAGACGGCCTCTGGAAGCTGGAAAAGACAAGATATGGAGTCTCTTCTAGAGCTTCCAGAATGGAGTCTTTTCTAGAGCTTCCAGAAGGGAATGCTGCCCTGCCAGCACCTTGACTTGAGCCCACTGAAACTCGTGTTGGATGTCTATCCTCTGGAAGTTTAAGATAATACATTTGTGTTGTTTAAGCCACTGACTTCGTGAAGTTTGTTCTAGCAGCAATAGGAAACTATAACAGTTGCCCTCCCCCACAAGGGCACCATCTCTCTGTGGGTGGGTGGTTTTTTCTCAAGCCCATAAAGTCACCTTTCCCCCAAACCCAGGCACAGTGGAAAGAGCACTGGACCTGAAGCCTGGAAACCTGGGCCTCAGTCTCTGCAGCTTTGTCAACTACCTGTGAGACCTTGGGCATCTCCCTCCACTTCTCTGGTCTCAGTCTGCAAAGGGGCTAATACCCACCCCGTATGACACCTTGCAGGGGGACAGCATTCTGCAAGCCATAATGTGGTGCACATGTGGAAAGGATATTCATGGTGCAGGGGGGTGACATGCTTTAAATGTTTGTCCCCTCCAAACATTTCATGTTGAAATGTGACCTCCAATGTTGGAGGTGGTACCTGGTAGGGAAGGTGTTTGGGTCACAGGGGTGGATCCCTCATGAATGGCTTGCTGATGAGTGAGTTCTCAGTTCTCACTCAGTTTAGTGAGATCTGATTGTTTAAAAGAGTGTGGCACCTCCCCACTCTCTCTCTTGCTCCTGCTCCCACCATGTAATATGCCTGCTCCCCGTTTGCCTTCCATCATAATTGGAAATTTCCCGAGGCTCTCACTACACTTCCTGTATAGCCTGCAAAACCATGAGCCAATTAAACCTCATTTCTTTATAAATTGCCCAGTCTCAGTTGTTCCTTTATAGTGATGCAAAAACAGACTAACACAGGGAAGAAGTTCATAGTGCTCGAAGACCAGATATTTAAATGAGAGAAAAGACACAGGCATGAGGAAAGATAACATAAAGTGGAAAAGCTACAGGGAGATGTGACTGTTGGGCCCCCATTCAAGACTAGAGCTGGGCAGCACTGAATGTGTACAGGGGACGGCGAGCCCCAGGACACACAGCTAGTGAAGCTCATGAGGCTGGAAAGGCAGGCGAGAGCCTGGCCTCACAGGGCCTCAAGTGCCAGTGTACTAGTCTGCCAATAAGGATATACCCAAGACTGGGTAATTGATAAAGAAAAAGAGGTTTAATGATCTCACAGTTCTGCATGGCTGGGGAGGCCTCACAATCATGGTGGAAGATGGAGGAACATTGGCACCTCTTACATGGTGGCAGACGAGAGCGTGTGCGGGGGAGCTGCCCTTTATAAACCCATCAGATCTCCTGAGACTTATTCACTATCATGAGAACAGCACAGGAAAACTGTCCCCCATGATTCCATTACCTCCCACCAGGTCCCTCCCATGACACATGGGGATTATGGGAGCTATAATTTGAGATGAGATTTGGGTGGGGACAAAGCCAAACCATGTCAGCCAGACAGAGCCGCCCAGCCTTTATCCTGAAGACAGATTCTGGGGAGCCCTAGTGGGGACCCAGTAACTTATTGGAAGGCCATGCCAGGGGGATGGGGCGCAAGGAGCACCTAGGAGACTAATATAAGAATCTTAGCTCAGGGTGGGAGGGAGGGTCCTCAGATAGGTGTGAATGCTCAGTTCACTCACTCATGACTCTGCCCTTGCCAGCTGGGAGCCCTTGAGCAAATCACTTACCATCTATAATCTCAGTCTTTCTCCTGTTCAGTGGGGCTTGGTGGTGGTGCTAACTCCATTATAGAGTTGTGGGGCTCACCCCAGAAAACACACCCAACACCCTTGATATGGACCCCCTTGTGCTGCCCAAACCTCCATGCTCCCCTCTCACTATCCAATGACTTCCACCCCATCAGGTGGACATGTTGGGTCCCTTCATTGTCCTTCCATCCACACCCGTGGCCCCCCTGCAAAAGCAACTTCTCTTTCCTGTTGTCTCTCTATCCTTTCCCAGCAAGGGCTTCTGATGTGTGCTCCGAGCATCCCGACATTCTTCAAAAGACGTGTTTGGAAACAAGAAATTGCTAGAGAGATGATTCAGTCCTTGGCCTCAGCTTGTGTCTGGACATAAGCAGGCCCATCTGTGGAGGCCGCACTGCCAAATTCTGTCACTCTTGCTCCATATGGTCTGTGCCCCCCTCTATCTCCCTCCCAGAAGCTGCAGTCTGTGCCTGTCTCTCACTCTGCTTTGGTTGCTACATGGAAAATTCAGCAAGGGATGTCTTGGCTCTAGTGAGCGGGCATCTCTGCTCCTCTCCTGCCTTGCCTGGGACCACTATGGGGGCAAATATTGGGGGAGGGGGTTCTGGGCTCCTTTGGAACCTCTTCCTTCTTGTCCACATAGGTCCACAGTGTGGAGTCCTAGAGCTGAGAGGAACAGAGGGAGGCTGTCAGCTCCTGCCTTGGAAGTAGAGGTCTCTCTGGCAGAAAGTAACTTCCTGAAATGCTGGCTCTGTCGTTCACGGGTCCAGTTCCCTTGTCCTAAACAGTGATGTCAGACAGCCTCTTTCAACCACAGCCTTGCTGGCAGGAAGCTGGACTTGGCACTAAAAGACCTCAATTCATATCAAGCTGTGTGACCTTGTGTTATTGGTTAACCTCTCTGAGTCATCTTGTGACAGTTGTGAACTGCGAGTGGTTATTCATGCCTTGTTCACCTCCTAGGTTGGTTGTTGGGGTCTAATAAGATGCCCATTGTGAAAGAGCTTGGTAAGCAGTAGGGGAGCAAATCTCAAAGTGTGGTCCCTGGGCCATCAGCCATAGCATTACCTAGGAATTCAGGAATAATGTAGCCCTACTGGTCCTGAAGCTCTGGGAGTGGAGCCCAGCAATGTGGATTTCCACAAGCTTTCTGGTGACTTCGATGCCCACTAAAGCTTGAGAAGCTCTGGGAAGATGAGCATATGGATGAGACCATCCCCATCTCCTCATCAGTATTGGCTCAGAGAGTCACCTTAAGTGTGCCGGGGCCTGTGCCACGTTTGGCTGTATAAATATTTCATTGCAAACAGTCTAAGGTTTAAAGATCTGTGTGATTTCATCTGGGCAAATCCATTTCAAAATAAATTCATGATGTTTATAGGCAGAGAGAAAAAGCAACTTCCCAGGGAGATTTAAACCCAGGATGGCAAACTCAAAGCCTTAGGGAGCTAAGCAGGTGATGCGAATGTGGGAAGAGGTTGTTGTAGGACAGGGAGAGGCAGAGTCTGGCTGTGCTGCAGAGCTCAGCCCTTACCTAATGGCATTAAAAAATAACAAAACCCCTGAGCTGGCCAAACAAAACACATATGCTAGACAGATCTGGTTCAAGGTCTGCCAGTTTTTAACTGGTACAAATGCTGAGGGGTGGGGAGGAGAAAAGAGATTTGGTCTCAACAAAGCTATGCATTGGCCACAGACTTAGTTGCCCTGGAACATAGTGTTTGGCATGCAGTTATAATTCCCAGGTTCCACCTGGGTTAACAATGGCATGATTTCATTAATTTGCTTGTTTATTTATTCCACACAAACTCTTTTCTAGGGCCCATGCTAGGTTCTGTGGCCCCAAAGCTGAATTAGCCACTTTCTCTCGAGGGACTGGACATGTCTGTGGATGCCTCCTGTCCATCGTTTTACAGCATTCTGTGGAGTGCTACTTGACGAGCTACTGGGTATTCCATGGAGAAAGTGGTCCAGGGTTAGCTAAGCATGGAAAGCGCCTAGTTAAACGAAGTTACTTCACTGCAGGACTTCTCAGAACCGTTACTATGCTAATGTGTATTACACATTAAATGACCTCAAAGTGTCTGGGCCTCTCTGGGGTTCCTGATGGGCCTGTATGTCCTGACCTGTAATGGGGCTGGTGAGTAGATGTGGGATCCCCTAGAGGTGTGGCAGGGCCAGGGACCTGCTGCACTTAGGCTTGGAGGGGTCTTCTTCCCCTGGGACCTTCAGGATCTGCAGTGAGACACTGAGGGGACAGTCCTCAAGGGGTGGATTTCACTTTCTGTGGCAGTAAGAGAGCTCAAAGGGTTTAATGCAGAGGTCCCCTGGTTCTATTTGCATTTGAGAAATATGACTGTGCTGGGGACGGGGAGGAGGGATCCACATCGGAGAATGGAGAACTGTCAGTGTCCCATGCAACAGGAATGCGGAAACCTACTCCCATGCCAGTTTCTGTTTCTGGATTTTATTACCAAGAAAGGGTGAGAAAGCAATTTCTGTATTCAAACAGGGCTTGATCTCTTTCCTACAGCACATAAGCCACTGATCCACCAAGGAGCTTGAGGAAGCCTCAGACAGAAGGCCTTACTTATGTTAACTGCTGCTTTTACAACCGAGGCTGGCTCTGACTTCTATGAATAAAATTTAGAGGTTCAGGACAGATCTGAAAACCAATCTCTCCCTTTTTCTCTTCTCAACTCTCCCCACTCATTGTCTGAGGCTGGCGCGCATGCTCTTTTCTCTTTCTCTCTCCCCACCCCCTTTCTTGCTATCCTGCTGGCTCTCTCTCCCTCTGCAATCTATGAAGTCAGTCCAGTTTGGGACTCGATATCTCTTTGTTCTGGAAATCCCCACAGCAAAAGGAGAATGAATTGCCCTTGGTCCAGGATAATCTTTTGCCGAATTAAGATGGAAGCACATTCATGAAAAACCACAACACAAAACAAAACAAAAAATCCCAACTTCCCTGAAAATATAATTCACAGAGATCATGTCCAAGAATAACTTCTTGAACTAATCAAAACTGATTCCAAAATTGCCTCCGAAGTATCTCTGATGGCTACGTTAAGTTCAGTTTCAGATACAGGGGTCTTACGTCCACAGTGGAAAGGGTGAGAAAGTCTCACTTTCTTGATAAACCAAGTCATATTTAAGAAAGGCCTGGGAATATGAAAGTTTACTTTAGAAGAATCAGAAAAAGCTGGACGCAAGGCAGGGGCAGCATTTTAAAATGTCTATGTGAATCCCCCACAGTGCGTGCCGCACCATTGATGTATTCATGCGGAGCTCTCATTCATTTAATCCTCCTCATTACCAGTGTTCTGTGGTCCAGGGAAGTCAAGCACTTTCCTGAGGCCACACAGGCAAGAAAGGACAGCTCTGGAGTGAAATGCTGGTGTACCAGGTTTAGGCCAGTCCATGCTGTGTCTGGGATGGATCTCGAAGGGTCTGTGCATCTGGGGGATAGTAGGAGAGAGAGGTTTTCGATTTGCTGGAGCAGCAGGAGGCGCCTGCTGGCCTGTCTCTGTGACAGAAGGGAACGGGACTCTCCCCACAGACGGGCCTTGGGGATTTCTCCCCCTCACTCTGTCCTCAGTCCCTCCCTTTGGCAGCCCTGGGTCTGTCAGTTTGCAGGGGATACACCAGCCAGCAATCCCAAGTCATGCTCCCAGGCCAGGAAAAACATAACAGGAAACCTCCTCCCGGTCTACAGGACAGGTTCCCCAGACTTCAGCAGACCCACGGGAATCTGCTTGCGCGGATCTGTAGTACGCAATGACAGCCTGCTCGGCCATAAGATTCAAGGCTCACATTTCTCAGGTGACTGGAGGGGGTTCTAACTCATGAGGGACTCTGGCTTCCATCTGGCCAAGACTACAAAGAGCATCTCTTCCCATGTTGATGTGGCTGCCTCTTGCTTTGAGTCTCATCCTGTCTTTGGTCTGTATGCGAAAGGCAGGTTTGAGCCTGCAGGAACAGCAAACAGGAATCCTTTCTCTTCTTTGGGGTTTAAACAATTACCGATCCCACCCAAAAATGGACTTGGAGCTGTCCCTAACCTTCCTACAACAGAGACAAAGGAAATAGATTGCCTTTGTATACATTAAAACATGGAGTCTAGAACAACGGAGGTCAAGGCTCCACCTTGGCCACAGCTAGGATGTCCTGATCCAAGTAAAACCAGCACCAAATGTGTCTTCATGGCTGGTGTGTAATTGTTTAAACAGGAGCCATGCTGCTAAAACACCTGCTCACCCAAGCAATTTCCAAGGTCACAGCTACTATACTTTTGTGATTATTTATCTAATCCCACCTTTCCCAAAGCGTCTTTCCCTATAGGATGTTAGTAGGCGTTGTATGGGGAGAAAGGTTTCTACAGTAAAATAAAGTTGGGGGAATAGCTGTATTCAAGAAAATTAATTAGGTTTAACTTAAAGGCTTTTCAGAGCCTTTAATATGCTAATGTGCTTTATGCATCTCTAATGGGGGAGTAGGCAGTATCCTCCCCCCACCCCGCCCCAAATTGTTGACCATAAATCCGTTTTTTCTCCAGAACACCTCAGGGGACAAGGGCTTCGTGAAGTACATTGTTGGAAAGTAGTTCTTATTTTATACCCTGGCTATACTTTTCTCAGGATTGGTACTAACCGCAGAATGGAAAAGGAGGACATCACAGAATGAGGCTGAAGGGAGCATGGTGGCTGGACACCTCCATACAGCTGAGAGGTTCCTAATGGCCAGGGCAGGAAGGGAGACACTGGGCCACCCTCACAGCTATTGTTTTGTGTTTCTTGAGATGTTTTCATCCCAGCTCCTTCTTCTGCCCCTAACCTGAGTTGTATATCACTTAATATTAGATTTAGTTGCAAATAGAGCCTCCATAATAGTGGCTAAACCAAGATAAAGGTATATTTTTCTCTCACATAAAAGTGTGCAGAGGAGGCAGTTCAAGACAAGTAAGGAAAAGACATAGTATCAGGGACTCAGACTCTTTCTGTCTTGTTCTTCTGCCACATGTAGCTTCCATCCCCAAAGCCACTTCACAGTACAGGATGGCTGCTGAGTTCTAGCCATTGCATCCACATTTCTAGCAATAGAAAGGAGGAGAAGGAGGATAAAAGAGCAATCTCTCCCTTTTACGGGCTTCCAGAAATACTTCTGAACTCTTCTACTTACATCTCATTGATCAGAACTTGAACACATGACCACACCTATTTGCAAGGGAGGCCGGGAAATGTATTAACTGGGCAGCAATATGACCAGCCCAAAAATGGAGGTTCCAGCTAGAAGGGGAAAATGGATATTGGGAGACAATTGGCACTCTGCTACACATCAAAATTATTTCCATGGCTAAAGGAAATAAACCATTGGTTTGGGCCCAGAACCAATCTCAGTTCATCCCCAGGCTGTTTCAGTTTGAAGCTGGAGAAGAAGATTCTTTTTCTTCTATGGTTACTAAGCTGAAGAGGGTCTGAAGGGTTTGGAGCCATGCTCCTCAGCATGCAGAGAAAGCTTGTGTAGATGGAGAGAACAAAGGCAATATGCAGAGAGACACAAAGGTGAGAGACTAGGGGAAAGAGAATGAAAGAGGGATCGATTGATTAATTGATTCCCAGTTCCAGTCATTCCTAAGGCCAGGCTCACCCCTGCCCTCTTCTGGTCACATGAGCCAATAAATCCCCTTTTGACCTAACACTATTTCAACTTGGGTTTCCATCACTTTCTGTAAAAGAGCCCTGGCTGCCAATGTTATCTTTTCTTCTGAGAGCAGGGACCACATGGATCCCTATTTTAGCAAAGAGAGTGTTTTCCTAGAATTAAATTGCAGAGAGAATTTATTACTTGATCTCATGTTGAAGGATATGGAATGACATAATTATACTCTTGCATGTCTGTGTAGGTCTTTACAGTTAAATCCATTAGCTCACCTGAGTCACAATCTCTCTGAGATATAGGTTTTTCCCTCCCATTGTGTAGACGTGGAACTGAAGCTCAGTGGGATAATCTGGTCTCTCTGCATGGCTGCTCAGCAATGGCATCACTCATTGTTCCAGCAGCATTTTGTGTGCAACCTCTATAAAGATGAAGGCAGTGTGACTCCATCATAATTTGGAGGAGAATGCATTTTATATGGTGGATGAGCTTAAGAAAGCTTGGTCCAGGTGCTTTAATACAGGGACAGGCCTCAATGTGGAGGATGACCATTAGACCATTAAATATCAATGGTTTGCCTCAAGGCTCAGGCAGGTGTGTTTTGCAATTGATTCACAACTCACACTTGGAAGCCTTTGCAACAAGATTCTCTAAAAAGGGCCTGTTGTGCAGGCCTTCAGTGTGGCCAGTTAAAGGGACAGTCCTCATTGTCAGCACCTGGTTGCAGGAAAAGTGTCTTTGGATTATGAGAATTTCAGAGTTCAGTCTGCATTCTCATCCAGAGAGAAGGGCACTTTCAGCTGAGGTGCCCATGTCTCTCACAGAACTTCAGTCATTTAGGAGCTTGCAGTTCTGCCTTATGTAGCATAAGAGAGACAACTTTAGTTTGGCACAGCTTTATAGCAAGAGTCATTGACTTTACCAGGGTTCCCCATTGTAAGCAAAATAAACTGTGTCTTTAGCAAACTTTTTTTTTTAAATAATCTATTGGAAGGATAATTGTATTTACAGGATCAAGAGAAAGCTGGAGGAACAGGTTTGGAAATGAGCAGGAATCAAAGCAGTTGTAGGTCACGAAGCTGGGGTGGAAAATCACATTTCAGCCTGGCGGGGAATGATGGTCCCAACAACGGACATGATAACCACTTCCATGCACAGTTCTGAATGTGCTCCATATTTACCTCGCCCACTCCCATGAGTCAGACTCCCAGGCAGGGGCCTTAATGGTTTGAGTGCTGTGGCTGCCAGAAGACAGGAAGCTGGGGATCTTCTCCCTTCACCTGTGTGGTAGAGGGGCAGACTTGGGTACCTCTCAAAGCAGTAGACCACTCTGTTTACCAATTACAGCTTTATTCATTTAAAAAGTGGTCCAGGTGGCTCCTAGAAGATGTTGGTTTTAAGATCTGAAAATAAAATGACAGAAGCCACTGTATTCCCACTTTTACCCTCTCCTCCCAGTCCCTCAGAGCCAAATTCAGGAGGTTGGCAAGTGTCATGGGTCACCATGAGCATTCGCTTGTCCACACTGCCAGCATACTTATTTTTCAGGACTGTGCACATCTGATCCTGCCTCTGGCCTTCACACACAGAACAAATGCTGTACCTGGTATTCAAGGCCTTCATTATCTGACTGCAAACCAGCTTTCCCCTCCTCCCGCACCTCAGCCCCCACCACCTGTTCTCCTACCATGGAATGATTTACATTCTTCAAACACACTCCTTGGAACATTTGGTTCTAGTCTTCTGTGTCCTCTTCCATCTGGGAAACGCCTGTACCATCCTCTCCCACCATTCCTGTGAGCTTTATTTTGACTCATTTCTTCATTATCTAGGATACTTACTGAGTGATATGGTTTGGGTTTGTGTCCCTGTCCAAATCTCATGTCGAATTGTAATCTCCAGTGTTGGAGGAGGGGCCTGGTGGGAGGTGATTGGATCAAGGGGGTGGATTTCCCCCCTTATTGTTCTCGTGATAGTGAGTTAGTTCTCATAAGATCTGGTTGTTTAAAAGCGTGTAGCTCCCCCACCCTTCTCTCTCTTGCTTCTATCCCAGCCATGTAAGACATGCTTGCTTCCTCTTTGCTTTCCACCATGCTTGTAAGTTTCCTGAGGCCTCCCCAGCCATGCTTCCTGTACAGCCTGCAGAACTCTGAGCCAATTAAACCTCTTTTCTTTATAAATTACCCAGTCTCAGGTATTTCTTTATAGCAGTGTGAGAACAGACTAATATAGTGAAGTAGACAGAATGATAGCCCCCAAAAGATGTCTACATTTGAATCCTTGGACCCTGAGAATATGTTACATGGTAAAAGGGGCTTTGCAGATGTTACTAAGGTTAAGGATGTTAAGATAGTAAGATTACCCTGGATTATCCAGGTGGGTTCAATCTAATTGCATAAATCACATCAAAGTAGAGAAGCTCCTGGTTGTGATCACAGAAAGAGACGTAATTATGGAAGCAAGTCAGAGAGGGGGCAGCATGAGAAGGACTTGCCCTGCCATTGCCACCGTTGGTGATGGAGGAAGGGGCCATGAGTGAAGGAGCAGACAGCCTTCACAAGCTAGAAAAGGCCAGGAAATAGACTCTCCCCTCGATCCTCCGGAAAGTAACCAGCCCTGCTGACACCTTGACTTTAGCCTAGTGAGAGACCCATGTCAGACTTCTGACCTATAGAACTAGAAGGTGATACATCTGTGTTGTTTTAAGCCACTAAGTTTGTGGCAATTCGTTACAGCAACAATAGAAAATGAATACTCCAGTAATTTGTTTTTTTTTTTCAAGGCTATGAAGAGTTGTACTTTCTGAGGCTCTGGATATCTGAGAATGTCTCCCTATTGCTGTCCCCTATGAACAATAAATAATTCAGCTGACTTTATAAAGGGTTATTGGGTCATACTCTTTTAAACTAAAAATCTGCAAATGTTGTTTCATTGTTGTGCTGGAAAGGGCTAACACAGCAGGCCTGAGGCTATATCCTCAGAAAAACCTGCTGTCAAGGTTGGCCCTTGGCTGGTGTCTGGGAACTTGGATTTCGGGAGGGTTCCATCATTCTCAGAATGGATCCGAGCAGCTCACTGTGCTCAAGCTGTACAAACAATATGCTTTATGCCAAACACCCGTTTTCCTTCTGGGATTCTGAAATTTTGGTGTGTGCCAGCCAGAGGGTGCCTTAGCGACCAGACCCCAGTAGTACTTCAGGCACTGAATCTCTAGTGAGCATCCTGGTAGACAGCATTTCATGCATGTTGCCATTATTCGTTTGCTGTTGGAATTAAGGGTGCCCTGTGCAACTCCCCTGGGAGAGGTCTCTTGGGAGCTTGTGTCTGGTTTCCCCTTGACTTCGCCCCATGCACCTTTTTTCCTTTTGTTGATTTTGATTTGTATCTTTTCACGGTAATAAATGTACTCACAGCTATGTAATGCTGTGAGCAGTAGTACTCACAGCTATGTAATAGAGGTACTACTACATGCTGGGCCCTGAGAGTTCTCCTAGCAAGCCATCAAACCTGGAGGTTGTGTTGGAGACTCCTGACACAGATGTGTCATTGTAGCATTTAGTGCCATGGGGGAAAACTTTGATGCCCATAACTCTGCTCACCCCTTCATAGAAATCCTTTTCTTTTTTTTTTATTTTTCCTTATCTGGATATTTATAATAATTTTTCTTTATCCTTGAAATTAAAATAAAATCACCAAAGTCAGTCTAGATGCGCATCTCTTTTCATTACTTTTCCCTGGTAGTCAATGATCATTTTTAATCTAAACATGCCAGTCTTTAGCTAGGGGAGGTTTTTATCTAGTGTAGCAGGTATCACTGTCAAAATTAAACTTCTTTTTTCTCCTGTAATTTAAAAGAGAAGTGGCACAGAGTCACCTTCATCACTCTTGGAATGCAGGGAAATTCTTTGTGCAAATAGCCTCTTCCCAAGACCACTGAGACAATTACAATGTATCACTGGGTGGGTGGGCACCAGGCCTTTGTGTCTGAGGGCAGGGAGGTCACCAGGAATTGGGTACCTGCTGAAACCCCTCCTGACCCTGGATTACAACCCCTGGTTGTTGTTGCTGGTGAACACAGAAAGGACTGGAGTGGAAGGGCATGTGTGTCCAGTGCTAGGCACTAGCCAGAACAGAGGACCCAGTCCCTTCCACGCCTTGGGGTGCTCACCAAGGTGGTCATTCCCCGGCCCCAGCTATTGCAGCTTGACTCACTGCCCGCAGTGTTGCACAGTTATTGCGCGGGTCAGGGGCATGGCTGTTGCTGTATTCCAAAAATGACAATTGATAATTCCCGCTGGCCGCTGTGTGAATCAAGTGTCCCCTGTGTTTCTGAGATGACCACCAAAGCCAGCTGCTACAGGTTAGTGCTGCCCTCACCTCACTGTCATAGCCAGGGATCACAATAACATTGCTGGGCAATATGTGAATTAGGGAGTAGGAATTGAGCTCCTCATGCTGGTAATGGACTGGTTCATATTAGAGCTGATTCCACTGGCGGAAAAGAGTACTCTGGAAATTCCTGTACATGATTATTTCTTTAATGATTCTTCTTTTGTTTCTGTTATCTATTGTGTATAACAGACCACTCCCACAATTTAGTGGTTTAAAACAACCGTCAGATTCATTATTGATTACAATTTTGTGTATTGGCAATCTGAAATGTTCTCCTGCTGTACTTTTTATCTCTAAACCTAAGTATCTTCTTAAAACATTTTCAGTCGATCATGTATGAGCTGCAGTTGTCTGGTGGCTTGATGAGCTAGAGGGTACAACGTGGCCTCACTCACATGTCCAGCAGTTGGTGCTGGCTACTGGCTGGGTGTCTTGGTTGCCTTCCACATGGCCTCTCATCATCCAGTAGGCTAAACAGAGCTTCTTCACGGCATGGTTCTCAGGGTTCCAAGAATTAGAGTGGAAGCTCAGAAGTCACAAAAGACCACCACTTCTGCATTCACTTGGTCAAAGCAAATCACAGGCCAGTCCAAATACGAGGAGATAGACTCTGTCTTTTGCTAGGACTGTTAGGGTTACATTGTGTGGACACAGGGGGGCATGACCCACTGGAGGTCATTTTAATAATCTACCACAGTTTCCTTCCAGCATTTCTACTACCTATAAAATTCTATTGGGGTAAAATAGAGCCCTGATCTTTTTCCCACCTGTCTGACCTTTTTACCCATCATTTAAGTCTCTCTTTATTTGTATTCACTGGGTTCTAGAAGAATATATCAAGCATATGTTTTAATTTGCGAATTTGATTTTTTTACAGTGTCCAATCTAACTTTCACTAACTCTGTTACCTTTTTATCCATCAGTTATGTTTTTAATTTGAAAAGAAGCTTGTATGATTTCAGACCAATTCTTGTCATAGGTGCAATGTTGTCCTGAATGTAACTGAGAACGCAACTTAGAGTTTTATCAAAATTTCCCCCTATTTCTTGCCATAAGACTAACTGGAGGCAGCCGTTTCCTCTCAGTTCCTCAAATATAGTCTCTTTCTTTTGAACCATTAAATCTTTTTATATCTGATAATTTTTCTGTATTTGCTCATCCTAACAAATGAGAAAGCTAGGTTTTGTTCAGAATTGGGGGCTGAAATGGGTTTATTTAGAGAATGTGTGACTGTGTGGTTAAGTCTTTCAGTTCCAGATGAGCTAAGAAGGAAAACAATGGGATTTTATGTGTTTTTACCTTTCCAAGATAGAATTTCTATGGGATTAGACAGAAACAGTCAAAAGAAGCCACATGGCCAGAAATCTTTTCTGATTTGTTGCAGCAGCCAGAAGCAAATGCAGGCATCTCTAACCTGCACACCTGCCCTCACTAGAGGCTAGTTGCAGGGGTGTATGATCTTTATTGGTGGAGACACCTAGACCCAGTGCAGGCCGAGGGGCTGCCATGGCCCACCACGCAAAGTCCTAGTGCCAGTCAACCTCCAGAGTCTGGAGGAAGATGGAGATTTTAACTCCTCTCCTTCCCTATACTCTTCCTCTCCTCCAGAACTTATCACTTTAAGTTTGAGGAAAGCACTGAGACACTTTTGGGGCCCTCGCTCCTCAGATGAGATTCATTTTCATTACAATGATTTCCACTGCAGTTAGCCTTCCCCTCTTGCACAATGTAAATGTCTCAAATTTCTGGCAAGTGCCACCCTTTGTTGGTATTCATCCCTGGTAGCGATTGTTCTCTACTTTATATTCCTTTGGTCAGATTAGTGGAAATTTGGAAGATGAGGGGAGTTAAGATAGTTTAACCTTGGGCTAGATGACCACACTGTTCCACAGGAAATAAGGTCTGGATCCCAGACAATATGGAGGGTTAGAACCATAACTCCTTGTTTCCCGCCCAGTAAGCCTGGGACTCAAAGGGCCAAACTGTTAATGAAATGTGGACAATAAAAGATCCATTCACTTGTGCATCTTGACCTGTGCCCTTAATTCCCACAAATAAAGCCCACAGATGAGCTTATAGTGCAAATTACAAAAAATAAAGAGTAACAACCTTCAATAAGTGAGAATCAGGCAATATAACAAAAAGCAGAATTAGACAACTACCTCAGATAGTTGAAAATCTGATAGAGATTGTAAAATAAATACTTCATAATAATCAAAAACATTTGTAAAGGCCACGCACAGTGGCTCACACCTGTAATCTCAGCATTTTGGGAGGCCAAGGCAGGCGGATCACTTGAGGTCAGGAGTTCGAGACCAGCCTGGCCAATATAGTGAAACATCGCCTCTACTAAAAATACAAAAATTAGCTGGGCATGGCGGCACTTGCCTATAATCCCAGCTACTTGGGAGACTGAGGCACGAGAATCATTTGAGCCTGGGAGGCAGTGAAGGTTCCAGTGAGCCAAGATCATGCCATTGCACTCCAGCCTGGGTGACAGAGACTCTGTCTCAAAAAAACAAAACAACAACAACAAAAGTGTAAAGGATACTGAAGACAAGTAAAACAAAACAATATGGGGGAGAAACAGGCAGATTTAGAAAGGAATCAAGTGGAACTTTTAGATGCTAAAATATAATCATTGGAATTAAAAACTCAATGGACAGACAATTAGACACAACTAAGAGAATTAGTGAAGTGGAAGATAGCTTTGAGGCTACTACCCAGAATGCAGTACTGTGAACTAAAGAGACTGAAAATGTGAAACTGAAGTTGAGAAGGTGGAATGAGTAGCTCATTCTAGGAGGATAGAATAAGGAGCTCCAATATACATTTAATAGGTTTTGGTATGGTTAGAGCTGAAAGGAATTGGGAGAGGTACCATTAGAAGGGAGAATGGCTGAGAATATTTGATAATTGATGAGAGGCATGAAATCTCTAATGACTAAGGATATTCCCAAGTTGATGAAAAGCAAGAATTTTCAGATTCTATAAGCACAAGTACCAAACAGGATTTTTTTAAATCCTAAACATATCAGACTGAAACTACAGAGGACCAAGACAAAGAGAAGATCTCAAAAGCAAAGCAATGAGACAGACTTATTAGAAATGACAGTGAGGCTGGGCATGGTGGCTCACGTCTATAATCTCAGGACTTTGGGAAGCTGAGGTGGGAAAATTGCTTGAGGCCAGGAGTTGGAGACCAGCCTGGCCAACATAGCAAGACGCTGTCTCTATATTAGAAAAAAAAAGATGACTTCTCAACAATAATAGAAACCATAGACAATGAAAAATACGCTACAATTATTTTTTAATTTAGCTGTTGCTAGCTTTATCTGCTCCAGCTTTATAAAAATATAATTGACAAATACAAATTATATATATTTACAGCATGCAATGTTATATTTTGATATATTTTTACATTGTGAAATGAATAAATCAAGTGAATTAACATACTTATCACCTCATATTCAGATTATCTTGTACTACTGTCTTAGCAATTTTCAAGTATATAATACACTGTTAGTAAATATAGTCACACTGCTGTAGAATAGACCTCCTGAACTTATTCATCCTAACTGAAATGTTCTGTGTTTTCATCAACATCTCCTCATTCCCCCACCCATATCCCTGGACGCTTGTAACCATTATTCCGCTCTCTGCGTCTATGAGTTCAACTTGTTGCAGACGCCACATGTAAGTGAGATCCCATGGTATTTGTCTTTCTGTGCCTGGCTTATTTCACTTAACGCAAAGCCCACCAGGTCCATCCATGTCATCACAAATGATAGGATTTCTTTCTTTTTAAAGGCTAAATAGTATTCTACTGTGTATATATACCACATTTTCTTTATCCATTGATGGACACTTAGGTTGATTCCATATTTTGGCTATTGTGAATAATGCTGCAATGAACATGAAAGTGCAGATGCCTCTTCAGCATACTGATTTCATTTCCTTTGGCTGTAGACCCAGAAGTGGGGTTGCTGGGTCATGTGGTGGTTCTATTTTTAATTTTTTTTAGGAACCTCCATACTGTTTTTCATAGTGGCTGTACTAATTTACATTCCTACCAACAGCATACAAGGGTCTCCTTTTCTCCATATCCGTGCCAACACTTTTTATTTTTTGTCTTTTTTATAATGGGCTTTCTAACTGGAACAAGGTAATATCTCATTGTGGTTTTAATTTTCATTTCCCTGATGATTAGTAGTATTGAGCATTTTTTCATATACCTGTTGCCCATTTGTATGTCTTCTTTTGAGAGATGTTTCAGGGCCTCTGTCCATTTTTTAGTTGCATTGTTTTCTTGCTATTGAGTTGTTTCTCTTTCTCTTTAGTGTGTCTACTAGTTTTTTTCCTTGGTGGTTATTATGAGGCTTACATAAAGCTGCTATAGTTATAACAGTTTATTTTAAGTTTATAACAACTTATCTTTGACTGCTCACAAAATCTTTACACTTTAAATTCTCCTCCCTCCCAAATTTTATGCTATTGATGTCACAATTTATGTTTTATGTATTGTATGTCCATTAATAAATTATTATAGCTATAGCTATTTTTAATACTTTTGTCTTTTAACTTTTACACTAGAGTTAAAAATTATTTATGCACCTTTATTACAGTATTAGAGTATTCTGAATTTGAGTATATTCTTACCTTTACACTGAGTTTTATACTTTTATATACGTTCATGTTGTTAGTTAGCATCCTTTTGTTTGAACCTGAATTCTCTTTAGCACTTACTATAAGGCAGGGCTAGTGGTAATGAACCCCCAGAACTTTTGTTTGTTTGAGATAACCGTAGACTGCTATAACCCACCCATTCATTAAAAACAAAAACAAAACTCTAAAACTAATTGGACTGTAAGAGGGGTTGAAAAAGTCATTTTCAGACAAATACCAAGAGAGTTTATCACCAGTTGACCCTTTCTGCAAGAATTATGCTAGGATATGTTTTAGGTAAAAGAAATTCAAGACCAGGAAGGAGTAGTAGAATGAAAGAAGCTATGTCAGGAAAGAAATAATAAATATGTTATTAAATCTAAACATGCATTGAATGTATAAAGTACTAATTATTATCTGAAGGATATAAAAATAAGGTGCCTTTAGCAAAAACTTGGAACCAACCAAAATGCCCATCAATGATAGACTGGATAAAGAAAATGTGGCACATATACATGGAAAACTATGCAGCCATAAAAAAGAATGAGTTCACATCCTTTGCAGGGACATGGATGAAGCTAGAAACCATTATTCTCAGCAAATTAATGCAGGAACAGAAAACCAAACACCTCATGTTTTCACTCATAAGTGGGAGTTGAACAATGAGCACACATGGACACATGGAGGGGAACATCACACACCGGGGGTGGGGGGCTAGGGGAGGGAGAGCATTAGGATAAACACTTAATGCATGTGGGGCTTAAAACCTAGATGATGGGTTGATGGGTGCAGCAAACCACCATGGCACATGTATACCTATGTAACAAACCTGCACGTTCTGCACATGTATCACAGAACTTAAAGTAAAATAAATAAAGAAAATTAGGTGCCTTTTACTTAAGGCACCTAAAATACCTGATAACAATGAGACAGGAGGAGTGTACCAACATCCAAGGTGTTCTGACATCCTTGAATTGTTTGGGAAGAAGGTATAGATAGTGATAAACTTGATATTATCCAATATACACATTGAAAAATCAAAGATAACCAATACAAATGGAAACAGTATGTTTTATCTCTTAATGAGAGGAGAGGAAATAAGTAATAAAAGAAGATTCGATCACACTGACAGAAGGCAAAAATAAGGCATGGTGAAAATATAAAGCATTAAATAAGATGATAGAAATAAATGCAAATATATTGGTAGTAACAATATAAGCAAATAAACCAAAATTTCTGATGACCGAATACAGGTTCTCAGATGGTCATTTTAATAAAAAGTCCTATGCTATGTATTCTAGGAAAATATTGACCAAAAGAAAGATGGTCTATTTTCCTTTGGCCTGGGAAAATAGACCAAAGTCTCTGATGACGGAACAGAGATTCTCAGATAGATGTTTTTATTAAAAGTCCTATGCTATGTATTCTAGGAAAATATTGACCAAAAGAAAGGTGGTATAGATATTTAGACAAAATTGATGTTAGTGTCAAACACATTATTAGGAATAATGGTGATCATTACATAATGAAAAAAGAAACAGTGGATAAGACATACATAAAGTCTCAAATTATACAGAAACCTAAGGCAGGGACAAGTTGGGTGAATTGAAGAGACAGAAAGACGGCCAGTGTGGCTCTAAGCTGCCCCATCTGGGGCATCTTCTCTTCTCACATGTACCTCTCTGAGTGTCATCTCTCCCTATCTTGATCTCAGTAATCACCTACAAGCGAAGGACTTTTTCTAGACTTCAGATGTGTATGACCAGCTGTTTGCTGACCATTTCCCCCAAGGCCTCCAGGCGCCCCCCACCCAATATGTATAACCTCATCCCCACCTCCTCCTCCGCACATCTACTCTTCTTCCTGTGTTCCCCTAATCTGCATGAAGCTGTCAAAATCCATTCATCACCCAAACTAGAGAACTGGGAGTCTTCACGTGGACCAGAGTCCGATGTTCACAGGTCTTTGCATGGCAAATTGACATGGCAAGCCACATGGCACTTGGGAAGGGGCTTGGGGGACAGGAATAAGCAAAAGGAGTTAGACCATATTCTTTTAAATTTTTCTAATTACAAATAATTCAAACAGAAAAAGTGCGTATAATAAATGTTGAAAGCCATTTAAGATCCCAGTTCCTCAAAGACAATCACTATGATAGGGTAGTGATAGGTCCTTTCAGAACTTTTAAATGTATAGGCATTTATAGGTATATGTATACTTATGTTTTGATTCTTCTGCACAATTGTGAATATATTATATAAAAAGCCAGTCCTTGCTTTTTTTCACTGAATATATTTTTATATTTTTCGTATCAATTTCTGACATGTATAATATTACATTTTATGCCTATATCTTAATTCATTTTATGAATCTATATGTTTCAAGTTATATATATATATAAAAGTTTCAAATTATATATATGTATATAAAATATTCAAATTTCCCACTTGTACAAACAGCTGCAGTGAACAAACTTGGACATGTATCTTTGTGCAGTTGAATGAAGAAATCTGCAGAATAAATTACTAGAACTGAAATGCCTGGGTCAGTGGAGATTCACATTGTAATCTTTGATGGATTCTGCCAAATTGCCTTTAAAACTTTCTCCTAATTTACCCACTCCCCTACTGGGTATACATTTCCCTACCATCTTACCAACATTAAGCTTTATCAGTATATAAAAGTGTTTTGCCAATCTGATAGGTAAAAATATATTTTTGTCATTTATTTATTTATTTATATTTTTTATTTTTGAGATGGAGTCACTCTGTTGCCCAGGCTGCAGTGGCTCACTGCAACCTCCACCTCCCAGGTTCAAGTGATTCTCCTGCCTCAGCCTCCCAAGTAGCTGGGATTACAGATGCCCACCACCATGCCTAGCTATTTTTTTAAATATCCTTAGTAGAAACAAGATTTCATCATGTTTGCCAGGCTGGTCTTAAACTGCTGACCTCAAATGATCCACCTGCCTCGGCCTCCCAAAGTGTTGGGATTACAGGTGTGAGCCACTGCGCCCGGCTTACTTTTGTCATTTTAATCTGTACTTCTTTGAGTACTGTCTTTCTTTTAAGTGAATTTCTAGTCCAAGTCTCCTGCACATTTACTATTAGGTTGTTTTTCTTTTTTACTGAGTCATAGAAAGCTCTTTATACATGAACACTATTAACCTTTTGTATGTAATAAATGTTGAAAATGTTTTCCCTCAATTTGTCATTTGTACTTTAGTTTTATTTGTAATGTCTTTTGCCTCACAGACATTTCAAATATTTATGTAGTTAAACCTTGTCATTTATTATTTCCAGATTTATTTTTACTTTACCACCTTGTTTTTTAATGACCAGTTAATGATTTTACTCTCTAGTTAATCATGAGTTACTTGGGGGCATAGGCTGCCTCTTACTCACATCTGTAGATCTTTCTCAAGAAATCACTCACCCTAGAGCCCTGGCTATGATAAGTGCTCCGTAAATAAGCACATGTTTAAATTTTATTGAATTGACAGAGTTCAGTGTGCTGTAAAATAAGCAAACATAGAAAATGTAATTCCAAGATTGAAGTTGAGGGAAAAGCTCCAAGGTGCTTTGGCATACAAAACAAAATGCATGGTGAATTAAAACTGTAATTTCAATTGATATATGGAGTAAGATCAGGGTTAAATTCAGCTGGCAATAGAAAATTATTAAAAAGATCACAAGAAATATGTTCTATATTGGTTTCACTTTAAAAGCTGTTTTTGGCCCTGAATTATCTGCTTTCAGAATCAGAGTTTAATATGGAAGAGTCATAGTTTAATATAAAAATAGTCACAGTTTAATATAAAAAGTCAGAATTTAATATAAAAATAACAAAGTGGGGAGTTCAGATGGTAATCTGGATCTCATGTAAACCACATGCCCGGTGACTGGGGCCACTTTAACTACCCTGTGTCTGCTGTTTGCTGGTGACAGTCTACACTGATTGCAGAACACACGGGGAAGAGGAAAGACAGGCTCTTAAGTACGAGAACTGCACACCTCAAGCTATAAATTGGTGCTGTTGTTTACATTCTTAATGCTGCTCATCGAAACTTGGAAGGCATGTGATGTTGGGGAAATCCCTGGGCCTCATTTTGGCTGTTTTAAAAACAAAGCGGGTTCACTGCATGATCTCGGCAGATCGTCCTGAAACTGAGGTCCTTGGAGCGTATGAGACTCTTCCTGTGAAATGATTTCCAGGGCCCTGCCTTTGTGGAATTCCCCTGTGATTCCATCTGAGGTGTGAAGGCAAACCCATCACAGTTGTTACCAGCTGTTCTGTGAGGCTGCGCCGGGAGTCCCCAAGAGCATCAACACCGATGTCTGTATAAGTTAAATTAAATTCCAGGGTCTGGTGTGAAGCTGGAACAGGTCTTGATGTTTTTATCTGTCTGCTGCTGAATTCCTCTGGGGCCTATCACCTCAGCTGAGAGCACACGAGGGAACGGGAATGGAGTGGAAGGGACAGTCTTCTCTCTTTTATTTATGTAGGTTAATAATCATTTTATTATATAAATTATACCCTGGTCACTTCCTAAAAGGACTCAAGATAATTCATGAATTCACTTGAATTATGGTACTCTATCCCTGCCGTATGCCAGACCCAATGCTGGAGGCTTGGGGAAAGAGAGACACATGAAAAAAATCTAATACTGTGTCTTACATGGTATTAGAGAGGCCTTTGGGTGTACAGGGTTATGGGGACACATGGAAAGAAAAAGCAATTCTGATGGTCCAGAGGTGGGCATGGAGGGGAAGAGAGAGCGAAAGGGGATGTCAATTTCTTGAGTACCTTTTAGGAAGGAATATGTCATCATGACCAAGGGCACAGGATTTGGCGACAGGTAAGACTGGGTTCAACTTATTTAAACCTCAGTTTTCTCATCAGCAAAATGGAGTAATAATAGAATTTCCTTTATTGGGTTGTTAGGCAGATTAAGTGAAAAAGGCATATAAAGCACTTAGCCGTGCTCAGTGTCCAGCACATGGCAAGCATACCATATGTGGTCACTGCTTTGATTATTATTCTGCTTATCAGTCAGTAAGATGGGCTTACTATCGAAGACTGCATTGTACTTGGTTTACAGATGAGGAAACAAAGGCTCAGAGAGCTTATATAATTTGCCCAAGGCCACTCAGCTTGAAAATGGCAGAAGCAAAATTCCAATGAACTTCAAAGCCCATTTTCTTCCCACTGCTGTGCTGTGATGCTGCTGAAGGAAGGTTCCCAAAAGACCTGATATTTGAGTTGGGTGTTAAGGAATGAATAGAGGTTGCTTTGTGGGCCTTAGAGAAAAGGAAATGCCCTACAACCCTCCAGCCTCAAAGAGGTGGATTTGGCCAACAACCTGAATGAGCTCAGAAGTGGATTCTTCCCTCAGAGACTCCAGAATGGAGTGCAACCTGGCTGACACCTTGACTTCAGCAGACCCGAGCAGAGGACACGGTCATCCCATGCTCAGGTTTCTGACCTACAGAACCGCGAACAAGCAAATGGGTATTGTTTTAGGCTGATAAATATATGGTCATTGGTTATGCAGCAATAGAAAATGAATACAATGATTCAAATATAAATATAAAAAGAACATGTGTCAAACACTTTATTTAACTCAGTAAATGAGGGGATCCATCAGCTGTTACAACTCACTCAAAGGAGAATTCACAGAACTGCACAAGTAGGCAATCAAGAATGTTGAAATAGATACAAATGTCATCAATATCCCCAGAGCAATAAGCAATTGCATCTCCAGTGGGCAAAATTCATTCGTTCTTTTTTTTTTTTTTTTTAAGACGGAGTCTCACTCTGTTGCCTAGGCTGGAGTGCAGTGGCTCAATCTCGGCTCACTGCAACCTCCGCCTCCCGGGTTCAAGCGATTCTCCTGCCTCAGCCTCCCAAGTAGCTGGGACTATAGGCCCCTGCCACCACGCCCGGCTAATTTTTTTGTATTTTTAGTAGAGATGGGCTTTCACCATATTGGCCAGGCTGGTCTCAAACTCCTGCCCTTGTGATCCGCCTGCCTTAGCCTCCCAGAGTGCTGGGATTACAGGTGTGAGCCACCGCGCACGGCCAATTCATTTGTACTTCTATGGACTGGAATTATTTGCATTGCTATCAGTTGTCTACAACATATAAAATTGTAAGATAGCTTGAAAACAGTAAAAGGAGCAGATAACCCAAAAGGATGCTTTAGAAGAACATCTAGTGATCATGTTTTGCCCATTTTAAAGTCTTTCCCAATTTTTCCTGATGAGTGGCATGGAAATACTGCTTCAAGATAGGCCATGGCCACACACATTCCTTCACAACCTATGGTCGCCACTCAGTCCTGCCACAGAGAAATTGTGAATTGACCACAGGCTGGGATTCCATGAGGCCAAGTGCGGCAGGGGCTCAGCCCAGCCTTGACAATTTACAAGCCCTGGAACATCCATTATCTGGCTCATTATTTTGTCTTTTCACAAGATTCCTGTGGGTAAGGCAGAATCAGTAACAATTATCCCCATTATGTTTCCAAGGAAACTGAGGGTCAGAGAGGAAGAGGACATGTTCAGGGTCACTCAGGGAGTCAATGACAGAACTTGGATATGACCTCTCTTTCCATCAGGGCTTACCATCTTCACTGCCCCCTGCCTCCTTATCCTCTGACAGGTAAATTTCTGTCCCTCAGCCCCTTTCCTCCTGCCTGGTGGACCATCCTTCCTGCAGCCACATTGCAGGGTGGGGAACCTGGGCACTGGCTATGGCCTTGCCAGTCGCTTGTCCAGTCTGCAGGCAGCAATCTTGCTTTGCAAAGCTGGCCTGATCCAGTGCCCCTGCCCCTACCAGACCCTCTCCCATTGTGCACTGAACACATTCATGCCTGTGTTCCCTTCCCTTGCTCCAGCAGCCCAACAGCCCCCAGAACAATGCCCAGACATGACTTACCCAGACCTGCTGTGCCAGGGCCACCTGCTCTGCCTCCCAGGCTCTGCACCCTGGCCACTTGCCTCTGTTGATTTCCCATTGGCACGGGGTTGGGAAGTCATCTGTGAGACCAGGCACGCCGGTCTCCTGGAGACTCTTCCCAAACTGTCCTCCTGACCCCATGCCAAGCACTGGTGCAGGACAAGCCATTGGTGCCAGGCTGAGCAGCTGGGCAGCAAGCTGGCCACCTGCTCAGCTCACAAAGTATAAAGTTTACTTTGTGTTGACATTTTTGAATTTGTAAACTTTATTTTAATCTTTAATTTAATAGAGACAAGGTCTTTCCATGTTGCCCAGGCTGGTCTCAACCTCCTTTTCTCAAGTGATCTGCCCACCTCAGCCTCCCAAAGTGCTGGGATTACAGGTGTGAGCCACAGCGCCTGGCCTGCATTGACTTTTGAATCCTGGAGCTGAGACTGTCAGAGCTGACAGGTTTTGAAAAGAGCCTTACACTATTCCGATGGGGTCACGGAAGTCCAGAGAGAAGTAGGGACCTGCTCGTTGACTGGCAGCCTGGTGGTTGGCACTGGACCTGCCAGGTCAGGCGGGGGTTTAGTACTGACCCATCCTCACCATCTGCTCCTTGGAGGCCCCTGTGGGTGCAGATCACAGGGAAATAGGGTGCAGATTGATCAGGACATTTTGATTTGCTAAAGAAACAGAATGGCCAGGGAATCTGAGTGCTGGAATCGAGTGTCAGCTCAGGTGTGTAATATCAGTGTTTCAGTCTCCCCATGCCTCACCCCTTTCCCTGTGCCTGTATCTTAGGCTCCAGTCCTGTACGGGAGACACATGCTATCTCCTAGACACAGGACGCTCTTCAATACCACTAAGCCTTCCACTGTGTGGCTCCTGCTGCCTGCACTGCCCTTTTCCGATGCCTACTTGTTTTAAGGTTCTGGCAAAACTCCTGCATGGACCTCTGAGCGTTTCCTTCTGGCTGCACTCCGGCTGCCGCCAGTGGAACTGACCTGCCTCAGCAGCCCCTTACCCTTCTTGACAGATTCACAGCACCTGGGATAATTGCTTCCTCCCTTTATTCACGTGTCCCTAGAGCCTTTAATTTGCAAGCCTCTTGGAGTGGTGACCAGGCATACCCCCATATCTGCACACCTAGATGAGGTCTGGCACACATTCAGTCCCGGAATCCAGTTTCAGCTCAGTTGTCTGACATCAGGATCTAGTTTCCTCACTCCTTATCCTCTTGCCTAAATGTGTGTTTGCTACAAGTCTGCTGAATGTGGGCTATACTTAGAATACAAAAAGGGACAAATATTTTCAGTGATATTTATGAAGGCTTTAGAAAGCATCAAATGTATGTGATTATGGAGAACGATATGGAAATAATATAACCAAACCCTTAGAAATTTACCTTGGTTAAAAATATAATAGAGAAATGATCTTAAAGGCAATTTAACGAGTTACTGATCTTAACTAAATGGAATGTCTTTTTCACATATTTTAAAATACATCCTATTTATTAAAATTGTAACAACTTTTTAAAAGGTCCAGATGTCTTGAACAATCCTTGAGCATGAATATTTTTGAAATGCATTAAACTTTTTTTTTCATCCAATCTGTGGGATGGAAAAAGAACACCTTTTTTTTTTTTAATAAAGGGAGAAAGGAAAGAAGGAAGGAGAAGAGAAAGAAAGGAAGAGAGAAAGAAAAGTTTGGAGGGAGGAAAGGAAAATGGAGAAGGAAGGAAGAGATGGGAAGGGAAGGAAAGGGAAGGGAGAGAACAAAAGAAGGAGGGGAAAGAGGGAGGAAAAGGTTGTCAACATATCCCTTTGGTTTCCTTCATTGTGCTGGTCATACGATGCCATTGGGGTAAATGATGCCACCTCTCTGGGTCTTGACTCCTTCATCAAAAGCTAGAGTTGGGTGCTGTCGTGAGGGAATGCTGGGAGGGCAGATGATCATTGCATTATTTATATTTCAATTACCTTGGGCCCAGTCTTTGGCTACTGACATTTGAAGCCAAATCTCTTCCTCATTCCAAGCCTCAGTTTCCAAAATGAGAGAGTTGGACCAGATGAGAGGAAGGTCACTTTCTGCTTCCACAATCCGTGAACCACCCTCTGGCAGGCTGATTGTAAAAAAGCAAAAAGTGCTGCAATAAACATATGTATGCATGTGTCTTTATAGTAGAATGATTTATAATCCTGGATAAAGAAAACATGGCACATATATACCATGGAATACTATGCAGCCATAAAAAAGAATGAGTTCAGGTCCTTTGCAGGGACATGGATGAAGCTGGAAACCATCATCCTCAGCAAACTAACACAGGAACAGAAAACCAAACGCCACATGTTCTCACTCACAAGTGCGAGTTGAACAACGAGAACACATGGATACTGGGAGGGGAACATCACACATCGGGGTCTGTTGGGGGGTAGAGAGCAAGGGGAGGGAGAGCATTAGGACAAATACCTAATGTATATGGGGCTTAAAACCTAGATGATGGGTTGATGGGTGCAGCAAACCACCATGGCACATGTATACCTATGTAACAAACCTGCACGTTCAGCACATGTATCCCAGAACTTAAAGTAAAATAAAACTAAAAAAGAAGAAGAAAAAAGATGATGTCAGAGCCAGGAAAGTTCCAGTGTCCAGGTTTGAAAGGAGACATCTCCCTTTTTCTCATGGTTTCCCCACTGTGTAGAGCCAGACAATTCAGCCAGCTGCCGGGGACCTCCAATGAGTCCCTCCACATTTCAGATCCTTTTGTCCTTTGTGCCTGGAAGTCAGTCAGCTCACTCTGACCTTCTGCCTGTCCCTCATCTGTCAGAGCAGCTGTTGGAAAGTGAAGCAGTTGGATCTAGACAACAGGGGAAGAGTTGTTTGCTTTAGTGCTGGGGAACGAAGAAACCCACACAGCTCCTTTTGTGGGTTGTATTAAAATGCGCGTCTGCAGGCGTTATTATTCCTAATTATAAGTAGCTTAATAATGTCTCTGAAGCAGAGGGTATATGGAGATGGCCAGGAGTCTTGAATTCGTGTTGTAGCTCAGCTGGAAAAGGGAAGGATGCTTTGGCATAAATACATGGATGTTCAAATTGATGGCTCAGGGGTCCAGGGTTTACAGAGCCAAGCTTTGGGAATGGTTGTGGGTGGCACCCACTTTCACTGTGTCCATGGCTGAGTCACACCCTTGGCCTTGCCACAGGGCGTCTGCTCAGCAACACCTTCCCTGTCCTGGGCATTCAGTTTTGTGAGGCAGTTTTTTATTTTTATTAAAAATTTTTTTTTTTTTTTGCAACAGAGTCTCTCTCACTGTTGCAACACTGTCACTCTCTCATGCAGTGGCACAATCTCAGCTCACTGCAGCCTCCGCCTCCCGGGTTCAAGTGATTCTCCTGCCTCAGCCTCCCAAGTAGCTGGGATTACAGGCATGCGCCACCATGCCCAGCTATTTTTTGTATTTTTAATAGAGATGGGGTTTCACCAGGTTGGCAAGGCTGGTCTCAAACTCCTGACCTCCAGTGATCTGCCTGCCTCAGCCTCTCAGAGTGCCGAGATTACAGGTGTGAGCCACTGCACCTGGCCTTGTTAGGCAGTCTAGACAGAGCATAATAAGTGGCACTGTGACAAGCGGAGGGACATTGAACAAAGCCATGCTAAGGGGAGACATCACAAGACCAGCTCGGTGTGTAAATACAAGCAGGACTCAGTGAGTTTTCTATTTGTGTCCAGGAGGTGAGGGGACCAAATGCCTCAGAGGCTGGCATTTGAGACCCATAACCTCTCCGGTGGCAGATGGGACACTGAGGCTTGAGCTGTGACCTTCCTGGGTTCCCACAGCTGGGCAGAGCAAAGTAAGGTAGAAGCCCAGGGTTCGGCCTGGCCCATTCCTCTCCGTTTTCCACCATGGGGCCTCCCAGGGTTTCCTCTTCAAGCCTCAAGGCAGGCCAGGGCTGGAAGTAGCACAGAGCTGATGAAGGGGAGGCAGTGCCATGCTGTCTGCAGAAGTCTAGAACCTTGGGCCATTAAGGAGGTGCTAAGGCATAAAGAGACTCCTTGAGCCAAGAAATAGAACAAGAAGATGCTTGCCATGGGTAGGGGGATGCCACGTATCTAGGGTCAGATGTGCATTTGACGTGATTTCTGCAGTTCACCGTTTGGCAAATGCTGACATTAGTGAGGCACACAGGGCCCAACAGAAAACGGAGCCGTGACCTGGGAGGCGGGGAGCTGGGTGTGTGGTGTGGTTCTCTCTCTGCCTCCCAGCCCCTGCTGGTTCAGTGCTGAGCACCTATGATGATGCCAGGTGCTACACAAGTGGCTTTCATCTGCTTCACTCATTCTGTCCTTGTGCTGTGTGCTTCCTGCTCCCTGGTAACCCCAAGACTGACTCGGGATAGAAGCGACAGGGAGGGGACTCCTGGAGAAAGCCCCCAAGGTGCTGTGGGCAGAAGCAGGGTCCTTCTTACTCTCTGAGTGTCTGTGTTGACAGTGCTGAGCAAAGTGCAGTGGGTGGTATGAGGCCAGGCTGCCCTTTGTACACCCACCAATAGCATCAGCAGGGAAGTCAACATGCTACCGTGAGAGCTGTTGAGACCAGAATGCAAAGATGCACGAGGAATAGAGTGAGTGCAGAACTGCGAGACATCACGAGCAGGCAGGAGAGCAGCCCTCTGCCCAGCCCACTCTAGGGGTCCAGCCCTCTGATGGAGCTGCCGGCTGTGACTCTGGCTCTCTCGTGGTGGGCCCTCTCCTGAAGCCACATCCACAGACAGCTTGGCCACTCCCTTGCTCCTTTCCCAGGGGTGGTGAGCAGCCCAGAGTCCTGCCCAGCACTGCAAAGGAAGAAGAAACCTCAGCCAATGGAAGCCGAGGGGAGCTGCCAGGAGCTGTCCTGAAGGGAACTGAGCAGAAGCTGCTGGCTGAGCCACTCTGGAGGGGGCTGCTGGAGTCTCCCAGAAGCTAAGGCTGCTCACAGGAACCAGGGACTCTCATATTTGCCCTGTCAGTGCCGTTGAGCAGAAGAGGAAGACAGGGATGTATCAGAGGGCTCCAGAACCTGCCGTGGGAGCCCAGGCTGGCCATGTGAGGAAAGCTTCTCGTGGGCTCACATTTTGAAGTCTCATTTTGAAGCTGGTCTCTGGAATCCAAGCTTCTGGAGGGTCCCAGATGCAGGATCCCCTGAAAAGCCCCAGGGTCCTGGTGGGAGCCTGGCTGCACCCACCATTCTGTTGTATAATTGGGAGCAATGGAGGCAAAGAGGATGCCATGACTCACCAGGAATCCACAGGGGCAGAGCCGATCAAGGAAATCCCATGGATCCGGAGACATGGAGAAACCTGTGTCTCTGTGTGATGAGCCACAGCATGGAGGCCTCAGCTAGGCAGGGGCAGCACCCACGCTGGAGCTGGGAGGGAGGGGACACACTTGAGTGAGTCAGTTCCTTAAAATAAATCTCTCTCCCTCTACACACACACACACACACACACACACACACACACACACACTGACTCTGTTTCTCAGGAGAATCCTGACTAACACACATAGTGAAGAGGCAACCAAAGGTGGCAGAGTGGAAGCTACTATGGAATTTTGGAACAAGAGATAGCAGACAATGACATGTAAATTCCCCACCTCCACCCCAGATGCAAAAATCCTAAGCAGCACAGCTCTCCCTGGCTCTCTGGGGGATTGGTTCCAGGACCTGCTCACAAATCCCAAAATCCACAGACACTCAAGCCCCTGACATCAAAAGGCATAGTATTTGCATATAACCTGTACACATCCTCCCCTATACTTTAAATCTTCTCTAGATTATTTTAAAAACCTAATACAATGTAAATGAGATGTAAATAGTTGTTATACGGTATTGTTTAGGGAATTATGACTGTATAAAAAAAGTCTGTATGTGTTCAGTATAGACACAATCATTCTTTGGATTCAGAGAGATGACTGTATTTAGGAAGAGACTGAATTTCTTACCAAAGGCAGGCTAGGGGTGTATCAAGCAGGTTCAATGCAGGGAACACAAATCCCACTGGCTCCTTAGGCAGGAAAGGATTTAACCAGGGCATGGGTGCTTACCCAGTCATTGGGAGGGTTAAAGGACTCGGCTCCAGGAAGAACTCTCAGGACTGCACAAAACTGACCACTGGGGTTGCTAATGCCTCTGAGAACCCACTGGGGCTCTGCTTGAATACAAAAGCTAAAACTTCCACTGTTGCAGCTGCTGCTGCAAAAGGCTCTGGGTACCAGCAAGCTGGAAAATGGACAGGGAACCCTGCTGCAGGGAAACTGTGTTTCTGTGGCCTTGCTTGCTGGAAGAACAGCAAGCAGGGGTCAGGAAAGTGGGGCTTCTGCACTTCTGATTTGCAAAACTCATACGAGTGTACCCAATGGATGGTACTTACTTCCCATCCATGATTCCCACCACAGGGCATCTGGGAAATGTCATCTTAAGCTGCCCAGCCTCTCCAAACAGGAGGGTGGACTGGAGTAATCCAGTTCACAGGACTGTCCAGGGAACTGGACTCTGGAGACTGTGGGGGCCTATAGGAGTGCATGCAAACAGGAAAGCGAGGCTCACACAGACAACAGCAATCAGCCACAGGGTGAGCAGCCATGCCTCAACCACGCCTGCCTTCCTAGATGCAGGGGATAAAAGAGCACAGCTGCTTGGAGCAAGAAAGGGTTTGTTGCTCTCCATGTGGAAGGTAGAGAGCATTTAGCAGGAGATGGGAATTTCGGTCCAAATGCAGTTGAGATCATATCTTGGCTTTGTTCCCCACAAACGCACAGTTATTTGTATTTCAGCATAAAATTCAAACTCCCAGAACCTGCTTAACAAAGGCAGTGCACCACGCATTCCCCCAGAGGCCAGCCAGATGGAAAGCCCAACGGAATTCCACTTTGAAGTGTTCTGTGTTATCTGACTCATTTGCAAAAGAAATGAGCTTTATGGGATGTTCGAATGTTTCCAGACATAACCAGTTGCCCCCAAGCGAGAATAAAGTTATACTCTCTCCTTCACCTTGTGCACATGCAGGCAGGCATGGATGTACACAGCACAGTTAGAATCAAAATATGCCTCCCTTGCCAGGCTCCTCAGGGGGCTGGCAGAAGAGGGAATAAAAATAAAAATGCCTTGGATGAAGTGATGATGGATTTGTTTCTCCCCCACTTTGACAGTGGAATCAGAACAACTGTATGGCTAGTCTAACAAATAGCACATGTCTTTGTCATTAGGAAAATGCAAAATAGGTGTCTAGGTATGGTCAGTCATACAGCCTCTAAAGCTCTGTGGTATCAGGAAAAGCACAGATAGATTTGGGTTCAAATCTCAGCCCTGCTGATTCCCAGCCATATGACCCTAGAAAAGTAGCTTCTGCTCTCTGAGCCTCAGTTTCTTTTTCTGTAAAATAAGCATTAAAAAATATTGATCTCATGCTGTGGTTATGAGAAGAGCGTGAAAGGGCCTTGGAAACCACAAAAGGCTGTGCGTACCTCAAAATTCCTCCCTCTACACACCTAGTGATCCCGCCACCCCTAGGCCACTCCTTTCCCTGAATCCAGTGAGCAATTTCCCACCCCTGTGCCTTTGATCATACTGTTCAATCTGTTTAGAAGTCTTCTCCTGCCTATTTCCCCACATCCTTGCCAACATCTGCTGTTATTTTTTTTTTGGTGGGGGTGCTGGAGTGGACATTCCCCATGCCAATTCAGAAGGTGGAAATGGTGTAGAGGCTTGGCTGTGTTCACTTCTCAGTAACTCAGCATCTCAAGGAACCTGGAACATTAGAATTAAAAGAGTCTGCAGGGACCATCCAGTCCAACCACTCTTTAATGGGATAGGAAAATGGAAGCAGAGAGGGGCCAAGGTGTATGCCCACCTGTGCCAGGCACATCAGCCGGGTGGGTTGAGGGGCCCTGCAACACCTATGCCAAGTGACAGTGCCTTGTTGGCCAAATTTCTGGGTCTTTTCTGTTTTTCCCCATTGTATTTGTCAGGGTTCCCCAGAGAAACAGAAACAAGGAGAAATATCTAATGTATATCTATTGTCTATCATCTATCGACCTATCTATCTATCTATCTAATCTATCATATATCTATCTAATGAGAGAGAGAGAGAAAGACAGACTGAGTTATTGTAAGAAATTTGCTCATGGAATTATGGAGACTAGCAGGTCTAAAATCTGCAAAGCCAATGTCCTGTCCTATTTTGAAGGCCCTTAGGCAGGAGACTTTTCTCTTACTTGGATCAGCCTTTGTTTCAGGCCTTTGATTCTAGCCTTCAACTGATGGGATGAAGTCCAGCCTATTATGGAGGACAATCTGCTTTACTCATTTTACTAAGTTAAATGTTCATCTCATCCAAACCCCACCCCTGACCTTACAGAAACACCGAGAATAATGTAGAACCAACTATCTGTCCCAGCCAAGCTGACACATACAATTAACCATCACGTGAAGGTTGAAATGAAAGTCGAAAACCCTCAGGACTTAAGTAAGCAGGAGTGTGTCTATGAGATGCATATTTAAAACACAAAGAACAGGTACACAAAGGTGATAGGTGTGGTTTGGACATTTTAAAAAATTCATATATTTCTAAATGACATTTCCAGTTTTAAATGGCAATTGATAGTACCCTCCTCCACCCCAACTACAAATTTTCACTAATGGAACCATGAAGCCACAGCATTGCTTGCCGGCATACAGATGACTCAGGTGGACAGAAAACTTTCTGCTTAAATCTGAGAGGACACTCCACTAATGATAAGACAGGTGAAGAAGATTGAAATACCTTCTGGTGTTCACCTCCTGAAACACAGAATTACTTAAAGCAGATAGGAGGCTCCTGCATACCTCCTCCACCATCTGACCCTGGACAAACCTAGAGTCAAGACCAGTGAGGGCACCTTCAGTGTCCACCTTCAGCCCCTAAATACCATCCTCCTACTTAATCCATGCCCAGGATCTCAAGGAAAATAGCTGTATAAATCTCAGGGGAGTTTAAAACAACAATGACAGGCCATTCGCACCTGCCAGATTGGGGGGAAAGCCTGGCAACACTAAACACTGGGAAGGAGATGACTGGGAGGCAGGTTCACTAACAATTAGCCCCAAGGGAGGCCTCCCACTGCATGGAGGGCAGCAGAGACCATCACTGCACCAACCACCAGGAACAGGAGTCCAAGCACTCCTCCCACTGCATCTGGGACTGCAGTGTTACCAACACCTGAGTCCGGTGAAACAGAACACACTCACGTGCAACAAGTTTATTACTTACAGGTAGGCAGCAAGGGACAAGAGAAACCTAGGATTCATTGTAAGCTGGTACCCAAAGGCTCAAGATAACTGCATGGGGTAGATAGGGTCTTACCTGCACGTTTCCCACTTTGCATAAAACCTGAGAGACCCCGAAAGGCAGCGCACTCTGGGTTATAGACCTCAGGGGCAACAGGACTCACTGGGCAAAGCTTTGATGGACATCCTGCTTCCAGGCGAGAGAGGAACAGAGCCTGGACTGTCCCAGGCAGTTCCTCCCTAACCCAAGATGTTACATTCCCTAGGAGGGATAGGAACAAGGCCCAGACTGCTCCTGGCCTCCTCTCTATCTCAGGATATTGCATTCCCAGCACATTCTACAGTTATACTTGAGAATTACAAGCAAAAAGAGGAAGGAATTGCATTGGTCCAAGGCAACCCAGAGAACTGTCCTGCAATGACCTCACTTTAACTTTCACACCTCAAAGGATCATGGTAAATTTTGCATCATCTTCCATGACTTCTCAACCATATTCGACACCACTGAACATTCCCTTTTCTAAAGACTTTCTTCCCTTGACCTCCAGGAAGACATGTTCTCCAGTAGCTCCCCACCTTGCTGGATGTCACTTCTCAGTCTTTTCTGGCCCCTCCTCTGTCCTCCACGTGTTACTACAGACACATGTCATCTCATTATGCTTCACTTTATTGCACATCACAAATATTGGTTTTTTAAAAAAAACAAACGGAAGGTTTGTGGCAACCCTGTGTCTAGCGAGTCTATTGGCACTTTTTCAAGCAACATGTGCTCACTTTGTGTCTCCATGGTACATGATGGCATTCCTAGCAAAATTTCAAATATTTTCATTATTAATATATCTGTAATTGTGATCTGTGATTAGTGATTTTTGATGTTTTTATTGTAATTGTTTTGGGACACCACAAACTGCACCTATATAAGATGGCAAACTTAATTGATGAATTTTGTGTGTTGACTGTGTGTGACTGTTTTGACTGCTCCACTCACCCTCTCTCTCTCCCTCTCTTCAGGCCTCCCTATTCCCTGAGACACAACCATATTGAAGTTAGGTCAATTAATAACCCTATAATGGCCTCCAAATGTTCAAGTGAAAGGAAGAATTGAATGAACATCTCTCTTTTGAAATCAAAAGCTAGCGATGATCAAGCTTAGTGAGGAAGGCATGTCGAAAGCTGACATCAGTCAAAAGCTAGAGCTCTTGTGCCAACAGCCAGGTTGTGAATGCAAAGGAAAAGTTCTTGAAGGGAAATGAGAAGTGCTACTCCAGTGAACACATGAATAATAAGGAGTAAAAGAGCCTTATTGCTGATAAGGAGAACGCTTGAGTGGTCTGGATAGAAGATCAGACCAGCCACAAGATTTCCTTAAGCCAAAGCCTAATCCAGGACAAGGCCTTAACTCTCTTCAACTCTATGAAGGCTGAGAAAGGGGAGAAAATTACAGAAGAAAAATTGTAAGCTAGCAGAAGTTGGCACATAAGGTTGAGTGAAAGAAGTGATCTCCATAACATAAAAATGCAAGTTGAAACAGCAAGTGCTAACATGGAAGCTGCAGAGAGTTATCCAGAAGGTCTAACTAAGATCATTGATGAAGGTGGCAATGCTATACAACAGATTTTCAGTGCAGATGAAACAGCCTTATACTGGAAGAAGATCCCATCTAACACTTTCATAGCAACAGAGGAGAAGTCAATGCCTGGCTTCAAAGCTTCAGAGGACAAGCCAACTCTCTCATTAGAGGCTAATACAGCTGGTTACTTTAAGTTGAAGCCACTGCTCATTTGCCATTCTGAAAATCCTAGGGCCCTTGAGAATCATGCTGAATCTATTCTGTCTGTGCTCTTTAAATGGAAGAACAAGGCCTAGATAACAACATATCTGTTTATAGCATGGTTTACTATTTTAAGTTCACGGTTGAGACCTACTCCTCAAGAAAAGATTCCTTTCAAAATATTACTGCTCCTTGACTCTGCACCTGGTCACCCAAGAGCTCTGATGGAGATATACAAGAAAATGAATGTTGTTTTTCATGCCTAACCCAACATCCATTCTGCAGCTCATGGATCAAGGAGTAATTTTGAATTTCAATTCTTGTTATTTAAGAAATATCTTTCACAAGGCTATAGATGCCATAGATAGTGATTCTTCTGATGGATCTGGGCAAAGTGAATTGAAACCTTCTGAAAAGGATTCATCATCTAGATGCCAATAAGAATACTCATGGGCCGAGCGCGGTGGCTCACGCCTGTAATCCAAACACTTTGGGAGGCCGAGGCGGGTGGATCATGAGGTCAGGAGATGGAGACCCTCCTGGCTAACACGATGAAACCCCGTCTCTACCAAAAATACAAAAAATTAGCCAGGCATGGTGGTGGGCTCCTGTAGTCTCAGCTACACAGGAGGCTGAGGCAGGAGAATGGCGTGAACCCGGGAGGGGGAGCTTGCAGTGAGCCGAGATCGTGCCCCTGCACTCCAGCCTGGGTGACAGAGCCAGACTCTGACTCAAAAAAAAAAAAAAAAAAAAAGAACACTCATGATTAATGGGAGGAGGTGAAAATATCAACATTGACAAGAGTTTGGAAGAAGTTGATTCCCACCCTCAGGGATGACTTTGAGGAGTTTAAAAATTCAGTGGAGGAAGTAACTATACATGTGGTGGAAATAGAAAATAAACTACATTAGAAGTGAAGCTTGAAGATATGACTAACTGTTGTAACCTCAAGATAAAACTTGAGTAGATGATTTGCTTCTTACAGATGAGCAAAGAAAGTGATTTCTTGAGATGAAATCTACTGCTGGTGAAGGTGCTATGAACATTGTTCAAATGACAACAAAGGATTTAGAATAGTACATAAAATTAGTTGATAAAGCAGCAACAGGATTTGAGAAGACTGACTCAAATTTGGGATGAAGTTAAACTGTGATTAAACGCTATCAGAGGCCGAGCATGGTGGCTCATGCCTGTAATTCCAGCACTTTGGGAGGCCGAGGCGGGTGGATCACCTGAGGTCAGGAGTTCAAGACCAGCCTGGCCAACATGGCACAACCCCATCTCTATTAAAAGTACAAAAATTAGCCTGACATGGTGGTGTGTGCCTGTAATCCCAGCTACTCGGGAGGCTGAGACAGGAGAATCGCTTGAACCCGGGAGGCGGAGGTTGCAGTGAGCTGAGATTGTGCCATTGCACTCCAGCCTGGGCGACAGAGTGAGATTCCATCTAAAAATAAAATAAAATAAAATAAAATAAAATAAAATAAAATAAAATAAAATAAAATGCTGTCAGCATTGTATGCTATAGGGAAATCTTTTGTGAAGGAAAAATTCATTGATGCAGCAAACTTTTTTTTTTTTTTTTGAGACAGAGTCTCACTCCATCACCCAAGCTGAAGTGCAGTGGCATGATCTCAGCTCACTGTAACCTCCACCTCCTGGGTTCAAGCGATTCTCCTGCCTCAGCCTCCCGAGTAACTAGAATTGCAGGTGCACGCCACAATGCCCAGTTACTTTTTGTATTTTTAGTAGAGACACGGTTTCACCATGTTGGCCAGGCTGGTCTCGAACTCCTGACCTCAGGTGATCCGCCTGCCTCGGACTTCCAAAGTGTTGGGATTACAGGTGTGAGCCAACATGCCCAGCCCATTGTTGTCCAATTTTAAGAAATTGCCACAGCCACCCCAATCTTCAGCAACCACCACCCCCATGAGTCAGCAGCCATCCAAATCAAGGCAGAAGCCTCCACCAGCAAAAAGATTACAACTCATTGAACGCTCAGATGATCCTTAGCATTTTTTGGTAATAAAGTATATTTTAATTAAGATAAGGACATTTTTTAGACATACTCTAGTGCACACTTACTATAGTATACTGTAAACATAACTTTTATATGTACTGGGAGACCAGAATATTTGTGTAACTCACTTTATTGCAATATTTGCTTTATTGTGCTGGTCTGAAACCAAACCTGCAATGTCTAAGGTCTGTCTGTATTGATGATATGTCCCAGGTCTCAGTCCTCAGATGCTTTCTTTTTCACTATACACACTTAGATGACCTCCTTAGTCTCATGGCTTTAATACTATCTAGCTACTAACAATTACCAACTTTACATGACATCCATACCTAAATTTTTCCTTAGAACCAGGCTTGGATTTTCAACTGCCAACTCAACATCTCTACTTGGTTATCTAAGTGTATCCAACTCAGCCTCAGCTCAGGCTGCTGTAACAAAATAACATGGACTGAGTGGCTTAAGCCACAGAAATTTATTTGTCATAGCTCTGGGCACTGGAATGGTTAGGCTCTGTTGAGGGCTCTCTTCTTGGCTTGCAGACTGCCCCCTTCTCACTGTGTCCAAAAGTGGTGGGGAGAAGGAGAGAAAAAGCTCTCTAGCAGCTCTTTTGAGATGGGCGGAAAACCATCATGAGGGCTTCACCCTCATAACTTCTTCTAAACCTAATTACCTTCTTAAAACCCCACCTCTAAATATCATTACATTGGCAGTTAGGGCATCAACATATGAAGGGGCAGAGGAGTAGGACACAATTCCGTCCATAGCACTATGAGTTGTCTCAAACTTCTGATGTCCAAAGCTGACCTCCTGCTCATCCCCCAAACCATGCTACACAGTCCTCCCTCTCTCAGTAAATGACAGCTGCATCCTGGACTCAACCTTGGACTCAACTTGGACTCCTGACAGCAAATCCTCTTGGCTCTTCATTCAATATATATCCAGATCCAGTCTCTTCTCACCACCTTCATTACTACCACTCAAGTCCAGGCGACTACCTTCTTTTTCTTGGAATATCATTATATAGTCTTTAATCTAGTCTTCCCTCTCCTACCCTAGTCTGCCTACAGCCTGTTATCCATAGACACTGAGAGTGAGGCTTTTAAAACATAAGGCAGAGCATTGCATGATTTTGCTCAAAATCCTCCATGGCTGTCACTTCACTGAGAGTAAACGTCAAGGTCTCTATAATCACCAAGAAGGCCCACCATGACTGGCTCCCTGACACCTCTCTAACCTTATCTCCTATCTCTCTCCCCATCACTCACTCTACTCTGATCACACTGGTGTCTTGGCTATTCTTTCAGGCCTCCAGGCACCCCACGTCAGGGCCTTCGCTCCCGCAGGCCCCCAGATATCCACATGGCCCCTGCCTCAACTCCTTTGGTTTTTGCTCAACGTCACTTCTCCATGAGGCCCAGACCACCCCATCTCAGCCCCTTAGCACTCCTTATTTTCCTTACTTGGGCTTATTTTTCTTCACCGCATTTCTCACTTTTGAATATACTATTTATTTATCATGTTTATTGTCTGTCCCCCTCCAACCCCAACCCCACTGACATTGTCAGGAAGAATTTCAACAAGGATTGGAAAACAGGCAAGCAAAAGAAAGATCAAGCAGCAGCCAGGATTTTCACCACAGTCCCTACCATTGAACCCTGGATGTGCCACCTGCACAGCTGGCATCTGGCCTTGGCTGCTGCTGTTGGCTCTGCTGGCCCTGGAAACTCAGTGTTGCCACAGTATATGGCCAGAAGCGGAATTTTCAAGACCCCCTACTTCTTTATATCAATAGGCCCTGACCAAAGCAGCTGCACTGACGGCTGAGCCTAGGCCCTAGCAACAAGAGAAGTGAGGAAAGCAGGTATTAGGTACAACAAATGCCCATCAGAAAGGGAGTTCAATAATAAGCAGTCAAAAAAAGGATAAATGTCTACTATATTGGGGTATATTGGGCCGTTAATAAAGGACCCCAAAAGTCCTAAAAAGTAGGGATTGTCGTAAGATTACTTTACCATAATGTAATAAAACATAGCTGTTTTGTTAAACAGACCAAGTTCAATAGGCTGTAAGTAGAAAATAGGCTTATTCTTTCCCCTGCTGTTCTGTATAGTTTATTACTTCCTCAATCCCTGGACGAAATTTTAGGTGTGTCCCATAACTTTTCCAGTCATCATTGGATAACACAAATAATTCATCAGTCATTTTCAATGTGTGCTAGGAAAAGACATATGAAACTTCTAAATACTCCTAATTTATAATTTTTCATATAAATGGAGCAAAAGTCCTATTTAAGCTCACTTGAAGGAGCAGGTTACAAAGAGAAACATAACTTTGTTTTAGAGTGTCATATAGAGCTTTTTAAAAATCAGCTTTGCTGAGAAATAATAAATACAATAAAATTTAGCAATTTTATTTCTACAATCTAGTTTCACTGAAATTTTTTTGAGATAATTGTAATTAAATTACAATTATCACTGAAAAATTTCACTGAAATTTTTTTGAGATAATTGTAAAAATTGTCTTACACATGCAGTTGTAAGAAATATTACAGAGAGATCCTATATACCCTTAACCAGTTTTCCCCTAGTTGTAGCACTAATGATACACTAATGTAACACTAATGATTGTGATAATACAACATCATAACCTGGATATTGACATTGATAACACCCCACTGATCTTGTGTAGTTTTCCCTGATACTCACTTGTATGTGTATATTTAGTTCTATACAATGTCATCACATGTGTAGGTTGGTGTATTTATACCATAGTCAAGATACTGAAGAGTTCTATCGCTACAAGGACCCCTCATGCTGTCCTTTTAGAACTACACCCATACTCCCCCCAGCATACACACACTGAGTTTTCACAAATGTACACAGTTATATAATCATCTTCACAACTTTAATAAAAACATTTCTAACCCAGAAAGTTCCCTTACACCCTTTGCAATCAATTTACTCTCTCTCATTCTGCACCCTAGGCAACCACTGATCTGCCTTCTATAACTGTAGTTTTACCTTTTCTAGAATTTCATGTAAATTTAGTCAACATAATGCTTTTGAGATTTACTCACATTGCTGCAAGTATCAGTTCATTCCTTTTATTGCTGAATAATAAAAAGAATGGATATATCACATCTTACTTATCTCTTCATCAGTTCATAGATGTTTAGCTTATTTTTAGTTCTTCGTTATTATGAACAAAGCTATAAATATTCAAGTCCTCTTGTGAACATGATTTCATTTCTCTTGGCCCAGTAGTATGATTGCTGTATGGTAAGCATATATTTCATTGTGGATAGTTTCTAAGGCTATAGCTTCAAGTTCACTGATTTTTCCTTCTTCAGAATCTAATCTCATATTACTACCATCTGTGTGTATGTGTTTCATTTCAGATATTATATTTTTCACTTCAAGAAATTCCATTTGGAGCTTAAATTTTACAAACTTCCACTTCACTCTTCATCCTGGTCATTTTCCTCTACCTTCTTGAACCTGTGAGTCATAATAGCTGTTTTCATGTTCTTGTCTTCTAATTCTATAATTTCTATTATTTATTGGTTTGTTTCTACTAATTAGTTTTCCATCCGGTTGTAACCCACATTTTCCTATTTCTGTGCTTGCTGCCCAAGGGAGCACTTCGGTGCTGGATATTGCAAATTTTACCTTGTTGGTTGTTGAATTTTATTATATTCCTTTAAATACCATTGGACTTTGTTCTGGAGCATGAATCAATTGTATCCTTTTGAGGGTGACAGAGCAGCTTTTAGGGTAGGGTTAATTTGGCCTCACTAATAAGGCTGAGAATCCTACTCAGTATCCCGCGTGTTAGGAGGTCTTTCCACTTTAGTTGGGGAGAACATGAATAATTCTCAGCTCTGTGTGAGCTCCAGGAACTATTCTGGAGACTCCTTGGCTGGAAACAGACATATTTGTTTACGATTTTAAAACACAACATTAAATGCAGAAACTGTAAAGTAAAAGAGTGATACATTTGACAACACAAAAATCTAAAACCTCTTCCTTGGGTTTCCTCTAGAATTCACTTCACTTCAGCTGTTGTTTCTAATTGATTTGAGGCCAGTTGGTAGAAGGAGAGTACCAGTGGGTGCTGAGGAGGCCCAGGGCCTGGGTCTGGGGCCAGGTCTGCCTCTCACTGTGTGACCAGAGGGTAGTCGTCCCCTCTGAACTTCAGTCTTCTGACCTGGAAAACAGGGGACTGCATAAGCTGTTCCCAGAAGTACTTCCAGTCCTGATACAGCCCACCCACCAACCAGGTAGTATCCATTTCTTGCTCATCTCTTTGCCTCTGTGATATCCAACTCTCAGGGACTCCACTCCACCCCAAAGCAGGCTTCTTAGTCCTTGTTCCCTTTTTAAATATAATTTAGTTTTTATTTGATTTATGGACTCAGTCCCAGTCACTAAACTTCATTCAGCTTGGACGGCTTATTGATTTTCAATAACAGTGGAGCAGAAAAATAAAGAGATGACAGCAGCACTTGGCTGCAGACCCAGGGCCGGCCATGGGAGGCAGGAATTAATCATCTCGGGGTGATCACTCAGGCTGTCCCTGGCAGGGCAGCAACTCAGGGAGCTCAGCCAGCCGGGGACAGCGCAGCAAGCCACGCAATGATCGTCTGCTTTTGACAACATGAGCTCACCAGACTGTCCCATCTGGGTTCTAATCCCAGCATTACTGGAGGTAAGTATTTGCTCACCTCTAGAGACAAGGAGCTAGAGGGAAGCTGCACTATTTGGATCAACAGGGAGGAGGAGATGGCCATGTACAAAAGTGCCAACATTAAGTAAGTAAATGCAAAGACAAACTGGTGATAAAAGATGAAAGGGATGTCGAGGTCCTGGCTATGTATGTTGATTTCAGCATGGCTTCTCCTGGCTGGCTGCAGCAGCTAAAAACAGTAAGACTGATCTATGGCTTCCCTAAAGAAGTGCACCAAGCTTTCTTTGGCCTCACAGGTTCCAATTTGGCGTTGCCAGATCCTGACTGTGTGACTTTGGGTTGGTCACCTTATTGCTCTAATGTTTTACTACAAATGCATTTAAGGAGATGTCAAGGGGATTTTCAAAAGGAATTAATGCACTTCAGTATGGCTTCTCCTGGCTGCCTGCAGCAGGTAGAAACAGCAAGACTGATCTATGACTTCCCTAAAGAAGTGCACCAAGCTTTCTTTGGCCTCTAGGCCTTTGCATGTGCTGTTCTCTAGATGATAATCCAGCCCTCCCTTTGCCTGGCCAACTCTTGCTTCTCCTTCAGGTCTCAGCTTACTTGTTGCCCCCTCTGGGAACCCTTTCCTGATTCCCCCGCCCCACACTACCTCTGGCTAGGTACCCTTACCCTGTGCTCTCGCAGGTTCCTATGCTGACCCTGTTATGACATTCATCACACTGCATTACAAGGGTTACATCAACAGTGTAATAGCTCATTGTTACAGCAATAACAATGGTCTGTTTTCTTAACTGCTGCCCCTTCTTAACTCCCACTCTGCCAGGGCAGGGACTGTGCCTACTTTGTTCACTCAGCGTGTGGTATATAAGAGGTAGTTGACAAATATTTGCTGAATAGATGATAGTTGAAAAGAATGATTTTCAACATTATTCGGTGATTAAAAAAATACTTATGGAGCACCAGCTCCACACCTTCTGTAAGTAGGTATTGAAGTCATTAATTCCCTTTTAAAATCCCCTTGACATCTCCTTAAGTGCATGTGTAATAAAACACCAGAGCAATAAGGTGACCAGCCCAAAGTCACACAGCCGGGATCCGGCCAGGCCAAATTGGAACCTGAGTCTGCAAATTCCTAATCCCAGTTCTGCCTCTTTCCTACCAGTGGAACTTGGCTGGTCTCTTCTATCCCAAAGACCCCACAGTTGTCTTTTCTTCATGACGAGAGGGTCATGCCAGATCAGTTCTTGACCTTTGAGAATTGATGAAAGCAATGAACTGTAACCCCTTTGCGTGTGCTGGAAATGCACACATGCACAGAAACGTTTACACATAATTTCATGGGTTCACAGACCCCATAAAACCCAGCCACAGATTAAGAGGCCCTAAACTCACCAAAGGCCTTGCCAGCTCTCATAGTCTCTGGATGGTTTATGTTTCACCCACTGACACCGGTTTTATGAAGTGGCAAAATTTTTTCCACTCATTTTTCAAAGTCTCAGCCTCACCTCCTCTCCCCAGCCCAGTTGGCAGCAGTTTCTCCCTGCAGTGAAACCCTATTAGCCCCCAGACCCCAGAGCCCTGCCAGAATGTGGCTGTCACACTGAGTCCCAGTCCTGATTTATTCTCCATGGTGTCTCTCTGGATGAGAAGTTATGCATAACAGCAGGACTCAGCCCCTGATAGAAGAAATGGCCAAGTTCAATCCTTAACAAATTAAAACCACTGCCGTTCAGTAATTCCCAGGGTTGATGAAAAATGTGATTTCCTTGCCACAGCAAATGTGGAAGGTGGGAGATGTAAAGATGCTCCCACTTTGGTCTATGGAAGAAACCGTAACAACATAAATCAGTGAGATAGATAACCTTCTCCTCTATTCATTATCTGGGCAGGCCAGAGCTAATGTGTTTGTTTTTTAAATCCTCTGTTGTCAGCCACCCTTCCCCCTCAAGGATGCCTGCACTTTTCTGAAACCCACGAGGAGCATTGCAGCAAAGAAATAGAACTTTCAGTTTCTGGAGATTATACTGATTCTCCAGGATCTTAAAGGTTAGGCTGAGAATTTTATCCTGTGGGTCAGTGAGTTTTATCTAGGGGCATCTAGGTGCAGACCCCTGATGAAGCAGCTGCTGAGGGTGTTAGGACCAGGGTCTCGTGCTAGAAAGATCATTCTGGCTCTGGATGGGAGCCCATCAGAGGGGCCAAGAGGGATAGGGGTGCAGGCAGGTAGGGGGCTGTGGGAGAAGCCTGATGCAGTCAGGGGAGAGCGTTGAGAAGTCTAGGGAGATGTCTCCTCTTGTTCCCTATTGTTTCCACAATGGGGATGGCAGTGTGCTCACTAAAACTAGATGCAGATAAGACACTGCCCCTCTGCAGGTAGGAGCGTCCAAGGAGATGTAAGGGGAAGCAGTTGGGCGGAGCTTCTTGGAAGACGCTTTAGAAGAGGCTTCTAAACCAGTGGTGTCTTTTTGCCCTTCTCCATGTCTTTTTTCTTCCTGTGTAGAATGCAGATGAGATGGCCAGTGCTACAGCTGCCTTCTTGCAACCACAAAGGAAAGGCTAAGAGAACCAGAGACTTCAGCTCGGACATGCTTAAGCTGCTGAGTCAATGCAAGACACTGCCTGCTTCTAGACTCATTATGTGAGAAAAATCCCTGCAGGGCATCAAGTGGAGAAGTTACGTAGGTAGGTGGATTAATACATCTGGCACTCTGGAGAGTCATCACATGGGGTTAATGGAAGACACGAGGGTGGGCAAGATGGTGCAGGGAGTGGATAGACTAGATAGATAGATAGATAGATAGATAGATAGATAGATAGACAGATAGATAGATGATAAATAGATGAATAGATAGATGTTGATCGATGATAGACGAATGGATAGACAGGTGATAGAGATGAATGAATGAATAAATGAATAAATAGATAATAAATGAATGGGTAGGTAAATAATAGATGGACATAGATAATATAGATGGATGATAGCTGATATAGATACTAGATGATGGATGAACGGATAGATTATATAGACAGACAGATAATGGATGGATGGATGAATATATTATAGATGATACTGATAGATGATAGAAGATATTGATAGAGGATAAATGATAGAGAAAGTGAGAGAGAGAGAGGATAGATAGAAAAGAAGATGGTCCTGGAGAACACCAATCTTCAAGGAATAGGCTGAGGAAAACGTGTCTGCAGAGATAAAACAGCCAGAAAAAGAGAGTACATTTGGATACTGTGGAGTCCCAGGAGCAAGGGAGGATATGGACTCTGTTAGTGGTGAGTGGTCAACAGTACAAATGACAGAGAGGGCCAGAGGCTGACACCAGAGAAAGGAACTTGGCAGTGATCCTAACAAGGACTAAAGGGAGAGCCCTGATAATTCCACCCTGAAATGTCAGCGCTGGTCTGTCCAAGGGTTCTACTGTACCCTCCCGGCCCTCTCTGTGGGGCTGTGGGCACAGGATGGTGGCTACAAGAAGTCCACATAGAGAACAAGAAAATGGAGAGGGAATACTTCCTTACCCCACTGCCTTGACTGGGATCTTTTTGGACATGGTTACTGTGATATGCTTCTCCCTGTTTCCAGCCTATGTTCAGATGTGCTTGTTGACCTTGTTAGATTTGATTCTTCTTTGCTCAGAGGGTGTGTGGCTTGGGTGTTCAACACCAGCTCTGTCCCAATGCTCTGTGGGGCTTTAGGCAACTGGCTCAGCAAGTTGAAGGCACAGCTCAGGCCTTCTGATTCCAAATTCTTCAGACCACCAAACCCACGCGTGGAATATTTCCTAAGTCTGGGTTTTAACGAGCACATCAAAATTGGCAATGCCGCCGACAGTTTGCTGGCTTGGAGAGGGAACCAGGATATTTTTTGCAAATTGGGTACTCTATCATGTAGAAAAACTTCTTTTCAGGAGGTAAAACATCTGGAGTTACATAGCATGAAAGGAGACTAAAAGGCCAGGTTACATACTCAACACACAGCTCTCTGGGTTTTAATGATGCTCAAAGATTTGAAATGTTCAGCAAATCTGTTTGTTGCTGCTCTGACTTTCGATGTTTCCCTGGGGAGATGCTGCTGGTTTTTTCTGTCTCGTTTAACCCAGTAGGATTCCTGGGGATAGATGCATCTTGTGAAGCTTGAAAAAAACTCTCCAGGAAAGCTCCAGATCTCAGCATCGAAGTCACAAAAAGATGCTTCTAAAAATAGAGAAAGCCTGGCAAGGACAAGGGCCTTGGCCTACTCAACCCAGCCACACAGGCAGCCTTTTTCTTGATACCAAGCCCAAAGTTGTCTAGAAAGAGCAGCCCAGATTGGAGAGTATTTGGGACTTCTGCTCAAGGGCATAACTGCAGTCAAGAAATCTAGCAATGAGTGAAAGACTGAAAAAAGAACAGAAATATGGTAAAGGGGAATATTGCAAAGCTCTGAATGCTTGGGTAGGATTTGACCAGAGACTTACAAAGGACTGGTCCCCACTCTTACAGTCAGGAAGTCCAACTCCAGTTCCAACTTGCCTCTGGCTCTCTGGATGTTTAGCAAGTCTCTCTCCCTCTCTGGGCTTCAGTTTTCCCATCTATAAAATAGGGATGGTAAATCCCAAAGCCCTATCTGCTTCCAGAATTGCTGGATGATAATAGATTTGAAAGCTGTACAGATGTGAGACATTGCACATATAAAATAACCCAATTCTCCAGTGAAGAGTGCCAGCTAAGCCCATCCAGACAGCCCGAGGGGCTCTATGGGCAGCTGTGGAAGAAGGCTCTTCCATGTAGAAACATGTGTGTTCCTCTGGAAATGACCCTCCTTATTGGACCCATTTAAGCGAGTGTTCACAATGATTCTGGTGGGTTACTCCTCAGTGTCTGAAGTTCAGCTGGGAATTGGCCTTGTCCCCCATCTAATCACCAAAGGGTTGAGCCTCAGAAGTCTAAGGTAGATACCTACCTTTCTTCAGCTCCAGGGGGTACAGTTGATGCTTGTGTTTGGTGTGATTAAATACAACAAAATGAGAAAGGAGACTTGTTGGCAGGCTTGTGTTCAGAGTTAGAGAAACTGACTTTGTCTTCAGAGTCTCTCAGCCAAGTAGTCTTAGGAGCTTCTGTGTGCAGGGGACAAACCCACTTCATGTGTTTAAGAAACATCTTGCCTGTTGGGAACTTCTGAACCTTGTATGTGAGTATATGCACATGTGTGCATGTGTGAGTGTGCATATGTGGGTGTGCATGCATTACATATCTATATGTTCATGCAGGATGTATGTATATGTGCATGGGCTATGTAGGGGTATAGTGCACATGTGTGCATGTGTGTGCATTTGTATGTATGCACATCCGTGCGTGTGTATGAACATGCATGTTTGTGTGTGCATGTGTGTGTCCACATGTGTTTCTGTGGGCCTGTGTGCAGGCATGTATGTTTATGTGTGTGCACGTGTATATACTCGCCCTCTCTCCTGAGCAGGGAGGCTTGCTCAGTTGCATTGTGCCAGAGGGTGATTTAATAAGCCCTGGGTCTCCTTGTCCAACGTGATGAGCTATGGAAATGGCAAAGCCTTTCCAAACCTGAAAGACAGATGAGTTCATTTTCAGGTTTTGCCATGAATCGGTGGTCCCTGGAATGGCTAATGGCTCAGAGAGGCAGCATTTGCATCCAGCAGAGCCAGAGCAGCTGTGGGATTACTGGATGAGGGGTGATTTAGGATAGTTATTTAGGAACATCTACCATTTTCCAATAATGGTTGAGAAATTGCCTCTCCTGAGAAGAGAAATTTCAAGAGGGCGTGGAACAGCAATGGGGAGGATAGAGAAAATGCAGACTCCTCTAGTCTGAGCAGCACAGCTGCAGGCGTCCAGAAAGCCTGGTGTCCCAGAGCCCCCTAGGCAGATTGGCTCCATCGATTGCCTGGCAGCCCTCCCCCCTGCACCCCGACCTGTGCACATGCTCATCTCCCAGAACCTCCCCCCAGGGCACCCCCCAACATCTATCTGATGAAATTATTGTATTTGAAATACAATAAAGTGATTAGTTCACCTGACTGTGACAAACATATTTAATCTTGGCCGATCAATAGTGTCAGAAAACCAGCACCATTAGTTAAATTATTCTCTGGACTCAGAAAAAAAAACAGCCTAATTGAAGAAGTCAAACTCCCAAGGCCTTCATTTCAGCCCAGACACTTCCTACCTTGTGCTTTTGGCAGGCTCTGATTTGAACATTCGCCATACCCACTTTCTGTGCAGCCATCACCCCTGGGACCTTCCCTGGGTCTCCGTTTCCCCACCTGTCAGTATAGTGCAGAGATTAAGAGGAGAGAGTCTGGTGTTCAACCAATTCAAATCAGCTTCACTCACTGGCTGACTGTGGGCAAGTGACTCAACTTCTCTATGCCTCAGTTTCTTCATCTATAAAATGGGGATGTCGATTCTAGTGTCTGGTTCCTTGGGAGGTACAGGGAAAGAGGCCTGGCCTGGGTTCTTTTTGGGCCACAGTTTGACCACTTTGACCCCTTCCCTCTCTCAGGCTCCCCATCTATGAATAAGGAAGTGAGATGGAGCATCGTAAAGGCTCCTGCAGCCCTGATGTTCCATGAGCCTCTGAGCCAAATGTCCTTGTTGACGTGCATGGGAGTTACTACAAGTGAGCTGGAGTAGGAAGGCTAAGTGATCTCAATAACCCAATGGAGGTCTCTTTTCTGTTTTGTTTTCTTTTGTTTTGAGATAGAGTTTTGCTCTGTCACCCAGACTGCAGTGCAGTGGTGAGATCTCGGCTCACTGCAACCTCCACCTCCCAGGCTCAAGCAATTCCCATGCCTCAGCCTCCTAAGTAGCTGGGATTACAGGCGTGCACCACCATGCCCAGCTAATTTTGTATTTTTAGTAGAGATGGGGTTTCTCTATGTTGGCCAGACTGGTCTTGAACTCCTGACCTCAAGTGATCTGCCCACCTTGCCTCCCAAAGTGCTGGGATTACAGGCGTGAGCCACCACCCCTGGCACAGAGGTTGTCTTTGAGGCAACATAACTGGTGGTTTTGGACTTAGCAGGGTAAAAAGGTAGTGCTAGTAACACAGGGAACCATGCCTTCTGGCTATGAAATAAAATCAATTCCACTTCATCTCAGCCCATGAAGCCCCAAAGGCCTGATATCCACAATGGGTCTGTTGGTGCCGGAGAAAGGAAGTGCCTCCCTCGCTCCTTTGTCCAGCATTTGCTAGGTGTCGTCTGTGTCTGACCTTGTACTGGCAGTAGAGGCACAGGGAAGGGCCAACCATTGCCCTCCAGGGTCTCACAGACTCATGAAGAACCAACTCTAATATGAGGCTGCGTTAGTTTCCTGTGCCTGCTGCAACAAATTATCACCAACTTAGTGACGGAAAACAACACAAATGTATTATCTTACAGTTCTGTGGGTCAGAAGTGCAATGTGGGTCTCAGTAGGCTAAAGTCAAGGTGTCAGCAGGGCTGTGGCCCTTTCTGGAGGCTGTATAGAGGAATTCATATACTTGCCTTTCCAGCTTCCAGAGGCTGCCCACATCCCTTGGCTGGTGGCCCCACATCACTCCAATTCCACTCCACTTCCACTTCTAACATCATATCCCCTTCTCTGCCTCTCATACTCCTGCCTCCCTTTTATAAGGACCTTTGTGAGTAATTGGGCCCATCCAGATAATTCAGGATAATCATCCCATCACAATTTTCTGAACTTAATGACATCTGCAGAATCCCTTTTGCCATGTAAGGCAATATATTCCCATGTTTCTGGGATTAGGACATGGGCATCTTAGGGAAGTGGCATTATTCTACCTACTACAGACACCACATTCCCAAAGCTGGGGGGAAAAAAAAAACACAGGGATTCACTTTCCTCAATAAGGTGCCACCGGAAATGGTCTCTGAAGCATGAGTAGGATTCGGGCTTTTGGAAAAAGGAGGAGAACACTCCAGACAACAGGAACAGTAGGAGCAAAGGCCTGGTGGTTCCAGGGGGCATAGTATGTTTGGAGAACATCATATCTGGAAATAAGCAGCTGAAACAGCAGAGAGGCAGAGGCCAGGACACTGAAGGCCTTGTATGCTATGCTTTGGGGATGGGAAACCACAGAAGGGTTTCAAATGGAGCAGTTAGATCAGACCTGAATTTCATGAAGGTTATTCTGGCTATAAGACAGGGGATTGATAGGAGGGGGTGAGGTCAGAAACACCAATAAGAAGGCCGCTATGGAGGTCCCGATAAGATGATGAAGCCTGAACTAAGTAATTAATTGGCAGGGACAGAATTATCAGAGGCAGGAAGTGTGGTACTCAGGACCTGGGATGATTGGATATGGGGTGTGAAAGAGAGGAGAAGGCTTGGACTACTTGCAGGTCTCTGGCTTGAGTGCGTGGCTGGAGAGCAGAGCCAGAGCCTGTAACTGAGAGAAGAGTCTTGTCTCTAAGTCCTTTCTTCAGGATGGCCACAGTCTCAGGCGCTGTAAGTGTGCCTGCATGCTTCCGTGCTTGCGTGCTTGTGTACTGTTGTCCCTGCCGTGACTGGGGCGAGGCCCGGCTGTCCTGCTCCAGGAATGGCTGCTGTTCCCCTGCAGAGCAGAACACTGATACTCAGGGGCCTCTGTCTGCTGGCATGCTGCCTGGGCTCCAGAGGCATTTCCACATGCTGTAGACCAGGGCCCACTCCTTCTCTGAGAGGGGCATGATCCGTACTCTCTCCAGGACTGATTGTTGTTTGAGGAAAATCCACCTGCTTCCAATTACTCTGCAGGTCAGGCTGATAAAATGTTGGACTGAAGGTAATTTCCAATGAAGAAAATGTGTTGGCTTGGAGTGTTATTTAAAGAGAACCATCCATTGCACAAACACCTCCTGAGAGGAACTCCGTGGGGAAAGGGGCTTGAGCCCCTAGCCCTGGCTCCAGTTCCCCAGCCTGAGGGATTTCCCAGGCCCAATTGGAAAAGACTGCAGGAGTCACCTGAGCTCCATCCCTCCCTTCCATCCATTCCATTCAACAAGAAACAGCACCGTGGTGGTCAAGCCATAAGCTTTGGGATCTCATAGCCACAGTTTCTGAATCCCAGTTCTACCAGTGACTGCCCATCAACATTACCCTCATTGGAGTATCAGAGGAAAGCACTAAACCTCTGCCCTTTTGTACTTAGGACTTCTCCTGGACATTTCTTATCCTTCAAGTTTCCTCCTTAATAGGAATATATGTGGGGGTGGGGAAAGAGCAATTAACACCTTTCCAGTCCTTGAGTGACCGGCCTTCCCCCTGCCAATTACTGCATCAGGACCCACCTGCTCTTGAAAGGGCTGACCAATTATCAGAAATAAGTGTGAAAGCTAGTCTGCAGCCTGGAGCCTCATTACCTGCCTCTCCATCAGCCTAGAGGGGAGGGGGAGCCCCAGTCTCCACTCCCTGCAGTGGGAGTGGGAGAATCAAGGAAAGACGATGAATTTTCTGAGAGCTCTTCCACCTTCAAGAAGGAAGGGGGCTCACTCTGCACTGCCATTATAATGAAGCAGAGGCTTGTGCATTTTTAAAAAAATATATATGCATGTTTCTGGAAAATAACGCATTTAGGTATTTGCCTATATTTCCTCTAACTGTATTCTCCCTCTCAGTTCCAAGTAAGAACCCAGCCTTTTCTCTCCTTGACTTGGGAGGAGACGCTTGCAGGCATCAGTGCATCAGTTACTTCTTGGCTTTTGCTTTACCAAAAGCCTGAGTTGCTTGAGGGTTCTGTGCAAGAGAGGAAGGGAGACAGAACTGGCCTGTGAGAGAGGAGATTCACCATGGCTGGGAGCAGGACCCACTCCTCGGCAGTCCTCAGAGGGGAGTGACTGGGTGTCCCCACGGAGACTGGGTTCTGCCTCCACAGCGTCCAGGCTCAGCAAAAATTCCTGGGCACCACAGATGGCATAGAGGCCTCAGGGCTGCTGGCAGTGACCACATGCAGGTCAGGAGGCGCAGCTGCCAGACAGAGGGCTGGGAGCCATTCTCCCCTTTCCCCTGCACCCTGTGGGCCTGGGGAGGGTGAGATGCGTCTTTCAGTTTCTGAAATGACTGAGCTTGAGTGCGTACCCCCCTCCTGACAGGGGTAGGGGAGGGGATGGAGGCTGTGAGTTTAATTTAGAGAAAATAGAGTAACATGATTTGTCTTGCACATTCACATTTTTAAAAGAAGATATAGGGTGTGAAGGTTAGCAGAAGAATAGGCCATTCCAGGACTCTGGTTTGGGTCACTGGAAGCCAATATGAAAATGACGAGAAAGAAATTCACTAAATGTTAACAGTAGTTTTCCCTGGGTAGAGGAATTATGGGTGATTGATATTCTGTTCTTTTGTACTTGATATTCTGTAAATTTTTTCTAACAGGACATTTACTTCAGTAGTAAGAAAAATAACCAGAATTTACGAACACCCCCACCCCACCACCTTCAGTGGCCACTCATTACCTGCAGGCTAAAATGGAAATCCCTTGGCATAGCTTTCAAGGGTTTTCCTGCTCCCTGAATCTACCCTCCATTTGTGCCATTGGGCCCTCCCTGTGCTCCGCCTCCCCTCCCCATGCCTGGCCATTCATCCCTCAAGACTCAACTCTGAAATGCCCTCCCCCAAAGAAATGTCTCCTCCTTGCCCACTTCCAATGTGGCTCTTAGTACCCTGTGTTTTAATGCCTATGTCCAGCCACATCTGTCCCCCCCAACCAGTCTGAGGAGGGCAGGGACCAAGTCCGATGCATTTCTCTTCCCAGTGTAGCTCAGGACTGGGCACACAGTCAGTGCCTATTGAATGTTTGCTGAGTGAATTGTAGAGGACCTGGGCTCTTTCCCTCCTCAAGCAGGGTGATGTGGGCAGTTTCTCCCAACACATGCCTGCAGGTGGCAAGATTTGAGTGGGGCCAGGCCAGGCCAGCTCATCTCTGGGTATTGTCTTGCCTGACTGCTGCCTGTGCTTGCTGATGGGCAGATAGGAAGGGGTAGCCCCATGAGTCAGGCTGCGCTGGTCTTCAAGCAGGTTACTCATGTTCTTTAGAGATGGTCACTGCCATGCACCAAACCCCTGAGCAAGCCATGCAGTTCCAAGGCACTCAGCTTCCCATCCTCAGCTTTGCCTTTCATTTGAACCCTCCCACACCTGGGGATCCTCCACACTAAGGAAGGTGAGGCTGGCAGTGGTAAGGGCCCACAATGCATGCCACACAGGCTCACTCAAAACAGGCTGGAAAAGAGACTCTCCCTTGCAGAGCAAGCCTCTTAACAGTTACCCCACTCCTTATAGATCTCTTCTGGACATGGCCTCATTGGGAGACAATGCTCCATGGATTTCTCATGTTTCCACACATCTTACAAGTGGAGGCACTGATAGCTTTCTTTCCAGACTATCTTTTCACGGGTGTTTGTATAGTGAACAGCTGCCCTGGAAGACAGAGATCATTTTTCCCTCCAAAGCAGAAGGCAGATTTATTTGCTGCCCTGTATAATAAAAATAATGTCTCACTTGTGAGGCAAAGATAGCTTTGCTTATAGGTCATAATGAAAGATTTGGATTTCCTAAACTTGGAGTTCCTAATTTTGACACACACCCACTATGCATACCACATTCACCAGGCTGCTCAGCATCACCCCCCACGGGCCTTGGGGAGCAAGGAGAACTGATATAAATATGAAGCCCACGCTGCTTGCAACGCCATGAGTAATAAAGTCTCTTGTCTCTGGCCCTGGAGTCTCATGTCTTCTGCCAGCATCCATGAAACTGTAGCAGGGTGGCTGGTAGCTTGCAAGTGAGGAAAAATTTCTGACCCTCCGCAGCTCTTGATGGGAATAAATTCAAAGTAAAGATTGAATTTTATAAAATTAGGTTCCAAGTTTTTTGGAGTTTTATAAAACCAAGAATAGGTGTGCAATTTGTTGAACAGCTACTGGGATCCAGCCCTTTACATACATCATTTCACTGAATCCTCCCTATAGCCCTGTGATGTATGTGTGATAACACCCATTTTACAGATGAGGAAACTGATGCTCAGCTAGGTGAGGGGACTTGCCCAGGATGAACTGCATTAGAAGCCCAAGATATTCTCCCTTGGCTCTTGTGCCTCCCTCTCAGAAGATCCCAGCAATGCAGAGAGCTCTGAGCAGCCATGGGAAGCCCATTCTAGGAGGCAATGGGTGTTTCTATAGCAACCAGCTTCCCAAAAAGTCCACACCAATGCAACAAGCCTCAGCCCTAACTCTGAGGCCTCTAGGCTGCATTCTTGTGGGTCATCCTTAGAGAAGGATTCTGCTGGCCTGTAGAATTGATGCAGAGAACGCTAGGGGAGATTTCAATCTTGGCAACCATTGGCATTGAAAAGTGCTAGAAAGCATGTATCCTTTTGAAATGGTTATCCAACCTGTGGCCCACATGCAGCCCAGGGTGGCTTTGAATGCAGCCCAACCCAAATTCATAAACTTTCTTAAAACATTATAAGAATTTTTTTGTGTTGTTTGTTTTGTTTTGTTTTGTATTTAGCTCATCAGCTATCGTATTAGTGTATTTTATGTGTGGCCCAAGACAATTCTTCGTCTTTCAATATGGCCCAGGGAAGTCAAAAGATTGTACACCCCTAGATTAGACATGTCCGTAATGCAGTCAAGCAGCAAATATGAATCAAAGACCTAGTATATGCCAGACATTGTTCTAGGTATTAGGCATACAGCAGTGAAGAGGACAGAAAATTTTTCTGCTCTTATAGTGCTTCATCTTTAAAGGAGGACACAGACAATAGAAAGGTAAATGCATAATTTAGTAAATGCTCGTGATAAGTGCTACCAGCAAAAACAAACAAAAATTAGCCTGGTATGGTGGCATGCACTTGTTGTTCCAGTTACTCCAGAGGCTGAAAGGTTGTTTGAGCCTGGGAGGTCCAGGTTACAGTGAGCCATGATCATGCCTCTGCACTCCAGCCTGGGTGACAGAACGAGACCCTCTCTCAAACAAAAAAAATAAAAATCACAAAAAACAAACAAGGTGAGGAGAATGAAGAAGGGTAATAGGGGAGGTCAAGGAAGATTTCTCTGAAGAGAAGACGTTTGAGCTGTCATCTGATGGACAGAAGACGTAAGCCAGATACATATGCAGGGGAAGAGCCTTCCAGACACAGAGGACAGCAGGTGCAAAGGCCCTGGGGCAGGACGTGCTGGCCTGTTCAAGGAACACTGAGATGGCTGGGTGGCTGGAGGGGAGTAACCAGGGTGAGCCTGCTAGGAGATGAGGTTGGACTAGGAGAGATAACAGGAAGATTCCTCCTACTGAGGCCAGACAGATCTGCATTTCTATCCTAAGACCTGCCACTTTTCGCCTGCAAATTTGGATGGCCTCACTTGCAATGTGTGGCCAGCGACACCTTCCCCAGTGAGATAATGTGTTTAAAACATGATGTCCTGGGCTTAGTAGTGGCTACCATCATTATTATGTTTATTACTGTTTAATCTCAATGTCTTCTCCTCACTTTCCTCCCATTCCTGCACCACTAGAATTGGATGCTGTTGCTGCAGCAGCTTTGGGCCTGTGAGCCAGGGTGCCAGTGGGGTGGAGGGTTGAGCCTTTACCAGTAATTACCGCTCCTGGGAAGCCCTCTTGGCTCAGCTCCACACTCAGCGTGGCGAGGACGACAGCCACTTGTCAGAAGCCTCCCAGAGAGACCACCTGCAAATGAGAGCAGCCCCAACCGGGGAGCCGTGCTGAAGGGGGAAGGGCAGTTCGAGCCCCTTTGTCATTAGGCAGCCAGCGCTGGAGGGATCACTCCAGCTTAAATTAAGGATTTAATGAGATGAGGCCAAATTAGATGCAATTAAAAAGACACTTTAGAGCTGGCAGACGACCAAGAGAGGCAGTAATGACTTTTGTAGAAGGGAATCCCACAGGCTGGGGGTGTGGGGCTGGGGAGGGCTTGGTTTTCTACTCCTGGAAACATCCAGGGCTGGGGGATGGGAGGATAAAATAGACTCCCTCATTGTCAAGGCTGATGCCCATGGAGGCATGCACAGCCCTCCGATGTCTACCCAGGCTTTCCATTTCCAAACTGGGATGTTTGGAGCCCCCAGGGATCCAAAGAAGGCCTTTAGTAACTTCACCAAGCATTGCCTAAATAGATATTCTTTATTTTAAATCTTGAAACAAAAATGCTGTGCAGGCTCCCAAATGCTAGTCCAGGGGGCCCCTGCCAACCTGCGCACTCGTGCTGATGTGCTGATGCAATTCTGTGTGGATCTCAAGACAGAGCTTCTCCGGCCCTGCCTGGGGCCTCCATGTGGATTCTGAGTGGACGCGCCATTGCCTGGGAAAGAGGCTTACGCTGCTTCCCTTGGGTAATTCAGGCCTGGACATGAACTTGCACATCACACTGTCCATGTGAGCCCACTGCAAGGTGACTTGCATGCTGCACCCAATTAACTTTCCAGCACAGCTAGAGACCTGCTCGACACCACAGAAGGGCTGGGCCAAAACCAAGGACTGGGGGCAATGCCCTAAGTCTTGATGTTATCATACTGGAAGAACCCTTCAGTGCTTACTGTAAGTGCTAGGCTCCACTAGTCTGACTTTTGTTCACTTAAATGGGCTCCGTTTAGCAATGTAAGGTCACACTGTTACCCTGTTTACAACACTAGATAATGCATTTAGGATAAAATTGAATCCTGAAGCTTAGACTTAACAGGCAAAACAGAACAAATTTGACTGTTCAGAAAGTTTCAGTGAAGAGCTGTCAGACACAGGCACTGAGGCATGAGATTTCCTCAAATGACAACCCAGAACATCCTTCCAGCTACATTTGAAAAGTATTTTTTTCTGCCAAACAATGAACATTTAAAGTAAGAAACCTACTCATCATCTCCCTCCAAATGTAATACTCACCATTTAAAAAATGAGAGCAAGACTTAGGTATTGTTAATAATTCAACCTTGAAACAAAATAATTGCCTATTGTTCCTCTTGAAGTTTCTGGATCCATTTAATTGGTGAATATTCTGAGACAGTAAGGTAAAGTGCTTTGAAAATATGTTACCATTTGCCACTACTTTTCAGGGTGGATCAGGATTTTAATAATATAGAAAAACCACATCAAAATACTGAATTAAATTGCATATTGATACTGACACTGAATTGCAACTATTATTTATAATGTCCAACTTCAAGTTATTTGAGTTATTGAAATAGTCTCATTATTCTCATTGGTTGACTTTATAATCAGTAGTGCTTATAAATTTGAACTGAAACATAAATTTATAATAATGTCACTCTTGTCAGTTTTATGTAATGGATTTCCACCTATAAATGTGTTTGAATATTACTTATGAAATGATTGGAAACTGCTGACCTAGTCCAACCCAGTCATGGTACAATCGGGAAACAGACCCCAGAGAGGGATGGGGTCTTTTTCAAGGCCACAGAGAGAGTCAGCGGCAGGATTGGACTTAGAGGCCGGATCCCTGACCTCCAGGCCAGGGCTTGGAACAAAATGGGTGTAAAAAGGCCTTTGGGACTCTGCCCCAACTCTGGCACCTGCCTCTGCCTGGTGCAGCCCTCTTCTCTCTCAGTGGGACCCCTGTGCTCTCCCTCCCTCTCCCATCCATCCCTCTTCACACAGTGACCAAGTTCTTTCCTTCAAAATCCCCGGGCAGATCAGAACGCCAGTCTTAACCCCTTCTCCCTGGAGCCACCAAGTCACAGGGAAGAGCCTGATGCCCCCTTGTTGGGGGAAGGGATGTCTGAGCCAGAGGTGCCAGCCCCCAGCCCCACTTCTGCTCTGTGTGGTAAGTGCTTGAGCACACAGTGGTGTGACACCACACCACGTGCCTGGCTATACTGACTGTGGACTAGAGAGGTTGTGAGAATTTAGGGAATCCATCCATGTAAGGCATAGAGAAAGTAGTCAATGGCTGTTAGCCATTATGATCTGTTTTATAATAAAGGATTGACGTAAGCCATCATTTTTTAAAAGCATTTGGCTGCTAAGGAAGTAGGGCAAAAAAATGGCTTAGAAGATAAATGTAGGGCACTTACAGTTCTTTCCCTGCTCTGCCTTCAGCCTTATCCACCCTCCTTCCTCTGCCCCATGTGCCAGGGCAGTGGTCTTCTCACTGCCCCCAGAGTGTGTGCCACTTTCTCAGGCCTCCATGCCTTTGCTCAAGCTGCTCCTTCTGCCTGGAAGACAACTGCTCTCCTCCTGAGGCCTCTGTGTTATGCCCCCTCTTCCCAGAAGCCGTGGCAGCATCCCTCAGTAGCAGCAACTCCAGAATTTCCATAGGAGGGCTTAAGGTCAGTGCCATATTGAAAAGAGCAGGAAGCTTGGTCCTGGGAGACTTGTCTGGAAGCTGTGTTTGCACAACTCACTCACTGGGTTTGCTTAGATTGTGTGTTTATTTGGGTTGGCTTTGTGGGGCTGATGGAGATCACAGGGAACTCAGGCACCTCGCCGCCGCGTTCAAATGAAGCTCTGCTCCTTCTGTATGCACTCAGCGCGTGGCTTGTGCTGTTCTTGTGGCAGAGCTGGTGTTTGGTCCCCAGTGCTTCCTTGCCTGCCCTCTGCCCTCTGCTCAGCCTCTGCCCCCACCAGCCACAAGGCAAGACTAGTTCATAAGCCCCATCAGAACAGTCACCAGCACCCAGATCCTCTGAACTCATGCAGCCAACTCCCTAGCTCATTTCACAGGAGGGAAAACTGAGACCAACTAACATTAAGGCCCGTGCTTCAGCTACAAAATAGGTGCTTGCAAACACCTTATGTTTGGAGCCAGGAGAAGGGATGTGCCATGGGACCAGAGATCAATAACAGTTGGATTAATAAATCAAGCAGTAGTGAAATAAAACAAAGTCCAGAACCTATTGAACTAATCAATAACACCTGATTGCCTGCTACAAGCTGAAAATACCAGCCACTGATTACCAAACCCTCAAGCCACTAGACAATTATCATTGTATGCAGTGGCTTTCAAACTCTACCATGTATCCGGCACCTGGGGGCTACAGAAAACCCAGAGTGCTGGGCTCCACCACCAGAGTTTCTGATCAGCACATCTGGAGAGGGGCTCAAGAATTTGCATTTCTAACAAGTTCCCAGGTGCTCGTGATACTGCTGGCCCCAGGGAACAGACTCTGAGAACCACTGATCCAATGTTTTATCTTCTCCAACCCCGAAGACTACTGGGTGGCCCAGGTGGCTGCTACAGTGGGACTTGGGATTTCACCTGGAAATCAGAAGTGTAATGATCTCCCCGCAGCCTCACATCCCCAGTGCCGATGGTCCCCACTTAAAACAGGTCGAGCCAGCCTTCCTTTCACTCCAGATCCTGGCCCTTACTGCATGATATTGAAATGGACCATTTAGCATCTTTCTCCCCCTAGTTTCTCCCCTGGCCTAGGAGTTCCTTCCGGGTGGGGACTGCCTCATTCATCTCAAGATTCCCACAGCCTGGAATAGGGCCTGAGACTGAGGTCTCATTGGACATTCCTTGAGATTTGTGGTCATTGAGGCTGGTAGAGGGGAAGGGATGTCCCCACACTCATGCCGGCGGTTAGTGATGGAGCTGGGCCAGAACTTGTCCCCTCCTCTGAGCCCAATCACCAGGTGCCCCCAGGTGTGGCTTGTTCTTGGTTATTTCTTCCTTTTCAGGCACTCTGAGAAGAGGTTTCCTAGCCATGCAGCTTCCTATCCACGTCTTTTGCTTTTCACTTTTCTCAGCTAGAATGGTCAAAGTAGGGACCCAACCCCCTCCCAGCTCCTCTTCTACCCACCCTCGCCTTAGGGAGCACAGCCAGACTTTCCCACTCCCCAGGCTTTGTACCTGCTCATTTTTCCTCCCAGGTTGAGCTCAACCATTCTTGACCAGGCAGTTTCTTCCACCTTAAAGCCCAGATCGAATGTCATCTTCCTGCTACCCCTAGACTATCTGATGCAGAAGCAGTTCCTTTTCTGGGCACTGTCAGGCTTTTGCCCAAAATGTGTCCCCAGTACCTAGGACAGGGCCTGATGGGGATGTGGGTCAGTGATTGTGGTGAAGCTATGGAAAGGACCCTGGAGATGAAGCGCAACTCCTCATCCCACAGGTAGATGGGAAGAGATGTACCCACATTCGTGCAGGTGGTCATCCAGACGCAGAGGGAGCTGCAGGAGTTCAGGCAGGAGTGACAGACAGACCCAGGAAGAAACCTGGGAAGAAGGGAGTCTCAGGGGGTTGGGCTTCCTCTTAACCTTATACGATCCAGTACCTGCCTGTGGTGACACTGGGAAGGTAGGAGGGAGCCCGCACCTACAGAGGTCACCTTCCCAGACTCTGGTACCCAGGCCATTGATTAGCCATTGTGATAAAGAAGTCCTCTAAATTGGGACGTCCCATCAGACCTGAGTTGTGAAGACTGATCAATTCACTCTTCCCTGCTTCCCTAATATAATCTAGACTCTCCAGCTTCTCTACCTCCCCACCTTGGCTGAGACCTCTCCCTTCTGGAAGCCCTCATGGACCTCTGCCTTCACTTCCTAAGGCTGTCAACACTTTCTGCCTCAGTTACTAATATAATGAGACAGAAATAATACAAGGTGGTCACAGGAGAATAGAAAATTCCAGGCAGCAGTTTCACACACACACACACACACACACACACACACACACACACACACACACACACACACCCCTGTTGAAATAGCTGTATAACAAAAAGGAAACTGTTGAAATAGCTGCAGAAGCTTGGGCCAATAAGACCCTGAAAACCAGGATGTGGCCAAGCTGGTTAAGAACGACTCAACCCAACATGGTGCTGGATTTGACCTCAGTTTCACCAATGACCTCGTTATATGCTCATTAACATAATCACACACCCACCAGTGCCATAACAGTTCTGGAACACCCATATTTAGCGTAAAAATGGGTGGCACCACATTTCCAAGAAGTCCTCACCTTTTCCCAGAAATCTTCATGGATACTCCACCCATTGGTTAAAGAAACCCATAAAGTTGGAAACCACAAACCCCCTTAAGTGACTCTCTCTGAACACATCCTCACTCCCCTTTCTTGAGTGTGTGTTTTGCTTTGCAATAAATCTCTGTACTTGCACTATTTTCTGACTGAGCCTTGAATTCCTTCTCTCGACAGTGTCTGGAGGCCAGGGTCATGAACCAAGGTTCTAGATCAGGCCTCACTTTCTTCATCTTTGGGATGAGGAGTTCGGCTTCATCTCCAGAGTCCTCTCCATAGCTTCACCACAATCACTGAGCCCTAATCAGGCCTGTCCCAGGTGCTGGGGACACAGAAGGAGTCCCTGTAACAAGATCCATGTGCAAGTGATTTATCAAGAAGGTGCCTCCCAGGGAAACCAGTAAGGGAGTGGAAGCAGGAGAGGGAGAGAAGAAGCCAAGCAAGGGAGTCCCACAGAGGGTAGCTTCGGGCCGACACACACAGCACTCTGCAGTGTAAGTTAAGCCTCAGGATGTCCTGTGCCAGGATCAGGGAGTGAGACATCACAGTCCCACACCTGCCAGCCATTAGCTGAGGGAAAGTTTAATTCCCAGGTACTTCAGTCTGTCTGCGTTTACTGGAAAAGTTTCCAGTAGCCTGGGCAGGTGGCTGACGGAGTCACAGGTGTGTAGCCCATTGAGAGCAAAACCACACAGCAGGCAGGGGAGTACAAAGAGCCAGCAAAAGACATGTGAGGGGTGTGGGTGGAGCCCCTACAGTGCCCACCTTTGAGACAAGCGCCATCCCTGTGTTCAAGGAGCTCACAGAGGAGAAATGGGTATGCAAACAGGCTAATTCAGTTTCACCTGCAATCTTGGGTATTACTTGTCCTCACCTTTCTGAAGATCACCTTTGCAAGATCACTTGCAAAACAGGAAGTTATAAACAGGAGATCGAAGTGTGTATTGCACTGGGAGGGAAGGAGGGAGGGGCTGAACTGGCGTTATCAAACCTGATTTGCATCTCCCTCCCACTCCCTACCCCAAGTGCAGGCTGCCGTGGCAAAGACAGCCGAGATGGTTAAGACACCTCAGGAATCACAGGGCCCTGGCTCCCCACAGACTAATTCCAAGGCCAGGATATCAAAAGGGACTGATCTTCCCAGGGATGCGGGCATGTTTTCATAATTCTGACAACCTCCTTTCATCCTCCATCTCTGACATCGACAGAGACATTAATCAAGTCTTTTCCTGTGCAAATCCACACTCCCATCTTCAGTTCTCAGGGCCCAGGAGGTGAGGATGGGGGAGGAACAGGGGCTCAGGCCCTGAGAGGGCTGTCTCTGGGTGACAAAACTGAGACTCTGTGAAGAGGGGGCCCTGTCTTCCCAGCTGATGTTGGAATGCAAGCCTAACACTTGTGGGAAGTTCAGGCAGAGCCAACAAAAGGGGATTGTTTCCAAGCCATGGTTCCCAAACTCTGTTCCTCCAAGCCCTCCATTGCAAGAAGGGACCATCAAGGTCACCAGGAGGGAAGGAACAAGAAACTCTGTCCCCGTGCTTCAACAGATGGCATTCCATGAGAGGCCACTGGAAAAGGCATTTGCAACTGGAAGAACCCCAGGTGCACTGATCTGGTGGAGCCACTCCTCTTAAGGCTGCGAAGCCTGGGAGGGAGCTTGGGGAGGAGGCAGGGGAGAGCTCCAGCAAGTTGAGATGGAGCCCGGCCTGGACCCACAGCTCCAGGTTCTTGGTTTATTCCCATCCCCTTATCCCTACCTCCAACAAAATCTGAAATTCAGTGCATGAGGCCTGAAAGGGACCCGAGAGGTGATTCCGTGCAAATTTCCTCCTTCCATCAGATGCCTGGGTGCTCTCACAGCATCAGTGACAAATCCAGCCTTAGCTCGGACACGCCCAGCGATTGCATGCTCACTGCTTCCTGTGTCCCTCCCTTCTGTCTTTGTATAGCTCTGTATAAAAGTCTTCCTCCATTGCTGCCAGAACTGCCCATGGCTCAACTTTCTCACTGTGCCTCTGGGGCTATGTGGAGAGGCTCTCTCTCTCTCTCATAGAATAGAGCCCTTTAGGTAGAAACAGTAGTAACTACAACCGTAATAGTACCCTACTCCTTAAAAAGAATTTCTATTAGCACTCCCATTCAACTTCTACCTTAGGGACGCTTCATAGTAACAGCAAAGATGTTTCACTGCTTTGCTATTCACATAGTATTTTCACCTTGACTGTGCCTCATTTCTCACAAGAACCCTGTCCAATATGCATAGTAGGGATCCTATCTGTCCATTTGTCAGCAGTGGCCAACAGAAGGGCTGGGATTTGTCAAGATTCAGCACAGATGGACCCCAAAGTTCCCATTTTCCTGAGTCGAAGCGTTGGATGCTGCACCCCCATGGCAACGGGGCCCTTGTTCTCTCATCTAGCAGGTGTCCCCGGTGCTTCCCTCAAGGGCCCATCCAACTTTGCAAGCCCCCTAATTGGGGTGACATTGAAACATGTGTTTGGCTCCTGTGGTTGTGATATTTAAATCATCTCAGTCTCACATGGGAGGGTGGGGAGGTGGCTGCATGGCTCTGAGCCCCGGAAGAAACCCTGAGTCTGTGAGTATCCGTTCCCCCTCCTCAGCCTGGCTGCCTGCAGTCATGTGGGCCCTAATGGTTAAATTCCACATAGGGGTCTGACCTTCAGATGCAGGGCAGCTCTGGCCGGCAGAAAGCAGCTGAGTGCCACTTACTCATAATGCCAGCTGATTCATTTCTCATTCACTCGGCCAGTTGGTGGATGAATTAAGTGATGCAGCCGGAATTAGCAGCTACAGGCTTCACTTTGCCAGCATTAACATCTCCAGTTTTAAGCTCCTTTAGATAGACACGGTGAGGGAGAGGAGGAACACTGGGTTGGGACTTAAGGTGAACTGGGTTCAAATCCCAGTTCTGCTACAACAGTTTGGTTGTATTGCTTTGGGCAAGTCCCTTCCCTGTCCTGGGCTTCATTTTGCTGGTCTTTACCATGAAGGGATTTGCATCTGGAGATTTCAAAGGTGGACTTTTCAGGATGCCACTCTTCACGTCTTGTTCATGAACCAGTTAGCTAAATGGCAAGGACAGACAAGAGGTTGCAAACTGATGGCCCAAGGCTTGGATTTGTCCCGTGGATGTGCTTTATTGAAGAAGCATACTGTTATGCAAGGGTATATTTTTATTTTGAAAGTGTTGGCCGGGCATGGTGGCTCACGCCTGTTATCCTAGCACTTTGGAAAGCCAAGGAAGGTGAATCACTTGAGGTCAGGAGATCGAGACTAGCCTAGCCAACATGGGGAAACCCTGTCTCTATTAAAAATAGAAAAATTAGTTGGGCATGGTGGTGGGCACTTGTTATCCCAACTGCTTGGGAGGCTGAGGCAGGAGAATCGCTTGAACTCGGGAGGCGGAGGTTGCAGTGAGCCGAGATTGCACTGCTTCACTCCAGCCTGGGCGACAGAGTGAGACTCTGTCTCAAAAAAAAAAAAAAAAAAGTGTTTGATGGGAAATGCACATTCCAGTTTGGCCCATTCCCCAACATCTCCTATTTCCCTACACCTGGCACCTTTTGGTCACTCATGTTACTCTATCGGGCATCTGATGACGTTTGAGTCTGCAACCCCCAGGTCAGTGGAATCATTTTCTATATACAGAATAGTAAGAGTGAAGACAGCAATTCCCACATTTGTTTTATGGTTCCAGTTTAACCAAACCAGTTTCTATCCACTGAAGTGTTTGGCTTAATGCTAGGGTCTCTACACAGTTTCACAACATCTCAATTTCCTTGTTTTCTATCCACATAGGATTGTGGTAAGATTCAAGTTGATCATATACAGTGGGGATTAAATTTATTATTCCAAAAGCTGCTTGCCAGAGTCATTGCATTTTAGAGATGAACGCTAAATTCACCTTAGCGGATGATTGCTTTGTTTGGGAAAACACACTATTAGACCTTCGTTATCTAAAAGCAAGGTCCAGGACTTGGTTTTAAGGAGTGAGAGGCAGTGGTGGAGGTTGTGACGGATGGATAAGAACAGTAATGCTCAAAATAATATAGTGAGATTCAGCCTTACTTGGGTAGAGAGTTTATGAAGTTAACTGATTCCAGATTTCTTGAGAGCTCAAAAACAAGATTGGGGGGGAACTTGAGACACAGGAAAGAGGACACAGGCAAAGGGTCTTGTGCCCAAGCAGGAGTGAACTTGAGCAGCATGGATCAAGGTGACTCCCCAACAGGGTACAGCTTCTTTGACTGTAATACTCATTTTTTAAACTAAAAATGTTGACAAATGTCAACACACTAGAACAGGAGTTGACAAACTATGGCCTGTGAACTCAGCCCACTGCCCATTTTTGTATGGCCTGAAAGCTAAGAATGATTTTTATATTTTTAAGCATTTAAAAAACTCAAAAGAAGAATATTTTGTAACATGTGAAAATGATGTAAATTCAAATGGCAGTGTCCATAAATAGAGTCTTATTGGAACACAGCCATACTCATTTGTTTATGTTTTGTCTGCAACTGCTTTCATACCATGACAGAGTTGAGTAGTTGCAATAGAGACTGTGTGACTGCGTGTGGAGCTCCACAGTGTACAATCACTGGAGTAAGTGGGCATAGATCTCTTGGAGGAGAAATGGGGGAGTCATCACAGTATATACTTGCTGTGGTGTTTTGGAATCCTTTTCCCTAGGGACTAGCCTCCTCCTGGGTCAATGGACTCTGGATATGAAAACTGGCTCATGCCTATGAACCAAGTGAGTAAGCATGCCCTCTTACTAGGGGGCCATCCTTAGCCTCCTGCTCCTTTATTCATGTGTTCTTCCTACTGGAGATGTTAAGCAGCACCTTTGTGGGCTGCCCGTGTATTTTACTGCTAAGTACACTCTCTTAGTCAGCTTGGGCTGTGTATTCATCTTCAGAGAGACAGAACCTATAGGATATATGAAAAGGGATTTATTAGGGAGAATTGGCTCACATGATTACGGAGGTGAGAAAGTCCCTTGACGGGCCATCAGCAAGCTGGAGAACCAGAAATGCTGGTAGCATGGCTCAGGACAAGTCTAGAAGCCTCAGAACCAGGGAAGCCCATGATGCAGCCCCAGTTCGAAGCCAAAGGCCAGACAGTCCCCTGGAGGATGCTGGTGCAAGTCCCAGAGTCTAAAAGCCAAAGAATCTGGAGTCTGATGTCCAGGGGCTGGAAGAGGAAAGAGAGCTCATTAGGTTTAAAGTCATGAGGATGGAGCCCTCATAATGGGATTGGTGCCTTTATAAGAAGAGGAAGAGACCAGAGCTCACTGTCTTTCTGCCATGTAAGGATACATCAAGAATGCAGCCATCTGCAAGCCAGGAAGAGGGCCTTCTCCAGGAATAGAATCAGCCAGCACCTTGATCTTGGACTTCCCGGTCCAAGAGTCTCTCCAGAAGGGAGAGAGAGAGAATCCCTCTTCTTCTGCCTGAATGTCCAAGTCAGGCCCGCAGCTGACTAGAGAGTGTCCACCCATATTAAGGGTGGGTCTTCCTCTGTCAGTCCACTGCCTCACACTTCAGTCTCCTCTGGAAGCACTCTCACAGACACACCCAGAAACAGTGCTTCACCAGCCATCTGGGTATCCGTCAATCCAGTCAAGTTGACACCTAAAATTAATCATAGGCTGCAATGACAAAATACCATCAATTGGGTGGCTTAAACAACAGACACTTACTTCTCACAGTTCTGGATGCTGGGAAGTCCAAGATCAAGGTGCTGGCTGATTCTATTCCTGGAGAAGGCCCTCTTCCTGGCTTGCAGATGGCTGCATTCTTGATGTATCCTTACATGGCAGAAAGACAGTGAGCTCTGGTCTCTTCCTCTTCTTATAAAGGCACCAATCCCATTATGGGGACTCCATCCTCATGACTTTGAACCTAATGAGCTCTCAAAGGTCTCAGCTCTCAACACCATCACACTGAGGGTTAGGGTTTCAACAAAAGAATATGGTAGGGGGAACACACATCCAGTCCATAATAGACCCTATATTCTATTTACACCGCTACAACCTCCTGTGGTGGGAAGCTCCAGTCTGGCTGGTTGTTACCATATTGCCTGCATCACCACCCCACAAGTGCTACCACCTGGCCTCTCTATTACTTCAAGGCCTATGATGTTCACGGCTGTCTACAAACCCAGCTCTGTGACTGCCTGTCCTCCTGTCAACCCTGGTTGGCAGAGGACAGCCATCACTTAGGGGTGTGGATGCTCCAGTCACCAGAAAAATCCTGATGGTTTGGTGAATGTCAAGTCCTTGGGGCATCCCATGGAACATAATCTTCGGGTGGATCTTCTGGCCTCATATAAGATATCCATTCCAGCATGCTCACCTCCCCGAGCCTCTGAGCCCTCCTTCTACCACCTGCCAAGGTAACTCCGGCATCATCACCTTGCTCAGGTTGTCCATCAGCATTGCCAGTCTTCTTCTAACAGCCACCCTAGCAATGAATTTGCCGCTAACCCTGGAGTCCTTGCTGGGGTGTTAAGTCTCAGTGTCCCAAAAAAGTGCCCCCAAGTCAACAAATTATCTCTTATTTAGTCACATGTTCCAGCCTCCTGGTCAAGCACCCCCAAAATCCAATCCCAGGGCTACTCTCCTGGCTTCTCATGCTACATGCTAGCTAATTCTCACACCTCCTTTGAGGTGTAATCTCTTTCCTCCCTTATCAGACTCAGCACGTCCCAAGCCAAGTTCTAGGATTTAATCCTGGTTAGCAGCCTGACAAAGGGGGAGCAGCTCCTGAGGACAGGGCTCCTGCTTCCTTGAGGAGAGAGGGGTTGGTGCGGGGGGTGCAAGGTTTCTGCAGTGTCTTCCTACAAGGAGGAAATGCAAGCTCCTACTACAGAAAGGTGGGCCACCTCTGGAAATGCTGGCAGTTCAGGAGGGGTCTACAGACCCTGCAGATTCTTGCAGACATCTCCCAGAGGTCCCCACTCATGTTTCAAGATTTTATGTTTCCCTAACCAGGACCTGCCTTAGCTTAATAGATCTGTCTTCCCTGGACATCTAAACATCTATGGCCCTCAGCAACTCTATCAAGTCCCGAGTCTGGTTTCATGGCAAAGGTAATGATTTCTTTGTGCTCTACCAAAGGGGCAGCTCAGGCTCTCACATTCAGCCTTTAACTGTTTGTTAAATGCCCTGAATTTCTCACTATCCCTCTGCAGGGTGTCACACCTTTGTCAAACCCAGCCAAATCCACAGTTCTTGTTGGCCTTGTTCCCTCTATTCCTTCAAGTATGTGTGTTATTGTACCATCCAGGGTGTTATTCTCCACGGGGACATTTTCCCAAGTCACCATTTGTGAAATTTTCAGCAGTTGGGCCGCCACCTTGTGCCAAGGACTATCAATGTCCCACATTCCACGTGTCCCACTTGGGATGGAAGCCTCCTTAACACAGCCAGTCAGTGAGGAAGCGGGGCCCCAAAGCCCATCATTCTACTGCCTGCTCTCTGACACTCTACTTCTGCTAGGGTGGGGCCTCCAAGATGCGGGCACCAGGATAGGGTCCAACGTGCAAGAGATGTATTAGGAGAAACACCTGTGAAGGAGAAAGGGTGCTGGAGTAGGAGTAGGTGGGGAGAGCCTTCAGACAATGATGCAGATCTGACACCTGTGGAAGGAGAATGGGAAGGAAAGATTGTCAGGAAGGAAGAGTATCAGATACCATGCAACTCGAGAAAGGTCTTGGCCAGGGAAAGTCACCAAAGACAGGTAGCCTGTTAGAGGAATTGTGTAGTAGGCAGGAAGGAGCCAGCACCAGTATCCCTCTGAGTCTTTAGCTCAGTGCTAAAGTCTTTAGCTGGGAGCAGTCCTGGGAAGCATGGCCTCGGGGTGAATGCTATGATAGATTCAACTGTCAGTCAACTCCACCCTGTCACAGGATCTCTTAAAGGGACCAACACGCCCACCACAATATCTCCATTGGTTTGTCCCACCTTTCATGCAATGTCATTAAAATTAATAGCTATTAAAATTAATAGCTTACTGATGGCTGGGCTCGGTGGCTCATGCCTGTAATCCCAGCATTCTGGGAGGCTGAGGTGGGCGGATCACCTGAGGTCAGGAGTTCAACACCAGCTTGGCTAACATAGTGAAACACCATCTCTACTAAAGATACAAAAATTAGCTGGGCGTGGTGGTGGACACCTGCAATCCTAGCTACTCAGGAGGCTGAGGCACGAGAATCACTTGAACCCGGGAGGCGGAGGTTACAGTGAGGAGAGACACAGTATAGACTCGTTAAATTATTTCCTGTAAATGTATATCATACATCGTTAATTGGCATTTCCTTACTTCTTTGGTAAAAAAGTCTGAAGTTAGAGCTCTGAAACATGTGCTGTGTCCACTCAGGGTTAAATGGATTAAGGGCGGTGCAAGATGTGCTTTGTTAAACAGATGCTTGAAGGCAGCATGCTCGTTAAGAGTCATCACCACTCCCTAATCGGCAAGTTCCCAGGGACACAAACACTGCAGAAGGCCGCAGGGTCCTCTGCCTAGGAAAACCAGAGACCCTTGTTCCCATGTTTATCTGCTGACCTTCCCTCCACTATTGTCCTATGACCCTGCCAAATCCCCCTCTCCGAGAAACACCCAATAATCTGATTAGTTTAGTAAATAGTGTTGGAATGTTTATGAGAATCTGAGATTCACCATATTTATGACTTTAATTTATTAAATTTACAAGAATAATTTTAAGTGCTTAGAAAGGTTTTGCTTGTTAGTCAGGCACCAAAGTGCCCCAAACAAAAACAGATGCATCACATTTATATATAAATGCACTTCAAAAGGCTTAAGGGGATTTAATAAAATGAGTTGTAAATGAGACTGTTTCAGGGAATTTGGATTTACAGTTAGGATAATAAAATTTGAAATTAATCTTAAAGGCTTAGGGAAAAATAGGTTTTTATAGTTACTTTTTTCTGCACCCAAAAAGTAATAATTCTGAAGTCATCAAGAACTCCAACTGACACTTGCTATATCTAAAAATGAATTCAGAATTGTTCCCTACCCTAGGAGCTAAACGTTGGCTCCTGAATGGTGAACAGCAGTACCACACGCACAGGGGTTCAGATGAGTCCCGGGGCACCCTTGCTCCTCCCTGTCCTCCTCTCCACATCTAAATAGCTCCCTGGCACTTACCCATCCTTCAGGCCTTTGGGATCTGCCCTCCTGTCTCCCCTGCCCCTTGGGCTAGCATTGCCCCTGCCCCAGGTTTCTCATCTGCCTCACAGGAATCTCCCTGCCTCTGGTCTTCTCTCCTCTCACCTTTCTTTTCTTCCATTAGAAGAATTGCAAAGACACTGCTGAGTGGAGAAGGAAGCCCAGCCTGCATGACTCTGGCTGTCTTTGTGTATCTGCTGGCCATGACAGCCCCAGAAGTCTGTAGATGGTCCTCCCAGGTCTGAGTTGCAGCTTTTTGCCTGCAATGTCACTGTCTTCCTCACCAGCCCAGCCTGCTTTGTTGTTGTTCTTTGAACCTTTTTAAAAATTTTATTGATGCATAATAGATGTACATAGTCTGGGGGTATGTGCGATAATTTAACACATTTATATAATTTGTAAAGATCAAATCAGTGTACTTGGGATATCCATCACTTAAATATTTGTCTTTCCTTTATGTCAGAAACATTCGAATTATTCTCTTCTAGCTATTTTGAAGTGTACAACAGATTATTGTAAATTATAGACACCTTAATGGTCTAACACTAAGCCTTATTTCTCCTATCAAACTACATTTGTACACATTAATCAACCTCTCTTCATCTCCTCCTCCCCACTACTCTTCTCAACCTCTGGCAACCACCAATTTATTCTCTATCTTAATGAGATTCACTTTTTTAGCTCCCACATATGGGTGGGAATAGGCCTTATTTGTCTTTCTGTACTTGGCTTATTTCACTTAACATAATGACCTCCCATTCCATTCATGTTACTGCAAATGACAGGATTGCGTTCTTTTTTATGGCTGAATAATATTTCATTCTGTATATAAACCATGTTTTTTAATCCATTTATCCATTGATGGGCCCTTGGGTTGATTTCATATTTTGGCTATTGTGAATGGTGCTGCAATAAACATGGAAGTGCAGGTATCTTTTCAATATATTGATTTCCTTTCTTTTGGATATATAGCTTAGATTTTTTCTAAGGTCCTTAGGTTTTTCTAAGTGTATAAGTATATATTTTACATTCCCAACAGTGGGAATGAAAAAAAAGCCATTTTATCTGAGGTGAGATGATATCTCATTGTGGTTTTGATTTGCATTTCTCTGATGACTAGTGATGTTAAGCATTTTTTCATATATCTGTTGGCCATTTGTATGTCTCTTTTGAGAAATATCTATTCAGATCTTTTATCCATTTTTAAATCAGATTATTTGGGTTTGTGCTAATGAGTTGTGTGAGCTCCTTACACAATCTGGTTATTAATCCTTTGTCAGATGAGTAGTTTGCAAATATTTTCTCTCATTCTGTGGGTTGTCTCTTCACTTTGTTGATTGTTTCCTTTGCTGTGCAGAAGCTTTTTAGCTTGAGGAAATCTCATTTGTCTAGTTTTGCTTTGGTTAGCTGTGCTGTTGAGGTCTTACAGGAAAAATTTAATGTCATGCAGCATTTCTCCAATATTTTCCTCTAGTAGTTTTATAGTTTTATGTGTTATTTTTAAGTATTTAATCCAATTTTTGATTTTTGTGTATGTGAGAGATAGGAGTCTAGTTTTTTGTTTTTGTTTTGTTTTGTTTTGTTTTTTTTTCTTGAGATGGGGTCTTGTTCTCTCACCCAGGCTGGAGTGCAGTGGCATGATCATGACTCATTGCAGCCTCAAACTGCTGGGCTCAATTGATCCTCCCACTTCAGCCTCCTAAATAGCTGGGACTACAGGTGTGTGCCACCACACCTGGCCAATTTTTGTTTTCTTTTTTTTGCAGAGTTGAAGTTTTGCCATGTTGCCCCGGCTGGTCTCAAACTCCCGGGCTCAAGATATCTGCCTGCATTGGTCTCCCAAAGTGCTGGGATTACAGGTGTGAGCCACTGCACCCAGACAAGTTTCATTCTTATGCATATAGTTATCCAGTTTTCCCAGCCTCATATATTGAAAAGATATTTATTGCATGTTCTTGACTGACAATGCATGGATTTATATCTGGGTGCTCTGATCTGTTCCATGTATTTATCTGTACCTATCTGTATAGCCAGTACCATGCTAATTTGGTTACTATAGCTTTGCAGTAAGTTTTTTGTTTGTTTTTGAGACAGAGTTTGGCTCTGTTGCCCAGGCTGGAGTACAGTGGTGTGATCTCGGCTCACTGCAACCTCCACCTCCAGGGTTCAAGCAATTCTTCTGCCTCAGTCTCCTGAGTAACTGGGATTACAGGCACGCACCACCACGCCCGGCTAATTTTCGTATTTTTAGTAGAGACAGGGCTTTGCCATGTTGGCCAGACTGGTCTTGAACTCCTGACCTCAGGTGATCTGCCCACCTTGGCTTCCCAAAGTGCGGGGATTAAAGGCATGAGCCACCCTGCCCAGCCTGCAGTAAGTTTTGAAGTCAGGTAGTGTGAGGCCTCCAGCTTTGTTCTTTTTGCTCAGAATTGTTTAGGCTATTCAGGGTCTTTTGAATTTCCATATAGATTTTAGGATATTTTTCCCTATTTCTTGAAGAATGTCATTAGTATTTTGATAAGCATTGTATTGAATCTGTAAATTGCTTTGGGTAGTATTGTCATTTCAATACAGATTCTTCCAATCCATGAGCATGGAATATTTTTCCATTTTTTGGTGTCCTCTTCAATTTCTTTCATCAGTGTTTTATAGTTTTCCTTGTATAGATGTTTCAGTTCTTTGGCTAAATTGATTTCTGCGTATTTTATATTCTTTATAGCTATTGTAAACAGATTTCTCAATTTTTCTCAGATTATTCACTGTTGGCATATATAAATGCTACTGAATTTTGTATGCTGATTTTGTATCCTGCAACATTACTGAATTCATTTATCAGTTCTAACAGTTTTTTTGGTGGAGTCCTTAGGTTTTTCTAAATATAAGATCCTGTTGTCTGAGAGCAAGGCTAATTTGACTTCTTCCTTTCCAATTGGGATGCCCTTTATTTCTTTCTCTTGCCTACTTGCTCTGGCCAGGACTTCCAGTATTACGTTGAATAAAAGTGGTAAAAAATAGGCATCTTTGTCTTGTTCCAGATCTCAGAGGAAAGGCCTTCAATTTTTCCCTGTTCAGAACAATGTTGGCTATGGATTTGTTATATATGACCTTTATTATTTTGAGGTATATTCCTTCCATTCCCAGTTTGATGAAGGTCTTTATTATAAATGGATGTTGAATTTTATCAAATGCCTTTCTGGCATCTATCGAAATAGTCATATGTTTTTCATTCTTAGTTCTTGGTTCTGTGAATGTCATGTATTATGTTTATTGATTTGTGTATGTTGAACCATCCTTGCATACCGGGGATAAACCCCACTTGATCATGGTTAATGATCTCTTTAATGTGTTGTAGAATTTGGTTTGCTAGTATTTTATTGAGAATTTTTGCATCTTGGTTCATCAGAAATATTGGCCTATAGTTTTCTTTTCTTGCTGTATCCTTGTCTGGTTTTGATATCAGGGTAATGCTGGCCTCATAGATAGAATGAGTTTGGAAGTATTCCTCCTCTATTTTTTTGAAGAGTTTGAGTAGAATTGGCATTAATTCTTCGGCTTTGTTTGTTTTTGTTTTTTAAGAGACAGTCTCACTCTGTCACCCAGGCTGGAGTGCAGTGATGTAATCTTACCTCACTGAAGCCTTGAACTCCTGGGCTCAAGTGATCCTCCCATCTCAACCTCCTAAGTACCTAGAACTACAGGCATGCACCACCGCACCCGGCTAATTTAAAAAATTTATTGTAGAGAATCTGAATGATCTTTCCATCACTGAGAGTCGGGTGTTAAAGTCCCCTACTATTATTGTACTGCAATCTATCTCTTGCTTTAGATTGCTTTTCATATTTGGGATCTCTGGTGTTGAGTGCCTATATATTTAAAATTGCTACATCTGCTTGAGAAACTGACCCCTTTATCATTATATAGTGACTTTCTTTGTCTCTTTTTACAATCTTTGACTGACTTGTAGTCTATTTATCTAACTATAGTTATAGCTACTTCTGCTTTTTTTTTTTTTTTTTGGTTCCAGTTGTACGGACTCTTTTTTTACCCCTTCATTTTCAGTCTATCTTTACAGGTGGGTTTCTTGTAGGCAGCATATAGTTGGATCTCATTTCTTTATCCATTCAGCCACTCTCTTCCTTTTAATTGAAGAATTGAGTTCCTTTATATTTAGTACTATTATTGACAACTAAGGACTTACTACTGTCATTTTGTTGCTTGTTTTCTGATTGTTTTGTAACTCCTCTCTTCCTTTCTTCATTTCTTACTGCCTTACTTTGTGATTCAGTGATCTTCTCTGGCAGTATGTTTTAATTTGTTTTTGTTGGTTTTTTTGGAGACAGAGTCTTGCTCTGTCTCCTAGGCTGGAGTACAGTGGTGCAATCTCAACTCACTGCAACCCCTGCCTCCCAGGTCCAAGTGATTCTCCTGCCTCAGCCTCCCAAGTACCAGGGATTACAGGCACCTGCCACCACATCTGGCTAATTTTTGTATTTTTAGTACAGATAGGGTTTTGCCATGTTGGCCAGGCTGGTCTTGAACTCCTGAGCTCAGGTGATCCACCCACCTGAGCCTCCCAAAGTGCTGGGATCACAAGTGTGAGCCACCACGCTCAGCCTAATTTGTCATTTTTTATTTTTAGTGAACTCACTATAGGGTTTGCATTGTGATTACCATGTGGTTTACAAAAAAAAAACTTATAGATGTAACATTATTTTAAAGAGAAGATATCTTATTTTAGATCACATAGAATAGAAACAAAGAAAAAATGAAAATAAAAGTTTACATTGTGACTCCATCACCTCCACATTTTGACTGTTAGTTGTTTCAATTTACATATTTTTATATTACCTGTCTCTTAACAGGTTGTTGTAGCTATTATTGTTTTTGACAGATTTATATTTTGGGTTTCATACTAGAGTTATAAGTGCATTTCATACCACAATTACAATATTAGAGTATTCTGCATTTGTGCATGTACTTAATTTTACCAGTGTGTTTTATACCTTCAAATATTTTAAATTTTGTTTTGTTTTTGCATATTAATGGTTTTTTCTTTCAGATTGAATAACTCCCTTTAGCATTTCTTTCTTTCTTTTTTTTTCCTTACAGTAGATATTATCTGACAACCTTTAGCATTTCTTGTAAGATGAACCTGGTGGTGGTGAATTCTCTCAGCTTTTGTTTGTCTGGAAAAGTCTATCTCTCCTTCATTTTTGAAGAATAACTTTGCTTGATACAGTATTTTTTGATGGTAGTTTTTTCCTTTCAGCACTTTAAAAATGTCATGTCACTCCCTCCTGACCTATATGGTTTCCATTGAGAAGTCTCTTGCCAGAAAGACTTTATGTTTTACTTGCTTCTTTTCTCTTGCTATTTTTAGGATCTTCTCTTTGTCCTTGACATTTGAGAGTTTGATTATGATATGCCTTGGAGTAACCTTGTTTGAATCAAATCTGTCTGGTGTTCTCTGGCCTTCCTGTACCTGGATGTTTATATCTTTCTCAAGTTTTGGAAAGTTTCCTGTTATTATTTCTTTAAATAAGCTTTCCACCTCTTGCTCTTTCTCAGCTCCATCTTGAACATCAATAACGCTTAGATTTGGTCTTTTGAGGTAATTTTCTATATCTTGTTTGCTTTTCATTATTTTTTTCTCCTCTGACTGTGTATTTTCAAATAGCCTGGTTTCAAGCTCGCTGATTCTTTCCTCTGCTTGATCTATTTTGCTGTTGGGAGCCTCTAATGAATTTTTCAAGTCAGCAAATGTATTTCTCAGTTTTAAGATTTCTGTTTGATTCTTTTGTTATTTCAATCTCTTTGTTGAATCTCTCTAATAAACTTCTAAATTGCTTTCCCGCATTACCTTGAAGATCCCTGAGTGTCCTTAAAACTGCTATTTTGAATTGTTGCTCAGAGAGCTCACACATCATTGTCTTGCTGGGGTCCATTACTGATTCCTTGCTTTGTCCATTTAGAGAGTTCATGGTTCTCTGTCTGCTGTTGGTTCTTGTGGATGTGTGTCTATGTCTTTGCATTGAGGGATTCGTTATTCATTTTAATCTCCATATAGCTTGTTTTGCTTTTATTGGATATATTTGCTTAGAGGTTCTTTATTGCTAAATCACTGTCTTCTTTTTGGCTCTAGATGGCATCTTAAGCCCACATTTGCTTTGGCTGTAGTAAATGATTGGAGCACTGCCCTTCCTAAATGGGGTATCTCAGCAGTGTGGGAAGCCTGGCTAGGGGTTTGTGCCCAGGGGACCTGTGGAATGGACCTCCTACAGCATAGTGCGAATGAACCACCACTCTGATTTAATGTCTCCTTTGGCAAAGTTACAAAGCAGAATTTCCAGAGATGAGGATGCTTGTCTCACCTCCCCACTTTCTGTCTGCCTGTCCTCAGGGATAGTTCTCTCTTTGGTCACTTAGTGATGCTTCCCATGGTTTAGGCAGAGGTCTACTGCCAGGGAAACCAAGGTGGTGGGGAAGCTGGTTGTCCACCTCAATCTCACTTTTTCTACTGTAGAAATTGTGTGTTGGGGGAAATTTTTTCATGCTCTTGGTGCTGGGAAGAATGGGAGAAGGGGTTCACAATTGTGAAGCTCAATTTTTCTTACTGTCTGCTTAGAGATTTTTCAATTCTCTGTGGCCCCAGGAACTGTCTCATCTTCATTCTTGAGTTCTGGGATATTACTGGTGATAATCTTGGCACTGTATATTTATTTTTGGTTTCCTATGTAGGGGGCAGTGAAGCCAGCTTGCTTCTACGCTGCCATTTTGGAACAAGAAGCCCAGCCTACTCTCTTATTGTTAGCCAGACTATGTGCATTAGGAAAGGTGAAGCCTCCTCCCTCTGCTTGCTTGCTCTTTCTTTTTCCTTTTTTGTTTGTTTGTTTGCTTTTGTTTTGACAGAGTCTCACTCTGTCACCCAGGCTGGAATGCAGTGATGCAATCTTGGCTCACTGCAATTTCTGCCTCCTGGGTTCAAGTGATTCTTGTGCCTCAGCCTCTCGAGTAGCTAGGAATTACAGGTGTGCCATCACACCCAGATAATATTTGTATTTTTAGTAGGGACAGGGCTTCACCATGTTGGCCAGGCTGGTCTCAAACTCCTGACCTCAAGTGATACACCCGCCTTGGCCTCCCAAAGTGCTGGGATTACAGGCGTGAGCCACCGTGCCCATCCTGCCATCTGTTTCTTTTGCTGCAATTCTGAGTTAGGAATGGAAGCCCTGATGAGGGTGAGGGTGACAGTGGCCACCTTCTCTGAGCCCTCCCTTCTGCTGATCACTTTTCTCTAAAGATCTCATCACCCCGACCTAATTCAGTCTCTGCCATTTCTGTATACCAGGTAAAGATGGGCATTGACTGAAAGACAGGGAAGCAAGGGAAAACTCTACATTTTGTAACCAGAGAGCATGGGAGCAGGTGCCCAATTCCAGCTCCACCATGGACTTTCTGTGTAAGCCTGAGTAAATCCTTTCCCTGTCTGGGCCTGGTTTTCCCTGGCCCTTTATTAAGTAAACAAGACCTTTTCATCCAGCAAAGCCACTTCTAGGTCTTTGTCTGAGAAATATGCTCTTATATGTGCCCAGCAGACAAATAAGGCTTGCAGCCTTGCTAGCAACCATAAATAATGTCAATCTAAAATGTCAATCAATAGAAGAATATGTGAGTAAATTAGAGTACACACATGGACTATGTCAGTCAGGGTCTGATAAGGTTTGGCTGTGTCCTCACCTAAATCTCATCTTGAACTCCCATGTGTTGTGGGAGGGACCCAGTGGGAGGTAATTGAATTATGGGGGCAGATTTTCCTGTTCTGTTCTCAGGATGGTGAGTAAATCTCATGAGATCTGATGGTTATTATAAGGGGGAGTTTTCCTGCACAAGCTCTCTTTTTGCTTGCTGCCATCCACGTAAGACATGACTTGCTCCTCCTTGCCTTCCACCTTGATTGTGAGGCTTCCCCAGCCACATGGAACTGTAAGTCCAATTAAACCTTTCTTTTGTAAATTGCCCAGTCTTTGGTATGTCTTTATCAGCAACGTGAAAATGGACTAATACAGGGTCCAGTTAAGAAATACCATTAGGCCTGGCATGGTGGCTCATGCCTGTAATCCCAGCATTTTGGGAGGCTGAGGCAGGTGGATCACCTGAGGTCAGGAGTTTGAGGCCAGCCTGGATGACATGGTGAAACCCCAGCTCTACTAAAAATACAAAAAATCGGCCTGGCGTGGTGGCTCACGCCTGTAATCCCAGCACTTTGGGAGGCCGAGGTGGGCGGATCACGAGGTCAGGAGATCGAGATTATCTTGGCTAACACAGTGAAACCCTGTCTCTACTAAAAATACAAAAGATTAGCCGGGCATCGTGGTGGGCGCCTGTAGTCCCAGCTACTCGGGAGACTGAGGCAGGAGAATGGCAAGAACCCGGAAGGTGGAGCTTGCAGTGAGCCAAGATTGTGCCACTGCACTCCAGCCTGGGCGACAGAGCAAGACTCCATCTCTAAATAAATAAATAATAAATAAAAATAAAAATGCAAAACATTAGCCAGGCATGGTGGCAGGTACCTGTAATCCCAGCTACTCTGGAGGCTGAGGCAGGACAATTACTTGAACCTGGGAGGCAGAGGTTGCAATGAGCAGAGATCACACCACTACACTCCAGCCTGAGCAACAGGAGTGAAACTTCATCTAAAAGAAAGAAAGAAAGAAAGAAAAGAAAAGAAAAGAAAGAAAGAAAGAAAGAAAGACAATTAGCACCAGTTATCTTCCTCACAACATTCTGTTACAAAAATATTCAAACATACAGGAAAATTTTTAAAGTTATAAAGCAAACACCCATATACCCACCAAAATTAACATTTGGCCATATTTGCTTTATCATCTATCAATTGATCCATCTGTCTATCCATCTTATTTTTAAATGCATTTTAAAATAAGATACTAAAAAATATGTTTTGCCCAGAAACACTTCAACATGTATATCATTAACTAGAGTTCCATATGTATTTACAGATTTTTTAAGGTAAATTTTTATATTAATCAAATGCACAAATCTTAAGTCTACTATTCAAAGAGTTTTGCCAAGTTCATCCACTGATGTAATTCAAACCCTTCATCAAGAGATAGAACATATTCTTCACGCCAGGAAGTCCACTCATGCTTTTTCCCATCCAATTCCCACTGCTCCCACCTCCACCTGCAAACACTTTTCTGTTTTTTTTTTTTTCCCCACCAGAGCTTAATTGTATCTGTTCTAGGACATCATGTGAATTGAGACATAACATGAAAGGCCTCTTTCAGTCAGCCCAGTGGTTTTAAGATTCATACATGTGGATGTGCATATCACTAATTTTTGTCTTCTTTGCACAGAGTCGTATCCTGTTGTGTGGATATACCACAGTTTGTCCACTCTTCTGTTGATGGACACCTGGGATATTTCTAGCTTTTATTCATTGTGAACAAAGCTGCTATGGACTTTTGGTTTTTTAACAATTCTTTTTGTGGTCATATGTTTTTATTTGTCTTGGGTAAATACCTCCCCTCCAGAGGATGCAGCATTCGAGGCGCTGGATTTTGTTAATGTTTAGATTTATAAGAAGGATAAAGCACCGCCTACCTTCATGTCCTCTCCCATCCTTTGCCTCAGTGTAGATGTAAGCCAGCTGGTGCCATCTCCCTCCCTTCGTGAATTCTGTGTGGAGTCCTCTTCCTGGTTCATCCTTGTTATTGTGCCTTGCTCAGGACCACTCCAGGCCACTAGGTATGCTTCAGTACTTGTAACTCTTATAGGGCTGGGAATCTTTATCTCTTTCATTTCAGGAGTCCTGCTTCCTTGCAAATGCTCCTATCTCTCTCTCAGAAACCTCCAGCCTCCCCACATCAGTTGATGGACATTGGCCTCTAGGCTGATTCGAAGCTCTAAGTGAGCTCTAATGTTCTACAAGCAGGTCTGATTACCCATGGTCATCAGCCTGAGTTCTTTCTGGGCCCATTCAGAGTGGCTGGGGAAGGAGCTGTGAAGCAAGGAGCAGACAGTTGGATTCCTATGACCTGGTCCAAAGATGCAGATTCAGAGCCAACTCCCTGGCCCACCAGACTTTAGCACCTCTTATCTCCCTTGGATGTCTGCACTCAGGCCTCACTGCCCACCTGTGGAGGGGCCAGCATCTGCAGATGGGCGATGGGGCCTGAGTGGGAACATGAGCGCTCTCCAGCCTCAGTGAAGCTCAGCCTTCACCCAACTGTGTATCATACATAGCACCCAGGTTAAGAATGAGGACAGTGGACACAGACACCCTGGCTCCAGACCTGACTCTGACCATCTTCATGTGTCTCCTATTGCTTCTGCTGTGATAAATTTCAAATATAATGCAAACTAGAGAGAGAGGAGCTGCTGCTGGCTCTGCTGAGTTCCTTCTCACCTTACACAACCTGAGCTTTATGACCTAGAGCAAGGTACTTCCCTCTGAGCCTCAGGTTTCTGTCTGTAAAGAGCGATACAAATGGCAGATAGTGGGGTATTACAATTGACCTATGAGCTTGGGCAGGCCAGGTGAGCCCAGGTAAATGGAAGCCCCTACTACCATTTCATGTGGCCCCTCCCTCTTGAATTCATGCCCAGTCATTACCTCCATCACCCTCTTAATCCTCACCACAGCCTTGGGAGGGGGTGTGGCCGTACAGGAATTATTAACCCCTTTTACAGATGAGAAAATTGAGGGGTAAAGCAGAAAACTGGCCTGCCACATCCCCATGAGGGAGCCTGGGTTTCTGACTCTCTCTGTGCCTGTCCTTCTGTTTAACATGTTAATTTATGGTGAACTCTCACGTGTGGAGAGGAAGAGGGTAGAGCCTCGTGGCTAAAAGCCAGTTAGGAGCCAGCCCACCTGGGTTCCAGTCCAGGCTCTGCAGCTACTAGGGCAAGTCACCTAACCTCTTTGTTCCTTGGTTTCTTTCTAAGTAAAATTAGTATTCTGAGAGTACGTACACTGTTAATAATAGCAACATTAGTATTATTATAATACATTGTGAGAATTAAATGAGTGAACACAGGTAAAACAGAATGACCTAGAACATAGTAGGTGCTACGGTTTAAGGGTGTCCCCCAAAATTCGTGTGTTGGAAATTTAATCCCCAACACAACAGTATTGGGAGGTGGGGCCTAATGGGAGGTGCTTAGGCCATGAGGGCTCTGCCCTTATGAATGGATTAATCTGCTATAAAGAGGATTGTGGGAGTGAGCCCTCTCTCTTCTGTTCCTCCTCCATGTGAGGACATAGTGCTCCCCCCTCCAGAGGATGCCGCATTCGAGGCACCATCTTGGAAGTGGAGGGCTCTCTTGCTGAGAACGTGAGGCTGAATGAGGGATGCAGAACTGCATGAGGCCACTGGATACCTTCCCTCCAGTGGATGCAGGCCTTGAGAGGAGGTGAGTCTGGCTGGTCTGGGTGATGCCTGCTTGGAGCTACCTTTGCCAGCAGCCGCAGGAATGTGCATTTCCCAAACCCCTTCCCAGTTGCCCTGACTCCTGGCAGAGTTAGCCAGGGGAGCCACATTTTCCCACAGCTCACAGTGCCTCTCCAGCGGCAGCTGCAGAAAGGCCTCTTTTTGTTTAGACTCTGTTTCCAAGGTCAGATCTCCTCAGCCAGCAAGGCTCTTCAGCTAATGATGTCCGTGGAGACAGAGCAGGCTGCTACACATAGCCTTGCCCAGGAGTCACCCCAGGGAGAGCCATTTGCCAGGGGCAGTTCGGCCTGCAGTGGAGCAAGGTTGATGAGCACATCCCCAGGGGCAGGAGGCCTGAAAGTCAGGGCCGAAGGAGCATTTTCACGAGTATCCTGCAGCCACCTCCTCCTTTTACTCAAGGAGGGGAGACAGGCCCAGAGACCTCTGTCACCAGGAGTCAGGGCAGAGCCAGGCCTGCAATGCAGGGCTGCTGCCTGCTCCATCCCCCAGGACAGTGGACCCCAAACTTGAGCAGGCATCAGCATCACCTGGAGGGCTTGGTTAATCACTGACCAAGGGGCCCCACCTCCAGGTTTTGATTCAGTAGGTCTGGCATGAGGCCTGGGGATTTGCCTTTTAACAAGTTCCCAGTGATGCCTATGCTGCTGGTCCAGGAATTGCACTTTGAAAATCATTATTTAGGAAGCTGCCTTGTGCCTAGAAAGGTGGGATGGAGCCCAAGAATGAGGTGCCGAGGAGGTAGGAATAGCAACTGCTTTCTGGAAGGAAATGGAGGACAGAGTAAAAATAAACTTGAAGGTTCTAGGATGGGCAGGCTTCAGGGGGAGGCTGGGTGGAGGAGGAAGAGGTGGAGCCTGGGTCCATTCAGACTAGAGTGAGGCAAGGTGCCTGGAAAGCAAAACTTAAGAGACACTCACTCTCAGGTTTGTACAGGCACGAGGTCAGCAGCTGCAAGAACCTGAGAAGGACTGTCTCTTTAAATATTGTGGGCTGGGCGTGGTAGTTCACACCTGTAATCCCAGCACTTTGGGAGGCCGAGGCAGGTGGATCACGAGGTCAGGAGATGGAGACCATCCTGGCTAACACAGTGAAACCCTGTCTCTACTAAAAATACAAAAAAAATGAGCCAGGTGTGGTGGTGTGTGCCTGTAGTCCCAGCTACTTGGGAGGCTGAGGCAGTAGAATGGCGTGAACCCGGGAGGCGGAGCTTGCAGTGAGCCAAGATTGCACCACTGCACTCCCACCTGGGTGACAGAGCCAGACTCCGTCTCGAAAAAATAAATAAATAAATAAATAAAATAAATAAAAATAAAATAAAATAAACACTGTGCGCTAGCACCTGACTTGCTTCATTCCAGTCCCAGCTCTGCCCCTGAGGTCCCCATGTGTCTGTCAGGCTGTCAGGTCAGCAGTGCACTCAGTGTTTTCATGAGTAGCGACCTTCTGTGGGGCTCTGCATTCCTGATGGAAAACTCTTCTTGGTTAGAAGCATGACATTTAAAAGCCTAGGCCAGGAAGAAGGTAGGAGCACATGTGTGAAAGTGAGAGAAAGAGAAGACCTGGAAAGAAGGCAGCCAAAGTGACATATAGCAGTGTGTAGACTCCCTGCTAATTAAAGTGTGCTTCTTGGAACAGTGGCATCAACACCAGCAGGGGAGCTTTAAAAAATTCCAATGCCCAGGCCACACCCCAGAATCTACATTTTAGCAGGATTGCCAAGTGATGTAGGCACAGGAACATTGGCATCGCCTGGAGAGTTTCGTAAAATACTGATGCCTGGGCCGTGACCCAGAGATTCTGATATCATTGCTCTGGGTTTGGCGTGTGCTCCGGGGTTTTAAAACCTCCCACGTGTTCTCAGGTGCCATGTAGTCTGAGCATCATTGGTGTAGACAGCTTCAGAGGTCTTTAGAATTGGTGTTGGAGGCAATGTGACATAGTAGAACTCACACAGGATTTTAGTATTTGGAGTGCAAATTCCAATCTTGACTCTGCCACTAACTAGCTATGTTGGGCTTGGCCAGATCATTTTTCTCTCTCAATTTCCTCAACAGTCAGATGGGAATATTAACAACCTCCCTGGACCAAAAAGTTAATTATGATTAATTATTAGAGTTCAAGGGAGTCTTGGGTAGCATTTAGTCATGGATCCTCAATTTTACCCTTGAGAAAGCTTAAGACCTCTCTGGGTTTCAGTTTCTCCACTTGTAAAATTTAGAGATTGGACCACTAAGGGCTGGTTATGGTTTAAATGTGTCTCCCAAAAGCATATGTTGGAAACTGAATCCCCAGTGCAAGTGTTGGGAGGTGAGGACTAAAGAGAGATGATTAGGGCATGAAGGTAAAGCAAATGCATTAATGCCATTATTGTGGGAGTGGGCTCCTTATAAAAGGACAGGTTCACCCCCCTCTTGCTCTCTCTCACCTTCACTTTGCCTTCTGCCATGGGATGACGCAGCAAAAAGGCCTTCTCCAGATGTGGCCCCTTGATCTTGGACTTCCCAGCCTCCAGAACCATGAGCCAAAATATCCATTCATTATAACTTACCCAGTCTGTGGTATTATGTTACAGCAGCATAAAACAGAGTAAAAGAGGCCTTTCTCGAACCCACTGTGCGTGTTTCTCCCCTTGTGCAATGGTTCCTTCTGGCAGCAATTCCTGCCCTATCTTTCTTAATCCAGTGCTTCCTGCCTTTCCACTCAAGAGTGGCTCCAGCACCCCTTCCTCCAGGGTTCCCTCTCCCTGCATCCTTCATCCTGGTCTAATTAAACTATAAGTTTACATCTCTTATAGGCTGAGTTTACATCTTTTAGGGAACCTTCCCTGACTCTCTCCTATCAGGCCCAGGTTAGAGGCACCCTATTCTCCCCAGCCCCTCTAGCCCTTTCTCTTGTCTGATCACCAAACAGATTATAAGAGCTCTGTGGGCACTCTCCATGTCTACATTGTATCTCCAGTAGGTATTCATGAATTAAGTGTCTGAGAGTGAAAGGAACGGCATTGGGAGTCTGTGATCAATTGATTTCACACTGAACTCTTGCTCAAAACTTGTAGCCTTTGCCATCTCGATTCAACTCAATGTGTAGAAGGTAACTGAAGCATGAGGAAGGTCTCATTAATTTCATTAATTTAGGTCTCTTCCCTCCTGACACTAACCTCAATTATCTAACTGCTGGAGGAACAGTTTTCTGGATGGTGAAAGAGCAACTGATTTATAAGCCTCGGTGGATCTCAGCCATAACCTCTGTTTAGAAAGCACTTTCCTATCTGCTGGCTGCGGCTGGAAAGATGGCAGGGCTGGAATGGTTATAATCCCACAACAACAGGAATTGCTTGAGGGCTGGCATTGTGTCTGTTTGGTTCACTGAAGTATCCTTGGCACATGGTAAGCACTCAGTAAATATTAATATCTGCTCAATAAGAAGCCTCATATCATACAGATGACAGAAAGAGACTTTGGAGGGCTGGATGGCTCACCCAAGCCCACAAAGCTGGAGCTTCAGAACTGAGAAGTCCCAACTTCCTGTGCAAGGCCCCTTTCTACTCTCCAGGACATGCAGTATCTGACCTGGTGCAGAATTTATGCTCCAAAATGTACCAACTTTTTATGTCCCTTTCACTCACACCGCATCACTTCAAGGGCTGGAGTGATGGTACTCAATGCTGGTGCCTTGCAGAAGTCTTAGGAACACATTTTCCCACAGCCCAGCATCTTTGGCTTTGACCCCTGTGGAGCCAATGTGCTGGTGTGATTGAGCGTGCCCAGTGACAGTTTGCTTTCTGGTTAGATTCCTAACTGCCCATCTCACTGTAAGCACAAAGCAAAAGGGTCCCCCCACCCCCTGCTCCAGCCCTCAGCTCAGCATCTGGCAAGGACACTTAGTGCTCAAAGAGAAGAGCAAAGAGAGGCTAAACGAAGCATTTTGCACTTTCTTCTAAGTCAGGCAGGGGCAGATGGTGGCTGTGACATGGCAATGGCAGGGGGATCAGTCAGCATGAAAACCATCCTTTCCCTTATCCTCCAGCAGTAATTGATGGGAAACCATGACACCTGCCCAGAGAAGTCAACGGCCAGCTCCCGATCACATTTCCCAGTTTCTTTTAACACTTGCTGTTAACAGGACAGTTGGTGACCTATAGAGGATTTGGCTTTTAGTCTTAGCTCCACCACTAACTTACCAAGTCAACCTGAGTAAGTCAGTCTACACTATCCAGGAAAAGCTGCCTTAAAGGAGTGGAAATGAATGATAGCAGTAGCGATTATTCGTATAGTACTTGATAATTTTTAAAGTACGTTCACATACATCATTTCATTTAGTCTTGAGAGCAAGCCTGTGTGCCCATTTTGCAGAGAAGCAAGTAGAAAAATGGGTTAAAGACCTGCCCATGGTCAGTCGCACAAGCCTATGAGGCATGACAGGGACTTGAATCCATGTATTCTGACTAAAACTCTCATTTTTTCCTTTTTTTTTTTTTTTTTTTAATTTTCCTTTGGTCTTGTTCTGTCACCCAGGCTGGAGTGCAGTGGCACAATCACAGCTCACTGCAGCCTCAACCTCCTGGGCTCAATCAATCCTCTCATCTCAGCCTCCCAAGTAGGTGGGACCTCAGGCATATGCCACCATGCCCAGCTAATTTTTGTAATTTTTGTAGAGACAGGGTTTCACCACATTGCCCAGGCTGGTCTCCAACTCCTGGGCTTAAGTGATCCACCTGCCTCAGAGTCACAAAGTGCTGGGATTACAGGCATGAGCCACTGTACCCGGCCTCACTTTTTTCTCTTCGTTTCCAGTCAACTGACTTGGACAAACATTTCCTGATCATGTACTGCATGCAGGGCATCGTGAACAAGACGACACATGAAGAGGCCGTGGTTCCTGCCCTCTAGAAGCCCAGAGTCCAGTGGCAGGATCAGGCACATACTTTACCAGCAACCCTGTGGGGAAAGGACCAAGCAACAGAGGGTGGCCACAGCAGAAGTGTTACAGGACAGGGGTCCGGATCCAGACCCCAGGAGGGGGTTCCTGGATCTCCTACAAGAAAGAATTCAGGACGAGTCCGCAGTGCAAAGTGAAAGCAAGTTTATTAAGAAAGTAAAGGAATAAAAGAATGGCTACTCCATAGACAGAGCACCCCTGAGGGCTGCTGAATGCCCATTTTTATGGTTATTTCTTGATGATATGCTAAACAAGGGGTGGATTATTCATGCCTCCCCTTCTTAGACCATATAGGTCGACTTACTGAAGTTGCCACGGCATTTGTAAACTGTCATTGCGCTGATGGGAGTGTAACAATGAGGATGACCAAAGGTCACTCTTGTCACCATTTTGGTTTTGGTGGGTTTTGGGCGGCTCCTTTACTGCAAACTGTTTTATCAGCAAGGTCTTTATGACCTGTATTTTGTGCTGACCTCCTATCTCATCCTGTGACTTAGAATGCCTTAACTGTCTGGGAATGCAGCCCAGTAGTGTTCAGCCTCATCTTACCCAGCTCCTATTTAAGATGGAGTTGCTCTGGTTCACAAGCCTCTGACAGAAGGTGTGGATGGCCCTATCAGTGTGGAGTGGGTATGGCTGCATGAAGGGGGTGATGTGTAACACTCCCTGGAAGGAGGAGTAGGGGCTCAGTAGGAAAGAGAGAGGGTGGAAGAGTCAGAGACATGTCACTGTCAGACACTAGGAGTGTGCAGAGGGGACAAAGGGTTCCCAGTGTCCAAAGATACAGTAGGAGGGGAGGCTGGAAGTTTCACTGACCCAGAGCAGAAAGAGACCAAAGAATTCAAATTTCTTTCTGCATATGGCTGGGAAATTGAAAGGCTTTAAACACTGTCACCTAGTTCAGATTTACTTTAAAAATTAGTTTTAAAATGACGTTCTTGCATATATTGTTTACAAACAGAAGCAAAGGGAAAAATAAAAGTTACCTTTAATCACCTTGTCCAAAGATAACCAATATTTTCTATGAATAGATATATTTTTCTAAAATGTCATCATACAGTTAATATTCCTTTGTAAACTTTTTTTATTATTTTGTGAACATCTTTCATGAGATTAAATATCCTTCTTCAACCATGGTTCTAATTTTTGGAGACTCATAGACTCCTCTAAAGATCTGATGAGCACAGACCCTCTCCCCAGAAAATGCACATTCCCAAATACACACCCGTCATGTCTGCCAGACAGAAATGCGGGCGAAATGCGGGCCCAGGGTTGCCATTTCTTTGGATTCTTCTAGAGAGCTGGAAATCCATTTCTCATGTTAAATCTTCTGATTTTTAAAGGTTGGCAACTAACCCAAAATATTAAAAAATAAAAGCAAAACAAAAACACTGTGGGGACCAAATAAACTTGTCGAAGGTCTCAGTCTCTTCTGGGGAAGCTGGTTTATAATCTCCGGCCAAGGCCAAGGTTGAAGGGATTTAGGGCTTATATAGTCAGATATGTTTCCAACCTCATCTCCCATGCCACACCTTCTCACAGAGCCAAAACGCTCTCCACAGTTCCCACTCCCACACCTCTGCTCATGCAGATTTCACACATGAAATGTCCCCACTGTCCAAATCCCACCCAATCTTTGCAGGGCTTTATGACTCTGCTCCTTGGACACTTGCCATGCCTCTCTCTGTTCCTGGCCACTTGTCCCCTGCTAGACTGGGAACTCCTAGAAGCAGCACCATTTGATTCATCTCTTTGTACCCACCCTCCCCCATGCAGGACCCCCAAAGAGGCTGGAGTGGATGCTCAGGAAGCACTATCAGGGGTGTCAGACCCATCAGCATTTATCCTGGTGCAAGTGAATTCTTCCCTAAAGCAGACAGATGGATAATTACAGCCTGGCTTTAGCAATCTGCTATGCATTCACCCCTCAGGGTGTGTGAATTGCTGTGAAGTTCTTACGGGGGAAGGGGAGGAACAGAAAGTGACTCTAAAAGGAAGATTTAAAAGGAGGAGCAAAGGTAGAAAAGCTTTTGTAAAAATCTGGAGCCCTGCCTTTAAGCCATGGAGAAAAGAAGACAGAACCAGGCAGGTGCAATCAGGAGGCCCAGCCCTGCCCTGCCATGACTCTGGACAGGAGGCTTCCCCTCTCTGAACAGAAGGTGCATAGCCAGATCACCTCCTAGGGCCTCTCCTTTCCAAGATAATAAGATGCTGCACGACAGTCAAGGGGATTTATGGTATCCCTGGTTAACCCAATCCAGAGGCTACAGGCACTGACTTCCAGTGGTCTCTCTCTCTGATGGGGCCTCTAGAAGGGAAAATGTTTAGCCAGGAGCTGTCCCACAGAGCCCATTAGCACAGCTGCCCCTGCTAACCCTAGAGGTGATTGCTTGGTGAGGTCCTGCAGGCCCCAAAATGTTTCCAGGCCAAGGGAGATCATGCTGCTGGGCAGACTCCAGAACCAGCTCAAAATTCCTCCCGTGGCATCGAGAAGCAGTGCTAAGATAGTTAGTACCTACAGGACCTTGAACAGGCCACAAAAACTCCCTGAGCCTCAGTTTCTCCATCTGTAAGATGTGAATGATAAATCCAGTTCTGCTTGACAGTTGAGATTTTGACATCAAAAAGTCCAGCACAGAGCCTGGCACATGGCAGATGCCTAAGAAATGTTAGGCCTCCTTGTCTGTTGGGCCTCAACTTGATAGGAACAAGTCAGACTTTGGACACAGCCCCAGGCAATTCTGCAGATACCAGGAACCCGGCTTTACCTTCAACAGAAAGACCCCAGCCTTGCCGTGATTCAGTCTTAGCGAAAAACATCCTAGCAGGACAAGCGGGCATAGGATGGTGACTGCAGTGGGGAGAATTGAATGCCAAAGGGAGAAGAGAAGCTGGATCGGGTGTGGAGTACATGAAACCCCTCACTGGATGTCCGAGATTGTTAGTCACAGTGACCCCAGCCAAGGGGCTGTCTTAATTATCTGGACCGAGTCTCAGACCCTGAGCAGGGCCCAGCTGGCACTTTCCAATGGCAAAGACTGGTGACCCCATGAGAAGGGACATTAGACAGAGTGAAGCTAGAACCCTCAGTTCACAAATGAGGAAACTGAGGCTTACAGTGGAGAGGTGAGCGCTCAGAGGCAGGGCTGGCACTCAAGTTTCCTGAGTCCTTCCTGGGCACCCGCTGCCTACCAGGAGAGGAAACCAGGAGGCAGGATAGGATAATGGCTTCGGGCACACAGACCCAAGAATTGAGAAAGAAGAAACCATTGCAAGTGTCAAGTCGAACATTGCACCCCCTCCCCACCCCCACACCAGGCACTCTGCTCACCTGTGTCGTGCAATGTCTGCCTTCTAAAACCAGCCAGTTTAGCATCACGGGCTTTAGTCTTAAAAGTTAATCACTATGTTCCTGCCTACTTTTTTTAAGTTCTGGTTTATGTGTTCAACATGCATGCCTCATCTCAACCTCTGCTGCTTTCCCCATGCACTGCTTGCTTCACTGCGGGACTCTTGAATCCTGCCTCAGTACCCGGGACATAGAAAAGTCTGCATAAATGCATGTTAGTAGAGGGACAAGTTCATTCATTTATGAGCAGGTTCTGTGGCCAGGCCCTTTGCCGGGTGCTGGGGGCACAGAGATACATCTGAGTGGCTCCCTCATCCTGGAGAGCAGCCTCCATGGCTTAGCTGCTGCCACATGTGGCTCCCTTGATTGGACGCTCTCTGAGAGCTGATAGCCTACATTACTCAGTTCTGTTCCCCATGACACAGGTCTAGCTCAGAGCAGGGACTCAGAGGCCATGGGATTAGGGGAGCAGAGAAGCAGATGTTTCGACTCTGCCTTTTGACGCCAAGAAATTTTTACCTTGAAGAAAAGTCAGTAAGCTAGAACTGCTGCAACCCTTTGATGTCTGTCTCCATCTCTCTCTGTATCTCTCCTTCTCTGTTTTTGTCACTCTCCTTTCCCCCTTCCCTTCCATCTTTCCTCCCTCTTAATGTCTGCCCTAGTCCATAAATTTGCTCACATTTTTTTCATGGGTTAACTTAGAAATAAAGATAAGCTCTTAGTCATTTACCCAACATGTGATCATAATGACTGGTGGCAGTAGTCAGCATAAAATGTTGACAGGGGCTAGAAGTCCACAGGGTAGAAATTTTTATTGACTAAAAATTGACCAAAGCTTCAAATCTTCTTGACACTATGTTGATTGGCTCGATATGACCCAGGAAACTTGGGCTTGGTGGAAATAATGGCCATAAAAGAAAAAAAAAATGACACTCTCCTAAGTCAATTTTTAAAAAACAAACTGACTGGTAAACCAAGTCTTCATGGTGAAACAGTTTGATTGAAATAATTTTAGTAAGACCAAAATGGGAATGGGAAAACTTGAGAAGAAAACGAAACTGAAAAGTAATCAAATTAGTCAATTAACTTTATGGTGCTTGCTTTAAAAAATAATTTTTCCGGCCGGGCGCGGTGGCTCACGCCTGTAATCCCAGCACTTTGGGAGGCCGAGGCGGGCGGATCACAAGGTCAGGAGATCGAGACCATCCTGGCTAACACGGTGAAACCCCGTCTCTACTAAAAATACAAAAAATTAGCCGGGCGTGGTAGTGGGCGCCTGTAGTCCCAGCTACTAGGGAGGCTGAGGCAGGAGAATGGCGCGAACCCGGGAGGTGGAGTTTGCAGTGAGCCGAGATCGCGCCACTGCACTCCAGCCTGGGCGACAAAGCAAGACTCCGTCTCAAAAAAAAAAAAAAAAAAATTTTCCATAAGAATTAATCAGTGTTGATATAATTCTTATTAAACTGTTGATAGCAGCAGAGTCCAATCCCCAGGCTTGTGGTGCAGTGAGGGAGACACGGATGACTGGCCTTGTTTTACCTGCCTACCATCTCTTATTACTCACTGTGCACACCCAGATGCCTGTGATGGGCTGCCTGGTTCCTCCTGATTTGTAATCATCATTGTCTTACCAGTGATTTTTGTACTTCCAAACGAGTTGAGTTTTTACACTAATCACTGCCTCTTTAATCAATTAATGAGGATTAAAAGGTCATCTATCATTGGAAATTGCAACTGGAATCACCAAAGCACTACATTGGCCCACAGATGCTAAAGAATTGCATCTTACGTTAATAATTGTACTTTGGCTTTAATGAGATTCTTATTAACATATACATTATTAATTAGACCGTTAATGCAGATGTCATTTTGAGTCACACCAGGATTCCCGATGGCTCACATGGTTATTAAACCTTGCTAATTTGCACAGTGAATTAATATTATATTAAAGGTTCTCTCCACTGTGTATACTAAATTAAAATGCTTACTTTCAACGTCTCACCCACAGCATCCACGCATACTTGTTACGGAAAGGAATAAGAGGGAAGGATTTCCATCGTAAGACCTGAGAGCTTTCTATCTTGCAAATAACTTTGGTGTCTGCAAGTAGATAGAGAAGGAGAAGCTTAGGGAGTGGAGAAGAGAGAGGAAATCCCTCCCCCACGCCCCACACCACAGAAGGGGCCTACTGTTCTTTAATTAGCAAGGTTTCCTAATGTGTCTAAAATAGAATATTTAAACTTTTTCTCACTATAAAGTATCATTTATTTATTGTAAATGATTTAGGAAATACGCATACACAAAAATGAGAACGTTTTCATTACCCATTCTTTCAGCACTCAGTAATTACCATTCTGAATATTATCGTGTGATATTTTAGTCTACTTTCTCTATACTTAGACATCCTTTTACACAAACAAAATAATACTCTACGTACTGTTTTAGAACCTGCCTTTTTAACTTAATATTTCTTGGATACCTTTCCATATCATTTAATGTTCTTCTAGAGCATCATTAATTATCACATTACACATATCAATCTACGTGATTCTTTTCCATGGCTGTGGGCTGGTCAGCTTTGTGTGTCACACTGGCTAGGCTACAGTCCCCTAGTTATTCATTCAAACACTAATTTAGATATTGCCATGAAAGCATTTTGTAGATGTGATTAAGGTCCATAATCAGTTGTCTGTAAGTAAGGGAGATTATCCTGGACAATCTGGGTGAGCCTGACTCGATCTATTGGAAAGCCTTAAGAGCAAACCTGAGGTCCTCTGAAGAAGAAGAAATCCTACCTGTGGACTGAAGCTTCAGATGATGCCCAAGAGTCCCAGCCTGCCTTTCCTGCTGGCTGCCTGTATTACAGATTTTGAACTCTCCTAACCAGACCCCACGACTCTGTGAGCCAATTCCTTGCAAGCAAGCAACAAGCAATAAATGAATATATAACCTACTGGTTCTGTTTCTGTGGTTGATCCCTGATGAATGCAGGCTGTGTAGGATTTTACTACATGGCCCTACTGTAATTTATTGAACCAATCCCTCATTGTTGGACATTGGGCTGGATTGTCTTGTTGTCAACTTGGCACCATCTCCTGTTTCAGGCTGGAATGATGCTTCCCAGTATGTTGTTTCCTGTGTGTTTCCAGGATGGGGATTACTGATGGGAGAAACCCACGCAAAATTTGGAAGGAAGAAGGAAAAGGGAAGCCACTGCTGTTGGGAGGGAATGCCAGTCAGGCACAGTGGCAGTGTCACTAGGCATGGCAGCTTCAACAGACACCAAAGCTTTGCCGACCACCCCGTGAACTCTCACCCCATGGATGCACTTTGGTGGCCAGATGCATGCAGTTCCTCAGACTTTCCCACAAGCTTGTCCCTGCCAGCTGCACCTGGCTTCAGACAGAAGTGGTTAGCAATGGTTTCTCCAATGCTTCAACATTCCCTTTCTAGAACCTCACTGTCACTACTACTCCCAGATTTGCATAAGCCCTAACTCCTGTGTTAAACCCTTTATTCCCACAATACTTATAAGAGCTCTGTTTTCCTGAATGAAACCACTAGTGGTTCAGGGGAACTGGTCTTTAAGAATGGGAATGTGAAATTCTTTCACTACTATTAGAATTAAGGGCAGAAATGTCACCATTGCAAAATCATGGTAGTCCATGGCACAAAGTGGCAAAACATTTCCTTAAGTTATTACCTGTAGTCACCTGAAGTCAGGTACGTGGAGAAAAAGTCAGGTGACCAACTAGCTGCTGTAACAGAACAGTGGAAACAGCATGTGAGGACTGTAGGTTAGTTAGCTACTTCTGACTGTGATGATGAATTTGAAAAAAGAAAATGGTGACCTTGGGCTTAAAGTGACCAACTCAAGGCCAGGCAGGAAAAGACAAGGCTTTGATGACTGCCCTGAAATAATCCTTTGGTTCAAGGTCACAGAAATCATTGACCTGACCACATCCTCTAAACAGCAGGTCTGATACAACAATGGATTGGCCTTTTATAGACTCATTTATGGCACCTGCCAAGTGACAAAGCTTTGCAGGGCTGAGGTAAAGTCCTGTGGAATGGGGTATATGCTCTAACTCAGTGACCAATGTCTGCTACTGTTTCTCCCACAGCTAGCATTCATGGGTCCAGGAATCAATGGAAGGAAACAGAAGTAGTTCATACCACAACTACCCTTAATGATGCACAAGCAACATTTTCATTTCTATCATTGTGGCTTTGAGCTCCCTGGTGCAGAAGTCTTGATTCCCAAAGGAAAGCCACTTCCATCAATGGACACAACCATGGTCCACTGAACTGGAAGCTCAGACTGCCCCCTAGCCACTCTGGGTCTCCTGTGCCATTTAACCAAGAGGCAAGGAAGCAGGTAGTGTGCTCACTGGAGTGATTAGTCCTGATTACCAAAGGGGAAGTAAGCTGCTACTACACGATGAGGACAAAGAGGAGTCTTTCTGGAACCCAGGAGATTTTTCTAGAATGCCTCTTAATACCCCCATGGCTTATGGTAAACGTTCATTAAAAATAACAGCATAGGCTGGGTGCGGTGGCTCATGCCTGTAATCCCAGCACTTTGGGAGGCCGAGGCGGGCGGATCACGAGGTCAGGAGATCGAGACCATCCTGGCTAACACGGTGAAACCCCATCTCTTCTAAAAATACAAAAAATTAGCCAGGTGCGGTGGCTGGGGCCTAAAATCCCAGCTACTGTGGAGGCCAAGGCAGGAGAATGGCGTGAACCCAGGAGGCAGAGCTTGCAGTGAGCCGAGATAGCGCCACTGCACTCCCGCCTGGGTGAAAGAGCGAGACTCTGTCTCAAAAATAAAATAAAATAAAATAAATAACAGCATAGTCTAATGCCATAGGCTCTTCAGGAATGCAGACGTGAGTTTTCCACCAGGCAAGGAACCATAACCAGCCAAGGTGCTTACTAAGGGCAAAAAAGTTTAAGAAGGGAAGTGGAAGGAAGTATAGCAGGAAATTTCAATGTTCCAAAAGCTAAGTATACAGTTTCCCCTGCTTTAATGGAGTCCTCATATTGTGAGATATTCAAAATAGCAAGTTCTCCTAGCTGAGGTTTCATAAATCTTCAAATGACAAAAAACCAGTTTGGCCACAACTTTCCCAAGCCTTCTCTACTGAGTGAGGAAGTGTCCATCTTTACCCTGTTCAGGGCACACATCTCTGTCCTCAGAGGTCCAACTGCCAGTTCACATGGCATCAGAAGGCAAATGAGAAAAAGATGCCCCTTTCCCACATGAAGTTTCAAACGAGTTACATTATTAATTTTTTTTTTTGAGATGGAGTCTTGCTCTGTCACCCAGGCTGGAGTGCAGTGGTGCAATTTCGGCTCACTGCAGCCACCGCCTTCTGGGTTCAAGTGATTCTCCTGCCTCAGCCTCCTAAGTAGCTGGGATTACAGGCATGCACCACCACGCCTGGCTGATTTTTGTATTTTTAGTAGAGACGGGGTTTCACCATGTTGGCCAGGCTGGTCTCGAACTCCTAACCTCAGGTGATCCATCTGCCTCAGCCTCCTAGAATGATGGGATTACAGGCATGAGCCACCACACCCAGCCCATTATTTCTTAATAATCATTATTATAACAGTCATTTTGTATATGTAACAAAAAGAAAATTGTAGAACATCAAAGAACACTCGAAATTCATTGAGCTGTATACTTAAAATTTCTGTACCGTATGTACATTAAACCAAAATAAAGGATGTTAAATGAAATAGAAATTTTAAACTCATACTCACTGTAATTAGAACTAGAATATGATTGTTTTAAAATTGCTAAATATGTTGTACAGCACCCCTTTTATGCCCCACCTCACATCCTCTAGGCAACCTTTTCTACTCCAGCTGTTTTTGAGACAACCAGCTGTGTGCAAGTGTAACCTGAGAGCAGCTCACTCAGTCGCTCCTGTTCCCTCCTCAACCCTCTTATTTTTGGCTTCTGGGGCTTTTCTGCTGTGGCCACATATGGCATTCTGACAAATGTGCAAACTTTGAAGTACAAGGGAGTTAACCTCTCACAGGGCAGCAACCTTCAATCAAAGGGGGATTGGCACAGGTGCAGAAATATACCCTTCTTCTGCCCCATGGCAGATGGTTCTGGAAGGCATTCAACATGGCTCCTCACAGGGTCCCACCAGATGGAACGCAGGTGTTCAGGGCAGTGTCCAGCTGCATAGCTTGGATTGATTTTTTTTCTTTTTCACTTTTTACAGTTCACTGGGGGTCAGTTCCCACAAATAAACCACATACCCACAAACCTTTGTTTTAGCCTCTGCTTTTTAGGGAAATCTAAGCTAAGACATGCATCTTGCTTTCATGAACACAAATTATAATCATTTTAACACTCACTTGCTCCAATATCTCATTTTCTCTAGAACTGGTTGCTAGATTTGACAGATTACAAACCTTAAGTAATTTAAAATACATTTTAATTTCAGGAAGCTATGTTCTCCATTGGCAACCAATATTGGCAAAGTTAAATATGTTCTGAGAGCCATAAAAGTGTTCAGAAATACATTTAGTAAATTATTGATGCAAGTGTATTGCTCAACATCAATGGGAGAGTTTAGAAAACAATTTAAGGTTTTAGCTCCTCACAAGTTGATGCCCTATCAACAGCATAGCAGTTAATTTCAATTGTAAATTTTCACATACAGTAGTCCAATTTCATCAAAATTCTTCAAATTATATGCCATTTAGAAGAATGAAAGACCATAATATTTTTCAGCATTACAAACCCTTCTTCTAAAAATAATATTCTATTCAAGTTCTATTTAAAAATATTATATACAACTTGATTTTGAAATTTTATATGGGTCATAATCATGCTGATTACAGAATTCACAGTTAAAATTGGTCTTCTGACTTTTTTTCTCATATTCTCTTCCTTAAAGAAGTTGGCATCAATGATCTCCAACTTGTTTAACATTAAGAATATATTTTCTTAAATATCATCATTTAATTTTTCTTTAAATAAGTTTTAATTCCTTCCATGCTTTCAAATGCATTTTGGTTCCTGTATCTTCTTACTTCTACTACTAATTTTACAGAAAACTGTCAAATTGGAACTAAGAAATGGAATTTAAACGTGGATATTTTTGAGAGTATGTCTCCGGACTGCATTCTACAATCTATATTTTTGTAAACTAGGTCTCTCAATTACAAAAGTTGTTCCTCCTTCAAAAGTAGAAATGAAACAATATGAATCAACACAGTTAGAACAAGGCATTATACTTCCATCTGCCAGAAAATTGTCATAAATGTGAATATAACCCATCTTGAAAGTGAAAAATATATAACAATATTTTCTAATTTTCAAAACAATGAAGTTGCTTGCAAAGCAAATGGTGCCCTGAGACATGACACCTTTGTGCAGTGCACAACTTGAACAGCTGCACATGAAAGCCCTGTGGGCAATGTATCTTCTTAGCATTTTAGGCCTCCCCCATAAACTGGCTCTAGCCTACCTTTCCACTGTCCCACTTCACATGCCCTCTGCTCCAGCTTAAATAACCATTTTCTATACCAGGCCTTGCTTGTGCTGTGCTGTCTGCTTTGGATGCCATTCCTGCCCTTCAGCTGTGTAGTGACATCTTACCCAGTAAACAGCTCCCTCTCCCAAGCCTCCAGAACATTGTTTGCAAGTCATTTGGGCCCATGCTCCTGACCAGACTATGAACTCTCCAAAACAGGGAATAGATCTACAGATCTATTCCATCTCAGCTTTCTGGGAGTCAAGCCTAGCTCACAACAGGCTCAGAAAAGTGGGGTGAACTGAAGAATGACTAGGATCGAGGAACCTCTTTGAGGATCATGGCATTTCTTGGTGGTGGCACTGGCTGCTATTGGTATGATGACAGGGCTGATTCTCTGAGGACCCTTCACAGGGGGCCCCTGTCCTGGGGAGTAGGGAGGCAGGGAACTATAAGGAATAAACTTGCTTCATCAACCTTCCCTGCAGCTGAGATCTTCTACAGACCCAGGGCCTTTGGTAACTGTCTCAGCAATTTAGCATTTATTGAGCACCTACAGTGTGCTTGGCTCTGAGATAAGCCAGGCAGACTCTGCCCCAAGGAATTCACAATTTGATAAGGAAAACACATGTGGATTTGTGATGACAGCCCAGTGTGTTTGTGTCAAGTGCTTCGCTAAAGGGAAAGTGCGTTAGTCTGGGTTCCCAAGAGAAACAGAGAGAGAGAGAAACAGAGAGAGAGAAAGAGAGAGAGAGAGAGAGACTATAGAGAACTGGCTTACGCAGTTATGGAGGCTCAGAAGTGCCAAGAATGCTGTTGAGAAGCTAGAGATTCAGGAGAGCCAATGGTGTAAGTTCCAGGCTGCATTTGAGTCTGAAGGCACATGAGAACCAATGTCCCAGCTCAAAGGCAGAGCAAAATAATCCTTTCTTACTCAGTCTTTTATTCTATTCAAGTTTTCAACAGGTTGGATAAGGCCCCCTCACACTGGGGAAGGCAGTCGGCTTTACTCAGCCTACCAGTTTAAATGTTCATCCATCCAGAAACCCCTTCATGGACACACCCAGAAATAATGTTTAACCAAATAACTGGGCACTCCATGGCCCAGTCAAGTTGACACATAAAATGAACCATCACAGAAGGACTATTTGATGCAGGCACACATCAGCCAGCTCCTGGAGAAAGAGAGGTGAAAGCTGAGATTAAGATTGAGGAAGAGGCCGGGCGCAGTGGCTCACGCCTGTAATCCCAGCACTTTGGGAGGCCGAGGCGGGTGGATCACGAGGTCAGGAGATCAAGACCATCCTGGCTAACACGGTGAAACCCCGTCTCTACTAAAAACACAAAAAATTAGCTGGGCGTGGTGGTGGGCGCCTGTAATCCCAGCTACTTGGAGGCTGAGGCAGGAGAATGGCGGGAACCCAGGAGGCGGAGCTTGCAGTGAGCCGAGATCGCGCCACTGCACTCCAGCCCGGGCGACAGAGCGAGACTCCGTCTCAAAAAAAAAAAAAAAAAAAAAAAGATTGAGGAAGAGTTCTTCAGGGGAGAAAGTCTAGGGGAGAAATTCCAGGCAGAGGAGACAGCACGTACAAATGCAAGATGTGGAAGAGCCTGTCCTTTTGGGAGAACTATGAGTTATTTGGTATGAGTAGGGTGATAGATAGGCCCTTGAGACAGGTACAAGCCAAATCATGATGCCTGGGAGTTTATACTTTATCCTGAAACCAGTAGGGACCCTTTGGTAGCAGGTAAGCAGCAGAGTGACATGGGCAGATTGGAATTTTAGGAAGATCATCTGGGCATGATCCACAAGCCCTGAAGGCTGAGCCAAGCAAAATGACCCCAAGGATTCACAAAAAGGAAGAGCAGATGATATGGTTTGGATATTTGTACTCTCCAAATCTTGTGTTGAAACGTAATCCCCAGTGTTGGAGGAAGGGCTGGGTGGGAGGTGATTGGATCATAGGGGTGGATCCCTCATGAATGGTTTAATGCCATCCCTGTGGTGATAAATGAAATTTTGTTCTGTTATTTCACACGAGATCTAGTTGTTTAAAAGTCCGGGGCTCTCCTGGCCTTGCTCTCTTGCTCCTGCTCTTGCCATGTGGCATATCTGCTCCCACTTCACCTTCCTTCATGACTGTAAGATTCCTGAGGCCCTCCCCCGAAGCCGAGCAGATGTTGGTGCCATGCTTGTACAGCCTGCAGAACCGTGAGCCAAATTAACCTCTTGTCTTTATAAATTACCTAGTCTTAGGTATTCCTTTCTGGTAATGCAAAAAAATGGCCTAACACAGAGGGCATATGGGTCGCCCAGAGATCTTAAGTCACAGTTTCTGATTCAGTAAGTGTAGAATGGGGCCTCAGATTCTGCACTTCTAATAAACCCCCAGAAGATGCTGATACTACTGGTCCATGAACCACACTTGGAGGAGCAAGGGAATGAAAGCTATTTGCCAGCCAAGTCACTGGGGGCTGTTAATTTTTAGATCACCTCCTATATGCCCAGGCTTTCACTCACACAGGGTTGAAACCATTTTCACTGGGCCCTGCCTGTCCTACCCCTCCCCCATATACACAGAGGAATCAGGGGGTGCCTACATCCTGAGGTGGGAGCAGACGGTCACTGGTAGATGGACCTTGGGTCACAAGGTCATGTGACTCAGGCTGGTGTACAAGCAGCTCCTAGTCCTGCAATAAGCATTAAAGAGATGCACTCATCACATAGCCCTGGCTTCTGGAGTGCTGTGCTTCACTCTGTGAGAGAGACTATGGTAAACCATAACACATCAGGAGTGGGTGAACAGGATGGAAGAGGATCCAATTCTGGAAGGACATAATGGCTGAGGGATCTGAGGCACGAACCTGGAGCTCAATGGATCTGGGTCACCTCCAAGTCTTTGAGGGGTGTCACAGGACAAAGGAAACAGACATGATCTGTGGTGCCCAGTGGCTGAGCTAAGACAAATCGATGGAATGGAACTGCAGCAGGAGACTTGATCTCTCTTCACTGTAAAAAGCAAATTCCAAGAGTCAGAGCTACCCAAATAAAGGATGAGCTACCTTGAATGGTAATGAGCTGCTTGTCACTAGAGATGTGCAAGACTGTTTTAAATAGTAAAAGGTTGAGTGGGGTGACCTGTGAGTCCTAACACTCTCTTCTCTATTCATCCATCTCAGGAGACTCTAATCATTCCAGTGAGCCCAGACACTCAGCAACCCTGTTGCCTCCAGAGCCAACCCACCCTCTGTACCAATAATCAAGTGTTAATCATATTTTTACATTGCCACTCATATCCTACTACCTATTCCTGGCTGTACCATGCTTCAGAGAAATCCCCCTTCTGGGCTAGGAGTCAGGAATCATGTCACCATTTTGCTCTCTGACCTTGGAAATGTTGTGCTTCCTCTCTGAACTTCAGGCCTGACATTAAATAACATACCCTGCCTGATCCATCACCAAATATGACAAGTGAACATCCACTCAGTTCACTTAAGGTCTGCTGGTGACCCCAGGGTCTTAAACATAGTCAGTGCTCAATAAAGAGTTGATGAATTGGCTTATGCTCAACATAGTGACTGGAACTGCTGAACTGAACTGGACTGAACTGAATTGACAAACATGCATGGTACAGAGCAGCAGAATGTTGGAGCTAGATGAAATTTACAAACTATTTGGCCTCAGCCTCTCTCACCACCTACCCTTCCTTCCCTACTCTAGCCTCATTTTCCACTGAAGGACAAAGGGGCTAAGGATCACTGTTCTCATTCCTCACAGAAAACACTGTCTGAATCATCTCACCTGTATTAAAGAGTTCTAACTTGTTGTTTTTGAACCAGACCTCCTCCCCAGGCCCCAGACCTGTTTGGCCTCTGCCCACCAATTGAACCAGACCTCTTCCCCAAGCCCCAGACCTGTCTGGCCTCTGCCCACCAATACACTTATGATTATTCAACACGTACCACACAATCAATATATCTCACCCCCCCAACACCTGCCCCTGCTGAGCTCCCATATCAGTGCAGGGCACCACCATCCCCCAGTATCTTAGTTGAGAAACCTGGGGTCATCCTGAACTTTCCTGATTCTTTTTTAAAAACTAGGCTGACTCCTGGGAGTGGAGAGCAATGAATGATTCCTGAGTTTATTATTTTTACACCAATAATAAACTCAATTTTACAAGCTTAGAATAATAATTTGAAAAAGACGCAGTGCAGAATTGATCTGAAAGTGCACCTTTCAGCAAAGCACACCAATATTTGCTGAAATAGCCAGATTATAAATTCCATATTCATCACAGTTTTTTCCGGGAGCAGCAGCCCCTCCCCATCAGGTTGGCCTTGCTGGCAGCCAACCTAGATCACACTTCCTTGCCTAGGAGGGGCAGAATCTACTTGAAGAGCTGTAGGGAAGGTCACTGAGTGGACTGGAGGTCAGGAGACCTGGCTGCTTCTTTACCCATCTGTGAAAAGCACTCAGGGAGTTGGATCAGAGCATCAGAATGCAGATCCCTGGGCCTCCCTGAATCTGTAGCTGGGACCATGGAATGTGCATTTTTAAAAGGCTTCCTAAGTGATCCTGATACATTTGGTTTGCAGGCACCAATGTGAATATCACCTAATTAAACCAGCTCAAGAGGTCTTTCAGTTCCTGTGAAGCTGTGGACAGTCACCCCTGGTCCTATCCAATGCTCAGGTTGGGAGGTGGCTCTTCAGTGTGACTGGAGCTGCTGCAAACCACAACTATGTGATGTCCCAACACAACCTCCTTCTCAGGGTGGTGCCAGCCATGCCAAGGACCAGGTTAAGGAGCGAACTGGCAGGACCACTATTTGGGGTAGTAATTTATATAGGGCACTAGAATATTTCTGAAAATATAACAAAATATATTTCCTAAAACATTGCGTAAAGATAGAACCATGCATGGCTAGAAAGAATTCTCTGCTAACCTCCTTGGTCTGGTAACAGAATGCTAAATTGCTTTCCACGTCAGGGCTCCTACTAGCAAGCAATAGAAACAGCCTTCTTGCTGGTAACAAGCAGAAGGCAAATTTAGTGAAAGAACAATGAGGACCTCACAGAATACATGGGACAGATGCAGAACCAGGATTAGAAAATGGGCAGAGGCCAGGACCATGGCCAGAAGCTGTCACAGAGCAGAGTACCAAGAACTCTGCTACCGGCCCCAAGTCCTGCTAGCCACAGCTCACACGGCAGAGCTGCTTGCACTGGGCACTGGATCCGCCAGCTGCCCTGCTGCCACCACGACCCTTGGAGGCTGGGGCTGCTGCTGCACCAGCATGGAGCCTCCACTGTCTGTGTCACTGGAGCAGATGGGAGCGAGTGCCTGTGGCCTCACTGCAGGGAGGCTGGAAAATGAGTGTCCAGCCTTTTCTGCTTCTACTGTGAGAGCCAGACTCTGCCAAAGCATAAGCGGGGCACTCAGATGCCAGGATGGCTCCCAAAGGACAAATGTCCACTCCAGGGAGACCTGCTTACCTACAGAGCTCTGGTCTTACAGAATGGAATAATCAAGTTTGGGGCCAGAAGTAAATATCTCAGGAGAGTAAAAAGAGGATTAATGTCACCGTTAGCTATCCCTTCTCTTTAGATAAATGTCAAGGCTTTCATTTTGAAGCTGCGTTAAGCTGTTTGCCTGCCTGGAGGGACATCTCTATGTCTCAGTTAGAGTCTGGCCATTTCCCAATCATGAGTTCTATCAGGTCAGGCCAGGAAGGAGACTTAGACCCTGAGATTCAGGTAGGTCTAAGTTGATATCCATGGAATGTGTCTTAATGACCTCTCTATAATTGTGGTAACATGGCTTGGGAGTAGAGTTGCCTGCGTTCTGGGCAATGATCATTGCAATGGTATGATCTGTGGGAAGAAATAGAAATGCTCTGAAGTGGGGAAAGGACGAGAATATAGTCACATATGCTTTCATTTGTGCCACATGCCTGCCCACCCCAGGAGGGTCCCCTGGGACTGGGGGTGACACCGTTGCATGGTCCTCCACCCTCCCCCACCTTATGGACTTTCACTTATCCATGGCTAATCATTCTACAGACAAAATTACCAAGGCCCAGAGAAGGTCCTTTGTCTGCCTTAACCCAGAAATCGCAGGAAAGCAGGCAGAGTCAGGCTGCACCTTTTCCTTAAAATCAGGATCAGCTTGGAGTCCAAGGGGCCTATACAGACAGCTTCTGCTAAAGACCCTAACATGTCAGTGACTCACAGTGAACATTTATTTCTGGCTCACATCCATATCTGCTGTGGGTCAGCTTTGGCTCTGACCCACACCACCCTCATTTCAAGACCTAGACTAGATGAAAACGCCTTATTTTGCTCCCATGGTAGGAAAGAAAGAGCAATCATGGAAATGTGTGACGGCTCTTGGAGCTTCTGCTCAGAACTGGTTGTGTGGCCAAACCTGATATCAGTGGGGTGGAGAAATTATACAATCTTCTCAGAAGGAGGGCAGGAAACAGTGGGAAGGAATAACACAATCAACTGCAGAGCCATCCTTGGGAAGCCACCACAGCGGACCCCTCCAGGGTCTCCTGCTCCTGACCCACTTGTCCTCCAAGTTGAGCCCCCAGCTGTCCCATGCCTCCTGCCCCTTCAGCTCTTTTCCTAGAGTTTGACCCAACAGTCCTAGTCCCATCTTTGAGATGTGGGGACTGAGGCCCAAGGAGGAGACACAGGTCACCAAACTCCTCCCTAATGCCCTTCCCTGGGCAAGTGGCTCCATGCCAACCTCATCTTTTTCTGTGCGTCCCCTGCATCCCTCAGAAATACCTCTCTGTGGAGCACCGGCTGCATACCTGCTATGAAACTATATGCTTCTCACTGAGTATCCCAACCACTTTGTGTAGTCAGTAATATCGATTATGCCCATTTCACAGATAAGGAAACTGAGGCTTCCAGTGTAAATGACCTGCCCAGGGTCATACACAGAGATGGTACAAACCAGTTTTGCCCAACTCCAAAGCGTCCCACCACTGCCCCTCACACTGACTCGAATCCCTTCCTCCCCAGCCCCTGCGTTGATGGCCACCCAAGGTGTCATCCACGGTCAAGATGTCACAGCCACAGGACTGTCTCCCTCCCCACCTGCTCTAATCTTTAATTCAGACCCACCAAGCCAGCCCTTCAGCTCCCATTGCCAGCCACAGAAATGAGGATAAATGCGGCTGTCAGCGGCTTCCTGCCTCTTTGTTTTTTAATTTACTTAGAGTTGCGCAGCAGAGATGGCAGGAGAGGAAGCAGATGGCTCAGCATGACAGATGGGATCCTATCCAGTGACACAAGGACAAGGTGAGGAGAAAGCGTGATCAAAAGAAAGCGCAGCCCCAGCGTGAGAGTGCACTGCTTGAGCTCCCGTGCCAGGACAGTGGCACTGCAGCCGGCCTGCCAGCCTCCAGGGCGCAGGCTGGCACCTATCAGGGCTGGGGCTCCAGACCTTCAGCCAACAGTGGGGACACTGAGGCTGGGAGAGTGACTGCAGCCTGCCTGGAGTCACCCAGTCAGCCATTCACAGAGCTGGGACTAGAACCTGGGACTGGGTTTGAAGAGGGCAGCTCCTGTCCCACCTCTGTCCAACCTCCTGAGTAGGATGGCAGGTGAGTCGATAGCACGTGGAATTTTACACTTGGGCCTTACCTGGCGCCCCACCCTGGGTATGTCCTGCAGGGACAATGTCATTGTTCACAGGCACAGCTGCACTCGGATGGGAGAGGAGCCGGGAGATTGAAGGCCCTTTTGTTCTTGCGTACACTCGGTAGACCCAGGCAGGCAAAGGTAGGTCCTGCAGAATTCCAGAGCGGGGACTGGACCAGGCTGCAGAGCCCCAGTGCAAGAAAGTGAGAATTTGGAGTTCCCAGGGGGAATCCTGGGAGGAGGTGAGAGGAGGGGGAAGAAATGGGCTCTGGAGGCCAAGAGGCTATGATGGCCAAGTGCAAGTTTTACTCTATTTGGGGAAAGTCTGCTTATTTTTGTGAAAATAATGAAAAGGGCTGTATTTTCCACCTCCACAACAGCGTAGGAAAGAAACAGCACTGGTGAGATAAAAAGATGATTCAGAAAGGGAACTCGCCCTCTCCCTCTCCCTCTCCCTCTCCCCACATGCCGACGAGCCGAAGCTGGACGGTACTGCTGCCATCTCAGCTCACTGCAACCTCCCTGCCCGATTCTCCTGCCTCAGCCTGCCGAGTGCCTGCGATTGCAGGCACGCGCCGCCACGCCTGACTGGTTTTCGTATTTTTTTGGTGGAGACGGGGTTTCGCTGTGTTGGCTGGGCTGGTCTCCAGCTCCTAACCGCGAGTGATCTGCCAGCCTCGGCCTCCCGAGGTGCCAGGATTGCAGACGGAGTCTCGTTCACTCAGTGCTCAATGGCGCCCAGGCTGGAGTGCAGTGGCGTGATCTCGGCTCGCTACAACCACCTCCCAGCTGCCTGCCTTGGCCTCCCAAAGTGCCGAGATTGCAGCCTCTGCCCGGCCGCCACCCCGTCTGGGAAGTGAGGAGCGTCTCCGCCTGGCCGCCCATCGTCTGGGATGTGAGAAGCCCCTCTGCCTGGCTGCCCAGTCTGGAAAGTGAGGAGCGTCTCTGCCTGGCCACCCATCGTCTGAGATGTGGGGAGCACCTCTGCCCTGCCGCCCCGTCCGGGATGTGAGGAGCATCTCTGCCCGGCCGCCCCGTCTGAGAAGTGAGGAGCCCCTCCGCCCGGCAGCCACCCCGTCTGAGAAGTGAGGAGCCCCTCCGCCCGGCAGCCACCCCGTCTGAGAAGTGAGGAGCCCCTCTGCCCGGCAGCCACCCCGTCTGGGAAGTGAGGAGCGTCTCCGCCCGGCAGCCATCTCGTCCGGGAGGGAGGTGGGGGGATCAGCCCCCCGCCCAGCCGGCCGCACTGTCCGGGAGGTGAGGGGCGCCTCTGCCCGGCCGCCCCTACTGGGAAGTGAGGAGCCCCTCTGCCCGGCCAACCGCTCCGTCCAGGAGGGAGGTGGGGGGGTCAGCCCCCCCGCCCGGCCAGCCGCCCCGTCCGGGAGGGAGGTGGGGGGGTTAGCCCCCCGCCTGGCCAGCCGCCCCGTCCGGGAGGTGAGGGGCGCCTCTGCCCGGCCAGCCGCCCCGTCCGGGAGGGAGGTGGGGGGATCAGCCCCCCGCCCGGCCGGCCGCCCTGTCCGGGAGGTGAGGGGCGCCTCTGCCCGGCCGCCCCTGCTGGGAAGTGAGGAGCCCCTCTGCCCGGCCAGCCGCCCCGTCCGGGAGGGAGGTGGGGGGGTCAGCCCACCGCCCAGCCAGCCGCCCCGTCCGGGAGGGAGGTGGGGGCGTCAGCCCCCCGCCCGGCCAGCCGCCCCATCGGGGAAGTGAGGGGTGCCTCTGCCCTGCCGCCCCTACTGGGAAGTGAGGAGCCCCTCTGCCCGGACAGCCGCCCAGTCCGGGAGGGAGGTGGGGGTTCAGCCCCCCACCTGGCCAGCCGCCCCATCCCGGAGGTGAGGGGCGCCTCTGCCCGGCCGCCCCTACTGGGAAGTGAGGAGCCCCTCTGCCCGGCCACCACCCCGTCTGGGAGGTGTACCCAACAGCTCATTGAGAACGGGCCATGAAGACAATGGCGGTTTTGTGGAATAGAAAGGGGGGAAAGGTGGGGGAAAGGTGGGGAAGAGATTGAGAAATCAGATGGTTGCTGTGTCTGTGTAGAAAGAGGTAGACATGGGAGACTTTTCATTTTGTTCTGTACTAAGAAAAATTCTTCTGCCTTGGGATCCTGTTGATCTGTGACCTTACCCCCAACCCTGTGCTCTCTGAAACATGTGCTGTATCCACTCAGGGTTGAATGGATTAAGGGCGGTGCAAGATGTGCTTTGTTAAACAGATGCTTGAAGGCAGCATGCTCGTTAAGAGTCGTCACCACTCCCTAATCTCAAGTACCCAGGGACACAAACACTGCGGAAGGCCGCAGGGTCCTCTGCCTAGGAAAACCAGAGAACTTTGTTCACTTGTTTATCTGCTGACCTTCCCTCCACTATTGTCCTATGACCCTGCCAAATCCCCCTCTGCGAGAAACACCCAAGAACGATCATTAAAAAAAAAAAAAAAACAAAACAAAAATGAGCTGGGCATGGTGGTGTGCATCTGGAATCCCAGCCACTTGGGAGGCTGAGGCATGAGAATTGCTTGAACCTGGGAGGTGGAGGTTGCAGTGAGCTGAGATTGTGCCACTGCACTCCGGCCTGGGCAACAGAGCAAGAGACCCTGTCTCAAAAAAAAAAAAAAAAAAAAGAGCAAGAGGAGAAGAGTTTTCTGTCTGCCCTCAAGAAACACCATTGGCACCTTCATGTTTTCAAGGGTAGAGACATAATCCAAAAAAGAAAAGAGAACCATCCATCAGGTACAAGATATCACTTCCCTACCCAATTGTTTTATGTCTATGTTCTTTTAATGATAAATCCTTTTACCATTGGGAGTACCAAAAAAAAAAAAAAAAAAGAAAGGGAACTCACTCAGAGCCAAAGGTGACCAGGGGAAGGTCCTCTGGGGATTTAGAGTGATCTTGGGGATCACTGGCTTTTCCTCGGAATGGAAATTGGGGGTTTGAGTCCATCTTATCACAAAAGGCTGCACTGGGGATATAGTATCATGAAAGCCATTTTGTAGGGGAGCGAGGAAGGTGGAGATTGTGAAACTGCTACAAGCATCAAGAGGGGAAAGATCTGAGGATGCGCACTTGAAGGGCATGAGGACCAGGCCCCCATCCCAGCCCTTCCTGTCCATGACCATGTGTAATGCTTATGGTGGCATTGGAGTGAGGAGACTGTTGTCACTCCCAGTTACATACGAGGACTCAGAGAGAAGTGGCCTGCCCAAGGCCGCCCAGTGTATAAGAGGAGGATCAAAGATTTGAACCCAACTCTATCCAACCCTAAAAGTTCACTGTTTCTTCTCTCATGAAACCTGCTTCCACTTAGACATGCTAAGCTTGAAGGCAGAGTAAGGTCTTTGTCTTCACTGACAGTAGCTTTTCTCACCTGCCCCCATGTGAGCCACATAATATACTTGGCATCTCTAGAAATCACAAGGCTAAGCTCCTGGGGGTGAAACAGGTGCCGTACACCCAAAGCAGCGGCTCTAACCCTAAGGGCCCAAGAGATAGGAGAATTTCAAGCCAATTTCTGATGGACTGTGGCTCCCTGTTACACAGTAGGAGCCCAGGCTCTGCAGTCTGACCCAGGGGTTGTGGAGATGAACAAGGCAGGAGCCTGTTCTCCAGGCACCTATGAGGCAGGATCTTAGCAGGAAAAAATAAGTCAATTCAAAGAAGACACTCGAAGGAAGGGACCACTACAGAGGTGTAAGCAGGATGTTGCGGCACCCAGACACGAGCAACAGTGGGAGCCACTGACACCCCTAGGCCTGAAGGGGCTAAGAGAAGGAATGCTGATTTATTTTTTTTTATTTATTTATTTATTTATTTATTTATTTATTTATTTATTTATTTATTTTTTGATGGAGTCTCACTCTGTCGGCCAGGCTGGAGTGCCGTGGTGCAATCTCGGCTCATTGCAACCTCCGACTCCCGGGTTCAAGCGATTCTCCTGCCTCAGCCTCCCGAGTAGCTGGGATTACAGACGCCCGTCACGACACCTGGCTAATTTTTGTATTTTTAATAGAGACGGAGTTTCACCATGTTGGTCAGGCTGGTCTCGAATGCCTGACTTCGTGATCTACCTGCCTCGGCCTCCCAAAGTGCGGGGATTACAAGCATGAGACACTGCGCCAGGCCTGGAATGCTCTTCTTAAGAGCCTAGTGAGGCAGAGCCTAGTGAGGCGGGGCCTAGTGAGGCAGGGGCCAGTGGCTCATGCCTGTAATCCCAGCACTTTGGGAGCTCGATGCAGATGGATCACTTGAGGCCAGGAGTTTGAGATCAGCCTGGCCAAGATGGCAAAACTCGATCTCTACTAAAAATACAAAAGTTAGCCAGGCGTGGTGTCATGCGCCTGTAATTCCAGCTACTTAGGAGGCTGAGGTGTGAGAATCACTTGAACCTGGGAGGTGAAGGTTGTGGCTGCCTGGCACACCATGGTCACAGAAGGACCCAGACCCTGCCATGACATGATCCTAAAGCAAGAAGAGAGCAGGGAAGAGCTACCCTGACTATTCCTTCTCTCCTTCTCTGATCGCCCAAGTGCCTCCCATGGACTGAACCCAACCTAATGCCTGAGGGCAAACGAGCCCAGATGATACCATGTGGGTCAGCCCCCCAGAGACAGGGCAGGGTGGAGAAAGTCAGAGGATGGCCCTGGAAGGGATTACAAATAGAGAAGAACCAGCCCACCCTGAAATGTGACTATCAGATTTTCCCAATAAGTACCTCCTGATCAGGGCTTGACAAGTCCACTGTTATTTTTAGGTTAGATGTTGGACATGATAACTCTATAATTAGGGACAGGCAGGTTTTCCTTACTGCTTCTTCCCTTTTATAAAGTTGTTGCCTTTCATGATGACCCTGAGCCTGTAGGGCCCTCTTGTCCCATATCACAAAGGTGAACATTATGGCTCAAGCTGGAGACAACACCATGTTCCCCATCCCTTCCAGTTCAGGGAGAGTGGTTGAGGGGGCTCCTCCCAGGTAGTACCAGGGAGTCTATCCTGACACTAGACCCTTCCTTCCAGGCAGGGATAGGCAGTGTTCCTTGAGGACTCAAAATACACAGTTCACATCAAGAACCACCTTCACTGATTTTGATTGTACACCAAAGATATCATGAGTCTCCAATCAAACTCAGATATTTCTCCCCCTCCTGAGCATCTCTCCTCTCCCCTTAGTCCTGCCCTGATCTGGAGCAAGCCACTAGAATTCAAAATAATACCTGGAGAAACTAATTTGAAACCTCTAAGTCACTCAAAGAGGCACAGATGGTCTGCAAAGCAATTTTCCCAGTGACTTTGGGAGAAGAGGGAGGAGTGTGAAGGAGAGACCTGACTGTCACCATCCATAAGACAATGCAGCAGGGATTAGCAAAACCACATTGTTAACATCAGCCAGAGCTTGTTCATACTCAGCACAGATTCAGCAAACCCAATATTATTGCAATTTTGATATCCTATGATTTACTTCCTCTACTCTCCCAGTAATAATTCCCAACTTACTTGCTTTTCTTCAAATTCCCCAAATTCTTTACATCCTTTAAGGTCTATCTTAAGAGGCACCACTATCATTCATTCATTCATTCATTTATTCAACTGATGCTTTTGAAACCTGCTTTGTGCCAAGTACTGGAGCTACAGCTGCGGTAGAGACAGGCTTGGCCCTGGCCCTTGGGGAGGGTTTCTCCATCACGCAGTCTTTTTCATCTTTGACCTCTCCCTAAGCACCCCTCCCCGATGGCCCTATCACATTTGACCTTTGGTGATGATCACATAAGTCAGCGTCTAATCCTCCCCACCAGAATGCATGCTCCTTAGAGACTGAGATGGCGCCTTTCTCTAAATGGACCAGCGTAGCACCAAACACACATTAGATCGGAATCCAGCAAGGATTTTTCAAACAGATGAAGCCAATCGTTTAACCTCCGCCTCTTCATCTGTATAATGGGAAACATTATCTCAGGGTTTTCTGAGTCGAATGTTCTGAGTTGATGAATGTGAAAGCACTTTGCAAATTGTACGCCTCTAAGCCCCAGAGGGGAATAAGCCTGTATTTACCACCATGACCACACACAGCAGTTAACCAAAAAGAAACTCCATCCAGCTCTTCTGCAGATCCAGGATTGCAGTGTGAATCTCTCTGGAATCCGAGAGACAAAGCAAGTGCTGAAGAACACCCGCCCCAACCCTGCATCCCTCCTTGCAGTTAAAAGGCGGGTCAATTACCACTGGCTCATTTGTAATCATTACAGTTGTGAGATTTTCCTGCTGATTGCTCCAGTTAAGAAGCCCCTCATCCATGGAAGGGGCTCAGGGCTTGAGAGCTCCTTTTGTCTTCCAGTTCCATCCAGTCCCACCCACTCTGAAGCTGGGAGAAAGGGTGTCAGGAATGGGGTGCAGGTGCCAGTCTGCCCTCAGTATCTATGAAGCCTCAAACGTTTATCCAGGCTAACTTCTGATGGAGGAGCTCGAGAGATAATCCCATTATAGAAAGGGACCCCTGGACATTTTCATCAAGTTGATGCATATCATCCATATTTCATCATCAGCCAGGCAGGCTTTCTCACTCTTTTGACACGAAAACAGACAGGTGGGGCTGTTTTGATTTGGGCTGCCTGGTTTTTTTCCCCAGGGAAGCCACTTCCTCTGGCTTGCATGATAATTGAATTTCACGGATGGAATCTTCTACATACTTCTCAATTAGGGATGTGTACAGGCAGCAAGATTTTTCAGGTGTTGATCTATGATTGTCACTCTATTTTTTTTATCTTTAATCTTCTTAATTTCTGCCAGCTCTAAATCCAGCTTTGCTAAATAGTATTATTCTGACTTAAATGATCTAATCTGTTTGCCGTAAACCGGGTACAGCTGAAAATCGTGTATGCAGGAGACTTCCTCATTAATCACAGCTGACAAGAAATCAGAAATCAAGCAGCAAAATAGTCTCCGAAGGCCAAGTGGGGAGAAAGTGGGAGAAGTAGCTAACTGGGTCTGCTGGCCGAGCTAGGAGGGTGGGGGCTAGTCCCAGCTCTGTTTCCGAGGCTCTGGCTAAGTCTCTGCCCTCTGTGGGCTTCAGTTTCTATTTCCCTTCCTTAAAAAAAGGAAGGAAGGAAGCAGAGATGGGGGGGGTGTCCGATCAATTGAGTCCTCAGGGATCTTTTCAGCTGCAACATTCTCTAAGCCTATACATGACCCCCCAAAAATGCCACCCAAATGACATCTTGGTATTTAAACGCACAGCTGAGGCTGGGTGCGGCGGTTCACACCTGTAATCCCAGCTACTCAGGAGGCTGAGGTGGGAAGATCGCTTGAGCCCCAGAGGTTGAGGCTGCAGCTCACTGCAAAATCACACCACTGCACCCCAGCTTGGACAACAGAGTAAGAGACTCAGTCTGAAAAAAAAATAATAAATGCACAGCTGTTATTGACTCTTAAGAACACTAAGAGAACCTATAGTCTCAATCACTTTATCACAGCATTTTCCGAAGTGAGGGAAGCAAGATGATCGCAGGTAGTAAAGGAACATGGAATTCAGTCACACAGCAAAGCTGTCCCTCTTTCAAGCCCCATTCTTCTCAGCAGCTCAAGGAGAAAGGGCTCTGTTGGGTACGAGCACATCGTCCATGCCTCTCTCAAGCCGACTCATCTCCCAGGGTAACAGACAGACAGCAGCCCTGGGCACTGCAGTTCCTTTGTCAAGCAGCAGATCCAGTTAGCCGCCAATACATGCTTGGTGGTGGGGCTCTGTGTGGTTTCTTTTTGTCCATATAGGGTAAAGGGTGTTTCCTTTTAGACATACTTGTTAAAGAGCTGATTTTAAAGAATATTACGTTAATGCAGAAGCTATGTGACTATGGCAAAAATTAAAAGTAGTAAGAATGTCTGGTTTCACAGTCTCTGGAAAAGTATTTAGTGCCTGGTGGAAGGCCAGGCACTATTCAGGAACCAGGAAGACAGGTGAGTGACACCCTTAGGTCCTTAACCTCCCTCCCAACCCCCCAGTCCTATTTCCTGAGTGTCCAGGCTACCCTTACACCCCCACACCACCCCCAGCCTGCATCCTAGCGCTGATCACAGAGCCAGCACGCTCACCCCCGTGGGGGCCAGGGTTTCATCACTCTGCAGCAGGTGACCAACTCTACTGGTTTGTTTGGCCTCAGGCATTCCTGGGATGAGGGACTTTCCATTTCCAGGCAATCTGGACCATCCCTCCCGGTGAGCCCGCCCACTCCAAAAGTCATCCTGCAGCTTCCTCACCCTCACCTCCTGGCTGTAGCTGCAGCTGCGGCGGAACAGCCCCCTCCCCCACACCCACACCTGGCACCCTTCCAGATTCTGGTCTCTGCTTAGCACCGCCTGTCACCGTCTTTTCTAACCCTCCCCCACTCCACTTAAGAGCTACTTCACACTTCCCCCGCCCTCCCGGAGCCCCCCCTCCATTCGCCACTCTTCTCTCCCTCCACAGATGAGTTTGCTCCACTGAGGATACAGAGCACCCAGGCAGCAGGTATGAACGAGCCCCCTCCCTCCCTGCCGACCCCCGCTCACCTCCCCTTGCACCTGGATGCAGGCAGTCCAGCCCCCGCCCCCTTACTCTGTTCTCCTTCGTCTCTCCTGTATCTGCAGTCACTCCCATCCTACTGGCACCTTCCTGTCAATAAATAACGCCCTCTCCATCAAACTACCCTCTCTCCTGTTGCTCCCAATAGCTCTCAAGGGGCTGTCTCCACTTCCCTTTCTCATCCCTTCCAGTCACTCACTACCCCATCCCTGCACTTTGGCTTCTGCTTCCTCTAAAGCAGCTCTCTCCACATCTCTCTGATGTACTGCTAACTGCCAAATCCAGTGGATACTCAGTGTCCTTTGTTCTGAATGTTTTACAGATATTATCTCATTGGGCCGGGCGCGGTGGCTCACGCCTGTAATCCCAGAACTCTGGGAGGCCGAGGTGGGCGGATCGCCTGAGGTCAGGAGTTCAGACCAGCCTGGCCAACATGGTGAAACCCCGTCTCTACTAAAAATACACAAATTAGCTGGGTGTGGTGGCGGGCGGCTGTAATCCCAGCTACTCAGGAGGCTGAAGCAGGAGAATCGCTTGAACCCAGGAGGCGGCAGTTGCAGTGAGCCGAGATCACACCACTGCACTCCAGCCTGGGCGACAGAGTGAGACTCTCTCAAAAAAAAAAAAAAAAAAAAAAAAGTATTACCTAGTTGAGCAAGACTATGTGTTAACATGAAATAAAATGATACAGGCCAGGCACGGTGGCTCAAACCTGTAATCCCAGCACTTTGGGAGGCCGAGGTGGGCGGATCACCTGAGGTCAGGAGTTCGAGACCAGCCTTGGCAACACCAACACGGTGAAACCCCATCTCTACTAAAAATACAAAAATCAGTCAGGCATGGTGGTGTGCACCTGTAGTCCCAGCTACTCGGGAGGCTGAGGCAGGAGAATTGCTTGAACCCAGGAGGCGGAGGTTGCAGTGAGCTGAGATCATGCCACAGCACTCCAGCCTTGGAGACAAAGCAAGACTCCATCTCAAAAAAAAAAAAGGAAAGAAAAGAAAATGATACAACAACCTAGCAAGATAGGCATTATTTACCCCCCACCTTTTACAGATGAGGCAACTGAGGAACAGAGAGGTTAAGTATCTTATCTAAAGTCACACAGCTACATGTGATGGAGCAGATGGCTCAGAAATCTGTGCTCCTAACACTCCCCTCTGGCACCTCTCTGCCACCTTCACTTCTGATGTTCGTTGCCTTCCTCCTAATTTTTGTGTCCCCAGCACCTGGGATAGGGTCTGGCTCCCAGAGGCTGCTCAATAAGTGTTGTGGACGGAACTCACTGAATGTTTGTGGTGCACCCCTGTCCTCAGGGAAGTCATGGTCTAGGGGAGGAAGCAGACAAGTGACTGAACAGCAGCCACCAGTGTGCTCTGTGGGACATTTTCAGAGGCCTCCAGGGACACAAGGAGGAGAAGATGACAAGAGTGATGGAGAATAATAATAGCACCAGCCACACCAGAGTGGCCACTGTTTGTTGAATTCTAATATGCACCAACAACTATGCTAAAAAGTTTACATTATCTCATTGAGTCTTCAAAACAATCCTGTGAGGTAGGCATTATTTTTAAGCTCAGTTTAGAGATCAAGAAACCAAAGTTCGGAGGGGTTCACAGGGAAAGCTAGTGGAAAAGATGGAGCCTCCAACCTGGGGTGGGGTGTCCGGAAGGCGTTCCAGAGGTGGTGCCTCCTGAGCAGGGTTTTGAAGCACCATTGGGAACCAGTCAACTGAAGAAGAGCACAGGGGTGCTCCAGGGGGAGGACACAGCAGCTACAAAGGCCCAGAGGCCAAGAGCCTGGGCCCGTCAGGGAACCTCAGACAGCTGGGTGGGTCGGAGCTCAGAGAATGAAATGGGGACTGGGAAAGCTGAGGCTTTCATGGGAAGCAGGTAGAGAAAAAGGGAGCCTGGCAAGGCCACTGGGAGGAATTTCAGCTCCATGGACCAGAGGCTTTCAAGTGGTGGTGTGTGTGTCAGAATTGCAAAACTGCAGCCTTGAGCCTCCCTCCCAGGTAATGTGTATCAGTAGATCAAGGACAAGGTTCAAGAATTTTTGTTGTTTTTGGTATATGCCTCATTAAGACTCAACTATACTTAACAGCTTTATGAAATATAATTCACATGAATACACTGTACATATTTAAAGTATACGACTTGATAAGATTTGACATATGTTTATACCCAGAAAACCATCACCAAGACCGTGAGCTTCTCCTTCATCCCCAGAGCTTTCCTCTTGTTCTTCATGATCCCTCCCCACCTCATCCTCACTGGTTGGCTTTCTGTCACTACAGATTAGTTTGCACTTCCTAGAATTTTATACAAGTGAAATCATACAGCATGTATTCTTTTTTTGTCTGTCTTGTTTCTGCAGCATGATTATTTTAAGATTCATTCTGAGGTAGGCACCACATTTCTATCAATAGTCTGTTCCTTTCTATTGCAGAATAACATTCCATTGTATGGATGTGCTATAATTTATCCATTTACCTGTTGAGTGACAAATAATGCTGCTATGAATATTTGTGTGCAAATATTTGAATGCACATATACTTTCATTTGTCTTGGGTAAACACCTCAGAGTAGGATGGCTGGATCATAAAGTATAACTTTTTGAGAAATGCCAAGTTATTTTCCAATATAGTAGTACAATTTTACATCAACATCAGCAGTGGATGAGAGCTCCAATTTCTCCACATTCTCATCAACACTTGGTATGGACAGTCTTTTGACATTTAGCCTTTCTGACAAGTACACAGTGGTATCTTATTGTGGTTTTAAATTTGATTTCCCTGATAACTAATGATAATGAGCATCTTATGTTCTAATTTGCCTCCTTTGAAGCATCTGTACAACTCTTTTGTCCACTTTTAAGTGGGATTTTTTGTTTTCTTATTAAATTTTGAAATTTCCATATTCTCGATACACATCCTTTATCAGATATATGAATCCTAAATATCATTTCCAGACTGTTGCTTATCTTTTTGCTCTCATAACAATGTCTTTTGAAGAGAAGTTTTTAACTTGATTAAATCCAATTTATCAAATTTTTGTTATTTATTTATTTATTTATGAGATGACATCTTGCTCTGTCACCCAGGCTGGAGTGCAGTGGCACGATCTCAGCTCACTGCAACCTTCGCCTTCTGGGTTCAAGTGATTCTCCTTCCTCAGCCTCCTGAGTAGCTGGGATTACAGGTGCATGCCACCACGCCCAGCTAATTTTTGTATTTTTAGTAGAGACGGGGTTTTGCCGTGTTGGCCAGGCTGGTCTCAAACTCCTGACCTTAGGTGATCCACCAGCCTCGGCCTCCCACAGTGCTGGGATTACAGGCATGAGCCCACCATGCCGGCCTCAAATTTGTTTTTATAGACTGTGCTTCTGGTGACATAGCTAAGAAATCTTTGCCTAATGAGTTTACAAAGATTTCCTCTCATGCTTCTTTCTAAAAATATAGTTTTAGGGTTACAGTTAGGTCTTTGATCCATTTGAGTTAATTTTTGTATATAGTACAAAGTACAGATGTAAGTTATTGGTTTTGTGGGGTTTTTTTGCATGTGAATATCTAGTTGTTCTAGCTTTTGTTGAAAAGTTGTCTTTTCTTAGCACCTTTGTAAAAAAAAATCAGTTGTCCATATATGTGTGAGTTTATTTCTGGACTCTTTATTCAGGCTGTTTATTTTCTTTTATTGTTAGCTATATTTATGTCAGACAAAATAGATTTCAAGACAAAAACTGTAAGAGGAGACAAAGGTGGTCACTATATAATGATAAAGGGATCAATTCAGCAGGAGAATATAACAATTTTAAATATGTAGCACCCAACATGGGAGCACTCAGATACATAAAGCAAACATTATTAGAGCTAAAGATAGAGCCCAATACAAAAATATCTTGAGACTTCAAAACCCCACTTTTAGCATTGGACCAATCTTCCAGACAGAAAATCAACAAAGAAACATTAGATTTAATTTGCACCATAGACCAAATGGACCTAATAGATATTTACAGAACATTTCATCCAGGGGCTACGGAATACACATTCTTTTCCTTAGCACATGGATCATTCTCAAGGATAGATCATATATTAGGTCGCAAAACAAGTCTTAAAACATTCCCAAAAATTAAAATAATATCAAGCATTTTCTCTGACCACAATGGAATAAAACTGGAAATCAATAACAAGAGGATTTTTGGAAACTGCACAAATATATGGAAATTAAACAATATACTCCTGAATGACCAGTGGGTCAGTGAATGAATTAAGAATAAAATCAAAAATATTTTGGAAACAAATTATAACGGAAACACAACATACCGAAACCTATGGGATACAGCAAAAGCAGTACAAAGATGGAATTTTATAGTTATAAGTGCCTCAAAAAAAATAAGAAAAACTTCAAATAAATAATGGTGCATCTTAAAGAACTATAAAACCAAGAACAAATCAAACCCAAAATTAGTAGAAGAAGAAAAATAATAATAAAGATCAGAGCAGAAATAAATGAAATTGAAATGAAGAAAACAATACAAAAGATCAATTTAACAAAAAGCTGTTTTTTTGAAAAAATAAATGAACAAACCTTTAGCCAAAGAAAAAGAGAGAGAAGACCTAAATAAATAAGATCAGAGATTAAAAAGGAGACATTACAACTGATACCACAGAAATTCAAAGGATCATTAGTGGCTACTATGAACAACTATGCACCAATAAATCAGAAGATCTAGAAGAAACAGATAAATTCCTAGACACGTGAAATCTATCAAGATTGAAACATGAAGAAACCCAAAGCCTGAACAGCCCAACAACAAGTAATGAGATTGAAGCTGTAATAAAAAGTCCCAGCAAAGAAAAGCCCAGTACCCAATGGCTTCACTATTGAATTCTACCAAACATTCAAAGAAGAACTAATCCCAGCCAGGCACGGTGGCTCATGCCTGTAATCCCAGCACTTTGGGAGACCGAGGTGGGTGGATCATGAGGTCAGGAGATCAAGACCACCCTGGCTAACACGGTGAAACCTCATCTCTACTAAAAATACAAAAAATTAGCTGGGTGTGGTGGTGGGCGCCTGTAGTCCCAGTTACTCGGGAGGCTGAGGCAGGAGAATGGCATGAACCCAGGAGGCGGAGTTTGCAGTGAGCTGAGATTGCACCACTGCACTCCAGCCTGGGTGACAGAGCGAGACTCCGTCTCAAAAAAAAAAAAAAAAAAAAAAGAACTAATCCCAATCCCACTAAAACTATTCCTAAAAATAGAGGAGGGAATACTTCCAAACTCATTCTATGAGGCCAGTATTACCCTGATACCAAAACCAGAAAAAGATACATCAAAATAAGAAAACGATAGGCCAGTATCACTGGTGAATATTGACTCAAAAACCCTCACCAAAATACCAGCAAACCAAATTCAACAACACTTAAAAAGATTGCTCATCGGCCAGGCACGGTGGCTCACATTTGTAATCTAGCCCTTTGGGAGGCCAAGGCGGGTGGATCACCTGAGGTCAGGAGTTCGAGACCAGCCTGCCAACATGGTGAAACCCCATCTCTACTAAAAATACAAAAATTAGTCAGGCATGGTGGCATGCACCTGTAGTCCCAGCTACTCGGGAGACTGAGGCAGGAGAATCGCTTAAACTCGGGAGGCAGAGGTTGCAGTGAGCCAAGATAGTGCCACTGCACTCCAGCCTGGGCATCAGAGCAAGACTCTGTCTCAAAAAAAAAAAAAAAAAAAGATTTTTCATCAAGACCAAGTGTGATTTGTCCCAGGGATGCAAGAATGGCTCAACATACACAAATCAATTAATGTGATACATCATATCAAAAGAATGAAGGACAAAAACATATAGTCATTTCAATTGATGCTGGAAAAGCATGTGATAAAATTTAGCATCCCTTCATGATAAAAACCCTAAAACAAAACTGAGGATAGAAGGAACATACCTCAACATAATAAAAACCGTATATGGGCCTGGCATGGTGGCTCACGCCTGTAATCCCAGCACTTTGGGAGGCTGAGGTGGGTGGAACACCTGAGGTTAGGAGTTTGAGACCAGCCTGGCCAATATGATGAAACCCCATCTCTACTAAAAGTACAAAAATTAGCTGTGCATGGTGGCACATACCTGTAATCCCAGCTACTCAGGAGGCTGAGGCAGGAGAATCGCTTGAACCTGGGAGGCGGAGGTTGCAGTAAGCTAAGATTGTGCCACTGCACTCCAGCCTGGGCGAAAGAGCGAGACTCCATCTCAAAAAACAAAAACCTATATGACAGACCCACAGCTAGTATCATACTGAATGGGGAAAACTGAAAGTCTTTCCTCTAAGATCAGGAACACAAGGATGACCACTTTCACCACTTTCATTCAACATAGTACTAGAAGTCCTAGCTATAGCAGACAAGAGAAAGAAATAGAGGACATACAAATTGGAAAGGAAGAAGTCAAATTATTCTTATTTGCAAATGTTATAATCTTATATTTGGAAAAACCTAAAGATTCTACCAAAAACTATTAGAACTGATAAACAAACTCTTGGAAGTAAAGTTGCAGGATACAAAATCAACATACAAAAAATCAGTAGCGTTTCTACATACCAACAGCAAAAAATCAGAAAAAGAAATCAAGAAAGTAATTTTATTTACAACATCTACAAATAAAATTAAATACCTAGGAATTAACTTAACCAAAGAAGTGAAATAACTCTACAATGAAAATTATAAAACATTGATGCAAGAAATTGAAGAAGACAAAAAAAAAAAAAGGTAAAGATATTCCATGTTCATGGATTGGAAGAATATTGCTAAAATGTTCATAATACTCAAAGCAATCTGTAGATTTAATGCAATCCCTATCAAAATACCAATGACATTCTTCACAGAAATAGAAAAAACACTCTGAAAATTTATATAGAACCTCAAAAGACCCAGAATAGCCAAAGCTATCCTAATCGAAAAGAACAAAACTGGAGGAATCACATTATCTGATTTTAAATTATACTATAGAGCTATAGTAACCAAAATGTCATGGTACTGGCATGACACATAGATCAGTGGAACAGAATAGAAAACCCAGAGATAAATCCATACATCTACAGTGAACTCATTTTTGACAAGGTGCTAAGAGCATACCTTGGAAAAAGGATAGTCTTTTCAGTAAATGGTGCTGGGAAAATTGGATATCCATATGCAAAAGAATGAAACTAGACCCCTGTCACTCACCATATACAAAAATCAAGTCAAAGTGGATTAAAGACTTAAATCTAAGACCTCAAACTATGAAATTACTACAAGAAAACATTGGGGAAACTCTCCAGGACACTGGGCTGGGCAAACATTTCTTGAGTAAGAACCCATAAGCACAGGCAACCAATGCAAAATGGACAAATGGGATCACATTAAGTTAAATATCTTCTACACAGCAAAAGAAACAATCAACAAAGTAAATAGACAACCCATAGAACTGGAGAAAATATTTGCAAGCTACCCATCTGACAAATGATTAATAACCAGAATATAGGCCAGGCACAGTGCCTCACGCCTATAATCCCAGCACTTTGGGAGGCTGAGCTGGGTAGATCACCTGAGGTCAGGGGTTTGAGACCAGCCTGGCCAACATAGTGAAAACTCATCTCTACTAAAAATACAAACAATTAGCTGGGCATGGTGGCAGGTACCTGTAATTCCAGCTACTTGGGAGGCTGAGGCAGGAGAATCGCTTGAACCTGGGAGGCAGAGGTTGCAGTGAGCTGAGATCATGCCATTGCACTCCAGCCTGGGCGACAAAAGTGAAACTCTATCTCAAAACAAAACAAAACACAAAACAAAACAAAACAAAACCAGAATATATATAAGGAGATCAAACAACTCTATAGGAAAAAAATCTACTAATCTGATTAAAAATGGGCAAAAAACCTGAATAGACATTTCTCAAAAGAAAATACACAAATGGCAAACAGGCATATGCAAAGGTGCTCAGCATCATTGATCATCAGAGAAATGCAAATCAAAACTACAATGAGAAGTTAAAATAGTTTTTATTCAAAAGTTAGGCAGTAACAAATGCTGGTGAGGATGTGGAGAAAAAAGGACCCTCATACACTGCTGGTGGGAATGCAAATTAATACAACCACCATAGAGAACAGTTTGGCAGTTTCTCAAATAAACAAAAGTAGAGCTACCATATGATCTCGCAATTCCACTGCTGGGTATATACCCAAAAGAAAGGAAATCAGTATATCCGAGATAGCTGCACTCCCATATTTGTTACAGCACTATTCACAATAGCCAAGATTTGGAAGCAACCTAACTGTCCGTCAACAGATGATTGGATAAAGAAAATGTGATACATATACACAATTCAGCCATAAGAAAGAATGAGATCCTCTCGTTTGCAATGGCATGAATGGAACTGGAAGTCATTATGTTCAGTGAAATAAGTCAGACACAGAAAGACAAACTTCTCATGTTCTCACTTATTTTTGGGAGCTAAAAACTAAAATAACTGAACTCATAGAGAGAGAGAGTGGAAGAATGATTATTGGAGGTTAGAAAGGGTAGCAGAGGCAGGGAGGTAGTAGGGATAGATAATGTGTACAAAAAGATGGAAAGAATGAATGAAACCTTGTAGTTGCTAGCACAGCAGGGTGACTATCGTCAAAAATAACTTGTACATTTTAAAATAACTAAAAAACTACTGTTTTGTAACACAAAGGATAAATGCTTGAGGAGACGGATACCCCACTTTCCCTGATGTAATTATTACGCATTGCAGGCCTATAGCAAAATATTTCATGTAACCCATAAATATATAGACCTATTATGTACTCACAAAAATTAAAAACGAAAACATTTTAAAAAGAACCTTACAATAGTAAATACTTCCATTTCCCCACTCTCAACATTTGTCTTATTGTTATACATGTACTTTTACATGTTATAAATGCCATGTTGCATTGCAATTATTTTCATGTTAATGGTAAATTAACAGAATTTCAAATAATATTTAAAAATATTGTTTACCATGCAGTTACCATTTCTAATGTTTTTAATTACTTTCCTTGAATTCATGATTCCATCTGGTGTCATTTTCCTTCTGTCTGACCAAGTTCCTTTAGTGTTTCCTATAGTGTGGTGTGCCAACTAAGAATTCCCTCAGTTTTTATGTATTTTTTAAAGTTTTTATTTTGCTCTTGCTTTTGAATGATCTTTTTGCTGAGATATAAACTCTAGGTTGACAGACTTTTCTCTCTTTCAGTCCTTCAGAGGTGTCATTCTTGTTTCTTTTCTTTTTCCTTTTTGTTTCTTCTTGTGGCTCCAGTTCCTGCTGCTTTTTAAAGTTTTCGTTTATCTTTTTTTTTTTTTTTTTTTTTTTGAGACTGAGTCTCACTCTGTTGCCCAGACTCAAGTGCAGTGGCTCCATCTTGGCTCACTGCAACCTCTATCTCCCAGGTTCAAGTGATGCTCCTGCCTCAGCCTCCCAAGTAGCTGGGATTACAGGTGCCTGCCACCATGCCCAGCTAATTTTTGTGTTTAGTAAAGACGGGGTTTCACCATGTTGGCCAGGCTGGTCTCAAACTCCAGACCTCAGGTGATCCACCTGCCTTGGCCTCCCAAAGTGCTGGGATTACAGGTGTGAGCCACCACACCTGGCTTAAGTTTTTCTTTATCAAAAGGTTTGAGCTCTTAGATTATAACATGCCTTGATATCATTTTCTTCATGTTTCTTGTATTTGGGGCCTATTGGGCTTCTTCAATCTGTAGCTTCGTATTCATCATTGTTTGTAAAACACATTGTATAAATGTTCAATCTTTTAAAATGTGTTACACTTGAAAACCAGCATATGGTCTATCCTAATGAACGTTCCATGGGTTCTTGAAAAAAAAAATCAGTATTCTACAGTTCTTGGTGTCAAAGTGCCTTATAATGTTGTTCAGATCTTTATCCTTACTACTTTTGTTCTAACAGTTTCATCAATTACTGAGAGCATAAAAACCATAGTTGTAGGGCCAGGTGGTAGCTCACACCTGTAATCCCAGCACTTGAGAGGCCAGGGTAGGAGGATCACTTGAGCCCAGGAGTTTGAGACCAGCCTGGGCAATATAGTGAGACCCCATCTCTACAAAAAATGGCAAAATTAGCTGGGCATGGTGGCATGTGTCTGTAGTCCCAGCTACTCAGAAAGCTGAGGCAAGAGGATTGCTTGAGCCCAGGAGTTACTAGGCTACAGTGAGTTGTGATTGTGCCACTGCACTCCAGCCTGGGCAACAGATTAAGACCCCGTCTCAAAAAACAAAAACAAAAATAGAAACTATGGTTGTGGATTTATCTATTTCTCCATTTATTTCTGTCAGTTTTTGCTTCATGTATTTTGAAGCTCTGTTATTACCCACATTCACATTTATTATTATATGCGTTAAAAATTTTATCATTCTTTTATTGTCCTCATGAACTGGACCCACTTTCTGTAATGAAGTGTGTTTATCTCTGATAATACTTCTTGTCTCAAAGTCTATGTTATCATCAGATAATATGGCCATTCCAGCTTTCTCATAATTAGTGCTTTTGTCTAATCTCTATCCTTTTACTTTTAACCTACCTATGTCTTTGTGTTTTTAAGTATTTCTTGTAGACAGCAGAAAATTAGCTCTTATTCCTTTAACCAGTCTGATAATTCCTGCCATTTAATTGAAATGGTTAGTTCATTTACATTTAACATTACTTTAATACATTTAACATGACTTTAATGGCCATTTTGCTATTTGCTGTCTATTTGTCCTGTTCTTTTTTTCTGTTTTTTCTTGTCTTTTTTGTGGTTAATTTTTTTTAGTATTCCATTTTAATTACTTTATTGGATTTTTCCTATTTCCAACATTTTATTTTGAAAAATTTCAAGCACACTAAAAAGTTGAAAAGTTTTACAACTTTTAAAAGTTGTATACCCTGTACTTTCTTAATAAACCTGCTTTCACTTAAAAAAAAAAGTTGTATTCCCCATATACCCACCATTAACATTTTCTACACCTGTAGAAAAGACCTCAGCTGGTCAACTCATCTTCCTTATTGGTGCCTTATATCTTTATTTAAACAGAGTAGAGGCAACTACATTTGAAGAGTTGCATTATAGAAATGTAATTCTTAGAACATGGGAAGTGAGAGTCTCATCTTTACATATTTATCAGGCCTTACTGTGAGAGGAAACAGGAGGGAGTGACCAGGCACATATAGCAAGCAAACAGGACATACAGAAAGAAACATTTATAAGTCATAGCCTTGCAGCCCCGTGGTGGTGGGGTAGGGGCAGGTGGCAAGCTGTTTGTGAGAGAATCCAGGCATCAGTGTTAAATGGATGCTCCAGGGAAACGAATGTTAGTTCTTCAGTAAAAGGAAGAACTAACAGGAAAAGGAACCATACATGAGCAAGACTTCCTTAGGAGATAGTAAACTTCCCATCACTGGATGTATGCAAGCATTCTCTCATTCAACAGATATTTATTGAGCCTTTTAGGTTCAGACATTGGGCTAGGCACTGCAGATAGAGTGGTGAACAAAACAGGCAGGGGTTCTTTGTCTTCATGGAGGAGGTTAGTATTAAACAATCCCACAGATAAATACATAACCATCAATGGCGATTTATGCTGGAGATTGGCTATGGCAGGAATTGGAGAGCAGGAGTAAATGCTTTCTGACTCTGAGACTCAGCAGCATAGAATCACGGGAAGCACTATATAAGTGCTGGCTTTTATTATTATATTATCATTAACATTACTATTTGTTTTATTATTCATTCATTTCACATTTTCTGAGCACTCACCTTGGGCTGTGCAAGGAGATGAAGCTGCAAGGGATAGAAGCCTTGCCCTCCAAGTGGAAGGGCCATCCAAGAGCCGTGATTAGAAACCAGGAGTCCCTGGAGGCACTGTCCGCCTGGGAAACGGTAAAGGAAATCTGGGGGGGGGAGGGGGGCGGGGGGTGGGGGTGCTTCCCGGGACAGTAGGAGTGAGTTGGATCTTGAAGGAAGAGTGGGAGGAGACTTGAAGGATTGAAAGTGGGCAAACTGTTGGTATCAATTCCCCTCACACTCCCCTTCAGATCTCCAGGAAACCTGACAAATGCGAGGTGTCCCCTCCTTTCTCTAACCCCTTTCCCCTTCTCCTTCCTCCACCCCTTCCTACTTGGTGAGGGTTCAGCTCAGCTGGGCCCCTTAGCCAATTAACACTCTTTGCATCTGAAAAGCTCAAATCAGCTCCTCAGAGGTGTTAGAGATCAGAGTAATTAAGGTCTCTTTCTAATGCAAATCTAAACCAGAAATTGGATGTTTGTCTCCTTGGGAAATTAGGGTCCCCAGTTCTACCAGGAGCTAGTCAAACTCAGCAGGGGGAGGTGATGGCTTCAAGAAGCCAATTTATTTGGATGCTCTCCAGAAATATTTGATTCAATTAAATCAAACTGACTCCACATGGCAGTGAGAGTGATCTTTAAAGCTAAATAGGATCCCAACTCTCCCCTGGTCTTTGATGCACTCTAAATAAAGTCCAAGCCCCTCACCACAGTCTTGAGACCCAGCCTAATTGGCCCCTGCCTTTCCTCCAGCCTCATCTCAGGCCACTTTATTAAGTGCTTGTCACACTTTGTGATTATTTTATTTACTGGCTGCCCTTCCCCACATCATTAAGTAAATACATCCCTGTTGTTGTTCACCCTGGAGCACAATATATAAAGTTGTCCAAGTCAAAAACAGCTCCATTGCAAATCAGTACTTGCAATTTGGAATGTGCCCTAGAGCCATTCAGAGGAGGGCTTGTATTCAAAACCACCTCAACACCATCCTTCCCTTCTCTGCCCCGTGGCACTAGCTGTCACTGACCTCTAGTTCTATCCTGGGTTCCCTTTTCTGGAGGATAACTGCTCATCTCTTTGAGATCCACCTCAGCTTCCTGAGTACTCTTCCTATATGGCTACTAAAAACTAGCCAAACATATTCCCACAAACACACCCTCCCAATGCAAAGGAAATTCCTCCAGACATAGAAACAGACAAAAAGAAATAGTGTTTAACTAAGTCATTTATTGTTCTTTTTCCTGTCTCCCCAGTTGGAATACATGCTTCAGGAAGGCAGGGACCTGTGTCTATCTTGGTTACCATCCTATCCACAATGCCCAGAGCAGTGCCTGACACCTGATGGATGTTCTAGAAATCTGTTTTAAATACACGGATTTTTCTGAAACTGCCTATGTATAAGCATGGTGTCAGCACTATGGGTGCAGAGGAGGACAAACCCAGATTCAGCCATCAATAGCTCATAACCTAGTGGGGAGACCCCCTAGAGCCAAGGACTCCTTTGTTGACTGAGCACTTGTGTCCCCCCTACAGTGGAGTCACACCATAAGTTCAAGACATAAGCAAATTCCACCATATGAATTTGGGGGAAAGAAAAGCAGCAAGAAATGACCATCTTCCCAAGGTGGGCAATTCCACTCAGCAATTACACCCCAAAATGGGCACAAAGTGGGAGAAATGAATTGAGGTCTCTCCATACAGAGGGGAAAGGCTGTGCAGACACAAGGGCATGAGGCCACATGCCAGGGTAGGCACTGGAGAAAAGGAAAGGGAGAAGAGAGTAAGTCACAGTGGTAGTGATAACTAATAGCAGATGCCATTTATTGAGTGGTTACTATGTGCTGGCTGAGTATCATGCTAAATGCTTTATACACATGTACTCTGTGGTCCTCACAACTACCTGGAGTAGAAATACTCTTATTATCAAGAAGTTGATTGTAGCCACATTATGGAGGGCCTGTGGCATCATGTCAGAGAGACTCGTGTGTACTGATGGGGTCGGGGAGGAACAGGAAGTGTTTCAGATTTGGTTCTTAGATTTAGGCTGCAACAAAGGGATCTTAAAGCCCAACCTTCTGCACCAGGTGAATTCACCCTCAAGTCAGTCTAAACTGACATCCTCACGGGAGATTCTAGTGTCCAGGAAGGCCCAGAGACCAGGGATGGCTTGAGAGGTTGACTAGGCCAGCAGATGGTGCAGAGGAGATCAATTCACAGCCCTCTCTCTTGTCCCAGCCTCATGCACTCAGGCTCTCAGAGGAAGCTGGTTAGGGATCCTGGTCTGAGCCCTTAATATGCAGAGGGAAGACTGAGGCTTGGGAAGGAGAAGGGACCCACCTAGGGTCAGTGGATGCATGAGGGAGCAGCACATGGAAGAATTCTTCCAAAGTTCTGGTAGCAACTTTCTCTTTTTCTCCTAGTTCATTTTTCTCCAGTGACTCAGGAATTGCAGATCTGATGTCAATGTCGTCTTCCCCTACTCCTCCTTCTTCTCCCCACCTACCCCAGCAGGACAATCAAGGGTGAGAAGACAATGAATACTGAAATCTTTTGTCTCCCAAAAGGTCACAGTGCTGCAGACAGAAAAGCAGTCACCATTTCTCGGGAAGATGCTGTTTGCCTCAATAATGTCAGTCCCTTGGTTACGCTAGTCCCTTTTAACATAAAATAAAAAGAACAAGAACCAAGTTTCTCAGCTGTCAAAGCCTTGTCCCAAGTATCCCCTCATTGGACTCACACAGTAGCACTGAGAACGAGGCAGCACAATACTTGTCCTTCCAGTGCATGAAAAGGAAACTGAAGCATAGAGAAGGGAAGGGCTGTTCAAAGTCCTCTCTCATTCCAGGTTTTCATATGCCCAGGATGGTGACTTGCCATTATCCCAGACTGCGTCATTGAGATTCTCAGCTCACTCTGACATAAAACCTAGCAGGGACATGGGTCCAGTCTTTCTGGGCAACAGTGCTAACAAGATGTTCCAGGAGTTTTTACAGTGCTCATATATTTTAATCCTCTCCTGGAAGTCTAGCTTAATAAAATCATTTGAAAATAAGCAAAAACCAAGGCAAAAGGATGCCTTCCCAACCCAGATACTTATTCTGAGAGAACTGTGAAAAATTGGATGTAACATAAATAGTCAACAATAGGCTGTCTCCATATGATGGGAAATTGAGCAGCCATTAAAAATGGTATTTGTGAATAATTTTCATGACATGGCAGAAATGCCATTAAGAAGTATAGCTTCAGGCCAGGCACGTGGCTCATGCCTGTAATCCCAGCACTTTCGGAGGCCGAGGCAGGCGGATCACGAGGTCAGGAGATCAAGGCCATCCTGGCTAACACGGTGAAACCCCATCTCTACTAAAAATACAAAAACAAAATTAGCCGGGTGTGGTGATGGGCGCCTGTAGTCCCAGCTACTCGGGAGGCTGAGGATGGAGAACGGTGTGAACCCGGGAGGTGGAGCTTGCAGTGAGCCAAGATTGCGCCACTGCACTCCAGCCTGGGCGACAGAGCGAGAATCCATCTAAAAAAAAAAAAAAAAGTACAGCTTCATTCCAAAGTATAGAATATATGCATGCATAAAAAAAGACAAGAAAGGAAAATTATGACAATGTTAGCAGTGGTCCCTCTGGTTGTTGGGGTAGTAGACAAGCATAGCTTCTCTTTTCTGAACTCTTTACAAGTTTATTTATTCAACAACTGTCTATTATGTCTATTAAGCATTTTCCAAGGCCAGGCCCAGTGCTTGGCCTTGGGGATCTTATGGTGAACTGTAGAGGCCAATTATCTGCCATCTGGAGCCTTTGGCCCAGTAGGGGTGACAGAAAGTAACTAGGCAATCATAGATCCAAGGGATAAAAGCCATGAAGTGGCCAGTACAAGGTGGCATGGGGTGACATAGCAAAGATACATATCTCTGTTTTTATAATTGAGGAGTGTTAATCTTTAAAAGGCTAACCCGCCATAATGAAGATGTTTAAATATTTTAAAGAGCTCTGCAACAGCAGAGGCAGCTGGTGGGGGAAAGGCCTGTGTGGGGAGAAACCCCTGGCCAGCCTCTTCCCTTCTCTGTGTGGTGGGGACCGAGGATGGAGGACTAAGCATCCCTGCTTTATATTGCAACACCATTTTTGCAAGTATTCCTCAAGGGACAAGATTCATCCAGCCAGAAAGCCGTGGGATTTGCCTCCTAGCAGGGGCCAAGCTACACCTGACAGTATCCAGGGTCATTTTCTACCACCCAAGGGTACAGAGACAGGCCTCTAGTTAACCCCTGAGATGCTGGACTTCTCAATGCCTGTAACACTCTGGAAAGAGTTTACAAGTGAAGAAGTGCCTCACAGGAGGCAGATGCACACAGCAGCAGGGCCCTGAGGGTCCTGGAGGTATTCACTCTGCCCCATCATCTCATCAGCTACCCATTCATAGATTATCTTGCTTTGGGGTAAGACATTGCCTTGCATCTCTTCCTAGTGGATGAGTCTTCTGGAAAGATAATATTCATTTTACATATGTTTTTGGAGTTCTTTTTTTTTTTATCACATATTACTATAGCTCTTGCTACTCTCTATCAAAAGCTTGGGCCAAAATGAAATCATGTCATTCCTGTTTTCCAGCCCCTGTACTGGAAATTTACTCACATTGTACCTTCTCTCTGGAGTTCCTTTGCCCATCTCTTTGTGTCCAAATCCTACCACTTGGTCAAGGCCCAATTCAGATGCTCCCTGTTTTCAGGTCCTCCTTCATTTAATCATCAAGCATTATTGGTGTCAGGCACTGGGTTAGGCACTAAGAATACATTTACATTAAAGCTGCCCTTGTCCTAAAGTAAATCAGTCTATAGGTGGGAAATATGGGTGATATAGTCTGGTTGTGTCTCCTTACCCAAATCTCATGTTAACTTACAGTCCCTGTGTTGGAGATGGGGCCTGGTGGGAGGCGACTGGATCACGGAAATGGATTTCTTATGAATTGTTTAGCACCAACTCCTATGTGCTGTCCTTGCAGTGAGTGAGTTCTTGTGAGATCTGGTTGCTTAAAAGTGTGTGGCACCCCCTCAACTCTGTTGCTTCTGCTTTCATCATGTGAAGTGCCTGCTCCCCCTTTGCCTTCTGACATGTTTGTAAGTTTCCTGAGGCCTTTCCAGGAGCCAAGCAGATGCCAGCATCATGCTTCCTGTACAGCCTGCAGAACCGTGAGCTAATTAAACGTCTTTTTTGTTTGTTTGTTTGTTCATTTGTTTTTGAGGCTGGAGTGCAGGGTGCAATCTTGGCTTACTACAACCTCCATCTCCTGGGTTCAAGTGATTCTCTTCCCTCAGCCTCCCAAGTAGCTGGGACTACAGGCCCCACTACCATGTCTGGCTAATGTTTTGTATGTTTAGTAGAGATGGGGTTTCACCATGTTGGCCAGGCTCGTTTCGATCTCCTGACCTCAAGTGATTCACCTGCCTCAGCTTCCCAAAGTGCTAGGATTACAGGTGTGAGCCACCATGCCCAGCCTAAACTTCTTTTCTTTATAAATGACTCAGTCTCAGGTGTTTCTTTATAACCATGTGAGAATGGACTAATACAATGGGCAAAACTAAAAGGAAATGAACATACTTCATAATACCATGTCATATATGGTAACAATAGATTTATAGATATACATACAGATAGATATATAGATATAGGTATATGGCATCCAAACATCTCAGAAAAGTGGGTATGAGTTACTTCAGGGGAGAGGAGAGTACATTGATACAATGCCTGAGCTGGGTTTTGACAGATGAGTAGGAATTTCCTAGGCAGACAAAGGAGAGGAGAATGGCATTCCAGGCAGAGGGCATACCAGGTGCAAAGGCATAGAAAGGTGAACCAGCATGATGCATTTGAAGGGCTACAAGTCATTTGGGGTCATTGCTAAGGTATAAAATAAAAAGGGAGATATGGAGGCACCAAGAGAAAAGTAGCAGGGCCAAGATGGTGGAAGATTTCGCCTGGATTTTATGCCTCAAGCCACAGGGGATCAGTGGACCAGTGCTGGAGTTTAAATAGAAGAATGAGGCATCAACTTCCGTCATGTAATAAGCAACCTCAATGTCAGTGGCTTAAAGCAACAATCAGCATTTATGGCTTATGCATCTGGGGTTGGCTGGGGCTTAGCTGATTTGGGCTGGGCCTTGCTGAAGTGACTTGGTTCTTCTCCATGTATCTCTTGTCTTCCTCCTGGAACTGCCGGGCCAGCCTGGGCATGTCTTGCTCATGGCAATGACAGAGGCACAAGAGCACGGAAAGAAACATGCAAGGTGTCTTGAGGCCTGGGCTCAGAACTGGCACGTTGTCACTTCCACCTCATTCTGTCCACCAAACAAAGTCACATGACCCAGTCTAGATTCAAGAGGAGGGGAACCAGTGAGAGCTCCTGCCAAGTCATATGACAAAGTTCATGGCTATATGGAGGACTGGAGAGTCAGGTCCATCCATGCACTCTACCACAAGCCATGTGATCAGATCTCTGCATTAGGTCACTAGGTAGCTATGTGGAGGGTGGATTACAGGGGATAAGGCAGTTTCAGAGATTCAGGCAGGAACTGAACAAATGCCCTAGGATCTCACAACCTGCTCTTTCTATCTATTCTATGTACTGGGATTTAGCCAGATTACACAAAAGGAAAGCTTATCTTTGGCCTTTTGTTCAATTCTAAGAACTCAGCCTGAGCACTTTGGTGCTTGCAGCAGTGCATTAAGAAGGCTTTGAAATAAACAGATATTCAGTAAACTAGTGAACAAGAGTTTTCTTTATCTTGGAAAAGACATCTCTGAGACAAAAACGGACCTGAGCTGCAATATTGGATAAGCCCCACTGATCACAAGAAAACCTAACATAGGTAATTGATTATTGGCAAATGCAACAGAACCAAATAAAGCAAATAATTAACAATTATTGTACTCAGAGATAAAGGAACTACAAATCTAGGCTGCCTCGGCATTTGTCCTAGGCATCAATAAGAACAAAGTGTTTGTTAGTGGGTGAGTAACCCAGGTGTGAAATTCATTTTATTAGACCAGATCTAAAAATAGGCTTGAACCAGAGAGTGGAAAAGAACACAATTTATCCCCACTTGCTCACTGGGGCACCCAGGGAATAAATTAAAGATGCTGTTTTTTGTTTACAAAGGGGGAATTGTGGTAGATTGTTTGCAGAAATGACCACAGTTACTTCCCTTTCTGTGTCTCTGCTACTTTGCAGATGTGACTTTGTAACTCTTCCTATCAAAAGTGGTGTCCTCAAGTCTTGAGTCTGTGACTAGTTTTGGCCAATAGAATGTGGCAGAGGTGACACTGTACTAGTTCCAAGCCCAAGCCTCAAGAGGCCTTGCACACTGCCACCTGCTTTCTTGGGACCCTTGTCTTCATGATGTGAACAAACCCAGGCTAAGCTGCCAGCAGATGAGAGTTCATGAGTCAGGCCAGTTGTCCCAGCCAAGACCTTAAACATACACAAGAGCTCAGCCCAAACTAGCAAAACCAAACTGCAGCTGCCCCACAGCTAGCTACAAAAGCAAGAGGAATTCTAGCTGAGTTCAGAAAACCTGCCAGCTGAGCCCAGCCTAAACAGCCAACCTACAGAATCTTGAAGTAAATACATGGTTATTTTAAGCTACTAAGTTTTAGAGTGATTTGTTACACAGCAAAAGGTAACTGATATCGGAGTATTCTGGATCAGGCCAGGTGCATTGGCTCACATCTATAATCCCAGCACTTTGGGAGGCTGAGGCAGGCAGATCACTTGAGCTCAGGAGTTCAAGACTGGCCTGGGCAACATGGCCAAACCTCATCCCTACACACACACACACACAAATACAAAAATTAGCCAGGGTTGGTGATGCATACCTGTGGTCCCAGCTACTTGGGAGGCTGAAGTGGGAGGATGGGTTGTGCCCGGGAGGCAGAGGTTGCAGTAAGCAGAGATTGCACCACTGCATTCCAGCCTAGGTGACAGTCAGATCTTATCTCAAAAAAATAATAATAAAATAAAAAGGCCAGGTGCAGTGGCTCATGCCTGTAATCCCAGCGCTTTGGAAGTCCAAAGCAGGCAGATCACCTGAGGTCAGGAGTTCTAGACCAGCCTGACCAACATGGAGAAACCCCATCTCTACTAAAAATACCAAATTATCCAGGCATGGTGGTGCATGCCTGTAATCCCAGCTACTCAGAAGGCTGAGGCAGGAGAATCGCTTGAACCCGGGAGGCAGAGGTTGCGGTGAGCCAAGATCATGCCATTGCACTCCAGCCTCGGCAACAAGAGCGGAACTCCATCTCAAAAAAAAAAAAAAAAAAAAAAAGTTTTCTGGATCAAAACAGCTAGAAATACACCAGAAAAAATAATGACAACTGCTACCAATTACTGGGCATCTATTTACTGTATACTGAGAAACTTGTGTATCTAAAACTGTTAGGTACTTCACTTACATCACATTAACTCATCTTTGAAACCCTGCAAAATAGAGTTATTTTCACCATTTTGTAAATGAGCACATGAGGAAACTGAGGCTAGGGAGACAGTTTAAGTAACTTGCCCAAGGTCACACAGCTACTGTGTAGGTTTGCAAACATACTCCTAGACAAGTGGGGCCCCTCATGTTGCAATTTGATCCCTAGTGTTGGAGGTGGGGCCTAGTGGGAGGTGTTTGAGTTATGAGGGCAGATTCCTAATGAATGACTTGGTGCCATCCTCATGGTAATGAGTGAGTTCTTGCTGTATTAGTTTCCTGGAGAACTGGTTGTTAAAAAGAGCCTGGTACCTCCTGCCCCACCATGTGATCTCTGCCCACACAGGGCAGCAGCATCTGCTTCTGGTGAGAGCTTCAGGTTTTCCCATGGCAGAAGGTGGAGGGGAGCCTGAGTGTGCAGATATCACCTGGCTAGAGAGGAAACCAGAGAGGGGGAAGGAAGCACGATGTTTCTTGTACATCCTGCAGAACCACAGGCCAAATAAACCTCTTTTTAAAATAAATTACCAAGCCTCAGGTATTCCTTTATAGCAACACAAAAATGGGTAAAGACAGGAGATAACATCAAAAGATTAAATATAAGCTCTTTCATGAGGTCAGGCCCAGCCATGGGGCCCACCTGGCCATTGCCTGCCCTCAGCCCAGCCCCCATGAAAGGCCTGTGCATGAGCCAAAGGAATCCATCCTATAGCCTCAAGCAGCCCTCAGCTGAGAAATGAGCTCCCAGAGAGGGTTCTTATGGAAACAAGTCTCTGCTCTCATCAGAGAATTGAGCCATCTTTGTTTTATGTCACAAAATGATTATATTCTGGGATGTTTCACTCCATTGTGTCCAGGCTTACCCTGAACCAAGGAAAGTAGAGATTCACCAAGAAGTCAGCCAACATTGCCAGTATAGACGTAGAGAAAGGGATAGGAGATGCAGGGCTCTATGTGGTTCAGAGGGTTGAGAAGGCATATCAGAGATTACTCTGTGGCTCCATCTTGGAACATGAATAGGAGTCTGCTGGGTGGAGAAGATCATTACAGGTGGCTGGAATAGCACTGGCAAGGGCATAGGGTTAAGAAAGCACGCGGCAGACATGGGAATGGTGCAGAGGCCAGCGTGACTGTAGCCAGGGGTGGGTGGGGAGAGTGGAAGCAGACAGAGCTAGAGGAGAGATTGGGGAAATACTGGAGAGAGTGTTGTACCTGAGAAGGCCCGGCCAGGTCTCTCTCCCTTGAGGGATGCAGCCTTTTGCTGCCAAAGAGTAATCTCAGCCCTAGAGTGCAGCTGTGTGCCCAGAATAAATCCCTGTGGGATGCATTCCATCCACTCCTTGCAGCAGGTCTTTTCAAAAGATTTCAGCAGCCCCTTGTTTGCCTACAGCTCTTATGCAAGCTGCTGCAGGCCAGGTGTTCCTTGGAGCCTAAATTCTGCATTTCCCACCTGTATCATTTACAAACCAACCTGGATATCTCCCTGCTTCTAGACAAATCTGAGGTCTTTTACACAGGTCAATCTGTTGAGAAAAGAAAAATGTAATGAGGTCCCGGCCGGGTGCAGTGGCTCACTCCTGTAATCCCAGTACTTTGGGAGGCCGAGGCAGGAGGGTCACCTGAGGTCAGGAGCTCAAGACCAGCCTGGCCAACGTGGCAAAACCCCGTCTCTACTAAAAATACAAAAATTAGCCGGGCATAGTGGCACACACTTATAATCCCAGCTATTTGGGAGGTTGAGGCAGGAGAATCGCTTGAACCCAGGAGGCAGAGGTTGCAGTAAGCTGAGATCACGCCACTGCACTCCAGCCTGGGTGACGGAGCAAGACCCCATCTCAGAAAGAAGAAAGAAAGAAAAGAAAGAAGGAAAGAAGGAAGGAAGGAAGGAAAGAAAGAAAGAAAGAAAGAAAGAAAGAAAGAAAGAAAGAAAAGAAAAGAAAAGAAAATGAAAGAAAAGAAAAGAAAAGGAAAGAAAGGAAGGAAGGAAGGAAGGAGAGAGAGAGTGAGGGCGGGAGGGAGGGAGGGAGGGAGGGAGGGAGGAAGGAAGGAAGGAGAAAAATGAAATGAGGTTTTGAAATAACAGTCAGTTCCCCGATAATTTTACAGGCTTGAGAGTAAAGAAAGGCCAAGAAGGTTGGTTTGAAGGCAGAGAACAACTAAGGTGGCCTAGAATCGTCACATCTTGGCACCTAGAGCCATCAGGGTTCTCTGAGACCATCTGGTCCAAGGACGGCAAATATATGGCACATGTGCCACCCTCCCCACATCTGGTGTCCAGGGCAGATGTTGTTAATCTATTGCTACACACTTTTTAGCCAAGCATCTCCCCATCAAGCACAGTCAGCTCATAAGTGAAAGCCAATTGATCATTCCTGATGGTTTCCTTTACCCCCATTTCATAGATGAGAAAATGGAGGCACAGGGAGGTTAGGGGGTTTGTCCAAGGAGAGCTTTCAGTTCCTCCCTGCCATTTCCACATGGTTTGTGGAAGACAAACACTTTTATGCCTCAACTGTAATCAGGGAATGAGTCCAGCACCTGGGATAGGGTTTTAAAAGCAACAAAATTTTTTTCCATTTCCAGTTCCAGTTGTTATATGACAATGCTTTGAAACGTATATTTTTATTATCATAATAAAAGAACACATAAACGGTTAGTAAGTTGTGCCCACACACTTAATAAAGTCCTAAGGAATTTATTCATTCACCCAAGGGCCAGGCAGTGTACTGGGTATTGAGTTTATGAGGACACCAAAGACATCCCAGGGACCCAGGGAACTGAAATGTCCAAATCTGATATTCTGCTTAGTTGGGAGAGGTGAGAGCTGGCCTCACAAGCAGGTACAGTGCAACTCCCTTCCCAGGGATGAAAAGGACCCAGAGGTTCCACACATGCCACCCCTCACTCGGTCCTCTATACAATATTTTCTAGAGCCCCTGACAGGCCCCTGTTCACACACCTCCGGGGATCACTACTTCCCAAGACTGCCAACTGTATCTTCAGCTGGTTCTACCCACTACAAATTCTTCCTTTTGCTGAAAGGGAATGAGCCTCCCTGTGACTTCCACCAAACTGGCCCTGCCTTTGTCCTGTGAGGAACTAGTTTTCCGAGGACCTAAGAGAGAATGTTGTGGGGGAGGGGTCTCTTGTAAGAGAAAGACAAAGCCAAGAGGAAAGGAAAGGCACTAAAACCGTCCTTCCCAATTTATGGTGTGGCGAGACCATTTCCTATCCCCACTCATAATTCTTAAGCATATCAGTGGAACATCATCTTGCCCATTCTGCCCTGGTACATGCTGAGATCCTCGTAAATCCCAGCTCCTGCCGAAGACCCAAAATGCATTGTCTATGGGATCCTGTACAAGAGAGCTGGTTGCTATGATAACAACTGGAGGTAAATTTCCTAGCACCCCCAACTAAACTATTAATCAGAAAGATGAGGAAAGAGTCAGGGTGGTCAATAAATTAGGGAAGAAATTGACTCCTACCGGGAAGCACACAGAGCAGGGCCACCCCACCCCACCCCCACCCCCACCCCCACCCCCGCTGAGACCTCACTCATCCCTCCCTTTGATCTTCTGATGCAGGAGGAGAAGCAGCCAGAGCCTGAGGGGAAACCTGCCTCCATTCTCCTCTCCAACTCTTTGTTTCTCATCCTGGTGGAGTCAGAGAGGTTCCCAAGTGGAAGCTGCACCTGGCATCTCATCAGTGAGGGCCCCAGTTAGCAGGAACATCAAAGGTAGAAATGCTGGAACCTGAAAAAAAGAATGCTCTGGCCAGCTTGAAAGAAGCATTCTACTGAAGTGTGGTGATAAGATCCGGATTAGAATCAGCATTGATGGATCATAGAAGGATTAAAGTGACAGGGTCCCAAATCTTCACAAAACGTTTGCAGATTTGTTTGTTTGGGTTTTTTCCAAGGACTTTATCTTCCTTGCTTTAATGTTTATCCTTGGCTGTCTTAATAAGGAGTGGTATGGAAAACCCTTGTGATGCCTCCTCCAAGTGAACTAGATCCACCAGTTCTCATCAGGCAGCCCTCTGCTGCTGTGCGGGGAGGGGGTGGGCAGCTTGCTCTAATTATAGGAAACACTCCTGGGAGAAAACACACCCTTTGCACACAGAATCCTGCAAAGGGAATGTACATTCCTCTCTATTCTTTGGTACAATCTCTCCCAGGGTTGCTTTTTAGATGGCATTGTGCCTCCCTTGTTCCCCACTTCTCTTGTCCAAGGATGCCATCCTTGATTAAGCCCTCCTTTCTCATAGAAGGAAAAACGGGGGATTGTCCGGGAAGGATCCCATGTTAGGCTTTGTATGAAAGCCCATCACTCCTATTAACACTGTGACTTTGACCTCAGTTGGCCCAGGCTCTTCCTGTTCCTCAAGGAGAGGGAAGCAAGTGCACTGGAGAAGATCAGCCCTGGCTTCACTGCAAACTCATCATAGGACCTTGGGCAAGGCCCTTCCTGTGTCTGGGCCTCAGTTTGCCAAATGGTGCAAGAAAGAGCCTCAAAGACTGTAACAGAGGCCAGCTCCAAAGGCCTCTTTGGTACTCTCTGGCTCTAAAATTAAATTTTCTCAAGTGAGAAAAGAGGAAAGGAAGGTGATGAGAGGATAGAAGGGAGCTTTCCACCCTGGAGGCAGGAGGTAGAGGTGGAGAGGCTGAATTAAAGCCATAAAGAGAAAATAGGGTGGCACCGGCCTGTCTCCCCCACCACACACACAAAGGATCTTGCAGGCAGAGCAGGTCCTTAGGAAAAGCCACTGGCTGCATAAGCCGCTTTGGCTGCTGCCTCTGTTAAGGAAGCATCTCCCGAGAACTGTTTCTAGTCTGTCTGAGCAGGGAGAACCTTGAAGGGTCCGGTCCTGGAGAAGGGAACGGACTGAGCCGGGGTTTCACAGTGAGCAGGTGGGAGGCAGGACTTGCAAGCACCCTGGCCTCCCGCCTGCAGACTTATGCAGTCTCCAGTGCCCCATGGCCAAATATTCTTGCACTGTCTTCCTTGGATCTTTCCTATGATTTGTGCACATACTGCAGTGAAAATGGCAAAGAGAGATCCTGCAGCGATTGGTAATTTTTCGCCATGGGTGGCACTGAGACTTCCCTGCTCCCTGGAGGAGGGAAATGAAGAGTTGATTAAGTACTCAAAACATCCCTGCCTGTGGACTATTTAATAAGCGCCTCGCCTGTCTCTCAGCCATAGAGCAGACATTTGGTTCGCTAATCCAATTTGGCAAGCCTCTCCCAGGCTGCAAACGCTAGCTGCTGGGCGCCATTTTGTCTGATGTGTTAGAAATCAATGCAGGCTCCCCGCACTTGCTCTCACTACTGCTTGACTGATTACTAACGAGACCTCTCCCTTGCACAAGTCACCGACAGAGAACCCCTCCATGTTCCAAGGAGCTCTGGGGACCTGGTGATCATCCAGTCTTCCCCCTGATTCTCTTAGCAAGGAATCTGAATAAATCAGCAAAAGCAGGTGTGGGACTGCAAAATGTTCTCTTCCTCAACTGAACCAAGCTATGTTTTCCACTTAGCAGGAGGAAGTCTGTAAGAAGGACAATATTTTAGCATCTTCCATAAAAACCACAACAATGGCATTTTCATTTTGATATGTGATAGCTCTTATTCGGATGCAGAATTAGTGCTCGGTGCATCTGTTTCTTTCAACCAACAAGAGCTCTGTTAGTAGGGTTTCTCTTTGCCTTGGCCACCAGGAAGCTTGGATATAAATGCTGGTTCATAGTTTGAGATGCAGGCATATTTCTGCCCACTCAGTGAGCTTTCTCACCTCCTTTTTAATAAACATTTTAAAGTCTTATATCATATGTGTTCCTTTAAAAAAATAAATGTGAATTTATCATTTTTCACTACAAACTTGCCTTAAGCTGTTGGAAAGTTCCCTTCTTTCCTTTTTATAGAGAACACTCTTGGAAAAGGAAGATAGAGTGAATGTTTATTTTTGCCTCCATAATATTAGCTCCTCACAAGGCACAACCAGGATCTTCCTATGGGGTCCAGCACCTCACTCAGTCTAGTTGTTCTGGGCACTTTTCTACTCTCTGGCCTAGCAGTGGACATTGTACTTCTTGGGCCATGGTGATGGGGTTTGAGTGACACCTTAACTTAAGGTGGTCCAATAGCAAACATCAGAATTTCTGCTGGAAAATGCTGGGCAAAGATTTCTATTCTTTTCTGCAGGGTCTGAACGCAAAAAGACATAGGCTTAGGGACTGCTAAAAGCCATTTTGTGACCAAAAGGGAAAAGCCTGTCTGAAAATGAGTCAACCTTGAGGAGGAGGAACTGAGAGACAGAAACAGAGGTGCATCCTGACATTACTTGAGCACCTATATCAAGTTAATCCTGAAGTTTGACAGTGCAGGGATATGAGAGCCAATACATTGACTTTGGGTCTGGTTTCCAGTGACTTACAGCTAAAAGAGTACTGATAGTTTCTAGAGGTCAGCAAGGGTGTTAACTGTACCTCTGCCTCCAAGTCACCCTATCCCAAGCCCCCTCCTCAGGAGACCCTGTGACCAGTCTGGTATCCTCCCCAGGTAGGCAAAGACAGTCATGGTGTCACTAAAAGTCTCTTTAGTGTCCTGATACAAGTGGGATCAGTCCTTTTTTTTTTTTTTTTTTGAGATGGAGCCTCACTGTCACCCAGACTGGAGTGCAGTGGCACGATCGCAGCTTACTGCAAACTTTGCCTGGGTTGCAGCAATTCTCCAGCCTCAGCCTCCCGAGTAGCTGGGACTACAGGCGCGTGCCACCATGCCTGGCTAATTTTTGTATTTTAGTAGAGACGAGCTTTCATCATGTTGGCCAGGCTGGTCTCAAAGTTCTGACCTCAGGTGATCCACCAACCTCAGCCTCTCAAAGTACTGGGGTTACAGGAGTGAGCCACCGCTCCCAGCCCAGTCCTTTGTTGATGATCTCTAGGCTTATGTCTGCTGATGGCTTCCAAGTCTATCTCCAGCTGGGTCTCTCTACAGTTCCCCAGCTGGTGCCTCTTGGCACCTTAGCCTCAGCATCTCCCACCACTGTGAAGGCACCTTTGTCCACAGCATCTCTTTTCTCACTCCATTCTGTCACCAACAAATTGATCACCAAGGTCAAGCAGACATCTACCAGATGTCTCTCGAATCCACTTCTGCTTCTAGTTTCCACTGTTTCTGCTTCAATTCAGGTCAAACACTGATCTCCACATGGAAACCTCTCCTCCAACTTACTCTCCACGCCTCCATCTGACAACTCCTCCTCAAGTGCTGTCCTTACCTTGCAGCTTCCTGCTCATAACCCTCGAGGGCTCCCTCCCACCAAACCCCCCATCTGGAATTCAAGACCCTCATGAACTGATCCCAAACTGTGGAGACTGTAGCAAAAAGCACATCTTTTCCCACAAATACCTCACTTCCCTTCTGCCATATTTTTGTTTACACAGTTTTAATTCCCTCTGTTTCTACTACTGAACTCCTACACATGTCAACACCCAGCTCCGATGCCCCTCCTCTAAGAAAACTTTCTAATTATCCCTCTCTCACCTTAACAGTGGAATTGTAGATTCCCACAGACCTAGAAAAATTATTTTATAAAATCGCATAGGCCCACTCTGACAATTTTAGGACCCAGGACAAGTAAAAGAGAACGCTTGCAGCCGACAGTGTCTGTACTCTTCTCTTTCCACCTTCCCCACAACTCCATCCTGCAGTGTGAGAGGCCTTGTGCACACAAGCAAGGACCTTCAAGCCCTCACGTCCAAGCTCCACCCCACACCCCCAACAGCCCCTTGCCAACTCCCCCAGTCACTCTTTGGCCATCCCTTGGGGTTGGGGCACCATGGCCTGGGGGAAGAGGCCAATACAGGTCCTGGAAGCAGGCTTGGTCCCTTTGAGCAGGAAATCCCAGGGTGGAGAGTACAGGAGTGAGGTCCAGACAGTGTGGGCTCTGGGTCGGCCCTCTGCCCTGTGGGGAGGGCACAGCTGGGCCCTCTACAGTCAAGCTGTCACACATCAGTGTGCACACGCATTGGGAGCTCCCACAAGTCTAACAAGCCCCCAGGGCACGAGATGACTGCCAGGCAGCAGCCCATGCCAGGGTCTAAACATGAGACCCGGGTCCAAGGGCGGATGGCAACATTAACTATATGGGGTCTTCTTTGATACATAATGGGTAAAATAAATTTGGAGCTGCAATTCTCCAGAATGAAGCTCAAAAACAGTAAGTTCACAGCAACGGCTTCTGGGTCTCAAAGCTGTGCTGTGCTTTACTTTTACAATTCGGTCTTGCTTACAGATTCTCCAGCAGCCCAGAGAGGCTGTGACTTGGCAGGTTGGTAGATTTGGGACCTCCTGCCTCTACTTCCAGGCCCTTTGTCTGCCTGGTGCTGTGAAGACTGACTAGACCCTGTGGAGCAAGTATTAGAAAGGAATCAGGTCATTTCCTGCGTACACGACTCTGCCAGTGAAAACGAGCCTGCCTGTCACCCCCACAGAGCCAGAACCACCCAAGGTGGAACCTTAAGGATGTCTCCCCAGGGGTCTTTGCTTCCCCTGCACCATCTCTCCTGGATCTAATTGTATGTCTGCTTGAGTTGAGGAGTTCCAGACCAGCTTGGGCAACATAGCAAGACTTTGTCTCACTTTAAAGTAAAAAAAAAAAAAAAAGCTAGACATAGTGGTGTTCACTATCATCCCAGCTACTCCAGCTACTTGGGAGGCTCAGGCAGCAAGATTGCTTGAGCCTAGGAGTTGAGGCTGCAGTGAGCTATGATCACGCCACCACACTCCAGCCTGGGTGACAGAGCAAGACCTTGTCTCAAAAACAAGAAGATAATTTCTTAAAAATGTATGTCCTCCCTAACTACTCAACCTCCTTCTCCCTCAGCAATCTCAGACACAGTTGGGCCTCCTCCCAACTATTTGGCCCCCAGGCAAAAAAAATCTGGCATGAAGGCTGAGAAGCGGAGGAAGGGTAAGAGAGGGCAGAGTTTCCTTCCTTCTTTGTTGTGCCAGGAGTCTTAAACATCCCCTTGAGTTTAAACATGTATATATATTGCCTTAGAGTCACTGATCATCAGGACTGAAAGTACCCTAGTACAATTCTGTCACTTTAATGATGGGGAAACTGAGGCCCAGAGAGGGTGGTAGCTTGTCTGAAGTCCCACAGCAAGTTGGTATGGAGCCATGACTAGGACGTAGGTCTCCTCACTCCAGTCCTGTTCTTGTTCTGCCCCACACTGGCCCTTTGCTAAACTCACCCCTTGCCCCACGTGGCACAGAACAGACCTCCCCCTCTTACTACCTGGGTGAGTTTACAAAAGCCACTTACTCTATCTGAGACTCAGTTTCCTTACTGCTCAGAGGGGAAGAGCAATTCTTACCTGCTGGAGTCATGCAGGTAGAGGAGCCAGCACAGGGTCCAGAATGTGGCAGGTGGCTGAGCCCAGTGTGGGTCCTTTTCTTTGCCCATTATAAGCATGACAAGGAAAGAAATGGTCCTCAGGTTAGCTTCCTATGGCTGCTGCAACAACTTGTCACAGAGTGTTAACAGCCTCGAATCTGTATGGGTCTGCAGCAACTACAGATTCTTAGCCTCTTTCAAGGAAAGAATTTGTCCAAGGGGCATAAGGCTGAGTGAGAGATGGAGGCAAGTTTTTGAGCAGGAGTGAGTTTATTAAAAAGTTTAGAGCAGAAGGCCAGGTGTGGTGGCTCACGCCTGTAATCCCAGCACTTTCGGAGGCTGAGGTGGGACCATCGCTTGAGGCCAGGAGTACGAGACCAGCGTGGTCAACATAGCGAGATCTATCTCTTAAAAACAAACAAAAATGTTTTACAGCAGGAACAAAAGGAAGTAAAGTACACTTGGAAGAGAACCAAGCGGGTGACTTGAGGAATCCAAGTGGGCTGTCTGACCTTTGACCTCTGACCTTGTTTACACGGTGTCATGCCTCCTGGCGGTTGCATCTCTCCTCCCTTGATTTTCCCTTGGGGCAGGCTGTTCACAGGCACAGTGGCCTGCCAGCATTTGGGAGGGGCCGTATGCACAGTGTGTTTACTAAAATTGTACGCATGCTCACTTGAGGTGTTTTTCTCTTACCAGTTGAGAGTTCTCAGAGGAAGGTCACATGCCAGTTAAAGTCTGCCATTTTGCCTCTTAGTTCACATGCTTGAGCCACTTGCCTCATCTTTTTTTTCTTTTTTTTTTGAGACAAGAGTCTTACTCCATCCGTCGCCCAGGCTGAAGTGCAGTGGCGAAATCTCGGCTCACTGCAGCCTCCACCTCCCAGGTTCAAGCAATTCTCCTGTCTCAGCCTCCTAACTAGCTGTGACTACAGGCGCCTGCCACTATGCCCAGCTAATTTCTGTATTTTAGTAGAGACGGGGTTTCACCATGTTGGTCAGGCTGGTCTTGAACTCCTGACCTCAGGTGATCCACCCACCTCAACCTGCCAAAGTGATGGGATTACAGGCGTGAGCCACTGCACCCAGCCACTTGCCCGATATTATTGGAAAGTGGCTGATCACCAGCTTCAGGTGTTTTCTATCTATTGGGAGATTACCTTTGCCTGGCACCAGCTACAATCAATTATTATTTTAGAGAGACAGTGTAACAACCAGCTGACTGTCATCTGATCATCACCTGACATTCCTGGTGGGTGTGTGGGGCATCTACTGCCCTGCTCATGTCTGCCTAACTACCTATTCTAACAAGAGGAACTTAAAACAACACAGATTTCTTATCTTACAGCTCTGGAGTCAGATGTCCAAAATGGATCTCATGGAGCTAAAATGTAGGCGTCAGTGTAATGGCCGGAGCCCATTTCTCAAGACAGGGAAATTGCAATAGAGAACAAGTAATTCATGCAGAGCTGCTGTGCAGGAGACCAGAGTTTTATTATTACTCAAATCAGTCACCCGAGCATTCAGGGAGCAGAGTTTTTAAGGACAATTTGGTGGGTTGGGGAAAGCCAGTGAGCCAGGAGTGCTGATTGGTCAGAGACGAAATCATAGGGAGTCAAAGCTGGCTTTTTGCACTGAGTCAGTTCCTGAGTGGGGGGGCCAAAGGATCAAATGAGCCAGTTTATTGATCTGGGTGGCATCCCCCTACCCATCAAGTGCAGCATTTGCAAAGTATCTCAAGCACTGACCTTAGGGGCAGTTTAGGGAGGGTCAGAATCTTGTAGCCTCCAGTTGCATGACTCCTAAACCATAATTTCTTTTTTTTTTTTTTTTTTTGAAAAAGCTATTTACTTTTCTTCCAAATATTATCCCAAATAGGTGTTTTACAGATAAGGGTCAATATGAAGTCAAACATTCTACAGAAGAAAATCGTTTTTACAGACATTAAGAATAATTTTAACAGAAGAAAAAGCTCACATCTATCTAGATGTGGCTATGTTCCATGGGAAAATTTCAGCATCCAAAGTGCAAAGAAAAAATGACTAGCTTTTCTTACCACATAAAATATTGACAATCTTCCCTTATAGCCTACTCTTTCTCGTGGCTAATGTTAGTCCTACAAAGGCAGTCTAGTCCCCAGGCAAGAAGGAGGTCTGCTTTGGGAAAGGGTTGTTATTGTCTTTGTTTTAAACTATAAACTGAGTTTCTCCCAAAGTTAGTTCAGCTTGCGCCGAGGAAAGAACAAGGACAGCTTGGAGGTTAGAAACAAGAGGGAGTCGATTAATTTAGATCTCTTTCTCTGTCTCAGTCATAATTTTGCAAAGGCGGTTTCATCGGTAGGGCTGGGTCCCCATTTTCGTGCACTTTCCTGCTCCTAGAGCCACCCACACTCCTTGGCTTGGGGTTCCCTCCCATCTTGAAAGCCAGCAATGGCGGCGAGTCTTCCGCACATCACCTCACTCTGACTCTCCTCTTTTACTTATAATGACCCTTGTGATTCCATTGGGTCCCCCTAGATACTCCAAGACTTCCTCCTTCTCAAGCCCAGAGGATTAGCAACCTTAATTCCATCTGCAGCCTTCATTCTCCTTTGCCATGGAATGTAACATATTCACAGGTTCTGAGGTTTAGGATATGGAGAGCTATTATTCTTCCTATCACAGAATAGGCAGAAAAATCATTTTGGGGCTTGGGGCATCTGAGGAAAATCAAGGCTTCACTTCTAGAAAAATGTACATGAAAAATTGTGGCACATAATCTCAGGGGATTCACTGGCACCCATTCATGGGCCCCAGTTACGAACTCTTGAACTAAAAGGATAATGTGAATCCTCCACCCTGTATGACATTTGTCATAGATTAGTTGTGTACTCCCATGTGTACATATGTACACGTGTGCATGAATATGCTTGTGCACTCACAAACACACACGTGTATACTGACTTATCCAGATACATGCACATGTATACACATGTACCCGCCACATCATTTTCCTACAGAAATAGCAAGACTTTCTTTGGCTTCTCTTTGTGTGAGAGGAAGCCAGGAAGGCACACGAAAAAAGTCTTCCCCTGCCTTTGCCTCTCCATCCAGCTCATTTCTCTCCTACCCCAAGGTCTGTGGGTCTGCAGCCCCTCTGGGCTTGTCCCTCTGCCTGACTGATCTTCATCAGTGGCCCTGGTAGATCTGATGTGGTGAGTGCGGGCCAGCCCTGGCTGGCAGGTGCCCTGTTGCTTGTTTTGCTGCAGCATGTTTGGCTCGCAGAGCAGCTTAGGGTGCTACTCTGCATTTGCATTTTCAGAGTGGTGTGCCTTTAGGGTTCCTGGCCCTCACACCTGTGAATTCAGAGCCAGAGATGCAGTCAACAGAGGCTAGTCACAAGGAAGACAAGAGGGTTAACTGCATCATGCACTGCATGTACAAGAACACTCACTTCTAGGGCCACCATCCACCCCCCACGCTCCCCCCCCCCAACTGCCGCCTGTACATCTCCAGGATGGCAGGTCCCAGAAAAGAGGAAGTCACAGGGAAAAGAGTGGCCTAGCTCCTACCTCAGCAGGACAGACATATACTGTTACCCCCAAGCCCACCTCCCACAGATGCCCCCCTCTCACCCCCACCATGCCAGGCTCCTCTGAGAGCCCCACTTCTTCCCCAGCTTCTGGGATAAGCCATCAGTCACTCTTTACCCTGCTTGAGTCCTGCTGCTTGATCGAGTGGCAGACGCTCCAAGTCCCAAGGGTGGAGAGGTGAGAGAGAGGATCACTGTGGTCTGGCCTCAGGTGAAATACTGAAAAACTCTATCATGCTTCTGAGCCTACAAAAGACAACTTCTTGCTGAAATATCTCCAGTAACTGATTATGTTAAGAGAGTATATCTCTCCTTCCCAGCCTTGAGCCATTCTCTCAAAAATCTGCTTTCTTTGATTATATTACCTTTGAAAGGGACAGGGTCTAAGAGAGGAGGGGAAACTAACTGAGCCACCCAGAGGGGGATCCCTGTGGTGGTGCAGGGTCTGGTGAGGCCTGCATCTTCCCAGAGAAAAATGTTGCTCTCTGATCTATGGGGAATGCAGTAAACCCTTCTGGCAGCTCTTCAGAGGACAAGAGTCTACAACCAGTTGGTGACAATGACCCTCCACGCCTGCATGGAGGAGGAGCAAGGGGGCAGGTGGCATCTGGTCCCTCTCCCCTCCCCACCTCACTGCTCATGCCAGTTAGCTGTGACAACCACTGGGCCCAAGGACAATGGCATGTTCCTGGAGGCGTGGCTTGGGGAGCACTGAGGAGCCACCTAGGACTTCCCACACTCACTCTCTTCATCCAGGCTATGGCAGCTCTGGCTGGAAGTGACATAAGAGAAATGGGGGTTCCCAGCTTGAGATGGAGGTGTGGCAGGGAAGATCTAGATGTGGGGAGAAGGGAAAGGAGGCTGGGAGAAGGTCACAGCCACAGAGAGAGTAGGAGGAGAAGGCAGTGTAGCAGAGACTACTCATAGCCAATCTGATCACGATTCCCCCTGCTTCCTGGTTTTCCAGGAGTTGACAATGTGCCCAGGCTCCACTGCAGCCAGCAGCAGCCAGAGGATACAGTTAAGGCCAAGGTGAGGTAAGCAGAAGCCATTTGAGGGGAGTTTCCCGAGAGCCTTTTTAGCACTGTCTGTCCTTAGACTCTGCTCTGGGCCTCCTGCTTTAGAGGGCCTCACTCGAATGTCTCTCTCTCTCTCTCTCTCTCTCTCTCTCTCACACACACACACACACACACACACAGAGCTATGGTTTGAATGTGTCCCCCAAAGTTCATGTGTTGGAAGCTTAATCCCCAATGCAGTAGTGTTGACAGGTGGGACCTTTAAGAGGTGATTAGGTCATGAGGACTCTGCCTTCCTGAATGGGCTAATGTCACGAGTTATCAGGAGTGGGTTCCTGATAAGGAAAGGGGTTAGGCACCCCATCCCCTTTCTCGCACACTCTCGCATCATCCCTCCATGTTAGGATACACCAAAAATGCCCTCACCAGAGGCAACCCCTCCATCTTGGACTCACTAAGCCTCCAGAACTGTAAGAAACAAATTCTTTTTCTTTATCAATTACCTGGTCTCAGGTATTCTGTTATAGAAACACAAAACAGACTAGGAAGGCCACACACACACACATAACTATTTCCTAACAAACATAAAGGTGGTCTCTATCATCTGGGATCAGGTCCTCAACACAGACACAGTGCAATCCATACCCCAAATATTCATTCTTATCAACACCATGCAAGCCCAGGGATACACACGTTCACAACTCTTGCCCTCCCCTATGTCCTTGAAACACTCCGAGCCTGGAAATTTTGCATCTCTGTGCCTGAGGACATTGGAGGTGGATGCTGCTCAGAGAGCAGGAAGGATTTGAATGGCAGAAGAGCTTAGATAATGGAAAAACACAAGTTGCTTGTTAATTCCTTCCCAGCAGATATCATGGGTTTAATATTCCTACACAACAAATTAGCATTTCCCAGTTGTCCCAAACATCTATTTTCTTGCTTCTCCTCAAGTTCTAGCCCACTATTCTGACGGTCCTTACCAATTACAGGGCATTCACGGCAATTGTATCTGGCAGCTGAAGAACATGTTGCCATATTCAACAATTCATATTGCTCTGAAATCTGCAATATGTAGGTATAAGCAGAATTGCATTAAGAATGATAGGAAGCCTTTATGCTGGCTATCAGATAGATATTGAATGGTAGAAGGTCAAGTTTTATTTTCATAAAAATGTTTAATAAGATTTATTTAAATTTGTTAGAGTTAAATAAAATTTAGCTTTATTTAAGTACTGTTAATATGCATGAATTAGAATTAGTATCTTACTTTAAAAAAATTTTTTTAATGTGAGATGGATAACGTGCCAACGTCGTATCAAGGTTCACAAGGGTGACATCTCACACATGCATGTGAACACACAATCATGCTTGTGAACTACAAAAGAATCTTACCTTTTAATTTGTTAAATTATGACTTCTTTAGGAAAAAACTTCTCTAGAAGGTGTATACAAAAAATAATTTTAATTATTGAATTTCTATGTTCACTTCTTTTTCTTTTCTTTTTTTTTTTTTTTGAGATGGAGTCTCACTCTGTCACCCAGGCTGAAGTGCAGTGGCACAATCTCAGCTCACTGCAACCTCTGCCTCCCAGGTTCAAGCAGTTCTCCTACCTCAGCCTCGCGAGTAGCTGGGATTACAAGTGTATGCCACCACACCTGGCTAATTTTTGTATTTTTGGTAGAGATGGGGTTTCACAATGTTGGTCAGGCTGGTCTTGAACTCCTGACCTCAAGCAATCTACCTGCCTTGGCCTCCCAAAGTGGTAAGATTACAGGCATGAGCCACCATGCCCAGCCATCTACGTTCACTTTAACTGACACTTCTTAATGAAAATAGATTCAAATTTTGTATATTTTGACTATAATTACATTTTTTTTAAATACTTTAGATCAGGGGTTGGCAACTTTTTCTAAAAGATGCAGAGAGTAAATATTTTAGGTTTGTTGGCCATACAGTCCCAGTCACAGCTACTCAGCTCCACCACTGTAACATGAAGACAGCCACGGACAACATGTAAAAGATGGAGCATGATTGTGTTCCTATAAAATGTTTTAAACAAAAAACAGGTGGCTGGACTGCAGGATATGGTTGACCAATCCTTGCTTTAGACAAACAGTCCCCAACCTTTTTGGTACCAACAACAGGTTTCCTGAAAGACAATTTTTCCACAGACCATGGTTGTGGGGGAATCATTTCAGGATGAAACTGTTCCACTTCATCAGGCATTAGATTCTCATGCAATCTAGATCCCTCGCATGCCCTGTTCAGGATAAGATTCACACGACTATGAGACTCTAATGCCTCAGCTGATCTGATGGGAGGTGGGGCTCATGCAATAATGCTTGCTCACCTGCCGCTCACCTCCTGCTGTGCGCCCCAGTTCCTAACAGAGAGCTGGTCTGCACCTTGGGGGTTGGGGACCCCTGCTTTAGAGCATTACTGTCAATAGAAAACAAATTTGTGAAAATTTTGGTATTAACATAATTATTGAATTTTGCTCAGATGATAGAAAAATAATGTATGGAATAAATGACTTTTGAATTATATATACCTTGGTTTTATTATAATACCTTGGTCTCATTCAGACTTTGCCAGCTCATCAACAGAATCCCAGATATATTCAGTCACAATTAAATTCAATTGTCTTTGGTGCTTCATGACTTCCAATCATAGAAAAATTATAGCTCAATTCCACATTGAATTTGGGTGCAAGAGAAAAAAAATACAGCTTGACATGTTTTTGCCTTTGTCATTTTGAGGGTAGGAAGATAAATATATAAACAGATAGTAGTTGGACTTCCCTTTGTACTCTTTTTTTTTTTTTTTTTTTTTTTTTTTTTTTTTGAGACAGAGTCTTGTTCTGTCGACCAGGCTGGAGTGCAGTGGTGCGATTTTGGCTCACTGCAACCTCCGCCTCCTGGGTTCAAGTGATTATCCTGCCTCAGCCTCCTGAGTAGCTAGGACTACAGGCATGTGCCACCATGCCCAGCTAATTTTTTATATTTTTGGTAGAGATGGGGTTTCACTATGTTGGCCAGGTTGGTCTCGATCTCCTGACCTCGTGATCCGCCTGCCTCAGCCTCCCAAAGTGCTGGGATTACAGGTGTGAGCCACCGTGCCTGGCCTTGTACTCTTATTGTGGGCCCTGCAAAAGGCAGGAGCAGCCTGAGCCCTTTAAGAGGGGACAGACTTGGCTGACTTTCCCTTTTGCCTTCTTCCTGCTGCCTCCTTCCCCTTCCCTGGGACACGGATGTAACTGTCGGGATTTTGGCTGCCATCTTGTGACCATGAGGAAGAGGCCAAGTGAATGGCAGAAACTTAGGCTTGGCCACCCCCAAAACGGCACCAAACCCAATTCAGAAACCACCCACCCCCAGGCCCTTACCATTTGAAGAAAATGAATCACTATTTGATTAAGTCATTACCCAAAATTAGGGTTTTCTGTTACAAGCAGCCAAACACAAATTCCTAGACATAAATTCCAACAAGGGTACGGGGTATGTGACTCTCATCCCACTGCTTTTCTGATGCATCTCTCCCAGCTCCCAACACACTGACATGTTCATTCATTCATTCATTCATCCAATAAGCATCCACAAGAGTCTATTCTGGTCCAAGGCGTAGGATAGTGCTGTGCCTACCATGAGGAACTGGAAGAAATGTAGGGAGAGATTGCCATAAGGCACTCACAGCCTTGTGACAGAGACAAGATGGAAATGGTCGTAGATCCTTGCTTTACCTACAGTGTTAATTAGGACACAGGTCCAGATGTGTCATCAGGAACCCAGGCTAACAGAGGCTTAAACAAAAGAGGAAATCATACACAAGGGAATACTCTTAATCCATAAAAAAAAAAAAAAAAAAAAGAAATCCTGTCATTTGCAACAACATGGATGGAACTGGAAGTTATTATGTTAAGTGAAATAAGCCAGGTACACAAAGACAATTATTGCATGTTCTCACTCATTTCTGGGAGCTAAAAAGTTGAACTTGTGGAGTTCAACTTTTTAGAGTAGGATGATGGTTACTAGAGGCTGGAAAGAGTGGAGAGGGGATAAAGTGGGGTTGGTTAATGAGTACAGACATATAGTTATGTAGAAGAAATAAGTTCTCGTTTGATAGCACAATAGGATGACTATAGTAAACAGCAATTTATTGTATATTTCAAATCAGCTAAAAGATTTGAAATATTTCCAATACAAAGAAATTATAAATGTTTGAGGTGATGAATATCTTAAAGACCAATTTGATCACTACACAGTGGATGCATGTTTCAAAATATCACATGTACCCCATAAATATGTACAATTAATACGTATCAGTAAAAAAAGAGAAGTTAATTTCTCTCAAGTGTAAAAGTCTGGGCTGGTATAGCAGCTGAGGCACTAAGGTTGTCAGGGGCCCAATTGTAACTACCCAGTGGGTTCACCTTGCCCGCTGCCTAGACGGAGCTGATTTATCTTTATCAAGTCGGGAACTGCAACAGAGAAAGAGTAATTCATGCAGAGCCAGCTGTGTGGGAGACCAGAGTTTTATTATTACTCAAATCAGTCTCCCGAGCATTCAGGGAGCAGAGTTTTTAAGGACAATTTGGTAGGTTGGAGGATGCCAGTGAGCCAGGAGTGCTGATTGGTCAGAGATGAAATCATAGGGAGTCAAAGCTGGCTTCTTGCACTGAGTCAGTTCCTGGGTGGGGGCCACAGGATCAGATAAGCCAGTTTATTGATCTGGGTGGTGCCCCCTGATCCATTAAGTGCAGCATTTGCAAAGTATCTCAAGCATTGATCTTAGGAGCAGTTTAGGGAGGGTCAGAATCTTGTAGCCTCCAGTTGCATGACTCCTAAACCATAATCTCTAATCTCGTGGCTAATGTTAGTCCTACAAAGGCAGTCTAGTCCCCAGGCAAGAAGGAGGTGTGCTTTGGGAAAGGGTTGTTTCAACTCCCTATGATTTCATCTCTGACCAATCAGCGCTCCTGGCTCCACTGGCTTCCCCCTACCCACCAAGTTATCCTTAAAAACTCTGCTCGGGGAGACTGATTTGAGTAATAAAAAAACTCTGGTTTAATGCACAGCTGACTCTGCACGAATTCCTCTTTCTCTATTGCAATTCCCCTGTCTTGATGAATCGAGTCTGTGTAGGCAGCAAGCAAGGTGAACCCCTTGGGCGGTTACAGGAATTGAGAACGCCAGACTTCAGTGGAAATTGAACCCTGGCCCATCTGCTAGGTTCACTGGCTAGCTCTGAATCTTGGTTCAGGAAACTGGCCTCACAACTCAGGATTCCAGTCCATGACCTTTCAGGTCTTCAGAAGGAGCTAAAGCTGTGTGTTTATTGTTAAGCCTATGAATCATAAATTTTTTGAACCAGAGTGAGTGTTATGATAGACATCTGAGTGAAGCTGTCCATTTTGATGTGGCTATTTTTATTCAAAGGACATGTTAACATGGTACTTTTAACCCAGGTCATTTGGGGCTATATCAAAATGTAAAAACTGTTTTCTGGGCAAGCCACCTTTAATCCTGCCCTCCTTCCCAGCTTCAATCCACTGCTTGCTCTACTCCCTCCTCGCTATTGTCATTGAACTGCAAAATTTATGGCCTTAGCAAAGCGCCCATAATAAATGGACCCTAGTAAAAGATCTGTAAATCCACCATTCCTCTCCCAAGGGAAATTTAATAAAAACGAACTCAGATAAAAACACTTATTAAGAATTGAAACAAAGATTGATAGTGTTTAATTTATAATTGATACATGTCTTTCTTTCTCTAGGATATTTGAAAATATTTTATTCTCATGATTTTTGACCAGTATCGAAGTGGTTCCACCAATTCTCATATTTTAATAATGCCTGTGGTGTCTCTTTTCTTTGTACAAAGAGATTATATTTGAGGTTTCTTTTGGGTTGGTCCTCGGACTGGCAAATTTCCAAATGGCTTTGACTGAGCCATTTGGAAAGGTAATTCTTAGCCATTACCTTTCATTTTCCTTTCACTAGCTGACCTAACATAGGTAGAAATAATGAGGTTTTGTGGGGTTTATTTTTGACAACTTTAGTGGCTTTAAATGTCTTTAACCCAATTTTTAAATGGTTGCAGATTTTAAGGTGTGTTATCTACTAACACATCAAATGGAACCTCTGGGTCTTTAGTTGTCACAAACAGAATCACTTGAGCTGCAAGGAAAAACTTAAACCACTTCTGTTTGGTGTTTTTAACTCTTCATTGGCTAATTTCTTATTTATTTATTTATTTATTTATTTATTTTTGAGATGGAGTCTTGCTCTGTCACGCAGGGCTGGAGTGCAATGGCACCATCTCAGCCACTGCAACCTCCGCCTCCCGGACTCAACTGATACTCAGCCTCCCAAGTAGCTGAGATTACAGGCATGTGCCACCATGACCTGCTAATTTTTTTTTTTTTTTTTTTTTTTTTTTTTTTTTTTTTTTTTTTTAGACGGAGTTTCACTCTTGTTGCCCAGGCTGTAGTGCAATGGCACAATCTTGGCTCACTGCAACCTCCGCCTCCCAGGTTCAAGTGATTTTCCTGCCTCAGCCTCCCTAGTAGCTGGGATTACAGGCATGTGCCACCACGCCTGGCTAATTTTGTATTCTTAGTAGAGATGGGGTTTCTCCATGTTGGTCAGGCTGGTCTTGAACTCCTGACCTCAGGTGATCTGCCCACCTCGGCCTCCCAAAGTGCTGGGATTACAGGCATGAGCCACCGCACTCGGCTAATTTTTGTATTTTTTTTTAGTAGAGGAGGAGTTTCGCCATGTTGGCCAGACTGGTCTCCAATGTCTAACCTCAGGTAACCCACCCACCTCGGCCTCCCACAGTACTGGGATTATAGGCATGAGCCACTGCATCCAGCCTCCTTGGCTAATTTCTTTTACAGTTTCTTTTTTTTTTTTTTTTTTTACTAAATGGGGGAAAAAAATAGTACTCAAGAAGACTGAATAGTAGCATATAATCTATCCTGCTTCAAATCCATCACTGCAGTTGGCTCATTTTCTTCATCTGTAACAGGGAATAATAATGGTACATCATTCACAGGGTTTGAGCATTCAACTAAGATGCATAAAGTGCATAGCACAGTGCCTTGCACATAATAAACGGTCATTAAATGATAGCTATTTTTGTATTATTATTCTTTAGCACAAAATTAAATCCTAAATGTCTTACTCCCTCCAAAAGGGATTAAATTATGATTTAATTTTATGATTTAATTTGTGGGGACATGCTCTGAAACTGGCATAATGAAAATGGTGCCTTCACAGTGGAGAAAGTTGGAGGAGAAGATTAAAATTAAATCAACAATAGTGTGATGGGTTGGCATTGTGCACTTCCTGATAGAGCACACGGAGAGCACCCAGCATCATTTTTGTGTAATTCCTGCCAAACCTCATGTTGAAATTTGATCCCCAGTGTTGGAGGTGGGTCCTAATGGGAGGTGCTTAGGTCATAGGGGTGGATCCTTCATGAATGGCTTGATGAGGTTCTTGCAATAGTGAGTTTTCACTCTACCAGTCCCTACCAGAACTGGTTGTTAAAGAGAGCCTAGCACCTCCTTCCCCTCTCTCTTGCTTCCTCTCTGGCCATGTGATCTCTGTACACTCAGGCTCCCCTTCTTCTGCCATGAGGGGAAGCAGCTTGAGGCCCTTACCAGAAGCAGATAAGCTTCTTGTACAGCCTGCACCATGCTTCCTGTACAGCCTGTAGAACCATAAGCCAAATAAATCTTTCTTTATAAATTACCCAGCCTTGGGTATTCCTTTTAGCAACACAAACAAACAAGATAGTTTCTCTAAGGATAAGTCTATCAAATCAGCATAAATAGCCATCCCAAACAGGTATGGCGTTTGCCCTATTGGTTTCTGTGTGGCACCCGTGCTAAGGAAATAAAAATGTCTTGTGTGAACAGGTTTCCAAACTACTGCCAAAAATTTTCTTTTGACCTCTTGCTGTGACAAATTGCATTAATGCACTTGTTCATAAAGAGCCACCTTTACATTCCTGTAGTAAAGCTGACTTGGTCATAATGTAGTATTCTTTTAATATACTACTGAATACTAAGACTAAAATTTATATGGGATGTATGCCTCTATGTTCTTAAATGTCTAATCATTGTATTGAACAGTCTGAAGTCAGCAGGGCATAAACATAAAATGGTTTTGTGGGGTTTTTTGTCCAATTGCTTATCTTCAAACAAATTCTTCCAAGTCTCTTCTTCCTGACCCATAATGACATTTGAACAAATCATATGGATTTGTGGTCACTTTCAATTAATAAAAAGTCCAGGCCAACCTATTACCAGTTTAAAACTTCAGTTACAGCATCAGCAGTACTGTGTCCAAGTGCAAGGATGTCAAGAATGTTTCCTTATCCAAAACTTCCAGGAAGAATTTAGAGCTCAGACAGAACCCCACAGAAGCTTCTTCACAAACGTGCAGAGGATGCAAATAAGTACCTTTGCTTGCTCTCCATGGTCAGCATGAGTTTATAGCAGGAATAAGGGCATTCAGAACACCTGGAAGCAATAGACGTCCTTTCGAAAGAACAAGATGATGGTGGCCTCAGGCAGAGAAGCCTGTCTGCTGAGTACAAAGACCATGTGCACCAGTCTAATAACAGTTAAGGGAAGACATTGGTCTCTAGTTTACCAACCACCTAAGGAGGAAGTGAGTGAAATTATCTGAAATGAACCATGCCAAGCCTGGATACAAAGCAAGATTCTTCATGAGCCTGGACTTGGAGGTCTCTATAGCTATTCCTCCACTCCATGCAGCTACACTCAGCCTGCTCACCCCCATCAAGAGCAGTGTGAAAGGAATGAACTACTGATACACACTGCAACATGGATAATCCTTGAAAATATGATGCGCGGTAAAAGGAGCCAGTCACGAGTGACAATATACTGTATAATTCCATTCTTATAAAAGTCCAGAATGGGGACTCTAGAGAAACAGGAAGTAGATTTCTGCTTGCTTATGGCTGGGGGGGGCAGTGGTTGGAGGATAGAGGAGTAATAGCTAAAAGGTACAGGATTTCTTTGAGAGAATGAAAATATTCTAAAATTGACTATGATGATGGTTGCACACACCTGTGAATGTACTAAAAAACCATTGAATTGTACATACTGTTAAATGGGTGGATTATATGGTTTGGATATGGTTTGTTTGGCCTCACTAAATCTCATGTTGAAATGTCATCCCCAGTGTTGGAGGTGGGGCCAAGAGGAAGGTGTTTGGCTTGGTGCCATTCTCACAGCAGTGAGTTCTCACTCTTAGTTCCCATGAAAACTGGTTGTTGAGAAGAGACTGGCCCCTCCTCCTCTTTCACCATATAAGTCTGCATGCTAGCTTCCCTTCCTCCCCTTCCGCCATGAGTGGAAGCAGCCTGAGTCCCTTGCCAGAAGCAGATGCTGGTGCCATACTTCCTATACAATCTGCAGAACCATATGCCAAATAAACCTCTTGCCTCTTTAAATTATCCAGCCTCAGGTATGTCTTTATAGCAACACAAATGGGCTAAGACATGTGTTATGCAAATTATATCTTAATAAAGCGATTTTTTTAAAAAAGAGAGACAGAGAAAGAGATGTGGAGATTCTGCCAACCAATGACAAAATGTGCAACAAAAACAACATGTTAAGGCATGGTAGGCCCATGTCCTGCAGCTCTTTAGGTCTGAGATGTCTGAATTCAAAACGACCATCCAATTCATGTGGCAGGCACAGCTGGTGAGGTATGAATCAATGGGTAATGAGGCAAGAGGCACATGCACATCCTCAGAGGCAAGAGGAAAGGGATGATGAATACTGGGGTACTCAGGCCTGTGAGCAACCCCCACCCAGGTCACAGAACTCCTCTTCCTGCCCTCTCCTCTCTGGGAAATACTTATTTGCTTCTGGCCTGGGGATAAGGAAGGGAGACAGGAAGGACTGACTTTCTACAAAAATTTTAAAACCGTATCTGCAGTTGACTCCCTGTGGGCAGCAAAAGGGACTTTTCTTAGAAAAAGACTCTTTGAAGTTGTGCTTTCCTCCAGATTTCTAACATTCAGAGCTTCTTTCCAGCTCTGGCTACTGTGACAGGCCCCTAGCCAGAGCAGTTTCTCTGCACTGGGAGTGAGCACCAGAAACCACCAGCATTGGGATTTCATTTCTTTGCCCCTAGTTGGAAAACGGACTTCTGAGGGACATGTGCTCCCTGTCCACCCTCACCTTCGCCCACTGGGAGGAGGTCTGCGTCCTACTTATGCATAAGCCCCATGAATGTCAACTGAAAGAGAAGAGCATTTAGCCAAGGGAGGAGGAAAGCCACTGCTGAGGTGCAGCGTGAGCAGGATGGTCAGTGATGTGTCAATGACCAACAGTGATCTGGAAGTTGTAGTCCTCCCTTGGGGGTGACTCGGATGGTCTTTGCGTATATTGTTCCATCTACAAGCGTTGAGAAAACAGCTCCTTCTGTGCCTGTCTCCCTTTTTCTATCACATTCAGCAGAGGGAGGGCCATTCAGGTCCCTGTTGAGAGGCCAGGCTGGCTTTCAGGATGGGGGAGATCCCCAGGGAAGGGTACAGTTACCCCTGAGGCTTCCACCAGCCTTTTGTTCTGCTCCCCCTCACCAAGTCCCCAGGAAGGACAGGCCCCCTAGGTCTCTCCGGTGTGAGCTACCAAGTCAAGTGCCTGCTTTATCCAGACAGGCAATGCCAGAGAAGAGCTGCTTCACCATCTCTGTCTCAACAGCAATGATGACAGGGATGGACTCTGACTCCAGGGGTGCCATCCCTAAAGAACAGGCAGCTACAGCAGCCACCTGGCCACAACAATGGAAGGGAGAGGTGGCCAAGGGTGGGAGAAAGCTTTTGCCATCTTGAGCCATGAAAGCAAAGGGGAAACAGATGGTTCATCCATGAATAACCAGGTCAAAGACTCCACAGCAGCAGACTCAGTGATCCCTACTCAGAAGCTAAGAATTCTGTTCCAGCAGGTTCATGCTAGACTTGCCCAGGGTGAACACATGCCCTGGAAACCCTGTAAACCCTGTAAAGAGAAGCATCAGATTTCATTATCTAGAAACCTCCATTACATTGTGACCAGGGAAGTCACACACACACACATACACACACACACACACGCATGTGCACGCACGCTGCTTCCGAAGATTGACATCATTTGGTTAGTTTAGTTAGACCCTACTTTGTCCAGAAATAAGTCAAGGAGCCTCCAAACACTAGCTATGTGGCTAAAAGCCTGTGCTCTGTTCTCAGGCCATGTCGTCTTGTCATGGCACAGAGCTGAGTTTGATGCCCAGTCCTGTCACACAGCAGCTGTGTAGACTTGATTCTGTGCTTCACCACACCGAGTCCCAAGCTCCCGCTCCCCTTTGTAGGATGGTTACAGAGATGGGAAACTACAATTAGCAATAATGGGAGCTGTTTTTGTTTAATAAAATACTTCAGTCGCATTTCCCAATGCTGCTCCCGCAGCCCCCAGCTCAGCCCTGGGAGCAGTGAAGGGAGGGAGGGAGTTTTTCTGCTGCTGAGAAAATCTCTTCCTTGTCCCCCTTCATTTTCAAGGCTCAAGCCCCTAGTGCCAGTGTCACTTTATGTAACTGGATAGCTCTTGGGAGTGAGGAGCACCCAGTGAAGTGAGGAGCACTCACTTTGGCTTAGTCGATTCCGTCTGTAGCTAATGGTTCCACTGATTGGCCCCTGTGGTAAGGGCAAGGTACTGGCTGTTTGGTGTAGTGTTTAGTTCTGCTCTGGGAGACAGTCCCATCTCCCTGCTGGCCCAGCAGCCATTCATGCCCGCCGTTCCCCTGGTTGTTTGGGGCACCCATTTGTCTGGCCTAGCCACCAGGGCACCCCCAGAGCCTCCGTTCCTCCTGCACTTCACCTGTTCCTTCACATAGAGTACGGAGGGCCCTTTCTGCACACCCTGAAGGCCTTAGCCATCTGGGAGGGCAGCCTCCACATCCAAGTCTTCCAGGCATAGTACACCAAAGTCCTCACCCTCTCTCTCAGCACAGGCTGCCCAGCAGTCTCCAGCCCTCAGGAATCCTCAGGTGAAGCAGGCACTGTTCTCTATGTTCACAGCTGCTATGGGCTGAATTGTGCTGCCTTGAAATTCATCTGTTGAAGTCCTAACCCCCAGAATGTGACGGTATTTGGAGATGTGGTCTTTTAAGAGGTGATTAAGGTTGAGTGAGTTCACTGGGGTGGGCTCCAATTCAGCCTGACTGGTGTCCTCATAAGAAGAGATTAGGTCCCAAGAAGCATAGAGCAAAGACAGTGTGCACACAGAGGTAGAAGGCGGCCACCTACAAGCCACAGAGAGAGGCTCAGAAGAACCTAATCCTATTGTGACTTGGACCTTGGAATTATAACCTTCAGAACTGTAAGAAAATTAGAAAAAAGAAAATTCTATCCTTTAAGCCACGCAGTCTATGGTATGTGTCATGGCATCTCTAGGAAATGGATGGATACAGCAACCACCCCACACCTGCCCCAAACTCCTGGGGACGCCTGCCAGACTGCCCAAGGGATCTCCCTCCACACTGCCATCATCTCAGCCCCTCTTCTTGGGGTCAGGCTCCAGATTTCACAGCTCAACCAATACCCAACCAGCAAATAGGATCTAAGACTTCCTGCAGCCTCCCCAAGTCTCTAGGAAGGATCCTCTGTGGTCCTGGCTTGCCCAGTGGGGAGCACACCCTCCCCTCAGTCCCTGATCCAGATTTCTGTCAAGTACTTTCTCCCTCTCAGTCCTCTGTCTGGAGCTGGGGAGGTTGCTGGAATGAGGAGGAGGTGGAAGGAGCCTGTGCAGCCAGCTCCTAAGAAATCTGGATGTAGGTGCCTGGGCCTCTGATGCTTTTGGGCTTTCTTTACAAGTGGCTGTGATGGTTAATTCTATGTAACAACTTGGCTGGGCCGTGGTGCCTAGATATTTGGCAGAACATTATTCTAGATGTTTCTGTGAAGGTGTTTTTTGGATGAGATTAACATTTAAATCCATGGACTTTGAGTAAAGCGGGTTACCCTCTGTAATGGAGATGGGCTTCATCCAATCTGTCGAAGGCCTGAATAAAGATAATATAAAAGATAAAATAATAGACTGACCTCCCCTGAGCAAAAAGGAATTCTGTCAGCAAACTGCCTTCGCACTGGAACCACAACTCTTCCCTGAGTCTCAGCCTGCCAGCACACCTTGCAGATTTTGGACTTCCAAGCCTCTACAATCCATGAGCCAAGTCCTTGAAACAACTCTCTCCATATACACATATCCTGTTTGTTCTGTTTCGCTGGAGAGCTCAAACTGGTCCAGTGGCTTTCTTTAGATCTACCGCTTTGGGTATCAATTACTCATTCTGAGGCAATTGGAAAATTCCCACTCACTTCCTGCCACAAGTGAAATTGGATTATAGTTTTCTGGGATCTCATCCTCAGGTTTTTGGTGTAAAGTTATGCTATTTTCAAAAAATACGATCATACACATTTTGTACTTTTCCCAGAAAGTTATCTATTTCCTAAAGATTTAAAATAATCCACCAATAAAACCACTTCCTTTTCTGAATGCAACTCTTTAATAACTTTCTTGGTTTCTTCAGATCTATTATGATTTGGCTACATTTTGCCAATTTATTTGCCATTTATGTTTTCTTATATTATTCATTTTGACCATTTTTATACATTCTTTTCCCATTAAAAAATTTTATGTGTCTGTATGCACATTTCTTCTTTATTATTCTCTATGTTAAATTTTTGATTTTTCTTTTTTTATTAAACTTGTTGGAGCTCTTCCTCTCCCTCTTCCCTTCTATTCCTCCAAAAGCCAGTAGCTATGGCCAAGAAAGGTCAGTGTCTGCAGAGGTGAGGGAGAGCCTTGGTAACCGGAAGCAGGCTGTCAGAGCCCAGGTGGAGCACCAAGGGCATTGTGCAGGGGTGCTGCCAGGCACAGAGTGCAGAGCCTGAGCGTGGGGTGAGAATATTGGTTCAGGGGCGGAGGCGTGCAAACAGCATGAGGCATCAGAGAATAAGAGGAAAACATTCAAGAGGGGATGCCCAGCATAGGCTGTCAGAATCCAGCAGGATGAAGAAGGCTTCCAGGTGGGAAGGGCAGGCTGGTGCTCAGGTGTGGTGAGGAGGGCATCTGCACAGGGAAGAAGGTGCAGTTGGGGGTTGATTACATAAAGGGAATTGATCAAATAAGTAAATAGGCAGTCAGCCCTCTGTATTCATGGTTCTGCATCCATGGGTTCAACCAACTGGATCAAAAATATTCAGAGAAAAAAATTACAATAATTAAAAAATAAATTAAAAGACAATACAGTATAACAGGTATTTACATAGCATTTGCATTGTATTCAATATTATAAGTAAGCTAGAGATGATTGAAGGCATATGAGAAGATGTGCATAGGTTCTATGTAAATATTATACCATATTAGATAAGGAACTTCAACATCCGTGGGGGGTCCTGGAACCAATACCCCACAAATACTGAGGGATGACTGTATTAGGGATAATGTGAATGATATTTCTCACTTTCAGGGAAGGGAGTTATAACATGTAGAAAATAAGAGAACTAGAATGAATCCAGTGATATTGGACTAGAATTGGGGCTGTTGGTGTGAGCTCACTGATTTCAAAATATGGAGACAGATATAGAAATATAGATGTAAATGTATATATATATATTAGGGGATATATGTATACACACATCTTCAGAGGAAGAGCATAAAACTCCAATGGAGAATCCTGGCAAACAGCAGGCTTATCAACTTAATGTCCACTGAAAAGGCCTGGGGTAGTGATACCCCAGTAGCAATGAGCACCCCTAGTGTTCAGGTCTTGGCTTCTAAATAACATTCTCCATTAAAAGGAACAAGAGTTCCCTGGAGAAATGGCTGACTCCAGAGTTTAGATAGAGAAAGTGCAAGATATCCTGGAATATACTATCATTCTAGAAAGCAAGGTAGCTTAAAGAATGATAGAAACATGTCAAAATGAATCAGCTTAAAGGGGCTACCAAACACCAAATCAGAGGCAATTTGAGCACTAAGATAAATAGTGATAGTAACAAACCATAACTTATTGAATAGAACAGGAAATCGTAAGACTATCTGACATAAATAAATGAACAAAAGTTTAATGAAGCATGGGATACACACTCTCAAAATATCTCTTCACGAAGTACGTATTAATTACATAGAGGAAAAGAGTAAAACTATAATGAAGAACCCTGGCAGATACAAGGTTTGTTTATCAACTTAGGTTATCAACATGAACATTATGAACAATGGGATGAATCAGCATCCTGAGCCACTTGCAAGACTGCAATGAGAAGGTCACAGAAGCATCACTTCTGTGTTGTTCCTAGTTAAGACACATAACTTGAATCTAACTTTAAGGAAATGTCAGGCCCAAATTAAAGGATATTAAACAAAATAAATGGGTCGTAATCTTCAAAAGTGTCAATGTCATGAGAGTCAAAGAAAGACGAAGGAAGTGTTCCAAAGTGAAGGAATCTGTAGAGACAAGAAACTAATCACTAAAGGCAACACATCATTCTGAACTGATTCTTTTTGATGTAAAGAACATTATTGGGACATTTGGCATAAGGAATGTTATTGGGACATTTGGCAAAAAGCAAATAAAATCTGAGGATTAGATGGTAATAAACTATTGATGAAAATTTCCTGATTTCAGTGGGTATGGAGGACTAGTAGGGAGGGTCTGCTCCTCACAATCCCCTCAGTTCTACCCTGTGCTTCCTCTCTCTTGTTGGGGCAAAGAGAGGGAAGATGGAAAAGGGAAAATGTCTCTTACTTAATTAGGCAAGCTTGTTATTTTTTTCCTAGATAATGATAATGAGGTGTGTATGTATGTGTATATGTGTTTTATATATTTTGATGCTATGTTACTTATTGCATAAAGATTTATAATTGTTATATATTCAAAATAACTGTACCCTTTATTGAAATAAAAGCTCTTTAAGGCCAGGGTATGGTGTCTCATGCCTGCAATCCCAGCACTTTGGGAGATAAAGGCAAAAAGATTGCTTGAGGCTAGGAGTTAGAGACCAGCCCGAGCAACATAGCGAGAACCTCATCGCTTTAAAAAAAAAAAAAAAAGAATAAATAAATAAATAAATAAATAAACAATAAAACCTCTTTGTTGCATTGAATCTGTTTGGTTTTGAATCCTGCTTAGCCTGAAATTAATATTAGGGCTCCTGCTGTCTTTATGTTTGTATGTGCTTGATGTAACGTTGCCTGTCATTTACTTTCATATATATTTTTGATTGGGGGAAAATATACCATTTTAACCATTTTTAGGTCTACAATTCAGTGGCATTAATTACATTCACAGTGTTCTGCAACTATTACAACTATTTCAAAAACTTTTCATTTTCCCAAACAGAAGCTCTAACCATTAAGCAATAGCTCCTCATTTCCCCTCCCTCCAGCCTCTGGTCATTTCTAATCTACTTTCTGTCTGTGAATTTGCCTGTTCTAGGCACCTCAGTATCCGTCCTTTTGTGTCTGACTTACTTCATTTCACTTAGCCTGTCTTCAAGGTTCATTTGTGTTTTAGCATGTATCACAACTTCATTCCTTTTCGTGGCTGAATAATATTCTCTAGTACATATATAACACATTTTGTTTACTCAGCAACCTGCTGATGAACACTTGGATCACTTCCACCTTTTGTCTACTGTGAATAATGCAGCAATGAACATTGATGTACGAGTATTTGTTTGAGTCTCTGCTTTCAATCGCTTTGGGTACACACCTAGGAGAGGAATTGCTGGATCCTATTTGCTTTTTGCATTACTGTTTTACTTTATTTTGAAAGCCTCTCTTATAGGAAGCATACAATTTGAGAATTTTTGTCATAAAATAAAGGAATATAGCCCATTTACACTCATTGTTGAAATAGATTATTAGTATTATATCTATTACCCAAAAATTATTTTAATGCTTTCTTGCTTCTTCCAGTGCTTGCTGTTTGGTATGGTGACCACATATTCTTGGCATTTTATCTTTTCCTCTGTGTGTGCATGTGTGTATACATATTGCATACGTTATATAATTATATACTATTTATTGTAATTCATTTTATGTTATGTGTATTTATACATGGCACATTATCTGTCTAGAATTCTACAAATAGTTATTTTAACTTTTCTTTTTCTTTTTTTTGAGATGGAGTCTCACTCTGTTGCCCAGGCTGGAGTGCAGCGGCGCAATCTCGGCTCACTGCAAGCTCCGCCTCCTGGGTTCACGCAATTCTCCTGCCTTAGCCTCCCGAGTAGCTGGAACTACAGGTGCCCGCCACCGCGCCTGGCTAATTTTTTGTACTTTCAGTAGAAATGGGGTTTCACCGTGTTAGCCAGGATGGTCTCAATCTCCTGATCTCATGATCTATCCGCCTTGGCCTCCCAAAGTGCTGGGATTACAGGCATGAGCCACCACACCCGGCCAGTTATTTTAACTTTTCAAAAGTATTCTTTAACTCACAAATTTTTTCTAACTATTAATCAAGAGTACATCAATACTTCCCAAGTTCTCTTTGCTTCTTCTTGAGAATATTTCTAACTTTTCAAATTTTGAGCCACTTTTTAAATTCTTTAGACTTTTCTCTGTTTAGCAGGCATTTGCACCCTGTCATTTCATTTCATGGCTTCCCTATTCTTGATTCTTAAATGTGTTTCATCTCTTGACAATTTTAAATACTTCTCAGAGTTCCTTATTTAAAAAGGGCTCAGTGTGGCATATTTCTTAAACCCTTGCATATTTGAAGGTATCCTTCCTAAGACTTCAAACACTGTAAGTACCTTGGCTGGACATCAAATTACTGAATCACAATCTTTTTCTGTTCTTCTGAAAACTCTGTAGACGTTCTTTATCCAAATTGAGGGCACTAAGAGCTTGAAGCCAGTCTGATTTTCCTTCCTCAGTAGATTTCCTCTTTATTCTGTGTATATACTTGTAGGCTTTTAAAAATCCTGATTCTTCAAACATTTTTGCAGGGTGTCTAGCTAGAGGTCCATTTCCAGCCATTTTGTCCTGGGATATATCAATCTCTAGTGAGCTGCACACTCAGGGTGTGCATGGTGGTCCCTTATCTGTTCGATGATGGCTTCTCTCTGGTCTCACCCCTCAGGATCACCAAACGTCCGCTTGGTGCTTCTGTGCTCCCTGGTCTCCATATATATAAACTTTCCTCCTGCCTTTTTAATTTCTGTATCTTTTTCTCTGCATTTTTGATGAGATTTCTTGACCTTGACCTCTACAGCACTGATTTAATATTTTACGGTACCAATTCTGTTCTTTAATCTCACCCAGGGATTAGCGGTGGGTTTTCATTCTGTGATTACATTTTTAGTTTCTCTGACAGTGTTTCCTTTTCTTATCAATTCCCTTTTCATTTAATCTTTTTTTTTAAAAAAAATCTCATTCTGTGGCTTTTTAAAGAATGCCTGCCCTTCTCTTTATGGCTTTCTACCTTTATTTCATAGGGGCTATGTCTTCTGACATGCAGAGTAGGATGTTGAGTAAGATTTTCCCTTTAGATCAAGAATTGTTGTTAGGAGGACCCAAAATGAGGATGAAGGGCTGGGTGCCCAAGTTCTAGTTAAAGGGATGCAGCCTATGTAGACCCTCTGACTTGATCCTGTAAAGCCACCTTCTTGGGGGCTTTGGGCCATTCTTGGGGTTCCTGGACAGACAGCTGGGCCTGCATTTCTGAGAACGCTCCTACAGAACCACGACAAAGCATCAATTCCCAGCTGTCTCCCTTCCCTTGAAGCTGACAAAGGCAGAGTTTCCAGAGCCCAGGAGGTTTCTTTTGCAGCAAAAAAGCTCCAGGGCTCGACAGAGTCAACACTGTTCCCTGAGGGGAACTCGGTTTTTCACTAGCTTCTAACCAGAGCCAAGTCCTCCTCCAGTTTTTTCCCAGACTTCCTCCTTGCCTCAGCCTGGGAACAAAAGCATTTCAACAAATCCACAGGATCATGCTAATTGGCAAATAACTCATGCTCTCGTGCTCTGAGGGGGTCATAGGTCTGTTGGGCACTGCCAGGGGAAGAGGAAAACTGAGCACCTTAGCAAATGCAACAGCTCCTATATTTAATTGTATTTAAATATGTCCCCTCAAGGAGTCTGCAGGCCCTCAGGGGTACAGGAAGTTATGAGCTAAAACAATTTCTCCTAATTGCTGAACCAGACAACCCAAACAGAACCCTGGGTTTGAGATTCTCATACAGAAATCAGCTCATTCTAATTATTGGGTCAGCTAAGACTCCACCCTAGACCAGGGTCTCTCAAAGTGGCTTTCTCAAAGCACTATTTCTATAAAATGTTAATAGGTGTTTCTGAAAATAGGGTTCCAATTAAAATAAACTTGAGATATGCATAGTAAACAGAGTGGCAGGTTTCTTTCCTGCAGGACTTCTTGGCATCTGGCATGCTAATTGCCTATTATTCAGTCAATCACTGGCATACACTGAGTATCTGTTGTGTGCCAAGCATTGTGGAAACAGAGATTCCCACATGGTCCATGTCTGCAAGCTTACGGCGAGTTTTATAATACCTTAGTACTCAGTACCGGCAACATCAGATGAAAACTTGTTAGAAATGCAGGCTCTCCAGCCTTGCCTCCACACTTACTGAATCAGAATCTGCATTGTAACACACTTCCTGCATGATTGAAGTATGAAAAGCCCTGGAATAATGCATTGCTAGGAGAGAAAAGGAAGGAAAAAAGAATGGCTGAACTGGGAAGCTAGGAACTTTGCTATGGAACCCAGGTAAAACCATGGGCAACCAAACTGGGGAGGGGCACATTGTCCTCACTTCAGCTTAGACACTGAGGCTCAAGCCAGGAGGACTGAGAAGAATGCAGTTCCATTTTGGCATCAATATTTGTTGAGGCAAGGTTCAACTTTGAGGAAAAGAATGTTAGAAATAAATTTTCAGTGCTGCAAAAGAAATAGCACTCGAACATAAATTTAATTTTCTCACCAAGGCAATTTTACTTCTAGAGAAGGGTGCAACTCATAGATGGAGCAATGGCAAGAGCACACCTGAACAAGGGAGGAGAAGGGGTTTTTATTCCTGATGCAGGTAGCCCCTACTGCTGTGTCGTTCCACTATTGGCTAGGGTTGGTCCGCACAGTTTAAGCTAATTCTGATTGGCTATTTTAAAGAGAGCAGGCATACGAGTCGGAGTGGCAGGGTGAGTAGTTTGGCAGGAGGGACGGTTACAGAACAGATGACTCAGGATGACTCAGGTCAGAGCAAGTGACCAGGGGTGAATCAGGACGGAGCAGGTTATACAGGCTAGTAGGAGGTCGTTTACTGAAACTAGGGGCAATGAGACAAAGAGAACGAGGAAGTTAAACTTTAAAATGAAGAAAAAGAACAGGGGAGCTGTGTTAGATATAGTGAACTCCAAGTTTCTCTTCAAAGAATCAGTATGTCAGTATGGTCAGCTCTCTTATTCTTTGTTCTCCATTTTAAAGTTTAACTTCCTGGTTCTCTTCATTCTTTTGTCTCTAGTTTCAGTAAACAACTTTCCCACCAGTTCTAATCAGTAGTTCACATCTGTTCCCCTGGTCACCTGCTTTGACCTGAGTCACCCCTGGTCACTTGCTCCATCCTGACTCATCCTGAGTCACTTGTTCCGTAACCGTCCTTTCCGCCAAACTACTCACCCCACCAGTCCGACTCATACCCTTGCTCTCTTTAAAATAGCCAATCAGAAATTAGCTTAGACTGTGTGATCCAACCCTAGCCAATAGGGGAACAATACAGCAGTAGGGGCTAGCTGCATCAGGAATAAAAATCCCTTCCCCTCCCTTGTTCGGGTGTGCTCTCACGATTGCTCCATCTGCAAGTTGCACCCTTCTATAGAAGTAAAAATTGCCTTGCTGAGAAAATTAAATTTATGCTCGAGTGCTATTTCTTTTGTAGCATCAAAAATTTATTTATAACAGCTAAACATACTGATATATTGGTTCTTTGGAGAGGATCTCAGAACTCATTGTACTTAACAATTTACAGGCTAAAACCTTTGAAAAGGAATTTATTATACCCTACAAGAAAAACCCCAAATAATAGTCTCTTAAACAAGATAAAATGTTTACCCTTCTCTTACTTTCAAGAAGTCCAGCAGTTAGAAGTACTGGGCTGGTATGACATACTACAGGATCAAGGACCCATGTTTTTTCTATCTCATTACTATACCACGCATGGCTTCCATTTCCAAAGTCAACTCATGGTCCAAGATGGCTGCCAGATCTCCAGCCATTACAGCTGCACTCTAGCAAGCAGAAGTGAGGAGAAGCCTGTTTTTTTTGTTTGTTTGTTTGTTTGTTTTTTGACAGAGTCTTGCTCTGTCACCAGGTTGGAGTGCAGTGGCGCAATCTCGGCTCACTGCAATCTCCACCTCCTGGGTTCAAGCAATTCTCCTGCCTCAGCTTTCCAAGTAGCTGGAACTACAGGTGCGCACCATCATGCCCGGCTAATTTTTGTAGTTTTAGTAGAGACTGGGTTTCTCCATGTTGGCCAAGATGGTCTTGATCTCTTGACCTCATGATCTTCCCACCTCAGCCTCCCAAAGTGCTGGGATTACAGGCATGAGCCACTGCGCCCGGCCATCTTCCTGCTTTTAAAGGCACTTCCTTAACAATTATACACAATGTCTACTTATATCTCATTTGCTTCAACTTAATCACACAACCACACCTAGCTGCAAGGAAGGCTACGGAATGTCCTCTTTATCCCAGGTGGCTATTCACCCAGTTAAAAATCAGAAGTCTGCTACTATAAGCCATAGCATCTCTCAGGATCATGTTTGGGAACACTAAGATATGTAACTGACAACCGAAATGAGTAACTGAGACAAAAGTCTCAATCACTGAGGGTTATTAAGCCAGCTTTAGGGTGCATCTAGGAGAAAACATGAGCCACAGACACATTTGTGACTGTTTTTCCAAAGAGGTTTTCAGGAGGTTTAGGATTTATACATTTCCTTGAAGAGGGGGAAAGGCATGTAGGGTAGGCAGTAAGGTAAACAGTTACATTCTTGTGAGACTTCAGTTAGTGCCCAGTAAATCTACATTTTACATAAGGTGAATGTCTAAAGAAAAAAAGGAAGTAAAGGAAGAATCAATTATCCAGTCTCTGGGTAGGTAGAGGAAATGAGTCTTGACTTTGTTCTGCACCTGGGAAGATAAGCTTGTAATAGACACTATCAGCGTGGAGTTTTAGGAGCTAGACTTAGATTGTTGACCCAGAGTTACAATTGGCATGTCCTTGTTTATAGAGGCCAGCAAAGAATTTACTTATGAATGATCTGTGGGGGCAGCCCTTTGCAGATGCCTGAGGCCTTTTACCTTCCTCTAGGGATGCATAAGTTTAGTAATAGTTACTCATTTGGAAGAGATGGCTGCAAGGACTCAGCCTTCAGGCTTAAGCTTTCCTTTTGCATAAGAAGTCTCATCCCTGTGTCTGCTGCTAATGTCATCTGTGGCAAAGTTGAGTGCTTGTCTTAAGTTATATAAAGGAAAATGAAAAATCTCATGATAGGCCAGGCACAGTGGCTCATGCCTGTAATCCCAGCACTTTGGGAGGCTGTGGTTCGTGGATCACTTGAGGTCAAAAGTTTGAGACCAGCATGGACAACATGATGAAATCCCATCTCTACTAAAAATACAAAAATTAGCCAGGCACGGTGGCACACACCTGTAATCCCAGCTACTCGGGAAGCTGAGGCTTGAGAATTGCTTGACCCGGGAAGTGGAGGTTGTAGTGAGCCAAGATCATGCCACTGCACTCTAGCCTGGGCAACAGAGCGAGACTCCACATCGAAAAAAAAAAAGAAGGAGGAGGAGGAGGAGAAGGAGAAGAAAAAGAAGAGGAAGAGGAAGAAGAAGAAGAAGAAGTTGTTGTTTGAGGAGTCCTGAGATTTTTTGTTTTTTTTTTTGAGACTGAGTCTTGCCGTGTCACCCAGGCTGGAGTACAATGGCACGATCTTGGCACACTGCAACCTCCAGGAGAAGCAATGATTCTCCTGCTTCAGCCTCCCGAGTAGCTGGGACTACAGGCACCCGCCACCACACCTGGCTAATTTTTGTATTTTTAGTAGATACAGGGTTTCACCATATTGGCCAGGTGGGTCTCGAACTCCTGAACTTGTGATCCGCCTGCCATGGCCTCCCAAAGTGTTGGGATTACAGGCATGAGCCACCGCGCCTAGCCTGTCATGAGATTTTAAATTTTCCTTTATATAACTTTAGACAAGGACTCAACTTTGCCACAGATGACATTAGCAGCAGACACAGGGATGAGGCGCCTATTTCATGGGACCAAAGAGTACAGACATCAGCGGGTAGCCAGAGCTGGCAAACACAAGAAGACTGTGAGCATATGTGGGACCCTTTCATGGCACAACCTGGAGAGATTTTTGAGATGGCTGAAGATCTAGCAGATTTTAAGTTATTATTATTAATACAACCTCCTTTCTACCCACAGTGTGTGAGAACCAGGGAGTTCAAGATTACACTTGTTTCCAGCATCAGAGGGAAAGAGACAGATGGCATGGTTCTGTCAGCTCTATTACTTTGGGAGTTGGATAGGGTCATCCCACTCAATGGTTCATCATTTCTCAACTTCCAAATAATGAGAACAACATTAAGTTCATGGGGAGAATTTTCTGAATTTAAATTTGGTATTTATATATTTTCCTTAAAACACTAGTGCTTGCAACTGCTTGCCTACTTTTGAGCTGAGGTTTTTTTTTTAGTGAACAAATGGCAAATGGCAAAATAAATATTAATGGGAAACAGAAACAGAATAAAATTGCAACTTCAACAAGTCTGCAATGAACACCTGGTTGTTACTACATTTTGCACATGTAGAAGAGAGCCATGTTTCCTACAGGTAAAATTGTTTCTGACTCTCATTTGCAAGATGAACTTAGATGTGCTGAGATTTCCTGGTGGACTACAAAGGTACAATGATGTCCAGACACTCTGCCCCTGAAAGGAGTGGAGGTCCACTGCTCTAGAAAAAGGTTAAAGGCAGGCTCTGAAACTTGGGAGGCCAAATCAAATGGCCCTGCCATCTTCCATAGCCCAAGCCATGATGACTCCCACATCCCAGCAGTCACAAGCCCTGTTTGGGCCTCCCAAATGCCTCACTGTGCACCCCCTGCACTCTGAGAGGCTAGAAAACATAAGGCTAAGGGTATGGACCCTGAAACTGGACTGCCTGGTGCAAATCTCATCTTGACTTAGTAGCTCTGCAATCTTGTACAAGTCTCCTAACTGCTCCATGTCTCAGTTTCTGCATCACTGAAATGGGAATAATAATAGCACTTATTGATGAGGGCTGTGAGTGAATGGACCTGAAGCATATGGCCATCTGAGTGTCAGCTCCTGTTACTGTCACCGCGGTTACTGCTTCTTAGACCAGGCCTCATGGAGGCCACTAGTGTTCTCCTCAGAGCCTTGGCCCAAACCACTGGACAGTGAGTACCCAAAGCCCTGAGCCCTTCACTCACCCATCCAAAACCTCCAGTGACTCCTTGAGAGCCACAGAATCGAGTAGAAACTTCAAATCATCCCATTCAATGCTCTTCACGATATGGAGATTGACAGGTGTTGAAGAAGGGGAGGAGGAAGGGGATCAAATAAAAGAACACAGGGAAGGAAGGGAAACATTGACTAGGGCACCGCATCATTGCTTCTGCTCATTGGCTACTGTCCTAAATGCATGGTCAAATTGGCAATCAATTGTTTGGTTAAGCTGGTCATCTTAGGAGAGTCTGTTCCCTCTGTGTTTCAAAACCTAGACTGTAATTGGGTAAATGTCAAGAATAACTTATCACTCTAAGATAGGCATTTGGGGATTTTTGTCTGTAACTGGCCAGGAGAACGTAGCTTTGTGGATCCCCTGGGTGTTCACGGCCCTTGACTGGTTGGCACTATGAACAAGATCAACCTAACAGGACTTGGAGGTGGACATCTGCAGAATTCACCTACACTTTCTCTTCTGGACAAATCAGAGACATCCAGTGGTACTGGGCCCATCCACCACCACCACCACCACCCCGGCCCCAGCCCAGCCCAGTTTCCTGAGGACTGTCCCAGTTGGAGCAGGGAAAGCCCTGCATTGCAGGAAATCCCTAAGTTCCACAACAGGATGGTTGGTCCCCGCAAGGACCTGGCATCAGTGAATTCAGTCTGGCTCTCAGGGACTCCACGTTTGCTCCAAGAAGATACCAAAAGAACCCAAATTCCTCAGGACTGTAGTTCTAGCAGGGGATCACAGATGATTTGTTATCAGAGCTTCTGGGAAGCTACTGGCTTCTAACTAGGACCTTCAGTGTTGACTGAAGTTTGGGCATGTGTGATCAGCCTGGAGCCTGAGTAGCTTCAACTTTTGCTTCCACACCCTCATAGGCCTCACCCCAGACCAGCTACAGAATCTCTGAGGAAGGCCCCCAGGCAGCAGCGTTGTAAAATCTCACCAGGTGATTCCAACCCACAGCCAAGTTTGTGAGAGCCAGTGATCTGGAACAGGGGCTGCAAACTTTTTTCTGTAAAGGACCAGAGAATGACAACTTTTGGCTTCACGGGCGATAATGGCCTCGTCCTGACTGCTCAACTCTGCCATCATACGGCAAGGGTAGCCACAGACAGTACATGAACAAATGGGCATGGCTGTGTTCCAGGCAGAGCCAGCCTCATGGGCGTTCAGCCTGTGCAAGCAAAGGGCCCACACTTAAAAGGACCCCTGTGCCTAGCTTAGTTCTCTGCCGTTGCTGTCTTGACAGTCTTCATAATTTTTGAACAAAGGGTCTCACGTTTTCATATTGCACTGGGTTCCACAAATTCTGTAGCCAATCCTGGTTCCAATAAAACTCTGTTTACGAAAACAGACATTGGGTTACATTTGCCCCGTGGGCCACAGTTTGCCAACCAATCACTGATCTAGAGCCTTGTGCCCAAAGTTCAGTCCACTCGGAGTTGGTATGGAGACCAGCAACAGCAGCAGCAGCAGCTGGTGGCTTGTTAGAAACCCTGAGTCTCTTGGCCAGGCATGGTGGCTCACACCTGTAACCCCAGCATTTTGGGAGGCCAAGGTGCGAGGATCACTTGAGCTCAGGAGTTCGAGACCAGCCTGGGCAACATAGCAAGCTCTTGCCTCTACTAAAAGTAAAAGTTAAAAATTAGCTGAGCATGGTGGTGTGTGCCCATCGTCCCAGCCTGCTCAGGAGGCTGAGGTGAGAGGATCGTTTAAGCCCAGCAGTTTGAGGCTACAGTGAGCCATGATCATGCCATTACACTTCAGTCTAGATGACAGAGTGAGGCCGTGTCTCAAAATAACAACAAAAAAAATTAATCCCAAGTCTCACCCTAGGCCTGCTGAAACAGAGTCTGCAGTTTAGCAAGATCCCCACATGATTCCTCTGCACAGTAAAGCTTGAGAAGCACTGCCCAAAGAAAGGGGTTTAAGAATGGGGTTGACCACAGAAATGAAGTGGGGGTGTTTTAGGCAAGCATTTTCTTAAAGCTGGCTCCTTGAAGCTCTGTCTGTGTGTGCGTGTTTGCACATACCCATGTGTGTACAGGTATGTGGAAATAAACAAAGGTCTTGATTTGCTTGAAACAGAGCCAAACTAAACAAAAAGCTTTGTCCTCAATATAACCTGCACACCCATTCATCCATTCACTCATTTACGCACCACACACATTCTCACACACATGCAGTGGTTTACATTCACAAGCAGGCACACGTTCACAGGCATACCCGCTCACTCACCTGCACATATACATTCTCACCACCATTGCTGCACGCTGCAGGAAGGGCAGAGGAAATGTGGTGAGGTGCTGGCAGGGCCAGCCCTGTTATGAGAGGAAAGAGGCATTCCCAGAGGGGATGCCAGCCCCCAGGCCTGGAGGGGAGGGTGCTGGGATCAGCAGTTTAGCATGAGTGGGCGGGGGGTGGGGGGAGTCAGAAGCAAAGACCAAAGGGACCATAGAGGCAGGAGGAGGGCAGAGCCGAGTGAGGGCAGCCTGGAGCGCTCTGAAGGTCCTCAGGCCTGAACGTGACCCCACGCCAACCACATCACAGGCTGCCAGAAATTAACACTCTAAGGAACAGTAAGATCTGTCCTCCCTTAGTGTCAAAGGGGAGACTGAGACCCAGAGAGGAGCAGAGACTTGCCAAGGTCACACTGCTGGCAGACCTCTAGCTAAAGATCTGGTTATCAATCAAATCCTGCCTCCTTGCTTGCAAGTTTTCCCATCCTGGCTGGGGTTTCAAGACATTCCCGTGGTGAGAGATGTTAAGGACACAGTTTTGGGGTAGGGAGTGGCAGTGGCTGTTCTTTGCGGAGAACAGCCTGCTAAGAGCAGAGATGGCAGTCCTGGAGGGACCCCTGGCTGAAGCTAAGTAGGAGGTGCTCTCTGACCTGCTTCCCTTTGCACAGTGAGGGGAGGGATGGGGAGCTGACATTGTCCCTTCAGTCCCTGCACCCATGGAAGTCTCCAGAGATGGAACAAGCAGCTTTGGGTCCTGTCTGTTGCTGAGTGTGTGTTTGGTCAGGAGAGAGAGCCTGGGAGAGAGGAAGCAATTATTTTTAGTATTTACTGTCCCATACATGATTCAGTTGAAAAAGAATATCACCTTTACTGTAAAAATCAACTTTAATACGGGAAATGCTTCTATACACGACAAAATTCTCAGCCTTGGGACACAGAAGCATTAATTAATAATGCTGCTGCTCCATCTTTTCTGTCACCCTCAACCCCAATTCAACAGGAGGCCATGGGGCCAAAGAATTGCCATGCTGGAAGGGATAGGAACCAGCCCTTGGGGAGGCAGCCTTGTGCTCTGGGAACTGACCACTTCCTAACCTCCTGTGCCAGCCAAGGCACAAACCTGCCAGAGTAGGTTGCTCCAAGAGACAAACAGAGTGGACTGTGCCAGGACCCAGGCAAAGTCCTCAACTGCCTGATTCAGCATGGGTATCAGCAAGGGGACCCAACACACTGCTTCTGCCCTCTGGGACTCAGTTTCCCCACCTGTGCAATAATGAGGGAGTTGACCCTTCCAGCCCTGATGTTCTATGACTCTAGGGGCTAGACAAGGGTTGGCAAACTATAGCCTACAGATCCAATCAGGCCCTCAGCTGTTTTTGCATAGCTCCTTAGCTAGGAAGTTTAAAGATATTTTTAAAGAACTATTTTTTTAAAAAAAGGAAAGAAAGCCACAAGGAAGGCTATGTGACATAGTCTGTATGTGGCCCACAAGGCCTAAAATACTTACTATTTAGCCTTTTACAGAAAAGGTTTGCCAATGACTTCCCTAGACAATGTTAGATTTGTCCTCCTCTCCATCAGAATTCATAGACCTCTCCGGAACTCTTTGGGATAAGTAGGATTTGTCTGAAGCTGTGCAATAGTTGTTGAATTCTCCCACCTCCACTGTCCTGTAAGCTCCAGGGAGGCTTGTTCATCGATGCCCTCCTAGACCCCAGCACACAATAGATCTTCAGTTACTATTTGCTGAGTGACTGAATGAATGAAGTCCAGGCTCTTACATCCTCGCAGCCTATATGCAGCACCCCTCAGGCTGAACACTCACTTCGGCATCATGCAGACTGAAACCATATGCTTATTTTACCCAATTAACCATCACTGAGCACTTCACTAGAACAAGGCTCCATGCTAGGCTGAAGCCCAGGCCTGGCTCTGCCCACCAGGAGCTCACAGTCCAGTAAGAAAGATCAGACACAGACACAAATAACTACAATACAAGATAGGCCACTATTCATACCCTGAAAGGAAGATAGAGAAAGTGCAATGCACACACAAAAGGAAGGGGCAATTAAATCTGAACAGGATTAACAGTCCACTCGATAAATGGGCAAAGCCAGGAAAAGACAATTCACAAAAGGGAATGTACTCCAATAAAACAAATATATGAGAAAGTCTTCAGCCTTACTAGTAACCAGAAAAATGCTAATAAAAATTACGAGATATCTTTTTATGATTATTAAAATAATAAAAAAAAATCTATTTCAAGCCATAATGCCCCATGCTCTCAAAGGCACAACAAAAGGCTCTCTTGCACAATGCTGTCGGGCGGGAGTGAAGTTGAATAACTACTTGAAATCAATTTGGCAATAATATCAAACATCACAAAAATGTTCCAACTTTATGACCCAGTCATCCCCCTTCCAAGAATTGGTCCAAAGAAAATAATTCAAGTTAAGGAGAGGTTTATGTGCTAATACACGAGATGACTACAGTAGCAGTTATTTGGAAGCAGTCTAAAACCTTACCATGAAGTTATCTTCCCAGGATCCCCTTCCTACACAGGCCACCTGGTCCTTTAAAGATCACCACATTAGTGGAATCTGACCCTGCCCCCTTGCTCCACAGGAGGAGCCAGCTCCTGAAAAATAGGGTCAGTCTGTTTGGGTGGCTGTATTGTCACATGTAAAGCTCAGGTATGGTCAGTGGGTATTTTCTGCCACATGGAGAGGAAAAGCAGAGGAAGCCAGTCTGCTGAGGAAGAGGGGAAAATATGAAGCCAAGGCAGGCACCAGTGCCTTAGGCATCTGCACCCAGGTTCCAGGTCCCCACAGCCCAACATTTCTAACCTTGGTTTCTGCAAGATGCCCCAGCAGCCTCTGCACAAAGATCCCTTTTTGCCTAAGCTCTTTTAGGTTGAGTTTCTGTCACTTATAACTATTACTAACATACAATGGAAGAGTGGATAACCATTAACAATTGTGATGTTACGAAGCAACATAGGAAAAAAATAGTTTGACCTAATAAAGGGAGAAAAAGAAAAACAGGCTGGGAGGCTGGGCACAGTAGCTCATACTTGTAATACCAGCATTTAGGGAGGCCAAGGCAGGAGGATTGCTTGAGGCCAGGAGTTCAAGACCAGCCTAAGCAATATAGCAAGAACTCCTCTCTACAAAATAATGGGGGGAAAAAAAAAGCTGGGCATGGTAGTGCATGCCTGTAGTCTCAGCTAATCAGGAGGATCCCTTCAGCTCAGGCGATTGAGCTGCAGGGAGCCATAATCCTGCCACTGCACGCCAGCATGGGTGTCACAGAGAGATCCCATTTATATTTAAAAAAATTGGATACAACATTACATGTGCACTACATATACCAATGTATGTGCACAGGGAAACTGGAAAGGGATATATTAAAAGTTGTGTCAGTGTCAGCGATGTGATATGAGTGATTATTTCCTCTATGCCCTTACTTGCATTGTTTTTCTTAAAATAAAATTCTGATTGAGGAGATGAGCCATAGACCAAACTACAGTGATGCTAAGTGAACACTGCTTGTTGCCCAGAGAGAGGGTAGATATGGAGCTGGGGAACTCGAGAGAAGGATATCTTTATTACCTCCAGCTGGAGAGATCAGAAAAAAATGACAAAGGAAGCAGCATTTGAAATGGGGTTTCAGCAACGGGAAGGACTTGAACAGGGAGCAAAGTGTGCCAGGTGGGAAAGAAAATTGAGATTGACAGAAAAGGATAAATGGGCACGGAAGAGCACTGCATTTAGGGAAGGAGGAGACATTCCCTGTGGCAAGAGCAGAGGGTACAAAGTGGAGATCAGTAAGAAATCAGGCCACATTGCAGAGGTTTTAAGCTGGCGACCTTCAGGCCACATTGGCCCAGTTTTTTTTTACTCACTGGTGGAGTGATCACATATTTCTAAATTAGGTGCTATGCCTCTCATCTCTAACCCTATCCCCTCTAAATTTGCCTTTTATGATGACAGCTGGGACACTAATATTCTGCTTGGCCTGCTGACGATCTCTTAGCCTCTGCCAACAGGGGGTGCTAGAGAGAGATCGCAAGGTGGAAGAGCCAGGGAACCACACAATGAAGGTGGGAGCCCTTCCTTATCTGGCTTTAACTTGTAAGATTCGATACGCAGACATCATATGATCCAGCAACCCCACTCCTAGGTATGTCTTTGAGAATCTCTTCCATGCGCCCTGGGAGGCATGACCAAGAATGTTCATAGCAGCGTTTTATGATAGCAAAATACTAGAAGCAAACCAAATGCCTAATAGCAAAAGAATAGATAATATGTGGTGTTTTACACAGTGAGATATTACACAGCAGGGAAAATGAATGAACTAAGCTACAGGCATCAACATGGATGAATTTTATAAACAACGTTAGGTGAAAAAAAGTAATTTACAGAAGACTGTGAATATTTTATTGTAATATCAAACAGTATGTTTTTTTTATAAAGTTCAAATGCAAATAAAAGTAAGTAATATATGGCTTTGGAATATGAATATATGTGCTAAAACTATCACAAAACAGCCAGGAAATCATAAACACCAAAGCCTGGGTTGTGGTCATTTGTGGGGGAGGTGAGGGGCTAGAATAAGAAAGAGGTACCCAGACACATGCAAGAGTACCAGGAAAGTTCTAGTTCCAAAAGTGGATGGTGAGCTCATGGGTGCTAATTTTACTATCATGTTTTGCAATGAATATATGCATTACAAATATTGTTCTGTATATATATAAAACATTTCATAATAGACATCTTGAAAAATTCAATCATAAAATAGCTTGTGACCAAGAAATGGTGTTTTCAGGAGGATCCTGTGGGCTCTGCCCACAAATGCACTGGTGGCTGAGGTCTGGGCGAGGATGGAGGTGCTGGGTTGGACTCTGGCCAGCACCACGTCCAGGTATCCCACCTGTTTCCTGCATCCCCAGGCACAGCCACCCTTGGGAGGAGTCAGGAGAGCCTTCACCTGGACATCTGGACCAGCTTCCAGTTCCACATCTAGCTTACCGAGTGACCTTGATCAAGCTCCCTCACCTCAGTTTTCCCATTTGTACAATGGGAGAGTAGGGAACAGGTGATTACTCAAAGCCTTCATTCTGGTGTTATCCAGTGGCCTAGGTGCCTTGATGGAAAAGATGAGTTAGGAGCTTGATGGTCCTGCTGTCACCAGCTGGGGGACTTTGGGCTTTTTAAGAAGCAGCTTAACTTCTCTCTGCTTAGTTTCCTCATTTGTTAAATGGGGATGGATCAGGTATCTGCCTCATAGGATTATTGTGAGAATGAAATAAAATAATACTTGTAAAGCATCTAGCATAGAGTCTGGAAGAGAAAGCCCCCAATAGACAGCAGCCATTGTGTGGACGACCAGGCAGCCTGAGTGGCCACACCCTGCTTTGGAAGTGTCCTCCCAAGGGCCACACTCCAGGAGGTGCACCTGGCCCAGGTCGGGCCAGGCCTTTTCCTGCTTTCATCATCACTGGCTCCCCAGTGCTGTCAGGATTAGCTCGTTAGTGTGACATTCAGGGCCCCTGCCACCTCTTGCCAACCTCCCTCCCAGCCTTCCTATGGTGCATCCTTCCTTCCTAGTGCATCTGATGGTGTCTGAGTCTAGTCTGATGCCCCGGGGTAGATTCCCACTCCACTTCAAACCAAGGGTGTTAATCCTGTTCACCCCACTCATCAGTAACAGGCCTGAGGCTTACTCCACAGCTCCGGGGATGCAAGGACCATTGCACACTTTCCATAATAAAACCAGTTTGCCCACCCATGTCCATGGTCGACAAGCAGTCCCTCCACCTCCCCTACATGTTACAGAAAGCCCCCAGGCTTACACAGTCCAGTTCTCAGGGCCACTGTCCCTTGTGGTCATGGCTGCCCCGCTTCTTGCTCAGACCCCTGGGGGCCATCCAAACGCAGTTCATTGTGCTGGTCATCCTACTCCTCCTTCTCCACCATGCAAGGCCATGGGGGTCCCTGCTGAGGCTCTTGGGGCTCCCAGGCTCCCATACAGCCCCCTACTGACCCAAGGAACCACATTGCTATGAGGCTCAGGCCCCTCCACCCTCTTAGGAACTTGCCACGCCACCACCTTTCCGAGGCAGGGGATGGGGGAGCAGGACAGGCACTGTACCCTGAGGGTGAACACATGATGTTCAATCCAGAGCACGGGTCCTCTTGGCCCCACCTCACACAACCCAGCGTGATCACCTAGGGTCAAACCCCCCAACTAGAGATGGTCTCAGTTCACCTCTCCCTGGCAAATTCTTCACTCTGGACTTAAGACTCCAGAAAGCCTGTTTCCTTCCCCCAGTGAAAGGTCAAAAACAAAACTACAAGCCCAAACTTTAGAAACATAGGCAGGTTCCCCCCTGGGCAGGGAGACCTGCAGGCTACAGTGAAGCCTGGGAAGAAAATGCTTTTGTTCCTCCTGGAGGGCCCATGAGAGTCAACAAAACAAAAAGCCAATTAATTTCTCAATACTCCTGTTGGTTACATATTCAATGTTAGCCAGAATCCAATCTAGCCCACTTTAAAAGAATAGTTCTTATCTTCCCCATCCCACAAAATGCAAACTAAAAGGATAGAAGGCTGTGCATAGCAAGTAAGTGATCATCTTCGGGGTGGCAGGAAGATGCCTGCCTCTTCAGTGGGAAAGCTTTGGAAATACATCATGTTTCCCTTTGACCCTGTAGTCCACTGAAGAATGACCCCCAAAATCTCCAGGTCCTAATCCCTAGAACCTGGGAATGTTACCTTATGTGGCAGAAAGGGTCTTGGAAGGTGTGATTAAATTAGGGATCTTGAGATGGGGAGGTTATCCTGAATTATCTAGGAGGGCCCTAAATGTAATGACAAGTGTCCTTATAAGAAGGAGGCAGAGGGAGTTTTGCCACCACTGGAGAAGGCAATGTGACCACGGCAACAGAGACTGGAGCACTACAGCTGCAGGCCAAGGAATGGAATGCCAGAACCTGGAAGAGGTAAGGACATGGATTCTCCTCTGCAGCATCCTGAGGGAATGTGATTCAGACTCGGTTTGGATTTCTGGCTTCCAAAACTGTAAGAGAATAAATTTCTGTTGCCTTAAGCTATTAGGTTTAAGTTCATCGGTTACAGCAGCCACAGGAAACAAATATAAGCCCTGACTGCCAGGAACCTGTGACCTCAACTACTTCAACCTTCTTGGTCTAAAAGGTCTGAACAATTAGGTTCCTCCTGCTTTATCTGTAGGGTATAAATAATTTGTGTCTAGAAAGAAAGAGGCAAGTGAATGAATAGGTAAACTGAGGCTAGACCATAAGGATGGTCTCGATCTCTTGGCTTCATGATCCGCCCACCTCAGCCTCCCAAAGTGCTGGGATTATAGGCGTGAGCCACTGCGCCTGGCCATAAATGATCTTAAGTGACAAACTAAGGACTTTAGCTTTTACTCTGCAGATTGTGGGAAGCCATAGAAGTGGAGGAGGGAAATGGTGTGAACAGATTTCTTTTTAATACACTACAGCTCTGTAGAGAAAGAATGGGAGGCAGCCAAACTATATGCCAGAACACGGGGAAGAAACTATCACAATAATGCAGGAAAGACATGAGGATGGCGGGACCCTGAGGGGTCAGGTGGGGAGACACCCACAGAGGCCTCTGGGTCCTGGCAGAGAATAAAGAAGAGTAGCTTTTATAAGAAGGGGGCAGAAGGAGAGCAGGTGATTTTCAAAAAGGACAAGCCAGGTTCCCTTTTATTTGGATGAAATCTAGCCTAAGAAGAGGAAAACATTTGATCACGTCTCTGGATATATTTTTAAATGGCAAAAGCCAATCAAATCATTCACTTAAAAAAGAAACACTTTTGAAAATTCCAAGCAGATAAGCCCATCTCTGGCTAGTACAGCGATCAATATAAGTCAGTTCACACACTTGCTTTGGGTCATATTTTGGAAAGCATCCAGCCACATTTCATGTGGGGCTTTGCGTGATCGATGCAAATGACATGCAGATGTGGGACTTTTACAAGGGAGGTGGCCTGGTAAACAGAAAGGTACCTTAGGCTGGGAGGCAGGAGCTCCTGGGTTCAGTCTTGACTTTGCCCCTAGCTGTGTGGCCTCAGACAAGCACTGGCCCCTCTCTGGGCCTCAGTTTGTCTCTAGATCAGCAGTGTTCAAATAGGTGGCAGAGCTCTGGAATTTTTTTTTTTTTTTTTTTAGATGGAGTTTCACTCTTGTTTCCCAGGCTGGAGTGCAATGGTGCAATCTCGGCTCACCTCAACCTCCGCCTCCCAGGTCCAAGCAATCCTCCTGCCTCAGCCTCCCAAGTAGCTGGAATTACAGGCATGCGCCACCAAGCTCGGCTAATTTTGTATTTTTAGTAGAGACGGGGTTTCTCCATGTTAGTCAGGCTGGTCTCGAACTCCCGACCTCAGGTGATCCGCCCGCCTCAGCCTCCCAAAATGCTGGTATTACAAGCATGAGCCACTGCACCTGGCCAGAGCTCTGGAATTCTTAAGAGCACTGGGGCCATACAGGCCTCAAAGTGCCCAGGTATCCCTCTCCTGCATCTTGCAAGAGGCTTGTTCAAAGGTAAAAACCATTTGTTCTCTTACTTTAGCTGACATTTATTGACTACTCACTATCTGCCAAGCACTGTTCTAAGACCCTTGCTTGTGGTACTTATTTGGCCAATGAGGAAACAGAGGCACTAAGAGATGAAATGACTGGTTCAAGGTTGCATAGCTAATATGTGACACAGCTGAGATTTGAACACACACAGTCTGGCTCCAAGGCCTGCCATTTCAGAAGCTTGCTTCATGTCTCTGTTTATTCTGTGTCCCCACAGCCTCGTTCATTTCATCCTCCATTGCCCCTGGAGCATGCTGCTGTGGATGTTTGTGTCCCCCACCTCGCACCTTGATAAGCTGTAATCCTAACCCCTAAGGTGATGTTACTAGAAGGGGACTTTAAGAAGTGATTAGAAGGCTGGGCATGGTGGCTCATGCCTGTAACCCCAGCACTTTGGGAGGCCGAAGCAGGTGGATCACCTGAGGTCAGGAGTTTGAAACCAGTCTGGCCAACATGGAGAAACCCTGTCTCTACTAAAAATACAGAAATTAGCTGGGTGTGGTGGCACATATCTGTAGTCCCAGCTACTTGGGAGGCTGAAGCAGGAGAATTGCTTGAACCCGGGAGGTGGAGGTGGCTATGAGCCAAGATCATGCCATTGCACTCCAGCCTGGGTGACAGAGTGAGACTCTGTCTCAAAAAAAAAAAAAAAAAAAAAAAAAAAAAAGTGATTAGGTGATAAGGACGGGGTTCTTGTGAATGGGATTAATGGGATTAGAGCCCTTATAAAAGAGGCCCCAGAGAGCTCCTTTATGCCTTCCGCCATGCAAGGACACAGCAAGAAGGTGCCATCTATGAACGAGGAAATAGGCCCTTATCTGACACAGAATCTATCTACCAGCACCTTGATCTTGGATTTCCCAGCCTCCAGCACTGTGAGAAATAAATTTCTATTGTTTATAAGCTACCCATTATGGAATTTTTATTATAGCAGCCCAAACAGACTAAGACACATGCTGTCCAGTATAACTCTAAGTTGACCTGTTAGATTCTTCCAGCTACTCTCGGAGCACCTGAGGATCAGAACTGAGTCCATTTTTATCTCTGTCGACTCTCCCCACCCCCATAACAAGCCTGACACCTGTCAGCTTAGCTATCAGTGACAATTACTAAGGAATTGTCTGAATGAAGGTTGAAATGAGGGTCAGAGCGAAGCCCAGCAATAAAGCACCCCCTCTGCCCACATACTGGGCACCAACTCTGTGCCAGACCATGCACTGGGCACTGTGGACACAGAGGAATCCGACTGGGCCCCTGATCTCCAGAAGCCCAGCCTGGCCAGGCAGACAGATCTGCGAGCTGATAACAGAAGCCCAGTGTGCCACTGTCTAGCATCACCCAGACAAAGCTCACTTACACTGGGGAAAATCATAACGACATCGCAGGAAACCTGCCTGTGCTCTGACAGCCAGCCCCCAACCTCCCAGACTTGGAGCGCAGTCTGTCCTGGGGGAGGGCAGACAGATGATGACCCTGGCTGGCCAGGCCCCTACCCTCCCCCAGAGGGCTCTTCATTCCCTCATTCAGTCAGACATGCACAGAGCAGCATGAGGCTGGCCCTGGGGGGGCACAGATAAGATGAATCAGACATGGTCCATGCCCTTAGGGATGTCACAGACTAGTGGTCAGAGTGAGCTAGAGACACAATAACTGTCTCACTAACACACAGGACTCTCTGAGCCATGAGCAAACCACCTCCAGGTGCCAGGTGAAGGGAGGCTGATTCACATATTACAGCTTCCAGACACACATTGAACCAAACCTTGACTTAACAGTCACACAGCTGTCACTGGCAGAACCGGGACAGAAACTCAAGCATTCTCTCTCTTTATTCCCCATCCTCTGCCCCAGTTTGGAAAGTGGAAATGTTAGAGACTTAATAGGTACCTGTTCTCCCTGGAAGTTAGTGAAATTTTGGTGACAACAGACAAAATAACTCAATGCTCCCATTTCCTGGGCTCACAGGGACAGTGGCCACAATCCTCGTGCAGCTACTGCTCTCACACCCAGCTCAGCTAAAGGCCTGCTAAATTCCAGACAGAGAAACATGATGGTGTGGGCCCCAACCCACACCATCAGCCAGACCCAGTAGGTCAGAATCATGGCCGCCCCCAGAAGGAGCCAGCCCTGCCCCCAAACCAAGCTCCATTTACAGCCTTCATGATGCAGGCAGATGCTGTGATGTGTCGGCAGAGGGCTGGGCACACTGGAGGGTCTATGCCAAGGACTAAAGAGGCCTCCACATCCTGTGCCTGGTAGGAATCTTGAGGCTTGCCAGTGAGTGCATGGAGGCTTTAAGTAGACCTCCCTGCTGTATGCAGTTGTCTAGTGAGCAGGAGCACAGGCTCAGGAGGACTGAACTTGAAGTAAGATGCTCAGCACCCTTAGCCCCATTTTCCTCACCTGTAAAATGGGGATATTGAGAGGAGCCTCGAATAGCCATAAGGACTGAGTGGGATAATGTACACAGAGCTCTGAGCATGGTGCCAGCCTGTAAGCAGAGGTCGGCAGACCACAGCAGCTGATAGCAGTAATCACAGCATGAGTTGTACAAACAGTGGAATCAGAGCTGCAGAGTCACTGGAATGGACAGAGGCTACAGGTTTCAGACAGGGCCTGCAAGGTCTTCGAACTTCTAGGAGCTACCTCAGGGCTCAGAGGCCACACGGTGGAATCAGACAGGGTTATCCCTAGAAGGGAACAAAGCATGGGGCAATTCAATTAACACACGGCCACCCTATAGAGTATATACAAAATGATTATCATTAAAAACAAAGTCAGTGCCAAATGGTGTCCATCTTAGTGTGGTCAGTCAGCAATGCCCTGCAGCACTCCAACACCCCAGAAGCAAAGGGCCTAAGAGGCCTGGGCTTAGGGAAGTGCCAAATATTTTGGCTCATATTCTATTCCCAGCACCTAGCGCAGAGCCAGACACACAGAGGACCTTTGATAATTTTGGCAGGATAAAAAAGAAGTACTGGGCAGAGTTCTAGCCCCAGTCAAAGGACCTCCCTCTCACTTCTGTTTTATATAATGAGCTTCTATTATATGGAAGATTTTCCTTTGAAGTAAAAGAGTTTTAAAAAAATAAAACTGAGGTCGGGCGCAGTGGCTCACTCCTGTAATCCCAGCATTTTGGGAGGCCAAGGCAGGCGGATCACCTGAGGTCAGGAGTTTGAGACTAGTCCAGCCAACATGGGGAAACCCTGACTCTCTGAAAAAATACAAAACTTAGCCAGGCGTGGTGGTGGGCACCTGTAATCCCAGCTACTGGGGAGGCTGAGGCAGGAGAATCACTTGAACTTGGGAGGCAGAGTTTGCAGTGAGCCAAGATTGTGCCATTACACTCCAGTCTGGGTGACAAGAGCAAAAGTCTGTCTCAAAAAATAAATAAAAATAAAAAATAAAATTGAAATCCAATGAACTCGTTTATGCTCCTCCTTTTATAGAAGGGGAAAACGTGGCACAGAAAGGCAGATTCAGGCTTTCTCCCCCCACCCTGTAAGGTCATACTCCAGGATGCTGAGGCTGTGGGGTGAAGAGCAGAGCTGGTCTGGGTGCTGCTAGAGTTACAGCCCCTGGGCTCCTGGTACTAGAAGGGCAGGAAGGGTGCAGAGCCTCTGACCCCACCACTGCTGGGAACGGAACACGAGTGCACCATCAGAGGTGCCACCCAAGATTTATGCACCAGAACGTTTACCATCATGGTATTTACAATACTGAAAAATTGGAAATGACCTAGAAACAGGCTAATAAATTATGCCAAAACCTTTCAATGGAATATAAATCGACTACCAAAATTTATCTCTTTGGAGGCTATTAACTGGTGGCTTAAGAGTCAAGGCAAAATAAGGCTGACACCAATTTTTAAAAATACATATATACAAAAAAGTGTTAAGAATAGTTATTTGGGGGAGGTTGGAGGAAGTTAATGAGTAATTTATTGTTTTACATATTGTCTCTTTTTCCCAATTTCCTACAGTAACATACATTGCTTTTAGAATCAAAAAATTAAAAAAAAAAAAAAATTAAGATTCCCTGCCCAAGGCCAGGTAGGACCCTCTGAGAGGGCCAGCCTCATTCATCCCTTAGTGCAGCAAACTACCACTATCTTATTTCAGGCCCTTGTGTTTCCAGACACTGGAAATGTTTTAGACATGTGGATCCCTGTTTTGTTTGTTTTTTTGAGAGAGGGTCTCGGTCTGTCACCGAGGCTGGAGTGTAATGAGGCTGCTCACTGCAGCCTCAACCTCCTGAGGCTCGAATGATTGTCCCACCTCAGCCTGCCAAACAGTTGGAACTACTGGTGCACACCACTACACCTGCCTAATTTTTGCATTTTTTTGTAGAGACTGGGTTTTGCCATGTTGCTCAGGCTGGTCTTGAACTGGTATCAAGTGATCTGCCCGCCTCAGCCTCCCAAAGTGCTGGAATTACAGGCATGAGCCACCGTGCTTGGTCTTGGATGCCATCTTTAATCCATTTCATGAGTCAGTTGCCAAACATTAAAAATATTAATAGGCTCCTTCTTAATTGCTGAGTTAACCATTAAAGATTCTCAAAGTGTCATAATATGTATTTTGCATTTAGGGAAGCAGTTAAAATGTTCAAATTTTAAAACATCAAAAGCTATTATTTTTGTCTTTAGTGCCCTGTAGATTACCCTCTGCATTCTAAGAAGGAAACATGCCCACTCTTCTCCCTGCTTAGACTTTAGCAGTTCCTTTTTTCTTCCAACTAAACTTATCACTGGTGCTAATGGTCCCTGGTGCACTGTGTGACTTTGAACAAGTTACTTGACCTCCCTGGACTTCAGCTTCCCCTCTATAAGGGCCTTTCTGGCTTGAGATTCTTACTCTCTCAGCTTCAGTTCCCTCATGGCAGCCAGCTGGCAGTTTTCAGCCTCCAGATGCGTTGGCTGCACCCTTACATGGTGCCCCTCAAATGTTAGGTCAGTTGATTTCAGCATCCAGAGTTCCAAGAGAAGTCAGAGAAGAAGCGGCACCTTCCAGGGGCGGTGCTAAGATAGATTTGGCATCCTAAATGGACAAATCATTCTCATCTAAATCTTTATGGGCTCCCAGTGCCTCATTAAACATCCAAGCCCCTAAGCCTCTGAATCACAGCTCCTCTTCCCTCACAGCCCTCCAGGAGGAGTTCTGATTACCCCATCAATTACATGCTGTTGGAGGGTATCTGCAGGCCCTTCATCTTGCAACATTTTTATGGGATATGGATCCTGCCAGGCTCCCAGTCCCTCCCCGCCATGGTTACCAGGGAGGGTACCAGCCGAATGTCCTCCTTGGAGCACTAGCTCAATCTCTGCTGATGTTTCTCCCCTCTCAGAAATGCATTAAATTCTCCCAAATGGAGAAGTATTTGTTCTCAGCTCTTCTACCAAAATGAAGTCCAGGTGGCCTGCAGATCCTGCTGCCTCAGTAAAACCAAACAAACCACTTTCTACACATTCTCACTCCTCCTGGGTGTTCAAAGGGGCTGGCCCAGGGGCCAGAACAACTACTGGGACCCCAGTCTCAGGGTCAGACCCCAAATAGCCATGGTGACCAGCCAGCCAAACAGAAGGAATGGCTAGAGGAGCCATAAAAACAAAGTACAAAGGAAGGGGCCAAAACCCCCTCAGCTCACACCACAGACTCAAAATCTCCCTCTCTCAGCCCAGTGGTGCCTGCCTTTGATCCCCAGATCTGGTGTGCCTCCACCTCACCCCTGGCCATTTTGGTCCATTGCCTACTATCTTGGTTTGGGTTACCCCAAATGTTGACTATGAGACAAGGATTCAGGTGTAAGCATTTATTTGGGAGATGACCCCAGAAGACTCCTGCTGGAGAGTGGGATGTGGAGCAGGGAAGTGAGTCAGCCAGCAAAGGGTAGACTGTAAAGCTTTAACCCACTGGGGAACTCTAGGAGCTGGTGCCAAACTCATGCCTCTGAGTGCTCCACCCCCCACCTTCCAGGAGCAAGGAGCTGGGGTATGTGCACACCAACCTCAGCCAGTCATTGGCAGGAGACTGCGGGGAGGACAAATTCTCCAACGCTTGTGACCTGCCATAGACTCTGGCAGGCAGGATAAGTCCTTGGGCAGAGAGATGCAGATACTGTACTTGGAAATCAGGTATCCATGATGATGCTGGGGATGAAAGATCAGCTGCTACACCTGTTCAGCCACTTAGCAGCAGCTCACCTCCTCTGGGAAGCTGTTCTGGCTGCAACATCCTGTGCAAAGTTAGAGTTTTCTTCCTTTTTGTAATGTCACCTCCTTTAGAGGAGGCAAGAAATGCCAGGATGCTGGGACTCGGGGCAGGGAAGTAAGTTGCCCACAGAGCCAGTGATTGCAGAGACAGGCTGCTGTGATGATCTCACTAGGAATGATGGTGTGGCCTGCACCCGGATGCCCCTCTGTTCCCAATACTCAGGTGAAGCCTTTGTGCCCTATGGAAAACTTGGATAGCCCTGAGCTGCATGATCTATGTGGGTTCCCAGAGTTCCCCAGTGAGAGGAAATGCCAGTCACCCACGATGGTCACTTGCTGATAACACTCCCTTTATTGGCAGCCTCCCTTCCCTGCTTTCTCACTCTCCTACATGTGTTTCCTGGAATCACCTTCTAAATAGACTACTTGCACTCAAACCTTTACCTGAAGACTACTCCGAGAAACCCAACAGCGATAGCAGGCGATGAGCAGAAGTAGAGGGACATGGAGATGCTTTTCTGGAGAAATCTCAGTAGCAAGACTGAATAGTATAAAAATGTGAATGCTTCGCAAATTAAATTTTCTGCTCAATACAGTTCTAATCAAAATGATAATGGAAAAACACTTAGAACATCATTTTTAAAAATAATTTTTAAGGTAGTATATTAACTTCCTACTGCTACTATAAAAAATTACTGCAAATTTAGTGGCTTAAAACAACACAAATTTATTTTCCTATAGTTGTGGGGGATGGGAGGTTCAAGATGAGTCTTAAGGAGCTAAAAGCAAAGCGTTGGCAGGACTGGTGCCTTCTGGAGGCTCCAAGGGGTAATCTGCTCCCTGTTGTTCTGGCTTTTAGAAGGTGCTTGTCCTCCTTGGCTTGTGGCCTCAGGACTCCAATCCCTGTTTCTATGGTTTCCTCTCTCTAACATCCCTGCCTCCCTCTTACAAGAACCCTTGTGATTACATAGGGCCCCTCCCAGATAATTTAAGATAATCTTCCCATCTCAGAATTCTTAAGAATCTTAATCACATCTGCAAAGTCCCTTTTGCCATGTAAAGTAACATATTCACAGGTTCCAGAGATGAGGACCTGGACATCTTTGAGGGGTCATTATTTAGCCCTCTACAGTTAGAGGAGACAAGTAAATGAGCTGAAATTGCAAAGAAATTTTTGAGGAAATAAAGAGTAATGAAGGTAGACTTGCTTACCTGATAAACTCTAAAATCCTAATAATTGAAACTGTACTATTGGTGGAAAAATCAACACTAACAGGATCATAGAAACAGACCCAATGATAGGTTAAAAGTTGGTTTAAAATAAATGTGGTAGATCAAATAGGTGAAGAAAGGAAGAAGTTATTATTCAATATACAGTCTAGTTGGTTAAGTTCCTGAGGACAAATAGTTTTCTTACAATTTAAAACAAAATACAGGTAGATTAAAGAGTGTAATGTTTAAGAGTTTAACCAATAAAGGGCTAGAAGGAAATAAAAGTAAAAATATTTACTAGCTTTGGGTATTAAGAAGGATTTCTCTGCCCGTAATCCCAGCACTCTGGGAGGCTGAGGTAGAAGGATCTCTTGAGACCAGCCTGGGCAACACAGAAAGACCCCATCTCTACCAAAAAAAGAAGGATTTCTCAGTATAAAATCAATAAAATTCATAACAGAAAAGGTTAATGAATTCAACTACATAAAACTTAAAGTCTCTATGTCAAATGTACCACATGAAGAAGAGTTTGACATCCTAAGTCATCAAGGAAATGAAAATCATTATTGCAATGAGATGCCACTACAGTCCACTAGAATGACTAAGATTTAAAAAACTTATAGCACCATATGTTGGCAAGATATGGAGAAACTAGAAACTCATACACTGCTGGGGTGAGTGTTAAATGGTACAATCACTTTAGGAAACAGTATGGCAGTTTCTAAAAAAAGTTAAATGTACACTTGCCATATAATCCAGCAAACCATTCTTAGATATTTAGCCAAAAAAATATGTCCACAAAAAGTCTTGTACTAAAGCGTTCATTGGAGCATTATTTATAATAACTAAATACTAGAGACAACCCAAACGTTGGCCCACCAGAGAATGAATAAACAAACTGTGCTATGTTCATACAATGGAATATCACTAAGCAATAAAAAGGAAGAGCGCATCAACCGTGACAACATGGGTAAATCTCAAACACATCATGCTGAGTGGAAGAAGCCAGACACAGAAAAGGCCATGCTTTACAATTCCACCTGCATGAAATTCTAGAACAAGCAAGACTGATCTATGGTGATAGAAATCAGAGCAGTGGTTGCCTCTGGCAGAGCAGTGGAAGGGTGAGGATTGACTGGAAGAGAGCACAGAGAAACTTTCTAGGGTAATAGAAATATTTATATATATGTTCATTTTTTTCTTTCAAAGTAGTGATTGTCCTGAAGAATCAGAGAGGAGTACTCAGGGTGTTGCAAGTCCTGATTAGGCAGAGGCATTAATCACATTTCATGCATCTCCAATCATCATGTTCTATCTGCCCTCCAAAATGAGGAACAGGTAAGGGTTATCCCACCCATCGATAAGCATTATATATTTTGACAGAAATGTGGGTTACACAAGTATATGCATTTGTCAGAATTCATGAAACTTACACTTAAGCTTTATGTCAGGGTGACCAATCTTTTGGTCTCCCTGGCCTACACTGGAAGAAGAATAATTGTCTGGGGCCACACATAAAATACACTATTGTCACAGGATCCTTGGGGTGTCACTTTTCTGGCTGGAAACCTCTGTGGCACCTTTGCCTGAGTTTTGCTTGGGCCCACTGGGCTCGTTCTGCCCACTTGGCCTGGCAGGCTTTGCTCACCTTGCATGAAAAGCCTGGATCCCATGCCTGCCAAGGGCAATTCAGGTGCAGAGTGATAAGGGGTATGTGAGTGAGTGCACGTGAGGTCTGGCTGCTGCACACAGCCAGGCACTCCAGCTGTGGCAGGGCAGGCATCTCCAGGCACTGGCATGGGTGCCGGTTCCCTGCGAGGCTACAGCGGGACCAGGCGTACTGCAAGCAGTTTCTGTGGCTGGCACTGGGGAACATGGTGGTGCCTGGAAGCTTGGAGACTCCAAGAACTGCAGAACTCCAAAAAGGGTGTCACAGCCCTGGCTCAAGGAGCTCCTAGGTCTGGGATCCCCAAAGGGCTGAAACTCTTCTCTCCTTCTCTCTTCTCTCCCTCTCATCTTCCGCAATGTGGCAAGCAAAGGACATGTTTCAGTTCTGTTTGTGTTACAGTTCTTTCAGCCCTGCCATTCAGCAGGTCCCAAGTTCTTGTCCTGCATCCAGAAAGAATGAGGTATGCAGACAAGTGGAGGGTAGCAAGGTGAAGAAGTGCTTTATTGAGTGATAGAACAGCTCAGAGGAGACCCGCAGTGGGTAGCTCCTGTCTGCAGGCAGGTCATCCCAACAAGTGTCCAGCTCTCAGCAGACAGGTCATCTGTGCAAGTCTGGCTGAGTCTGGGGTCTTTACATGCCTCAGAGGGGAGGAAGTATGTGCTGATTGGTCCATGGGCAGCCATGCGCAGACCCAGAAAAAGCACCAAAAGTTCTCACTGTGGTTGGCAGAACTGGCAGCCTGGACCCCAGGCTGTCCCTGGCCTGAAGCGGGGGTTTCATCGGGGACACGCCCCTTTCTGCCCAGGAGCCTGTCTGTCTCCTGCTGCCATTAACCTGCCATCCACGGTGCCCACAGTGCTCAGGCTGTTCATGCTGAGGGGTGCCTGCAGACATGCCCTAGCCGCCCTTATCCCTGCCTTGGCCTCTCTCCCCTGCTCATCTGCATTCAAAGCCTGGAGGGGGCTGAAGCAGCAGGGAGCTGGCGTGTTAGCACTGCTCTAAGTGTGCACACACCCAGCTGGGTCATGACAGCACCTAGGCTCAGCCACAACTTTGCTCCAAAATTGGAGTGGATGCTGGGAGTGGGGAGAGGCCAGGCAGCAGGAGCAGTAACTTCAGAGCCTTCAGGGACAGGAGACTTCCTGGGCCCCTAGAGTGCAGAGAGGCCTGGGTCTGCAGCCATGGCTGGGCAGCTCCAGCTGCCCCAGTAGGGTGGGGCTCCCACACCTCCAACTTGGAAGCGGGCAGGGCTTCCGCCTGTTCCCAGCTCTCACTGGCTCTGTGAAGCGGGCAGCCCTGGCTACCCCTCACCCACTGCAGCCAGTATCATGGCAGCAGCCAGGCCACCACCGCCATCACTAACACTAACAATAGCTGATGAGCTAAAAACAAACAAACAAAATCTCATAATATTTGAAGAATGTTCAGGAATTTGTGTTGGGCCACATTCAAAGCTGTCCTGAGCTGCATGCAGCCCGTGGGCCACAGATTAGACAAGCTCGATTGTGCATTTCAGTAATAAAAAGTGATGCCAGGTGCATTGGCTCAAGCCTGTAATCCCAGCACTTTGGGAAGCCAAGGCAGGCAGATCACTTGAGATCAGGAGTTCGAGACCAGCCTGGCCAAAGTGGTGAAACTCCGACTCTACTAAAAATACAAAAGTTAGCCAGGCATGGTGGGGCGTGGTGGGACTGAGGCAGGAGAATCACTTGAACCTGGGAGGCAGAGGCTGCAGTGAGCCGAGATTGCACCACTGCACTCCAGCCTGGATGATAGAGACTCCATCTCAAAAGAAAAAAAAAAAAGTGAAAGAAACAAACAAAATTAAATGCAAATAAATTAAAAATAATGTTGTGAAAAATATGACAGTCTTATAACTTTAATATATAAAGATTACTTGAAAATGAATAAAATAATTAATATCCAAAAGAAAGAAAAATGAATATGAACAGTCAATTCCCCCCAAAAGAGGTGAATATACACACACACACAGACACACACAGAAATGAAGGTATGAACAGTAATAGTAGGAATAGATACTACACATGTATATATATATATACACATGTGTATATATATATGAAGTGATCAAAGAAATCTATGAAAATTAGTAATAAAAGAAATAGAAAGTATAATACCAATGAATCTAGATATCAAATTAATTAACAGAGATTGTTTAACAATGGTGAAACTAAACGGCTGTCCGGATAAAGAAGGAGACGGTGCTCAGTAACTGCTCACCCAAAGCTTAAGCAAAATCCTTCCTTGGTCCAATCTGTTTTCAAGTCTGCAGCACATGGCAGAAATGATAACATCCAGGTCGGCATTCTGAAACCCAGCCATTGCTGTCCGGGTCACCCAGAGGGCTCCATTTGGAAGCTGAGAGGTGGAGAACCCTGAGCCCTCCATGTTCTCTATGCCACCCAGGAATTTCCATCCTGACTCATAAATTCTTTCCCACCTCCCTCATATCTGCAACCCATATCATTACCTAGAGTCTAACTCATTCAGTTCTCCCATCTGTCTTCACTCTGTATCGCCTAAGTCTTTTCAATCACTCCCTCCCCAGTTTTCTCATGTGAAAGATTGACTTTGATAATCTGATATCAGTCAATAATTTCCCAGAATGTCACAGGGCCTGAGGAAAGAGGTTTCCCTGATAAGATATCATCTTATTTCCTTTGTATAAGAATGTGCTATCAGTAAGTGAGCAGAAAGGAAGACAGTTCAGAGAGGTGAAATGCAATTAATAAACAAACATATTAAAATATTCAACCTCACTGGGAATAAGAAAAATACAAATGAAATTAAGGCCTCATTTTTACCTATAAAATTAGAAAATAATTAATTTGTATTTACAATACCTAATCCTGAGAAGAGAATAATAAAATTGGGGGTACTGTGTACTGTACTGCCCTTTGAGAAAGCAGTTTGACAATATATATTGAGTCATAAAAATGTTCACACTGTTGACCCAGCAATTCATCTTCCGGAATGCTACACAGAAGAAAAAAGTCAAAAAAGGGAAGACAAAAAACTTCATGTACAAAGATATTCACAGTTGTTCAGAAACCATACAAATAACCCACAAGAAGAGAGTTAAGTAAATTAAGGCACATGTATAAAATGAAACTGTCTGTAGGCATTAAAGTGTGACTTAATGGAAATGCAAAAGCAATTTACTGAAAAAATGATCAGCCACCCTCATGATTAAATAAATGCAATTAAAGTGACAGGGATATACCATTTTCCACTCTTCAAATGGACAAAGATTGAAAATCTTATTAATGTCCTTTTGGGAAAATGAGGGCATGTTTATTTACTGTTTGTGGGAGTGTAAATATTGTGACTTCTTGCGCATATGTGGGTAAACTATCCAAGCATACAAAAAATATGGGCAGTAATATAACAAACACCTGTGTATCTCCTACTTAAGCTCCAAAATATTCACATGTATGTGACTTCTTTGAAGAGCAGTTTTGCATTGCCTATCACACTTCTAAATGTATATATTCTTTAACTCCAATAATTCCATTCCTAAGAATTTTAGGTACAAAAATAGTTCCACCTGTGCAGAAAAATAAGTATGTTAAAAGGTATATTGCAGTATTCTTTTTAATGGCAATAGATTAGAAACAATAGAAAGTCCACATAGTAGAGAACTGTCGAACAAGCCCTGCTCCATCCCCACAACAGAACAGCATCCCGCTCTTGAAAGGGAGTGAGCTCTCTCTATATGCTAATAAGGAAGTATCTCCAAGATACACAGCATTGAGTGGAAAAGCAAGGTGCAGAACAGTATGCACAGTAGGATCCCACTTGTCTATTTTAAAATATATGCACATATATGCTTGTATATGCATTAAAAATTTTGGGAAGAATTCCCAAGAAACTAATGAAAAGCAGTTTCCCTACAGGAAGGCAGGCTGAGGGAGGATGGAGAAGACTTTCATTTTCATCTTTTATTCCTTCTGAACTGTTTGCATTTTGTTTTACCATATGCATGTGTTGCTTTTGTCATTTAAAAACTAACTTTAAAAGATAAGTATGAATACTACATTGCAAATGGGAAATGCATATAATATTAAGTGAACAAGATGGACTCTGCTCTGCATGTCATGCAGCTGTATACAGCAGGGTCTTGTGGAGACAAAGGTAATCCTGCTGCCTCTGTCCTTAACTCCAGCCCTGCCATCTACTCCAGAATCCCCTCCCTCTCCCCAAACTTCATCCTCTCCCTTGAGCATTAACACATCAGGTGTCTCCTCATTAAATCAAAAACAAAAACTCAGCAACCTCTCTGGCTCCAGCACTCCCTGTTCCTTTCATAGCCCCTCCAAGCTGGCTTCCGTCCCATCACCCCCTTGTCCCCAGCTTTTTCCAAGCTCTCCAGGCACTCGATTGTAAAATTACTTTTCCATTACCATATCACTGGAGCTCTCTGAAGAGGATTACTTCCTCATTATCTCCTCCTGAGGCTTGGGTCACCCTGGACCCTTCCAGACTCTCCCAGCTCTTGGAAGCCTCTTCCTGGCCAGTCTCCTCCCTGAACTCTGGCAGATTAAGCTCTAGCCCTCCTCTCTCTTGTCTATATACAGTCTCCCTAGATGATCTCATCTTTTTGTGCTGCAGAGTCCTCACTTGTGTAGTGAAGACACCCTGACACAGCCTGTGGATGCTGTACTGTTTCTTGATCCAGCATACATTCCTAGGAAGGACACCTCACTTCTGCTTTGGGGAATTGCTGATTCTCAATTCCACATGGTCACAGGGGAACTGCCAATCACAATCGCCCTGTCCTCTAACTTCAGGACTGGGGCACTCTTATTCATTCTTGATCCAGGCCAATCAGAGTTCTCCCAGAACTCTGCTGCTGGCAGAAATTAGCCTCTTTCCCCTGGAGACACTAAGCCTTATCTGGTGGAGAGAACCTACATGCAGAATGAAGCCAAATACAGCCCAGCAGAACTGAGGTGTGGAGAGACAGAGAGATGGACAGACAGGCTATAACTGACATCATTAAACATCACTGAACCCCTAGGTCCAGCCATGCCTAACATCAGAACCAACCAACCCCTGGACTTTCCACTAACATGAGCCAATAAATTGCCTTTCTGACTTGAGACAGTTAAAGTTAGGATTATGACTCATAACTAGAAGAATGCTGGCTAATATACTCCTAAACCACTATCCGAAGCTTCAAATTTATAAGCACGACAGTCTGCTAGATATCTCCACTTGCAAGCCACCATGAATCTCAGCCTCAACACGTCCAGAACTGAATCCTTTGTCTTCCCTGCCTCCAGCCACCCAGCTCCTCCACCACGGTCTTTTCCCAGCCTCTCCAGCCACTAGACACACAAGCTAAAACAGAGCCAACAGAAAGCTTGAAATAATAGCTTTTTCTGCCTTGTTTGAGATTTTCCAGTTCAATTTTGTAAACATCAAATACTGTATTCAGTTGTACGAGTTCCAGGAAACTAGGTTAAAATGGCATCTTTAGAAAGACTGAGGATCCGCTATGCAGGAGCTGTGCATCAGTGCCTCAAGCAAGTGCTTTCCAAAGGGTTAGACTTCCTCCCCCTTCACTAGCCCAGAAATCATTGCTGATGAGTCCATGCAGATTAGATTTCACCTTTCCCAAACCTAATACTTTCAGCTAATGGCAGTCCCAACACTGCCATGAGAAGCAACTCGCCAATCACTGCACACCTCCAAGTCCATCACTCTACTCCTCAAGAACTTTCTATGGCTCCCCATCACCAAAAGGCTCCAACCACCCTGGATCATCTACTGCTCACTGGACATACTGCATGCATTTCTGCCCTGGGATTCCACTCACTCTCTTCCCTAGTCATTCTATTTCCACCTCGTCTCTGCTTCCATCCTGCCAAGGCATGGATCAAATTCATTCCATCCAGGAAATTGTGGTGCCACTTTCATTCCCAAGTAGGATAAAAATGCCTTCTTCTTCCGATACTCAAAGAACTTATTTGTAACTCTGATGCCTCTGAGAACATATGCCTTTGGTTAGTTTCCATGTGTGGATTCATACAGCTCATCTCCCCAGCTAGGTTGTCAAGTCTACTTGAAGCCTCACCTCAAAGCTGGATTGATGTCTTCCTCCTCTGAGTTCCCGTAGCAACGAGGTGCATCTCCCACACTGCCTTTCACAGTGACTATAACTGCCTCTTCCCAAATCCGGCTCTCCTCTTTTTGTGTGGGTGCCGGGCGAACTCGTGTCTGTCTCCATCACAAGACCCCTGACACCTTTGCTTGATGCCATCAGGTACTGTCCCCTTAATCAGATGACTTTGAGAGCTTGAATCAATTCAGCTCAGCTGAAAGGCTGCCTTATCTAGGGTAAAGGAGGTGAGAAGGCAGAGATTCCTGCCTGGGGACATCCAGAAGGCACCAAAAATTAAGCGTACATTCACAGGGCTAGTCACCCCTTCAACTGCTGACAGCCCCTTCTCTGGGATCTCAATTGCAGGTTTGCACAAGGACATCATATGCAGACAGCTGCCAAGTCCTCTCCCTTGGAAACTCTTCAGGAGCTGAAAGAAGAATTGGCGGAGACAAGGAGAAACAGCCTAAGGAGAGGAGAAAAATAGAAAGAGCCAGGTGTCAAGGAGGCAAGGAAAGCATTTTGAGAAAGAGGGGGTGATCTGGAGGGCTGGAGAAGGAGCCAGAAGATGCTGGCATCCCTTACTGAGAGGAAGGCTCAACTAGGCTGGTGGGGTAGGGAGGATAGGGGTAAGTCCAGAGCCCGCTGGAATCCTTCAAACCTGCTTGTGTAACTAAGAAGGAAAAACCCTTTTCCTTCTCTCCACCTCCAGGCCTTTGCTCAGGTGCAGCCTTCTTCTCCTCTAAGACCACTTCATATCTGAAAAGTCCTCTCTGCCTTCACTGCTTGATCTCACTCCTCCACGAAGCTGCCTTCTGGATGTCCTGCCTTCCGGATTGTGGGAGAGATTCCCAGTCCTCTGAGCTTAAGGCTGTGACTCTTGATGATAAAAGGCATTTCATTCTGCTGCACGTCACACTTATGTGTGGCCTATCCTGCCCTCAAGGCTGTGAAAGCAAGCTGCAAAGAACAGGAGGAGAAGGGTAAGCACTCCTGCAGTCCCACTAAGTGCTGCACCCAGGCTTGGGATGCTTTCTCTTTCTGCTCTGAAAGCCCTGAAGCTCTGAGAATGAGACTCAAAGCAGCCATCAGAGGTGAGATATGTCTTTTCCTTTTAACAATGTATGCTAAAACCTCACGCCCATTAAGATGGCTAGTATCGAAAAACAGAAAATGGCCAGTGTTAGTGAGAATATGGAAGATATATGCACGTTGAGGGTAATGAATGGCACAGCCACTATGGAAAACAGTGTGGTGCTTCCTAAAAAACATTAAACATAGAATTATAATACCAGCTGGGCATGGTGGCTCACGCTGTAATCCCAGCACTTTGGGAGGCCGAGGTGGGCAGATCACCTGAGGTCAGGAGTTTGAGACCAGCCTGGCCAATGTGGTAAAACCCCGTCTCTACTAAAATACAAAAAAAAAAAAACCCACAAACAAACCCCACAAAAAATTAGCTAGTCATGATGGTGCACACTTGTAATCCCAGCTACTCAGGAAGCTGAGGCAGGAAAATCACCTGAACCTGGGAGGCTGAGGTTGCAGTGAGCTGAGATCACACCATTGCACTCCAGCCTGGGCAACAAGAGCGAAGCTCTGTCTCAAAAAAAAAAAAAAAAAAAAGAAGAAGAATTGAAGAGTTATAACACCACATGATCCTGCAATTCCACTTCTTGGTAAATACCCAAAAGAGTTGAAAGCAGGGTCTTGAACATATTTATGCACCCATGTTCATAGCAGCATTATTCACAACAGCCAAAAGGGAAAACCACCCAAATGTCCGCCTATGGCTGGATGGATAAGCAGAACGTGGCATACGTACACACAGCGGAGTATCATTCCAACTTAAAAGGAAGGAAATCCTGACACCTGCTTCAACACGGATGAATCTTGAGGACATTATGCTAAACAAAAGAGGCCAGTCATAAAAAGACAAGTATTGTATGATTCCACTTCTATGAGACACCTAGAGTAGTCAAATTCGTAGAGAAGGAAAGTGGAATGGTGTTTGCCAAAGGATGAGAGGAAGGGGAACAGGGAGTTATTGTTTTGTGGGTAGAGTTTGAGTTTTGCGAGATAGGAGCGTTATAAAACTGGATGGTCGTGACAGTTGCACAACAATGGAAATATACTTAACACCACTGAACTGAACACTTTAAAATGGTTAAGGTGGTAAAATTTTTGTCGTGTATTTTACCATAATTTTTTTAAAAGCATGCAACACTTGCATTCTACTCCATAATATATCCATCTGATCTTAGTATTAAAATGATTTATGAATTTTTTTCTCTTGAAATCTTTGATAACAATTGATGTTCCAGGAAGATGCCCTGTGTTTTTCCTGTCCCCAGGGAGGGAAGCCAGAATCCCTGTGTCCGCCCTTCTTCTGCCCTCCTCCCCCCAGGTCCTCAAGTGCTCTCCTGCCTGACAAGAGTTTCCTCCTTGCCTTAGGGAGGCAGAACTTTGTTCTGCATTCTTCTATGCTGCTGACGGTGGGAACAGCCTACTCTGGAGGACCGGAAGGTTTTGAATAGTAGGGCCAGAGAAGGAAAGCTGAGTGAAATGTTAGAATTAGACCAAATGCAGCTTCTTCAGCTGATGAATTCAGTTTCACAGAGCAATCTTTTTTCCCTTTCTTACAGAGCAGTGGCTGTCTCCTGGCTCCCACAACTGCACAAAACAAAGGAGCTCAATACTGCTAATAATCGTATTTCCATAATTGTGCATTGGAGTGCTGAGGCTACCCTAGGATATGCCTGTGGCTTCCTACCCATCCACTCCCCTGTCTGCAATCTCAGGCTCTCCTCTCCACACATCATTGAAAGGGAATTCCTAAAACAGGGCCACTTAGCAACTTGATGTCCAACATAGCACTAGGATCTATAGGACATAATTGGACAAGTCTGACCCCATCCCCTCCCTGCCTCCTATGGCTCCCCCTGTCTCTAGGTCAAATCTGAAGCTCCATAGCCTTGTTCCGAAGCCTCATCGCCTGCTGCCTTCCCAGTGAGCTAGAAGCTCACAGTTTCCCCCAAGCTTTCGGACATTCTGCTCTCTCCACCTGACTCTAAAATCACTGTCTTCCCAGAGCACCATTATCTGCTCTCTTTCAGGCCTGAAGAACTTACTATCTTGTGCTTTGCTCCTCTGTTAAACTGTGGTCACCCTAAATCTGAGGCTGCTCACAGTTCAGCTCTGGCCAGGTGTGGCATGTAGGAGACATTAACAAACATTCTAAAGAAATTAACTAGAGAGGGCTCCCTCGAAAGAGGTTCCCAGACTCACTGTGATTTTCTGTCCTCTGCAGACAGTTCCCAACACCTCATGGTTCAGGCCATGGGTGGCTGCCTGACCCAGCCCAGGCCAGTTTGAGTCCTTCTAGGGATTTCCCCAACAGGACCTGGGGAAAGAGGAACTGTCTGTCTCTTGGTATAAAGCTCTGAGCTGTGGGACACTGGAGAGTGGTCAGCACTGTGTCCTCTAGTGTGGAAGAAGCCATCAGAGGCAAAGCTGACACAAAGATAAGCAGAGATGAAAGAAAGTCCTGGCTGCATTCAGCTACAGGGACATGATTTGTTGACATGAGCAAGGCCTTTCCATGATTTCGTGACAAGGAAAAGCCCAGTAGCTTTTCAATAATTCCCTTTGGCCTTGGCCTAAGCTTTTTTGAGTGGGGTTTCTGTGACAGCCAAAAGCATCCTGACCATAAATGACACAGTGAACCAAGTGTATTCTGACTTTTTTTTCTGACTTTGGTCTTTGCTGCAAGGAACCCTAAAGTCAAGCTTGGAAGATTCCCTGTAGGAAGAGTCCCCAAATATACCTTCTCATCCACCTGGGGCAACAAGAGGCCTTTGCCATTGCCCCTGCTCCTTCTTCCGTGGACCCAATCTCAGATGCTTTCCTCCCTCTGCCTTCCATTCTAAAGAACTCCATGAAATTCCAAAGAACCTATCCCAACAGGCAGCTGCCAGTCTGTCCTCCTTGGTTCCAGGAGCTCAAGCCCAGTGGAGTTTCCTCCCCAAAGGAGTGGCCCATTCCTATTCCTCACTTGTCCCTTGCCCATGACTTTTTCCTTGGACCCCACAGAGACAGCCTGGCCAGCAAGGAGGGGTAACTGGAATGGAGGCCAGGGGTGGTTTTCACTTCTGGGCTTGGGTGAGGGGGTGGGGGAGCCGGGGAAGTGTTTCTCTCACTGTACAAGCCAAGAGCTGTTCAGAAGTCAATTTCAAGATCCCATCTCAGTGCTCTCTCTCTCTAGCCCCTCATCCTTAATGAGATGAGACAAGATAAGAGAATGGGCAAGAGTCAGCCCAGAGTACACTGGAAAACCCCTAGCTGGTGCAGAAGCCTCAGGCTACAGTCTCAGCTCTGCCCTGACTGGCAGTACAAACGCATGAAAGCCCCTTCCTCTCTCTGAACCTCTTTCTCCGGCTGTAAATTGAGGGGGTTGGATGGCTTCTAAGGGCGCTTTCAACTCTGATGGAGGAGGACTCCTCTGTTAGATGGGAAGGGAAAGGGAACAGGGAATTCCCAGGGGCAGGGGGAGAGAGGGCAGCACACACATCAGAGAAGTACAGCTATGTGGCAGCCTGGGACCCCATTCCAGTCCTAGGCACAGCCAGAAACTGATGCTTGCCAACCTGCCCACGGCCCCTCCCTTCAGACAGCAGGGTGATTTGGGGGTCCCCCCAGAGATAAGAACCTCATGGAGAAGGTCTCTGACTCCAGTGTCCTGTGGAGGTTCCTGCAGCCTAAAAAGGCCTCTCTCTTTGCATCCATCCCACCACCTCTCCTCCTCCCACTTCATCTTGGCCCCCTTTGATGGCAGGGAAAAGAGACCCAGGGGATGAGCCCAAAGAACAGACACCTTTGAGGGAGTTTTCAGGAGAAGAGGGTGACAGGGAAGCCATGGCTGGGAGTCAGGAGACCCTGGCCCACCGTGTGCCCCCCGGTTAGTCCCTTCCCCTCTCCAGGCCCAGGTCTGTCCTTTGCACAATGAGGGGCAGGGCCACAGGGCTGCTGAGAACCCTGCCTTCTGGAGCCTTTACCCTGGGAATGATTCTAGGTCCTCAGTCTCCCAGGGATGGTGCAGCTCAATAATCTCATCGTCTCATTTACCTGGGGCATTTGATGGTTAGCCTGAGAAAGAGAGAGAGAAACAGTCCCATCCAAGCAAATTGTAATCCTCAGTCATCACAGGCAGCCAAGGAGCCAAGGACAAGACATAGGCCACTTCCCAGTGCCAACCCTGCCACCATTCCCACCATCCCCAGTGTACAGCCTGCATCTTTTATGTGTCCTGGAAAAGCAGGGTGAGGGGCGTTTGAGTAGAAATAATCCTTTCCCTACCCCAAGGAAGGCATGGCCCAGCCAAGTCACACCTGTGCTGTGGGAAAAGTCTGAGATCTAAGAATCAGCTGTGCTGCCTCAGGACCCAGAGAAAGGAGAATGGGAGGAGTCAGGAAGGGGAGGCAGGAGGAAGGGGAGGCAGGAGGAAGGGGCTTCTCCTGGCTTTGTCGCACCCAGTGAGCCTCCTGGTGGATCCCCTGTAAGTTCCCTGGGTAAACACTCCCATATATAAATGTAGGCTCCAGTGCAGCCCAAGGGCAGAGAGAAATGATTTGTGGATTATGCACCTTCACCCTGCAGAGACAGATGAAGAGTTGTTTCTGCCCCAACTAGACCATGTCGGCCAAGGCCAGGGCCCTCTCCTGGGAACTCACCATGTCAAACCACTGAGATTTCAAGACTGTTACTGTAGTTAGTCCACCCTGACTAATACACAATCCCAAGTGAATGACTTGAGTCTGTTTCTTCTTAACTGCGGGTGGGTGCCTGAGGTTCTCCCTGGTAGTTTGAGGATCCCCAGGAAGCACCCCCATCCCTCTGCAGAGCCCCTCCTGTCTACCCTGGCTCTGCATGTCTGCACCCAACTCCATCCTTCTAACCCCCTGCATGTCATCATGTCCTCCCCCCAACTCTGCACCCCACCCTCTTTCATAGACCTTCACTTCCCCAAGAACCATTAGCCGCCGCCACATACATCACTGAAGGTCTGAGGTTAACAGCAGGGGATTACTTTACAGAATAAGAAAACCATTTAAAATTAAACATCAGGCATCACTCTTGCTTAAAGCTCATCTGCCAAACTTGCCATGGGGAGTCTCTTATTGCTTTGGCCTCTGATAAGATTCCAGCCACTTTGTGTTTATTTATTCATTCAACAATTATTGATTGTGCACCTGCTGTGCTCAAGGCACCCCTCCTAAGTGCTAGGACATGTAGAAAACAAAGCCGTTCCTTCAATCACAAAACTTACTTTCTATTAGGAACAAAAGACAATAAACAAGCAAATAAACACATAATATACTGTCAGAGTTAAGAAAAAAATTATTCAAAACATGAAAATGATTCAAAACATTGTCTAACAAGCTCCCTAATTGTCTTGTGACTTTCTAGGGCTGGGCTGTCCAATACGGTAGCCATTCACCACATTGGCCATTTAAGTTTAATTTATTAACTTTATATTAATTGTAAATTGGCCATTTACATTAATTTTATATTAATTACATGAATTAAATATATGTAATATAATAAATAAATATATATATTTTAGATGGGGTCTCACTCTGTCACCCAGGTTGGAGTGCAGTGGTATGATCTCAGCTCACTGCAATCTCCACCACTCAGGCTCAGGTGATCCTCCCACTTCAGCCTCCTGAATAGCTGCAACCACGGGTGCTCACCACCACGCCCAGCTAATTTTTTGTATTTTTGGTAGAGTTGAGATTTTGCCATATTGCCCAGGCTGGTCTTGAACACCTGAGCTGAGGCAATCTGCCTGCCTCTGCCTCCCAAAGTCCTGAGATTACAGGCATGGGCCACCATCCCCGGCTCATAAATTATATATTTACATATAATTTATATATAAATATTAAATTATTCATGTTATCTTAATATTATAGTAAAATACATATAACAATATATAATAGCTATTTACTTATATTGATTAAATATCTTAAAATTTAATTCAAACAACTAAAATTGTTTCTCAATCACACCAACCACATGTCAAGAGCTGAACAGCCACTTGGGGGCTAGGGACTATCCTATTGTTTGGTGCAGATTTTCTTCATTAGAGAAAGTCCTTTTAGACAGGGCTGTTCTAGGAGAGTCACTTTGGCTTGACTTACTATTTACTATTGATTAGGACCCAGACTCTAGGAAGTTAAATGTTAAGTTCAAGAAGATTAATAAGCTGCAAGTGATTTTTGTCCAGCAGAGATGCAAATGGTTTGTATCTGAAGAAAAGATAACCCCAAAGGTTGCAGTTTTATCGTCCTATAGGACATTAACCAATTTAGTATCTAACTTTGCCATCTTATTCCAGCACTCTCTTTCCATTGATTACATATAGCAGGTTCTCATATCCCCTCTTGAACCAGCTCTGTCATCTTGCTGATTCCTCACTAATGAGTTAAATAAATCACTGACACATCCCGCTAGATGCTTCTATGAAAGTCATGTTTTTGACTCTTTGGAAATTATACTTTGACATCAGATAATGATCAGTGCTATGAAGACAATTTAAGCAGAGTGAAGAGACAGTGACCATGTGTGATTTTAGCTAGTCAGGTCAAGGAAGGCCCTTTGGGGGAGGTGACCTTTGAGCAAAGACAGAAAGAAAGAAAGGAGCAGCCCTTTAGATATCCAGGGGTGCAAGTTCTGGCAGAGAGAGGAGCAGGTGCCAAGGTGCGAAGGCAGTGTGGAAGCCGGATTGCACTTGGTGTTTGAGGCAAGCAGGAAGCAGTGTGGTCCTGGTGGATGATGAGGTATGGGACAGATTTCATAGGGCCTTGGGGTCCAAAGGAAGGACTCTGGATTACATTTTGGAGGTGCATAAGGTGGAGTATAACTACTCCCTCTCATACTCCAGGGGAGAGTTGAGGAACAGCCTTTGTGATCACTCCTGCTGAGGTTCTCACTGGTGGGGGGTAAAGCTCCCTTTTACCCCCTTTCCCAGAGGGGTAAAACATGCTAAGTCCCAGAGGCTACACTGACAAGGCCATGTGGATGGGCCCCCAGAGGTGTGTGAGGCGGTAGACCTGGGAGTCACCTCCCCTGACCCTCTCTGCTCTCCCATCCTCTATCCAGAGCTGCCAGGGCCCCTGCCCATGCCCTGTGCCTCACCTAAAGGCTCTCAGAGGAGTTCTCTAAACAAAGAAAACTTTTTCTATACAGAAGATGACTTTCGCAGACCTTTCAGAAGGTTCCAAAGCAGCCAGCTTTCAAATGAGCAGTTTTGCTTCTCCTTCCAGGTAGGGAAACAGGGTTTTCACTAGATCTGGTAGTAGCTCTGGGGCTTCAGAGCACTGGTGAGGTTGCTAGTATGGGTCTAAGGATTTAGGCAGGTAAAGTGAAGGTAGGAGGGGTTAAGTGACTGAGTGAAATGGGGGGAAGCTACAAAAAAGACCTAAAGGTCTCTATGAGGTGCAGAGGGACCCTGTGGCCAAGGAGTGGGCTGTGGCAGCCGAGGTTTCAGAGGTGGGGAGGCCTCAGGTGGTGTTGGTTCAGGCACTATGGTACTTGCACCAAATTCCAGCTCTCCTCACCTGCATGAGTTTGGGCAAATCGTGAGTCCTCGCTCATGCGTAAGATGAGTAGAAGAATGGTGCTCTGGCTGGGTGCAGTGGCTCACACCTGTGATCCTAGCACTTTGGGAGGCTGAGGAGGGCAGGTCACCTGAGCTCAGGAGCTCAAGACCAACCTCGGCAACATGGCGAAACCCCATCTCTACTAAAATACAAAAAATTAGCTAGGCATGGTGGCACACGCCTATAACCCTAGCTACAGGGGAGGCTGAGGCATGAGAATCGCTTGAACCTGGGAGGCAGAGGTTGCAATGAGCCGAGATTGCACCACTTCACTCCAGCCTGGGTCACAGAGCGAGGTTCCCTCTGAAGAGCTATTGGGAGCATCAAACAAGATGACGTGTATGGAGAACTAAGAAGAGGGCCTGGCGCGAGACAAGTGCTCCATTAACATTAGCTGCTGCGATTATTATCAAAGGTGATCCTGGACTGTAAGGCTGAAGTGAAGTGTTAAGTCCAGGGGACACTGAGGCCACCTAGGTTGGCAGCAGGATGTAGGTAGAGAGGAAGTGTGTGTTAAGTTGGGGCAGTAGGTGCCTGGGGGCCAACTGTTGGAATGATAATCTGCCTGTATAGGAACCCTCCAGGGCCATGTTCCAGGCTCCTAGCCCGTCCCCTCCTCCCAAACAGAGCCTAGAGTGAGGCTAAGCCGCTAGGAAGCCCTCAATGTCTCTCCACATTACAGAGTCCTGAGCTTTACATATATTATGTCATCCCTAACAGCCCTGAAAGTCAAGCATGCTTCCCCGATTTCCTACCCCGATCCAAGGCCTGGAGTAAGTTGACCAGCCAGGTGTTAGGTGCTCAGCTAGGCAGAGACTTCTTCCCTGGCTTCACTCAAAGCAGTTTCCTATTTGTTGGTGTCCATATTGGACTTTCACTGAAAATGTTGCTTGACAAAAGGATGTCACAACTTAAAGAATAAACAACGAGGGAAAGATTGAAAAGGCCTAGGCTTGATCATCTTAAGGGACCTTTAAAACTCTGACCTTTCTTGGCCCCTTTGCATGGATACCTTCCAGGTATCCCCTTAGCATCAGTAGGACCCAAAAGGTCTTTTCCCCCAAGGTCATTGTCAGGGATGCTCCTTTAGCCTCACACAGATCCATGAATAGGCAGAAATGCCTGGGTTTCTGGGGAGGCTCTGCTCAAGGGCAGAGGAAGGGAGGGATGGTGCTAGAGAGAAAGGAGAAAAGGACATGATATTGTCCCTTTTTAGATCCTTCTTGTTCACTGCAATTCCGCAGTGGCCTGCATGACACATTTTGGTGTACCCCCCACCCCCAGAGTGACGCACAGAACGCAATGATCCTTGAAGCTTATCTGCTCACCCAGGCAGATCACAGGACAAAGGGCAGGCAGGGGAGAGCCTGTTCTGCTCCACCCCACCTCACCCCTGCCCGGCTCTGATAGCTGTGTGCCCACTTGCACTGAACATGTGCCCGCCCCTTTCTCCCAGGACATGGAACCATCCCTACCCCGGGACACCTTCATTCCACTGCTCACTCTGCTTCCTCCCTTGGGAAGGGAATGTCCTTCTGAGTAAGGAACCTCCCAACTTCCACCTCTGAGTATGGAGATGACCTCCCTCCCCAACCTTATGTGAAGTAAGATTTTGGTTACTTTAAAATTTTTCTTTTCTGCACTTTTCTGTGTTGCTTGACCGTGTTTAATTAGCAGGTATTACAAATATAAAGCAGTAAAGCTATTAATTTTTTTTTGAGACAGTCTTGCTCTATCACCCAGGCTGGAGTGCAGTGGTGTGATCTCGGCTCACAGCAACCTCTGCCTCCTAAGTTCAAGCATTTCTCCTGCCTCAGCCTCCCGAGTAGCTGGGATTACAGGCGCCCACCACCGTGCCCAACTACTTTTTGTATTTTCAGTAGAGATGGGGTTTCACCATGTTGGCCAGGGTTGTCTCAAACTCCTGACCTCAGGTGATCCACCCGTCTTGGCCTCCCAACATGCAGGGATTACAGGCATGAGCCACAGTGCCCAGCCAAAGCTATTAATGTTACGGACATTTTTTTAATGGCTAGCCATACTTCAGAGTCCAGAAAGCTTCCTAAGCCCCTGCCAACAAGGACATCTACCTCTTCCAAGCCCTCCAAGCTTTTCATTTTCCCTCTCTCATGTCCCTGAGCACCATCCATCTGCAGATATAGATGCTATGTCCAGGTCATGGCTCCCTCCTGACCAGAGAATGTGCAGAGAACCAAAGTGGCGGATTTGTCTCCATTGCCCACACTCCCATAACCACAATCCCATAACCCTTTCAAAAACACTACAACTATAACCACCCACCAATATCATTACCACCCGCTCTTCCCCATTACCACAACTATTACCACCCTCCACCATCACTACACTCATCATCATCAACGCCACAATCACCATGGTCACCACCATCGTCACTACTGTCATTCCCCCTATGATGGGCCAAAAAATTACTCCCTTAAAGATATCCACACTCTAATCCCCGGAATTGGTACATTTTTTTACCTTACATGGCAAAGGGGACTTTATCGATGTGATTAAGGGTACAGACCTTGAGATGGGGGGATTATCCTGGGTTTCCTGAGTGGGTACAATTTAACCACAAGTCTATGAGAGCAGAAAACCTTTCCCGTCTGTGTTCAAAGAGAGAGATGGACAATGGGGGAAGGGTCAGACAGATATGACATCACTGGTTTTGCAACATCACTGGAAGAAGAAGGCCATGGGCCAAATAATGGGTGTAGCCTCTACAAACTGGAAGACGAAAGGAAGTCGACTCTCCCTAAGAGCCCCCAGAGAGGAACTAAGCCTGCTGACACCTTGGTTTTAGCCTAGTGAACCTATGTTGGATTTCTGCTCTACAAAACTGTAAGATAATAAATCTGTGTTGTTTTAAGGCACTAAATTTGTGATAACTTGTTACAGCAGCAATAGAAAGCTAATACAACTTCCATCAACAGTACCATCATCAATACCACCACAACCACAACTACCCATCGACACCACCACCACATCCATCACCACTACCAGCAAAACCTACCATCATCATAAGCAATGATACCACGATCACTGTCACCATACCCCCATCAACAGCAACACATTTATTCCCAAAACACCCATCAGCACTATTCTTATTCCAATCACCATCACCACAGATAACACTCACCACCACCAGTATCTACATCATCAGCTCTGCCACTGATACACCCATCAACACCACCACAATCACCACTATCCATCAATGCCACCCAACAAAAACACTCACCTACGACCACCACCGCCCACCATCAGTACCACCACCCACTACCACCACCACACACAATATCACCAACACCTATCAGTACCACCCACCACCAACAAAAGCACCCCTACCAGCAGCACCAACACAACCTATCTACCACAACCATCACCACCACCAATGCACCCCCTCCACCTCCACCATCACCACAACTGAACATGCATACCATGAATGACTGGTTGGTTGGTTACATGAGTGAATGAATATGTGTCTGAATGAATACGTAAAGAAACAAAGAAAAAGCCTCAGAATGTCTATGAAAGAAAGTCCACTCCACCATTTGGTGACTTGTGGTGGGTAATATAGACGGATTTGTATGTCTGAATTTCATCTTTTGAACACCCTTTCCTTCTTTTCAACATACCCCCATCTGCTATCTTCTGCAGCCACTACCCAGCACCCCCAAAACACAGTCATGGAGCAGCCTCCTCTAAGACTATGCCCAGAGAACTGGCCGGCCTTTGAGAGAGAGGAGCTGAAAGTCTGGGTTCCTGGTGATTGAAGGGGTAGTGAGCAGCCAGCTGCCACTGAACTAGCTCCTGGGCAATGAAATTGGACAGTCCAAGTGGCTCTGAAACAGCCTAAATAGGGAAAGAGAAGGGAGAAGCAGTACCATCCCTCCCCCAAATTATGGGGATGTTTCTGGGGACTTGGCTGTTCTTGCTGCCTAAGAAACCTGTCCACTTCCCTCACTGCCACTCAGCATGCAGCCTGGTGCTCTGGGGTCCATGACCGGGCCAGCAGATCCAAGTTCTACCTTCTAGCTCCTGCCTGATGATGGGCTCTCTGAGTCTGCCTCCCTAGCTGAGCAATGAGGAACTCAAGAAAGACGTGCCTGATACCCTCCAGCTCTGATGGTCTGTAATTTCACATTTCTACCAAGAAGATTTCTTAGCTGGAGAAATCAATAGGTGAAGTTAGTCTCCTTCGGTGGACAATTCCTCTCTGACCACATCCTTGATGGCTGACATGATCCCAAAGTAGTGGTTAGGGATGAGCATCCAAGAAGGGATGGAACTCTATCTTTAGGTCCCATGGGCTCAGTCAGTCAGGAATTTCAAAGCTAGGAGAACTTCAGGGACCAGCTGACCCAAGCTCTGGAGTAAAAACCTCCTCAAGACCCCCAGCCAGGCAGCACCAGACCCCAGACCAGGGCCAGATGTTCCTGCCCCTCAGCACTGTTCTCAGAGTCCCACCTCATACTCCCATAGCTGCTGCAACCCACGCAGCTTCAGCTGGAAAGCTGAAGCCCCAGGCTCCAGTGATGAAGCCTCAGGCCACGTCATCCTATGGGCCCCACAGAACCCAGAGCTGGCAACAGCTGCACTTGCCTTTGAAGGATTTCCCAGGGGCCCTGTGGAGGAAGGAGGCAGGCAGTTGTAGAGAGGGCTCTGTTATTGTAGTCTCCCTCGTCTCTGCTTCCCATCTCTCTCAAGCACTGTCTGGTGGTCTCTTTCTGACTCTCTTTTGATCTCTTTGTTGGGCTTTAATCATTTTTCATCTCTATCTCTTTCTGGCCCTGTGTCTCTTTCTTTGTCCCTATCTCATTCTCTGTTTCTCTCCTCCTTCTCTCTTTTTCTTTCTCCCCTCCCCCTCTCTCCCCTCCCTCACTCCCTCCATCAGTGATTTTGCTCTTGGAATTTCAAAGATAAGTGCCAATTTCAAGGCCATATTAATCCAGCTCTAGGGAAATCCCTATTCGTGAAGGAAAACATCCAGGAATTACAACAGTACTCATAAAACCCCACAGCCTGGTGAAGATGGACGAGCCCAGGGAATGAAAGCCCTGAGTTTCTTTCCCAGCGCTGCCCTGATTTGCTGGGTGGTCTTGGGAAGCCTTCTTGGGGCTTCAGCTTCTGCATCTATAAAACGAGTGGGCTGGAACACATTGATCTCAAGCACCAGCTCCAGCTCTCTAGAACTGGAAGGATGCAGGTGCTCAGGCTCCGCAGTTCAGCCAGTGGGAATCCTATCTGTGGGCACCATCGACCACTGGCTTTTGTGGGCACTTGCTGGGAATTTTGCCAAAGGTCCCTGTGCCAGCAGGTGTCTGTGTGCTCAATGACTAGCATCTTGCACTAATCCTTGCTTCTTCCTGCTCCTTTGTTTAAATGTGGAACATACGTTGGGCTTGGCAGCAGATGAACCCAGCTGCCCTTCAAGAGGATCTATCTATGGTGGGTAGATTAAAGGAGGCCTCTCAAGTAGCCCAGCTGGGGAGGGAGACAAAAGCCAGAAGTCCATAAAGAAGCCATTCCCTTAGTCACCAAATGTATACTGAGCAGCACCGATGTGCTGACCACCTGGCCACATCAGACACTGCCCCCACCTTTATCATGAGATGAAGAAGAAAGAAAATGATCCTTCTCTGCAGAGTGAATAACATTCTGCAGGAATGCACAAGTAACAGCATTTTTATTTGAATGAAGAGATCAAGGAAAGCTTCCCAAGAAAGTAACAGCTGATCTGAGGCCCAGTGGGTGACATCACAGTATGTCACTGGACACAGAGGTGAGAGGAGGGCACACTCCATGCACAGGGATGGAATCAGCAAAGGAATCGGGGGCCAATCTCTTCAGGAGCAGATGAGTAGAGCAGTTAGGTTGAGACCAGACTGTAGAGGGGTGTGGGATGCTTGAAAAGGAGGGTAAGGAGATAACCTTGATCCTGGGGCTTTAGAGAGCCACCGAAGTTTTTTCAGCAGGGGAGTGACAAGCTCAGATTTAAGCTTTAGAAAGATCCCATGGGTTGTTGTCAGTGTGGGGCTGAGATGGAATAGGAGAGACAGGAGGCAGAGACTGTCTGCAAGACCAAGAGAACACAGAGGCAGAAGCTATGCCAACTATCAGAACACATTTGTACATCAACGCACACAACCTAGGCTATAAGGTAGGGGAAGAAGCCAAGCGGAGTGAGTCAGAGATAGGAAATGAGGTCTGAGAAGGACTTGGCAAAAGAGAAACTCACCTTAGAAGACAAATCAGTCAAGGTAGGAAGAGAGCGAAAAGGGACTTCTCAGAAGCCCCATGAATGAGCCTCGTAATTGGAAGAGACCACAAGTGATAAATCGCCACGCATCAGAGGAGGCAGGGGCCTTCAAGACTGAGAAATTCTTCATCTCCACTGTGTGGATGGGGAAATCAAGGTCCAAAAACCATAAAGGACTTGCTGGATCCCCTGGCAAGCCTAGTCTACAATCAGGAGCTCCCACCTCCAAATTCTACAGTTCGCTCCCTCTCCCACATTTTGCCAGGTTAGTGTGTGGCCCCAACTTGCCAGGAAAAAGAATCAGAGCTGTAGAAAACACAGGAAGGTGCCTGGACTCCTAGCTCCTGTGAGAGCCAAATCTAAAGGCCAGGGATCAGAGGTAGGTGGGCCACGGTGGTATCAGGGGCTGTTCCGCCACTCAGAGTCCAGTGAGCACACAGCTAGGACAGGGGCCCTGACGGTGGAAAGAAAAGAGGGAGAAGGGGATATTTTGAAACAAAAGTTAGTAGGATCAGGTGACCGGGGCTCCAGGGTGAAAGAAAGCAAGAGCCTGGGCATGGACAAGCTCTGGCGATGTGGGACACACGTGGGATGATATTATCGTAAATGAACAAGGCCTGGTAGGAGGTGACCCCAAAGTGAGGGCACTAGCAGGATGAAGGGGGAAAAAGACAGAAGGATCTAGCCTGGAGTGAAATTATGAGCTTGGCTTGGACAGGCTGAGTTTGAAGTGATAGTGGGGCACCAATGGCGAATATCTTTGAGCACTTACTCTACCATGTATCATGGGCACAGGGTATTTATGATATCTCCTTTAGCCTCCCAAGAGCTCCTTCGGAAGACACTATTCTTACCCCTACTGAATAGATGAGGAAACAAAGGAACAGAGCTATAAATAAATTTGTCCAAGGTTCCCAGCTTGCAAAATTTCCAAGCCAGGCTGCAAACCCAGGTCGGCCTCACTGTTTTGCCTTCCATCACTAAGGAGCCAAAGAGAGGAGGTCATTGAAGAAGTCAAACCAGGTGAACACTGGAAAGTAGAGAGGAGAGAGAGAAAAGTGAGAGTACGGCAAACCCTGAGCAAGATGAAGAGTCCAGAGCGGAGTCACAGAGGGGCAGACAGAGGTGGAGGGAGAATCAATAGAGTCTTTGTTACAGGAGCCGAAGTTGGAGAAAGTGTTCAAGCCAATGTCAAGGTGAGTCTTGAAGTCAATCCAAAGTGTCTTATGTGGTGAAGATGTAGTGATCACCAAGAAACACAGAAGAACCTTGGGTAACGAGGAATCCCAGTGTTTCAGGGGCCCAGGCTGCCTGGAAGACTTAGAAGGGGCAGTTAAGAGTGCAGAAGACAGTCTGGTTGGGGCAAGGTTAAAACAACCAATTCCGGCCAGGCGCAGTGGCTCATGCCTGTAATCTCAGTACTCTGGGAGGCCAAGGCAGGTGGATCACTTGAGGTCAGGAGTTCAAGACCAGCCTGGCCAATATGGTGAAACCCCATCTCTACTGAAAATACAAAAATTAGCCATGCACACCTAATGGGAGCTACTTGGGAGGCTGAGGCACAAGAATTGCTTGAACCCGGGAGGTGAAGGTTGCAGTGAGCCGAGATCACACCACTGCACTCCAGCCTGGGCGACAGAGCAAGACTCCATGTCGAAAAAAAAAAAAAAAGAGAAAAGGAAAAAAAAGAAAGAAAAATCAATCCTGTGAGGACATATCAGGAAACACACCCTGGAAAGAAAAACAGACAAACTGGACTTCAGCAAAACTTAAAAATGTTTGTGCTTCAAAGGACACTATCAAGAAAGTTAAAAAGCCATGAAATGGGGGAAAAATGTTTTGCAAATCAGGTCTACAGTTGTTCATAATATTTAAGAAGCTTTAAAAACTAAACAATAAAAAACAAATACCCCAGTTACAAAGTGGACAAAGGATGTGAAGAAATAGACATTTCTCCAAAGAAGATATATAAATTGCCAATAAGCACATAAAAATTACTCAATGTTATTAGTCATTAGAAAACTGCAGCCTGGGTACAGTGGCTCATGTCTGCAATCCCAGCACTTCGGGAGGCCAAGGCAGGAGGATCTCTTGAGCTCAGGAGTTCAAGACCAGCCTGGGCAGCATAGTGAAACCCTGTCTTTACAAAAAAAAATTTTTTTAATTAGCCAGGCATGGTGGCACACACCTATAGTCCCAGTTACTTGGGAGGCCGAGGCAGGAGGATTGCTGGAGCCCAGGTGTTTGAGGCTGCAGTGAGCCATGATTGTTGCACTGCACTCCAGCCTGAGTGACAGAGCAAGACCTTGTCTCAAAAAAAAAAAAAAAAGAAAAAAGAAAAAAATGTAAATCAAAACCACAATGATATATTACTTCACACGCACTAGGATGGTTATAACCAGAAAACTACTACAAGTGTTGCTGAGGACACAGAAAAAGTGAAACTCTTATATATTGCTGGTAAAAATGTAAAATAGTGTAGCCACTTTAGAAAACAGTTTGGCAGATCCCCAAAAAGTTAACTATAGAGTTACCATATGACCCAGATTTTTTTTTTTTTTTAAGACAGCGTCTAGCCCTGTTGCCCAGGCTGGAGTGCAATGGCACCATCTTGGCTCACTGCAACCTCTGCCTCCTGGGTTCAAGTGATTCTCCTGCCTCAGCCTCCCAAGTAGCTGGGATTACAGGCACCTGCCACCATGCCCAGCTAATTTTTGTATTTTCAGTAGAGACAGGGTTTCACCATGTTGGCCAGCTGGTCTCCAACTCCTGACATGATCCGCCTGCCTTGGCCTCCCAAAGTGCTGAGATTACAGGTGTGAGCCACCATGCCTAGCCATGACCCAGACATTTTATTCCTAGGTATATACCCCAGAAAAGTGAAAACACACGCTGAAATAAGAACTTTTACACTAATGTTCATAGCAACATTATTAATAACAGCCAAGAAGTTGAAAGAATCTAAATGTATATCAACTGATGAATGGATACACAAAATGTGGTATACCCATACAGTGCAATATTATTCGGCCATAAAAAGCATTGAAGCACTAACATATGCTACGACATAGATGAACGTTGAAAATATTATGCTACAGGAAAGAAGCCCGATAAAAAAGGCATCATATTATATAATTCCATTCACATGAAATGTCCAAAATAGGCAAGTCCATAAAGACAGAAATAAAATGGAGACAGCAGCTAAATTAGTGGCCAGGCACAGTGGCTCATGCCTATAATCTCAGCGCTTTGAGAGGCCGAGGCAGGCAGATCACTTGAGGTCAGGAGTTTGAGATCAGTCTGGCCAACCTGGCAAAACACCATCTCTACTAAAAATACAAAAATTAGCTGGGCGTGGTGGCAGGTGCCTGTAATCCCAGTTACTTGGGAGGCTGAGACAGGAGAATTGCTTCAACCTAGGAGGTAGAGGTTGCAGTGAGCCGAGATCATACCACTGTACTCCAGCCTGGGTGACAGAATGAGACGCTGTCTCAAAAAAAAAAAAAAAAGAAAAGAAATTATTTGTTGCTAGGGGCTGGAGGGAGAGAGGAATGGGTAGTGACTGCTTAAAAGGTATGGCATTTCCTTTTGGGGCGATGGACATGTTCTGGAATTAAATAGTGGTGATAGTTGCACAACCCTGTGAGCATACTCAAAACCACTGAATTGTATACTTTATATGGTGAATTTTACGGCAGGTCAATTATATCTCAAGAAAAGAGAGACAGAAAGCAGGTAGAAGTTTCCCAAGAAAATCTTGAGTGTTTGTTTAATCCCTCAGGGAACATCAGAGAACCCATTTAGGCTATCGAAAAGAAAAAAAACACATTTTATTCAACTGTTAAATTCTTTTGAACTTATTACTCTGAGGGCTAGCTTATGTTGCATTTTTTACTACCTTTTCATAAAGTTATACATTAATAATAGCTGGATTTATAGAGAAATGTCTGAAAGATTATCTGAAATGTAAACAGTGGCTGCCTCTGGGAGATAGTATCTTGTGTGATTTTAAATTTATTCTTTATGCTTTTGTGTATCATTTACATTTTCTTTATGCATATTTATCAACTTTATAATCAATAAAATCCATAAAGCTCTTTTTGTTTTTGAATATATATATATATATATATATATATATAAAATTGGATATGTTGAAAAAATGTTAACAGATAACTTTTAAAATTCTTCCAACTTACATGAAACCAATGTCATTTTGGTAGTTGCTCCCAAGGTGGAAAAACTGTCCAATTAGCCAAGTGTTCACAATTCAGTTATTTTCTGAACACTGAACAAGGAGCTGTGTGAGATAGAAGGATGTTTAGGGCATGGTTCCTGCATTCAAGGGTCTTTTGATGTAGTAAAGGACCTCAGATGTGTAAATAAATACTGAAAGCAAGGCAGAACATGAAAGTCTAGAACAGAGGCACCTGTAAGATGCCGCAGAATCCCTGAGGACACTGTGATTCTCCACTGAAGGATTCAAAATGGCAGGTCTGCTGCAGAGCTTGCCTTGAGGCTGAGTCGGATTTCATTGTGTGGATGGCAGGAGGGACATGCAAGAGCCAAGGCCAAAGGGGAGGCATTTCCAAGCCCTCCCACCCTTCCTGTCCCTGTCCACCTCCACACTCCATGCCCTAACCTTCCAGAGCTGCTGATTCTCCTGGGCACAGGCCTGGTCTCACACCTTCATCTTGCTGCGCACCTGGAATGCGCATTCCTCCTTCATCACCTAGCTCACTCCTGCTGTTCCCTCCAAGACTGGGGTCCCTGTCACTCTTTCAGGAGGCCTCCTTGACTGAAGAGGTTGAGTTCAAAGCCTCCCGCCCGGGTTCTGACAGCACACTGAGTCGCCAACACTGGTGCACTCTACCCCTTGCACTTGAATGATCTGTTTGGGTATTTGTTTCCTCCATCAGAGTGTGAGCTCCATTGAAGAAAGGCTGGAGCCTGGCACAGAAGGTTGGTGCCCAGTAAGTGCTTAACTAATGGCACATGCACTGTGGCTAGGATGTGCAGAGCAGGAACGTAGCCACAGCTCTGTCTGACCGATACACTCCCCTCCTCCCTCCTCCTTCTCCTCCCCCTCCCACCTTCTCCTCCTCCTTCTTCTCCTCCTCCTCCTTCTTCTCCTCCTCCTCCTTTTTCTCCTCCCCCTCCTTCTTTCCTCCTCCTACTGTTCTTCTTCTTGAATTTTTTTTTTTTAGAGACACTGTATCACTCTATCAACCAGGATGGAGTGCAATGATGTGATAATAGCTCACTGCAACCTCTAACTCCTGGGCTTGAGTGACCCTCTTACCTCAACCTCCTGAGTAGCTAGGACTACAGGCACATGCCACCACACCTGCCTGGTTTTTTGTTTGTTTGTTTGTTTTTGTTTTGGTAGAGAGAGAATCTCAGTATGTTGCCCAGGCTGATCTTGAACTCCTGGCCTCAAGCGATCTTCCCACCACAGCCTCCCAAAGTGCTGGGATTATAGATGGGAGCCACTGTGCCTACTCCTTCTCCTCCCTTCTTCTAAGAGTCTATTCCGCCGTCCTCCTGACCACAGAGTCAGGCCAGTGATGCTGGCTGGGTCAGTTACAACTCCCCAGCCCCCAGATTTAGTAACTGGTCCAGGGCTGCACTGACCCAATCCAGGCTAACCAGTGTCCCTCCTCTAGAGCAGCAGGGAGAAAACACTTTCCTTGATGAGGAGTTAGACTGATGAGGGCCACATTCCTACTATGTAGAGAAAACCTGTCTTCAGGAGAGAATGAGGCCATTACACAAGACAAGCAGAAACGGGGAGATGGCAGTTGCTCATGGTTTTGGAGACCCTAGTTTCAGTCTCAGAGGTCCCCAGAGCTGGGCTGGTTCAGGCAGGCCTTTCTCCAATTCTGTGTCCTATGCCAGGACCTGTCAGTAAATATCCCTGTGAGTATAAGCTAGGGAGCTTGGGTTTCTGTCACTTATAAAAAGAACATCGCTTTCCAGTGCTGGAGTCCTCGGTACAATGTACATCTGGAAATGTCAGCTGAGGCCAGGCTGGGGAAGACTCTAAATGCTGTCCTTAGGGGTTTAGAGTCTATATTGCAGGTGCAGTTAAAGCCTCATGACAGAACACCAGCAACATGTGAGTTTCAAATCAGAGGGGAGGCAAGACTGGAAGCCAGTTGGAAATGCAAAATAAAACCACCCCCATATATCACAGAGGTCAAGGAGAAAGAAGATTGAATAAAACCCTGATTTTGTTATGTAGGAAAGAGCAGCAGGGCTTGTGATGAATGGGGAAGTAAAGGAGAAAGGTGATCATGTCGAATAAATAGTCATTTCAGAAACACAGCCAACAGCTCTGTGTGCAAACATTAGTCACTCATACAAATGGGATCTCAGGGGTTTTATAAACAAGCAAGCTGTTGCCAACACCCACATCTGGCAGATGATACATCCATCATGTGTAAATACTTCACGTAGCATCGATTACCCTGATCAATTTTAGGAATCTATCATTTTCCAGACCTGCAACCCAGCACAGGGAAATTGCAAAGAAATACAATACAATGCTCTGATCATTCTACCGCTATGGCTCATAGGAAAACAGTGAATAAATCCATGGCAAAACTCAGGTGGTTTTCAAGGCATGAAGAAAAAAATTATTATTGTGTTTTTCCTTAGAATTTGTTCTTAACTAGATCAAGATATCACGCTTTTCAAAATTCACTAAGAAAACCACCCTCATCTTGGGAGGGAGAAAGATCAATAATGATACACAAGAAATATGGACAAGAAATGCTTGACACTGGGAGCTGCAGTCCTCGACTCTGATACTGCAGTGTGACATGTCCTTAAAGGAAGAGGAAGAAAGACTAAGAAGGCGGAAGGCAGTAAGGAGTTTACGTTTTATCTTGGTAGGTGACAGGGAGCCATAAGAGTTTTCTTAAGCAGGAAAAAGACAAGGTCAGAATGGGTTCAGAAAGGGCCTTTCTAGACAGACATGGAAGGCACTATGGCCCCTGGATGTGCAGAGAAAGTCAACAGACTTGCAATTGTCAGTCAAGACAGATGATAGGCTGGGTGCAGTGGCTCATGCCTGTAATCCCAGCACTTTAGGAGGCCAAGGCGGGTGGATCACTTGAGGCCAGAAGCTCAAGACAAGCCTGGCCAACATGGTGACACCCCGTCTTTACTAAAAATACAAAAATTAGCTGGCCATGGTGGCACGCGCCTGTAATCCCAGATACTCAGGAGGATGAGGCAGGAGAATCGCTTGAACCCGGGAGGTGGAGGTTGCAGTGAGCGGAGACTGCGCCACTGCACTCCAGCCTGAGAGACAGAGTGAGACCCTGTCTCAAAAAAAAAAAAAAAAAAAAAAAAAGACGATGGGATGGGAGTTTGGAGTGGGATGTGAGTGAGGAGCCATTAAGACTGAAGTGGTGGCTGATGCCCTGCAGTGAGGCAGGAGAGAAGAACAGGCATCTACCAAGGATGGACTGTGATGACTGGTCCCTTACTGGGTGCCAGGCACCAGGCACTACTAGTAGCACTTTCTCCACTGGATCTGCTTTAGTCCCTCCAAACAATCCTACAGGGTACTTGGGTATTCCCAAATGCACATATGACAGAAAAGAGCCTCAGAGAAGGTGAGTAGCTTGCTTAAGTCCACACAGGTTTTTTGGACACAAAAGCCTGAGTCCATTTCAGTATGAAACATGACCTCCTGACGGACATGATTTACCACTTTCAACTTTATCAGGTAGATGCTGAGGCTCAGAGATTTTTAAATGCACCGACTTTTCCCCAGCTGGTGAAAGCCCCAGTCTCAGTGTGAACCAAGCTCTCATTCCCGCCTCACCTCCCCGACCAGCTGATCCTGTTAAATGAACCTTTGTTCCATCACAGTGAGGAGCTCCCGTCCTACGCATTGTTAAGCCACAAAGTCTTATTGGGGATGTCTTAAAAGGAATCTTGGAAGGGCCTGGGGGAGGACATGGGATAGGTGTGGGCTTCTCAGAGCCCAGAATACGCTCTTCCTCCTGTCCAGGAGGAGCCTCCTCACCTTTGAAAATAATTCCTCCAAAGTCTCCTAAACCCCAATTCTCTATCCAGCAGCCCTGGCCTGTCGTGGTAATTTCCAAAGCCGCTGCCTTGAAGGC